>NC_143020.1:50197181-50797181 GCF_055824585.1 Amblyomma mixtum
ACCGCCCCCTTGGTCAGTTGCTCCGCACTCGGTGGGAACTGGAGGACGAGGATGAACTGGTTTTCTTTTAGAAGGTTTCGGCCACATACTGCACCATGGTGGTCAAATTCTGCTCTGATGAGAGAGTTCCTTGTCCGTTGCGGTCACCGAGATCAGGCCGCACCCTAAGCCTGGTTATGCAATTCCGTCTGCACGTGGAGGTTTTTTAAACATGATGAATAATTGCGCGGCATCGGGATTCGAAGGTCTTGAACACGAGACGGATGCTCTACCGCTACGCCATCGCTGCAGCATTGGGGGATAGGTAGCAGGGAAGAAAAAATTAGACACCGTATGTGATTTTGGAGGATTGGTCAGGATCGTGTTAAGCTTGAGGTTTTGTACCTTACGACGGCGGGTTCGTTTTTAGGATTGCCTAAGCGGGACAACAATCTATAAGCCGATGATGCGCCTCAAAACCTCCAAAAGTCATCAGGTTTACAATGGACTTGTTGTGCCAAGGACTTTTGGCCTCCCAAAACGTCAGCCCTTACAAGAGCTGAAATCTGGGGTTCCCTCCTCGAAATAATGCCCCTGTCAGCAACGTTGCTTGACTTGTAGATGATACTAACTTTACACTATCCAGCAGTGACCGCTTCGGCGTTTACTTGCAGAAATAAAGTAAAAATGGAACGATTTGACGGTTTTCTGCACTTCAGGAGTATGCGTACAGCAGTACACCTCCTCTGTGACAGTATTCCATTTTATTTGCGCGCCCTCAACACTCTCTGCGTACAAAATATTTCTGCATGTAGGCAGTGTTTGTGCCACTACTGCAAGCCTGTAATCGGCATGCAGCGCTTGAGATTCTCAACTTTCGGCCATTATCGGCTCCATGGTGACGAACCTAACCTTGAATTGAATAGTTAATTTCAGCCAGATTTCATAAGCTCCGAACCTGCATTAGTTTCATCCAGCAGCATTTCCCGCTATGGGCGCAGCTCTTAGGAATCGAAACCCTTCGCGCATGGCAAGCACTTCGCAACCTGAGTCACTCTGCGTGGCGAGATCGTTTCTTACTTTTTACTATTGCTGCCATTTTAGGTGAAATACACTCATGACCAGCCTTGATAACTGCTAACTTATGAATGCCTTGGGCAACGGGCTTATCGGGAAGCAATCAACTGAGAAGCCCCCGGGTATTTCGGAACTCCTGCAGCATGCGCACCTGTCGAACTTATCCGGCCATGGGCGCTGCGCCTGAACGGGGAAGAACAGTGCACGTTAAAGAACCCCAGGTGGTCGGAATTTCCGGAGCCCTCCACTACGGCGTCTCTCATAGCCTCAGTCGCTTTGGGACGTTAAACCCCATAAACCAAACCAAACCAACCTTTAACCTTTTCAATGTGCGCCCGGCGCCAGATCGGCAGGCACCTCGAAGACACCTACCAGGCCCGTCTGCCTGTTTTATCTGGCATCGGGTTGGCTAGAAAGTCTGCTGCTGATAATTTCCCACGGTATGCCATAATTTTAGTAAGAACCCGCTGCCAGACGATCTCGGCTGTAATACTATGTTATCAATTTCGTGATACCCTGGTTTCTAAGCCTCCCACACAAACGTAACAAGTAATTGTACTCGCCTGCGATTGGAATAAATCTTTCAGCAGATGTCGTACACGCCTGGCGAGATGACTTCAGTATGCATCCTAATAATGCTGCTCCTGCATTTAGCAGACTAGTTCACGTGAGCGCAGAAGGCGTCTGACAGCAAAATTCTGAGCTACGTCGAAAACATTCTAACGACGATTACGATACTCCAGAAGCGAAACACACACACACACACACACACACACACACACACACACACACACACACACACACGCACGCACACACGCACACACGCACACGCACACACACGCACACACGCACGCACACACACACGCGCACACACGCGCACACACACGCGCGCGCACACACAGACACACACGCACGCACACACACACACGCACACACACACACACGCACACACGCACGCACACACACACACACACACACACGCGCGCACACACGCACACACACACACACACACACGCACGCACGCACGCGCGCGCGCACACGCGCGCACACGCGCGCACACACACGCACACACACACACACACAAGTCATTCACTATAGAAAATAAAAAATATTTGAGCTTCGTGTTTCAAGCGGGGATTGTGTTAATCAAAGTACGAGCTGCTAAGAACGAAGATAGAATTTTGCGTTATGTGTGCGGCACATTAGATCCCAAGATTCAATCATTCTGCAAGTGCAACCGGTTCTGAATTGTTTGAGTCTGGACGACGGCATTTCTTGCAGCCTTCCTTTAGAAGTTCCCATTGCAACAACCCTTTTAGCATCACTGCCAGAATCTGTTATGGGAGCCAACGTTTACTCGACTTGTACCTAAAGCTTGTCGCAGATGTAGTCTGTAATCTTTGCCTTCTACTCGAATCCAATAGTAATTCTCAATCCCCACCTCGGTCAGTATAGTCGCAGTGCACCGCTAGCCGCTGTCCTGGCGCAGTGAATACCTCAGCCATGAGGACCATGCTGCCGTAGTTTACGGTGTGAGCATAGCGAAAATATTGCGCAAAAAGAGGAGGACCGAGTCTCGAAAAACAAGGACGAGCGCTTACTCACAACTGAAGTTTAATGAAAAAATATGCAACAGGGTGTAAGGGGTGCCAGCTTTTTTGCGCACACTGAATTAGCATTGATGAAACTCCCCAGATGACGTCACTGGCCCTCTAGTGCGACGCAGGTGTTGGGCGGGTTGATGAATTTAAGTGGCATATTGAGAGCGCTGATGTCCCGGGCAGCATGGCCTCTTCTCTAGAGGCTTCCGCTTCACACGTTTCTTCTGTTCCCTCTTCAAGTCTAGGCTAATTAGAGACCTTACCGCTCTGCGGTCGTTACAACGCTACTTTTCCAGTACCTCCACATAATGCACATAGCGCTTGTGTGTGTGTTTCCTCTCTTTTTTGTCCGTGTCTTTGTTTGCGCTATAATATTTCTAATTCAATATGAACTACCAACTCGCCCAACAGGAAGTTTTAATGCACTATGTCAGGATAAGCTTACAGTATCAGGTCTGTGTCATTTGTAGTCTCCTCTTTGTGGCTCTCTCTCGTCCACTTCCTGTTCTCTCGTTTGCTTCAGAAGAAATTTATGATCGGTAAATTGCTTATGTCTGCGAACTCTACTAACAACTTCCCATTTCTATTCGTGGAGCCTATGCCACAAATGCCTAACGCATGATCTCCGGCCTCCTTCTTGCCATTTTCACATTGAAGTAGCCCATCAGTACAGTGTGCTGCGACTTACTTTGCACTTTGCCGATTCCACATCTTCACAGAAGCTTTCAACGATCTTGTCACCATGGCTGGATGTAGGCGCGTAGGCCTGCTCCACATTCAGCTTGTCCTTCTTATTAAGGCTAATTACGATAGCTGCCATCCTAGTCTTAATATGATAAAACTTTTCTACGTTGCCAGCTATATCCTGATTGATAAGGAATCCAACACCTAATTTTATACACCTGTAAACCTCATCCAATTTTTAACTCTATAAGCTCTATGACATCTCATTTAAACCTGCTAGTTCATCGAACAGAACTGCTAAGCTAGCCTCACTGGATAAGTTCTAACGTCAAACCTTTCCAGGTTCAGTTTCCTATAGCGGCCCGTCCCGAACCAGAGATTCTTACCACTGTTCGCTGCGTGACAGGTGTGACCGCCGCCTTGGTCAGTTGCTCCGCACTCGGTGGGAACTGGAGGACGAGGATGAACTGGTTTTCTTATAGAAGGTTGCGGCCACATACTGCACCATGGTGGTCAAATTCTGCTCTGATGAGAGAGTTCCTTGTCCGTTGTGGTCACCGAGATCAGGCCGCACCCTAGGCCTGGTTATGCAATTCCGTCTACACGTGGAGGTTTTTTAAACATGATGAATAATCGCGCGGCATCGCGATTCGAAGGTCTTGAACACGAGAAGGATGCTCTACCGCTACGCCATCGCTGCAGCATTGGGGGATAGGTAGCAGGGAAGAAAAATTTAGACACCGTATGTGATTTTGGAGGATTGGTCAGGATCGTGTTAAGCTTGAGGTATTGTACCTTACGACGGCGGGCTCGTTTTTAGGATTGCCTAAGCGGGACAACAATCTATAAGCCGAAGATGCGCCTCAAAACCTCCAAAAGTCATCAGATTTACAATGGACTTGTTGTGCCAAGGACTTTTGGCCTCCCAAAACGTCAGCCTTTACAGGAACTGAAATCTGGGGTTCCCTCCTCGAAATATTGCCCCTGTCAGCAACGTTGCTTGACTTGTAGATGATACTAACTTTACACTATCTAGCAGTGACCGCTTCGACGTTTACTTGCAGAAATAAAGTAAAAAGGGAACGATTTGACGGTTTTCTGCACTTCAGGAGTATTCGTACAGCAGTACACCTCCTCTGTGACAGCATTCCATTTTATTTTCGCGCCCGCAACACTCTCTGCGTACAAAATATTTCTGAATGTAGGCAGTGTTTGTGCCACTACTGCAAGCCTGTAATCGGCATGAAGCCCTTGAGATTCTCAACTTTCGGCCATTATCGGCTCCATGGTGACGAACCTAACCTTGAATTGAATAGTTAATTTCATCCAGATTTCATAACCTCCGAACCTGCATTAGTTTCATCCAGTAGCATTTCCCGCTATGAGCGCAGCTCTTAGGAATCGAAACCCTTCGCGCATGGCAAGCACTTCGCAACCTGAGTCACTCTGCGTGGCGTGATCGTTTCTTACTTTTTACTATTGCTGCCATTTTAGGTGAAATACACTCATGACCAGCCTTCATTACTGCTAACTTATGAATGCATTGGGCAACGGGCTTAACGGGAAGCAATCAACTGAGAAGCCCCCGGGTATTTCGGAACTCCTGCAGCATGCGCATCTGTCGAACTTATCCGGCCATGGGCGCTGCGCCTGGACGGGGAAGAACAGTGCACGTTAAAGAACCACAGGTGGTCGAAATTTCCGGAGCCCTCCACTACGGCGTCTCTCATAGCCTTAGTCGCTTTGGGACGTTAAACTCCATAAACCAAACCAAACCAACCTTTAACCTTTTCAATGTGCGCCCGGCAACAGATCGGCAGGCACCTCGACGACACCTACCAGGCCCGGCTGCCTGTTTTATCTGGCATCGGGTTGGCTAGAAAGTCTCCTGCTGATAATTTCCCACTGTATGCCATAATTTTAGTAAGAACCCGCTGCCAGACGATTTGAGCTGTAATACTCTGTTATCAATTTCGTAATACCCTGGTTTCTAATCCTCCCACACAAACGTACCAAGTAATGTGTACTCGCCTGCGATTGGAATAAATCTTTCAACAGATGTCGTACACGCCTGGCGAGATGACTACAGTATGCATCCTAATAATGCTGCTCCTGCATTTAGCAGACTAGTTCACGTGAGCGCAGAAGGCGTCTGACAGCAATATTCTGAGCTACGTCGAAAACATTCTAACGACGACTACGATACTCCCGAAGCGAAACTTGAGCGCAGGTCTATAGGTGTCTCAGGTTCGATTGGGTGACTGTTTGCTTCGCTGGGTCGCCTGCGCGTTGGCGATGATATATGTCCGGGAGTAGTGATATTTGATGATGGTGTGTCCAGCGCACAGCGCGAGAGTGCATTGCAATTTAACGCGATGCTTGATCGGCAAAGGGGGAAAGCAGCTGGTCAAGATCAGGTAACAGCCGTTATCATGAAGTACGTGGGGATATTGCGCTGAAAAATTTAACCTCTCTGTATGCGCATTGCCTAATGACCTCGAGCGTACGTGAAGCTTGGGAGAACGCTAACATTAAATTAATTCTTAAGAAAGGAGACGTGAACGACTTGAAAAATTGCACACCGATCAGCTTACTGTCCGTTGCCTACAAGGTATTGGCTAAGGTGGTCGCTAATACAGTCAGTACAAGCTTGGACTTCAATACACCAAATGATCAGGCAGGATTTCGTATAGTCGCAATAGGCGATATTCACACTATCATTCAGGTGATAGAGAAACGCTCCGAATATAACTGACCCCATATATAGCCCTCATTGATTACGAGAAAGCATTTGACTAAGTGGAAACATTAGCTATCATCACTGAGTAGAAGAGCGTTATGTGCAATTATTGGAAGATATCTGTAATGACTGCAAAGAAGAATGAGAATTGGATAGAGCGCATATGGCAGTTCTCTCAGATCATGAGTGTCAGTTTGCGACTATCTCTCAAGAGAAAAGTATACAAAGATGTATTTTACAGGTACTCACATATGAGGCAGAAACATGAAGACTAACGGAAGGGATGAGCTTAAGTTAAAGACAACGCAGCGAGCTATGGAAAGAAAAATCGTAAATTTAACGTTAAAAGACCGCAAGCGGGCAGAGTGGCTAAGGAAACAAGCGCGGGTTAATGACAGCCTAGCCGAAATCAAGAGGAAGAAATGGGCTGTTGCAGTTCATTTAATGTGAAGGCAAAGTAACCTCTGGTTCCTTAAGGGTAAGGGAATGGACTCCAAGCGAAAGCAAGCGTAGCAGGGGGCGGCAGAAAGTTAGGTGGGTGGATGAGATTAAGACGTTTGCAGGGACATAGTGGCCGCAGCTGGCAAAAATCGCGGCTAATTAGAGAGAAATGGGAGAGGCCTTCACCCTGCAATGGGCGTATTCAGGCTGGTGATCCCCACTCATGACATCAAGGCGAAAGAGCTCATGGGAGAGGAGCGAATGAAGTATAATTAACGTACAGCGCAGCTGCTGATTTGCGATGTGCGCTTGACGTGATGTTTCTCCTGGTAGAGCTCTATACATCGTTGCCACCTCGGAGATACGGCTCTCAATGTAGAATCCTGTACAACAATTGGCCGGCAAATATTTTAGCCCCGAAATGAAGCCAAGCGATGTGTTTTTGAAGAGTGTGATTTTAAAACCTTAGATGTTGAAAAGTTTTATGCATGATTACGGTACTATGGAGACGGCTAGAGAAGCGTAACGTGGTTTTACTTGATATGCATTTTTCTATTCCTGCCTCATGTTCTCACCCACTATGCTCCTCTGACAAATGAGAGATAGTCTGCTCAACAGCGTACCGAAACATCGACGAATCGGAAGCCCAATCAGAAGCACATTTTTTTAGCCTATGCTGGCTTCCATATCTCTTAAAAGACGGTAAATTTCATGTCCTGGTAACGGGAGCAACTTGCTTGGCCGCTGCTTCTGTTTCAGGTTTCCTTGTATAAAGAAATACCTGGATATCCATGTAAAAACTACCGAATGCTGCGTCTCTGATGCTTTGGAGAACTATTTTAGCGTTTCGTTAAACAAACTTCTCTTCCACTCAGCTGAACACGGTCTGTCGAGGAATTTTATAGCCGGGTGCAAGTCGCTGAAGATCACACACCTACATAGATTTCCTATTGATACTATAAATATTAGGGCCAAATGAATTGCAGATATCTGAGCTGTCGCTGAGACTGCTGCGCGTGCCAGTTTAACTGTTTGTAGTTTACTCTGCATGTGATTCTGTTGTAATTGACCGTGTCGCTACGTAGTAAGCTACGTAGTAGTTTCTGGCTTATTCATCTGCGGAATTATGTATGCAGATGTCCATGAATATTTAAGACTTCAGCCATCAGCACTGACATGAACGTGACCAGAATACCATACGTATATTTGGTACATGGCTAACTTAATTGTTAGTAGCAAGCACCATCACGTCGAGTTTTCTCGTTATACTAGGGACACAAAACTAAATCTTAGGCGTCAACAGGAGCCATGGGGGTACCTTATATCTCCTGTCCAATACTCATAATTTGGATGATGCTATATGTGTTCTAGAAACACTTGATGAATTTCGCTTCCATCACGATCCTGTACATGAAACTAACAGGTGCTTTTCATGTTGGGACACTAGACGTAAAATCTTTCAAAAAGCCTGACTTGCTCCCAATACGTGAAACGGTGGCTGCCGGGTATCTGCAATAACTGGAGGGACAGGAGTCATTTGCGGCACGCCCAAACACGCCCGAAGACCACTAGCTATCAGCCTCTGCAAATGCACTGCTGTGATTCGCGCAAGGCCATGAAGTATCGGTGCAGAGCAAGCAATCTTTTGTCGTGTGATTGCGTTGGGCACTTTAAGCTGAAATGGCTTCGAACTGCACCAAGAATTTAAATGCCAGCTGCCACAGTGGGCAGCTTGCTCAAAATCTGGTGGGTAGGTTTTGATGGCATTGCAACACAATTGGGCCATCTAGGTGGCCAAAATTTGCCACTTTTCATGCTTTTTTTTCGTAAATTTTTAACTCACGGCTAACGACGCCAAGGCAGACATCGACGCCTATGACGACACTGGCTTCCCTGCGATACAAGCTCCATTATATTGCGGCGTTAAAATGTGATTTTCGCTGATAGGGCAACTTGCTGCACTCTGGAATCCCCTAAATACTGTGATGCAGAGCAAGCTTCTCTAAGGTCTTGTAACCGCTTGATGTTTTATTCTATTATTTCTATTTTTTTTCAGCTTGCTACTGTAGGCCTAAATTTGTTGGTTATAACACAGGGCTGCGTTATTTCTACTCTCCATATAACAAACAATGCTTCGGATATGCTGGTCTAGAACGCGGCTGTAACAGCTTCGATAACAAAGATGACTGCCGGAAGAAATGTAAGAAGCCTGGACGAAGACCCATGAAGAATAGGACCGGAAATTGCTAAGCAAGCAAGTAGGTTCGTTTACAATACCTGACTCCGGTTCGAATCTGTAAAAACTTATAATATATGCGTTGCGTGTATTATTGCATATTCTTCGTTGCATATCCCGCGAAAGCACATTTGGAGGACTAATTTTCTATCTCTCTATATTGGCACTATTACAAAGAGCCCCGCAGCTCATTTACTATAGCAGAGAGAAGGCGCATTAAGGTTTTTCACGACAAGCAGGTATTTTTTCCCACTGGAAGGGTCTCGAGTTTGCTTTCATCTTTGAAAAAATATTTTACCAAATAAGCCGATATACTAACTCAGTTCGAAATGTTCAGTTCATACCACATTATTCTCTCGCATTTCTGTGTTTATGTGTTACCTTCGGAAACGGTCGGTATAACAAAATAATCATACGGAAGGAGCAGGTTTTGAAAAACACACCATAGGAAGTGTAATAAAAGTCATTAATAAATTTACGTCAAAACCAGGTGAAATTCGGGCGAAATAGAAGTAGTTTCCACATCCAGTAAAAATACCACCTCTACTGTTTAATTTTCCCTCTTGTGAAATAGTTCATTCTTGTATGAGGTAAAGAGAAACAGGATTTTTTCGCATGCGTATAGGAGAATAAGTAACTAATCTGGTTTACCAGGTGCATAGCAACGTACATTTTAAATTCCATAACACCGAGATCACTATGCAACAACCTCTGCATGAATAAAGCTTGTGGTGTGCCTGTAACAATCATATTGACACGAGGATTGGAAGGAGAAGAAGAAAGCGATCGCAGCGGGTAGAAGTAGACGACGCTGAAGTGTAGGTGCGTTCCTCTGGTGCCCTCGTTCAGCTGCTGTAGTTCCTTTTTCAGTGTAACAACCGTTACACATCTGGTGGAGGTGCGGGGTACGCTTTCCGACCTGCGTACGCCTACGAGACAAAGACGGAACTCACACCGGTCCATCAGCGCCCAAGCCGCCGCCTCCGCGGTGAGTCACCTGAGTTCGGGCCTCTTGCCAACCCGACGAGGATGACGCAGCCTCGACCGACGGTCCCACCGGAAACGGCCACAGATAGTGGGTCCCCGGCGCCCATCCTCTACCACACGCCGCGAACACCGCCATCTTTTCACGGCGACGTGTACGAAGATGCGGAAGACTGGCTAGACACCTTCGAGCGGGTCGCCCGCTACAACGGCTGGAGCGACGACAGCAAGCTCCATAACGTGTATTTTGCGCTCGAGGACTCTGCTAGGACATGGTACGAGAACCACGAGAGCAACCTGTCCACCTGGGAGACATTTCGCCAAACTCTCCTAGCTACATTCCCCAACGCAGACCGCCGGGAGAAAGCTGAAGCTGCGCTTAGCTCCCGTAACCAGCGGACTAACGAAATCGTCCGCATGTATGTAGAGGACATGACGCGCCTCTTCAAGCGTGCTGACCCATCCATGGCGGAGGAGACGAAGCTTCGCCACCTCATGCGCGGGGTCAAGCAGGAGCTTTTCGCCGGTCTTGTGCGCAGTCCACCGCGTACTGTTGCCGAATTCCTCACGGAAGCGACCACCATGGAGACGACGCTCCTGCAACGAGCCCGGCAATACAATCGGGATGTAAGCACGTTTGGGCCCGCTGTTTCTTCGATGCCGCTAGGGAGTGATGCGGCCGTTTTACGTGACCTAATCAGGTCGATCGTCAGGGAGGAATTACAAGCCCTCCAGCTGCCTCCCAGCGCGCCGTCCATTACATCGCTGTCTGAAGTCGTCCGGGACGAGGTGCGCCTAGCAGCACAGCAGCAACAACTGCCTGAGATCCCAAGACAGACTGAGGTCAGACCTACCTATGCATCTGTCCTCTGCCGGGCCCCAACGTCAGGCTACGACGTGAATACCGCGAATCACGCAGCGCAGCCGCCTGGTTTTTCCCGTGTGCCTGCTCGACCAGCTTACCAGCGGCCACGGAAGTGTGATGTGTGGCGTGCACCGGACCGGCGGCCCCTTTGCTACCACTGTGGTGAGGCGGGACATCTTTACAGGGCCTGCCCGTACCGCCGAGTGGGTCTGCGTGGTTTCGCGCCCGACGATCCTTGCCCCCGGAATGGCGAACGCCCATTCGAAATTGAAGCTCATCTGTCGACCCGTCAGAGGCCTGGGACACACGGTCGCTACGATCCTAGGTCGTCATCTCCGCTGCGTTACCGTTCCCCAAGCCCTCGCCGAGACGCCGGCTATCCTGAGCGGCGTTCTCCCAGTCCACGTCGGGAAAACTAATTCCAGCGGTCTCCGGAGGCAAGGCCGCTGCTGTCGGGAAAACTGAAGATCCTCCGCCGCCGATATACCGATACGCTGATTCCTCAGAGGGGCAGGGTAGCGACAGCATCCGACGCGCTACTTCTGATTTGTGTGTGACGATTGACGGAACTGACAGCATCGCTTTTATTGATACTGGTGCTGACTATTCAGTGATGAGCCACACCCTCGCCCAGGAATTGAGCAAAGTTTTGACACCATGGTTGGGCCCTAGCATTCGCACGGCTGGAGGTCACCTCATTAGCCCGGCCGGAAGGTGCACAGCCCGAGTCGGCATCCGCGGTTTCGTCTACGTGGGTGAATTCGTCGTCTTGCGCGAGTGTCCGAGTGATTTGATCCTGGGCCTCGACTTTCTACAGGCAAACGGTGCTGTGATCGATCTACACGAGGCGCGAGTCACAATTTCGACGAAGCAAGCCGTGGCGCACAGTGCACAGTGACACAGAAGGCCCAGGAGTCAACGCTCTGCGTATAGTCGAAGACGACGTAATGCTGCCACCACGGTCCAGTGTGCTGGTGTTAGTGCGGAACGACTAATTTCACGACTACGAAGGTATTGCGGACAGTCACCGTTCGCTGTTGCTGGAGAAGGGTGCGGCTATCGCGCGCGGTCTTGTCGAACTGAATGACGGCTGTGCGACAGTTTTTCTGACGAATTTCACGAATGAAATTCAGCACCTCGCCAAGGGAACGGCCGTCGCCTTCCTCGACGACGTGGCTAGGTTGCCGAATCTGTGACCCGTAGAGGTGAATCTTCACGATGACGCCGCACCATGTAATGCCCTTCAGAAGGTTAAAATCAACCCAGAGTTGTCACCTCATCAGAAAAAACTTCTGTCGTCGCTGCTACATGATTTTAAAGATAGCTTCGCGGCGAGCTCCAAGGTCGGACGTACGCCGGTAGCCAAGCATCGCATTGTCACCGATTCGGCCACGCCCCCAGTTTGTCAGCGTCCATACCACGTTTCGCTCAAAGAGCGTGAAGCTATTAGAACGCAAGTCGATGAAATGCTTGCAGACGATGTTATACAGCCGTCAACAAGTCCGTGGGCGTCGCCGGTGGTCCTGGTGAAAAAGAAAGACAACAGTTTGCGATTCTGTGTTGATTACAGGAAACTGAATAATGTTACCAAAAAGGACGTATACCCACTCCCGAGGATCGATGATGCGCTTGACCGACTCCGGGACGCCAGGTTCTTCTCTTCCTTAGATCTGAAAAGCGGATATTGGCAGATCGAGGTGGACGAGCGAGACCGCGAGAAAACGGCTTTCGTGACACCCGACGGTCTGTACGAATTTAAGGTGCTCCCATTTGGACTTTGCTCCGCTCCGGCCACGTTTCAACGCATGATGGACACTGTTTTAGCTGGTTTGAAGTGGCAGTCGTGCCTTGTGTACCTGGACGACGTGGTCATCTTTTCGTCTAGCTTCGAACAGCACTTGCAGCGATTGCGCATTGTCCTTCAAGCTCTCCAATCTGCTCAACTAACTATCAAGCCAGAGAAATGCCATTTTGCCTTCGAGGAGCTCCGTTTCTTAGGACATGTTGTCAGCGCACAAGGTGTTCTTCCAGATCCCGACAAGACTTCCGCCGTCTCCAGTTTCCCACGCCCAACCGACAAGAAGGCCCTCTGCCGTTTTTTGGGCCTCTGCTCGTATTACCGCCGCTTTGTTAAAGATTTTTCTCGCCTAGCTGAGCCATTGACTGCCTTGACTCCAGATGACACACCCTTCGTATGGGGAAGTGCCCAAGACGCAGCCTTCGAGGAACTCCGCTGCCGCCTTCAAAGTCCACCAATACTAGCTCATTTTGACGAGAATGCAGAGACTGATGTCCATACTGACGCCAGCAATGTCGGCCTCGGAGCGATCCTCGTACAGTGGCAGGACGGCGCAGAGCGAGTAATCGCCTACGTGAGCCGCACACTTTCTCGATCGGAACAGAACTATCCGACGACAGAAAAAGAGTGGCTTGCCGTCATCTGGGCTCTGAGTAAGTTCCGACCTTACATCTACGGCCGACCGTTTCGTGTTGTCAGCGATCATCACTCGCTATGCTGGCTAGCCAGCATTCAAGACCCTTCTGGCCGCTTGGCCAGATGGAGCCTCCGTTTGCAGGAGTACGACGTTACGGTCGTCTATAAATCGGGTCGGCCGCACCAAGACGCGGACTGTTTATCACGTGCGCCCGTGGAATCGGCTACGCAAGACATCACCGAAGATTGCCCTATTCTTTGTGCCATTAGCATCTCCCGTATAGCGCAGCTTCAACGCGCAGATTCTGAGTTGGCGCCACTCGTTAAGTATCTGGAGGGTTTTAATGCCCATGTACCTCGTGTATTTCGCCGTGGACTACAGTCCTTCATTCTGCGGCGCGGAGTCGTCTACAAGCGCAACTTTGACAGCAACAAGGAGACGTTTCTGCTTGTAGTGCCGTCCCAGTTACGCTCCGAAATCTTAAGCGCTTGTCATGATGAACCATCCGCCGGCCACTTGGGGGTCATTCGCACACTGGCAAAGATTCGGCTTAAGTATTACTGGCCCAATTTACTACCATCCGTGCGTAGATACGTAACAACATGCCGGGATTGCCAACGGCGCAAATCTCCTCCTCTGAAGCCAGCCTGCTTTCTGCAGCCCATAGCACCACCAAAGGCCCCTTTTCAGCAAATTGGCATAGACCTCCTCGGTCCTTTTCCGAAGTCCTCCAGAGGAAAACGGTGGATTGCGGTCGCGACAGATTATTTGACCCGCTACGCTGAGACCACGTCACTTGCAAACGGTACTGCTGCTGAAGTAGCCGACTTCTTCGTCCACAACATCGTCCTGCGTCATGGCGCTCCTGCAGCTATCATTACTGACCGTGGAGCTGCATTTACGGCCCGCTTCACTCAGGCTGTACTCAAGCTCACGCACACCAGCCATAGACGTACAACGGCCTACCACCCGCAGACAAATGGCTTGGTGGAACGCCTCAACAGGACCCTGACCGACATGCTTTCCATGTATATTGATATCGAGCACAAGACATGGGACGAAATTCTTCCATACGCAACATTCGCGTATAATACCGCGCAGCAAGAGACGACGCAGCTCACTCCGTTCGAATTAGTCTTCGGTCGACAGGTTACCACCCCCCTGGATGCTATGCTACCCGTGGACCCCCCTGACAGTGAGAGTGAACTTGATGTCGACGCCGCCACTTATGTTCAGCGCGCGGAAGAAGCGCGGCAGCTGGCCAGACACCGCATTTGCCGTAAGCAGCAGATCGATGCTGACCGCTACAACCTTGGACGCCGCAACGTTACCTACCACCCAGGCGACTATGTGTGGGTTTGGACGCCCGTTCGTCGCCGCGGGCTGTCCGAACAGTTACTGCGCCGCTACTTCGGCCCTTACCTTGTTGTCCGCCGCCTCAGCGACGTAACGTACGAAGTTGCACCAGCCTCGCCAGCTCGTTCATCGCACAACGGCAAGCGCAGCGACGTTGTGCATGTGGTGCGAATGAAGCCGTACTACGAGTGACCCCCCGAGTGACTTTCCGGCCGCATGTAGTCATATTCCGTGATGTCCAACTCGTGGTGTAACACTAGAACACTTTTTCTCTCCGCTGTTCGGTCTGACGGTAACACCGCATCGGGGCGATGCTCCAGGAGAGGGGTCAGTGACACGAGGATTGGAAGGAGAAGAACAAAGCGATCGCAGCGGGTAGAAGTAGACGACGCTGAAGTGTAGGTGCGTTCCTCTGGTGCCCTCGTTCAGCTGCTGTAGTTCCTTTTTTAGTGTAACAACCGTTACAATATTACTTAGGTTCGTAAACAACTAAAAGAAGCTGAAACTTTTCATCCAGCTGAGTCGGGTTGGTAGTGCCAATGAAGGCGTCGAAAGAATCCACGAAATGATTCCCAATAAGTTTTGTGGAAGCGAAGAAAGAACATTTTCCTTAAGCTGTGCATCGCAATGACATGTGGCGCGTTTTCTATATCAGTCAGAAATTTAGCGCATCCGGTGCTCAGGAACATGGGGCAGTTGCGCCGCCATTTGAAGACCTAATCCATTGTACACTGTGCTAAATTCAATCTGTTTTCACAACTGTACTCTCATGGAAGCAATTTCTTTTGCACTGCAGCTCTAGAAAGTTACGACCACGTTGTTGGCGATGCCTACCCTTTCTTTGAGCGAACCGGTGAAGCAAAGTATGCCTGATATGGCGTTATAGTCCAGCCTTTTTGAATACGGTGCCGTACACACTTTCAGACATGAGCAGCGGGCGCTGGTTTTGCACCGACCCTCCTGCAAACCCAATTTTAATTTTGTGCATAAAAAAGCAGATTTCTTTGCACTTATATTTCGAATCATTTATTATATTTCTCTGAAAAACCTACACAGCACTGTCCTGTTCATTGCATCACACTCCGTATTTGCTCAAACCACAAGATTGAGAAAAACAAAATTCTTTTTATCTTTTTCGTTGCTTAAGTATGCAAATATCGCAATTCTGATAACTGCTGTACGCCACAGCCAAGAGTTCTGCCTCAATTTCCCAAATATGTAATGTTGATGAAATAAGAGAGTGTGCACAATACTTTTTGAATGCTGTGGCATGAAGACATATATGGAGCCATCATAAAGAGAAAAAAATTACTGCTGCCTGAAGGAAAATTACGCAAACATGGAAGGTAGCAGTATTAAAATAAGAAGCAGACAAAAAACGTTGTGATTTTTGTGTCGAGAATTCTAAGCGAACAGATGCTCTTCCTACTCGGCCTAGCGCATGTGAGCATTTACGAAGTAAAGTGGATTATCTTAGGCAAAGCTCAGTTTGCGAGAGTCGTTTTTTTTTCAAATTGGATCGATACGTTTTCAAAGTAAATGGATATCAACTTTTGATTTCTGCTTTCTATATTATATGGAGCAATTTGTCACACCATGCACTTTGTTCCTTGTCGATGAGCCTTTCTCTTATAGCTGTTTAGATTTGCTTTTATTAATAGTAGTTCATTGAACCAATCCAAGAATTCGTAGATTCAGATGATACAAATTCAGCAAAAATAAAAACATTTCAAGTATGCATTGCTACAGTTGGGCGAAACAGCTGCAGATTTGAATTTTCACAGTCTCCATTCAAAGCTCCAGCGCCTCGCACGGATGTTTTACGGTTTGTAGGCAACTTGCCGTATACATGCGGTCTTGGAGACAAGGCAACTGTACGTAGCAAGGCCTATAACTCGCGTTTTAGTCACACCGATTATTCTGGTCAATAGGTGAGCTGAGGCCAGTACTTATTAAGTGCTAGATCAGCACGGCGGGCGCCAGGAAAGCCACGAAGGGCGGACATTTCATCGGCTGCAGACGTGGCGTCCATCACCATAAATATCTTTTGCCCCGTACCTTTAGTGGAACGCCAAACCTAGCGGTTCAGCATTCAGTTTAAACTCTGCGGATCGATGCTCTAGGCCCAGGGCCATACGCTGGACATCAGGAGTGTCCTATTCAGTGCAGTAGCTTTTTTTCTCTAGACATATCAGTTGGGTAGAGCACTCCTTAACATTGCCAAAAGCTCTTTTATCAAATTTAAGTGACGCCTGTCCCGCCTCTCGGAGCTGTTTGGAACATTGCGTTTTTAATAATAGCAAACGTTTTAAAATATGGGCACCTACTTTTAACAGCGCCTCACCAGGAGCGACCACATTGTCTACCTCTCCTAGAAGATTAGGATCTTTGCAGCCATGCTATACCACCAACTTTGCAAATCTATGGTGGCTCCTAGACGAGTGATTTGCACATTATGAGCGGAACCTGCTTTACAGT
Organism: Amblyomma mixtum; assembly: GCF_055824585.1. NCBI lineage: Eukaryota > Metazoa > Arthropoda > Arachnida > Ixodida > Ixodidae > Amblyomma > Amblyomma mixtum. Next base: position 50,214,058 of record NC_143020.1, read on the forward strand.
ATGATATTGCAGTATATGGTGCCTGATCTGATTATAAGAAGCAAGCATTAACGTTCTCAAACGCAGATTTGTGAATACCGTAACAAAAGACACCAAAGTATACTTGGCTGGCGTTAAGGAAAAATTTAGTGGCCTAACATCCTCCACTTTATTTAAATCCTGTATTGCATTGTGTTGTCAGCCCATTATTGTTGAGAAGAACACAGCGAAAAAGAGATTTTAAACTGTGAAAACAAGACGCGTTGTTAAACTCGGGTTTTTAGAAATTATGCCAAAAAAACGCGAAATTCCTATGTGCCTGATATATAAATGGAATTACTGATGATTTTTGTATTAGAAGTAAAAAGTGTAAGATTATTGATTTAAGAAATTCGCGTTTAAATTTTCTGCCTTTTGTATCGTTTTAATGGTTTGGTATCTGATAGTGCCCTGTCAGATCATTCAAGGTTGCCATGTATATTTAGTCAATGTATTAATAAAGTTTTATAATATCCCTGGAAAAGATTCTCCACCTCGTATATGATCAGAGAAAAGCACAGCGTACTTAGGCCGATCAAAAGTGTGTATGCGCAAAAATGCATTGAAAAAAAAAAGTTTCGAACACCATTGTTAATTGCTCACAGGTGTTCTAAGAACAACTTCACTTCAAAATCATATTCAAAAATTCTTGAGCTTACTATGCCACCCCTCGCAAGAGTGACAAGAGTAGGAAAGTGATATAATTTAGAAATTTTTTTCCGACAGGAGGCTTCGGGCCTTCCTGCAGTCCCACACAGAATTTAGAGCGCGACGGGCATTTCTTAAAATCAACCCACACACGCGAAGCAAGGATCCTAGGTGAGGTGTTTGCAATTAGCAACGGAGGTATCTATGAGTGATGCGAGGAGTTAAGATATTAAAGAATTTTCTCCAACACCATTCAGTACCCCATACTTGAACATGTTTCTTTTAAACTTGAAGAAGAATTTTGTGCAGTCACTCAGGAGTTGTGCTCATTGGTACGAGCTGTGTCATCTCTCTTACGAAGAAGGACAGCTCGACAAAATAAACAGTATTCTAGGTCCAGCGTTTGATCATGTTGCTGTTACAAACACCAAAGATATACTACCAAAGCTTGATATTAACAGCACTGAAACAAATTTGACATAACGCGATCTTAAAACTTTTTGGCTCATCACATTTCGCACCTCTTCCCGATACGTTAGCCGCATGCTGAAATTTATGCACTCGCGGATTCGAACTGATCCAATTGCTTCATCAATCATTGTACAGACATTATCGAAATTAAAACAAGTGGAAGCAGCACTTGTGCCAGAGAAAGAGAGCTATTGCACTTTTGTCTCTCGGATTTACAAGTTCACTAATACAATTTTTTTTTTTTGCAGAGTGTGGAGAACCACTGGTTCCCTCATCGCAGGAATTTATTGTAAGAATAAATTCTGCTGAACTGCACCAGAGACTTTTTGCTTGAATGGTGTGGAGTATTAATGGAGCCACGGCTCCGAAACACCAATATAAATTGCATGAATGATGAAATGCAAATAGTTAATTTAACGAAATGAGTAATTACAGTTCAGCAAACAGCTTTGAGCTACCATGCCGTACCTCTGAGTGGCCATATATAAGAATAGCGATGAAGAAAATGTATCACCTTTCTTAGATTTATTTCTCATCAACAACTCGTTCGTTAGTACGAACTCCGCACAGAGCTGTATATCTTACTGTTGACGCAGTACGGCAGCGTTGTGGTCGGTGCCTTCGAGTAAGTTATCTCTTGATTCAAATTTGCTCTGCTTCGTGGAAGTGATAACAATACACATAAAGCGTCAGTATATTTTTGCCAGCTTTCTTAAGGCTCGCCAATAATTTGTGGCACTTGGACACTGTAGGTAAAGTTCAGGCTATTAATTTCTGTCCCATTGAGCGAATAATTTGTGGCACTTGGACACTGCAGATAAAGTTCAGGCTATTAATCTCAGTCCCCATTAAAAATTGTTTCATGCGCTGCATTTTGCGCACCGATGACAATTTTATAAATTCCTCAGCTTAACTGCGAAAAATGAGGCGTGACGCACATATGACACTCTTAATCTAAAAAAACCTTTGCCATGTAACCATAAAGATTAAGTCAGAAATTAATTGAAAGTACAAACCTTAGAAGCAATGGTAAGGGGAAAAGTGTCTAGTCAGGCTCCAGTAAGCAGAAATATGGTGCAGGACGATGAGCAGAAGTGCTAGGAAGGTTTCTGACGGTATACCGAACGCAGTGCCTCGCGATCATGAGCATATCAAAAAATGCCTTCCGCTCTAAGCCCAGATCAATTTAAATCATGCGTGGAACCATTGAGATCAAGCGCCAAAGCACCTAAACAAAGTCCGAAATGATGTGGACGCAGTTGGGCATTGCTCCGGTGATTTGCGATATGTCTGCGGGAATCTCGCAAAAAAAGCAAAATGATAAACCTGAATGCCTGCGGCTTTGAGCATGAGTGAACAGTACAAGGATTCATGGAATTACTCCCTCACAATGAAGCATCGGCTCGATGATTTACAACAAGGAAGTAATGAAAAATAAATTCTGAGAAGAGAAAAATAAACACTGACAGTGCATACACAAGCCGTCCATCAGAAGGCTTAAGGCGTACAACATGCAGAACTTTGGGCGTGAACTGCTTCAACTCCAACGGGGCAACCTAGCAGTCAAAGAGAGAAAGGATTTTTAGCGAGAGGAAAGGAGGAGAGGTCGGCACATGGAAGCAGTCAAATTCTTTAATTCCACGTAGAACTTAGCAGTGGCCAATGTAGCGGCTCTAAAGCTGTTCAATGAGTCCGCCGCAGCGAACGGGCCTCCACACCCACACTTGCTCCCCGGTCTCGTAGTGCTGGGCATAGGTGGGCTGTTGGTCCTTGATTCGTAACTAGGCAACTCGTACTTGTGTACGGTGGAGGTAGGCGGTGACGTCGATGTTGTGTTCACCGGTGATGTTTACGAGCATGGCGGCGAGAGTGGTGGCGGCTTCCTTGCCGTGCACAAGACTAAACGGGCTTCTCCTGCACAGCGGTTGTTGCACGCAAAGGCGACGTAAAGTCGCAGGTGTTATATTCGGCGCCGGCATATTTAGCGAGCATGTCAGCGACGGTTTTTTTTGAGGCGCTCCGTAATTCCGTAGAACTGTGGATGGTATGCAGTAGTCGACCGGAGGCTTGTGTAGCTCGGTAGGTAAGATGTTCCTCTATTCGTGACGAGAACGTCTGGTGTGCCATGCCGCAAAACGGTCTTCTCTACGAAATAATTTGCGACCTTCGCAATAGCACCACTCGGCAGGGCTTCCGCTTCGGCGCAATAGGTCAACCAGCCGTTAGCCTTGACAACCTACACTGCTCGATGTTGCCGTTGGGGCGGAGTCGACGAGATCCACACCAATCTGTTGAGATGGTTTTCTTGATGCTGGTATGGGCTTCAATAGACCATGTGACCCTATCTTTGCATCTTACCTTGTTAAAGATAACGGCATCTTTTGACTTACCGGGCATGGACAGTAGATACTTCGAAATACGTAGCGCGAAAAAACAAGACACAGGCAAGGTGAAGACAGGACACGAGCGCTTCTCACGACTCATTACTGACTGAGGTGTGTGGGCAAGGGCGAACACACGGCTACCAGAATTTTCAATCTGATCTTCTTCTATTATCTCTCTTCCTAGTTGGGCTTCAACACTGAGGTGTGTGGGCAAGGGCGAAGGACTAGCCCAGTTTAGCTTACTTGGACAGTAGATACATGGCCAGTATATTTAGCCTGAAGTCGGCGTAGGAATCCCAAGATTCTGTATTGTTTCGTTTGTAGCGCGAAACCTGGAGGATTTCTTCTTGTAGGCTGTTCGGAACGGCGCGGAGGTACGCGGTCCAGTTTTGGACGAAGTTCTTCATGAGGACGTCTTCTTTCAGACACAAAATAGAAAAAGTCCACTTCAGCGCTGCTGGGAAGGAGCCTTGCCTGCCAGATACTGGAGGAGACGCTGTAGGCCGAAATCCGAGCATTGAAGCGAAGTCCATGGCGCTTATCGATCCGAGAAAAAGTTGTCCTTATCACCCGCTTCCGGCGGGTGGTCGACAAGTGTAGAGGTAGTTAGTCCAAATAAAAGTGTGTGCGGCAACAATTGTAGACGATGGTTATATAAAACTCTAGGAGGTGCAGGCTTCATGCAGAGACTTGGCCGGATGGGACCTTCAAATGGCAAGCTAGCGGAGCATGCAGCCGGCGCTGAGCACCTTGAATGGTTGTTCGTAGAGTCGCGGCGGAATTTTTACGTACTCCAAATGATGGTAAGGCACTCCTCTATCGTCGAATAGTTAGCCTCTGTTTTGGAAAGGGTACGGCTAGCGTGCGCGGTTAATGTCTCTCGTCCGTCCATTTCCTAAACGAGCACGGCGATTAGCCCAACGCTTCTCGCATCGGAATAAGTTTCCGTTTCGGCGTATTCATGAAAGTGCCCAACGGTTGTGAAGCGGTGTGGGGGAGGGACCGTAACGCCAGCAAATTTCTTTGATGGCTTCCTATGCGGTAATTTTTCATTGAATTGTACGTCTGTCTTTGTCAGGTCAGAGGCTACCCGATGCGAGAAAAAAAAGTTTCTACAAATCGTCGGTAATAGGCGCACAGTACGCGCAACCTGCTGACAGCTCTTGTCAGCTGGGGACAGATACTGGGCAAAGGTAGCTGCCTTATGCAGGTCTCGGCGGACTTTGTCTTTGCTTACGGTGAAACCTAGAAGAAGAAACTGTCCATTGGAGTAGCGGCACTTCAAAGCCTCAAGGTTAGCCCGGACGACTTCATTCCCTCCAGCGCTGTTCGAAGCCTTTTTAGCTGGCCGCCAAAGACCGAGGAAACAAAAACGATGTCATCTTAACTTACTAGGCAACTTTTCCTGGAGGCACAAACCATCGGCTAAGTACTAGGAGTGAGCTGGCTCTGTCTGGTCCTGTATAGGATCAGGGCTGAATTCATTTTCCTTATACTGGCACTGCCTTTTTGCGCCATATCCGAAAATGGCTCCTCTTATCCGTTGTTCTGCTGGTATTGGCAGTGCCCCTTTATATCATCTTGAACAACGGCCCTTAATATCCGCAGCTATCCTCATATTGGCAAAGCCACTACATTACCGTCCCCCCCCAACGATGGCCCTACTTTTACGCAGTAACGACCGTATTGGCAATGTCGATTAATTATGCTCCAGTAATGGCACTACTTGTTCTCCGTAGCCCCCATAATGGCAATGCCGCTTGACTAGAACTCTAACGATGAGACTACTCGTCTGCTTTTTCCCAGTATTGGCGAAGTATTGGCCCGTATTGGCTCTTTCACCTTCAATGATGTCCGTACGCTTGGTTCCACATACTGGCAATGCCGCTTCACTAAACCTCCAATGGTGGCCGTGATTTTCCGCTAACTCTACCTATATCAGCAATGCCACTTGATTACAACTCCAACAATGGCCCAAGATGTCTGCTATCTTCCCTGCATTGGGAATGCCACTCCGTCACTAATCCAATGATCTCCCTGGTACGTTCAACGACGATCTTCGTCAATATACTTTTTCATACTCGCGCTTCTTTCGTAATTTACAACTATTTGCTTTGTTTCATGAACAACAACAACGGCAAACATTGATGTGTAATTACTGAAGAAAGCTATGTTTACCCGCCAAGTGATCGAAAAATGAGCAGACGAAAGATTCATACCCCGAGGCATTAATTTTGAAAAGCAGCATTTTTTGATATTATGGCATGTAGCGTAGCTGACAAAGAAATTTGTTGCTTGGAATGTTCATCCAACAGGGCTCAAGTAAAAAAACAAAAACAAATTTTGGGGTTTTTGGAAGCATTAAAATATCCCACAACTTTTTTCTTCTATCGAAAACTAAAATTTCGAAGAGTAGTATTTTTAATTTCATGGAGATTATATAACGCATCCACAAGAGCAGGATTTGACCACCCTGGTGTAGTACTTGGCCGCAACCTTCTATGAACAACCCAATTGAGCCTCGATCCTCGCTCTCCATCGGCTGCGAAGCAACAGACGAAGGCAGCGGTCTACCCTGTGACGTAACGGAGGATGCTAAGAATCACTGCATCCCGACAGGCCGCCATTGGGAACTAAACCTGGCAATGTTTAACGCAAGAACCATATACAGTGAGGCTACCTGAACAGTGCTGTTGGAGGAATTAGCGGGTATTGAATGGGATGTCACAGGGCTTAGTGAGGTTAGGAGGACACATGAGGCGTATACACTACTAAAGGACAGGCACATCCGGTGCTGTCGTGAATTAGCAGACAGACGAGAAGTAGTTATGGGATTGCTCATCAATCAGGATATAGTTGGCAACATAGAGGAGTATACTATTAACGAGAGGGTGGCAGCTATCGTAATCAGGCTTAATAAGAGTTACAAGCTGGAGGTGGTGCAGGCCTACGCGCCTACATCAAGCCATGACGATCAGATCGCTGAAAGCTCTATGAAGACGTGAAATCGGCAATGACCAAAGTAGATAGATAGATACAGAGAGAGGGGAAAGGCAGGGATGTTAACCAGAAAGGATTCCGGTTGGCTACACTGCACAGTGGAAGGGTGGGCGACTTCAATGTGAAGGTAGGCAAGAAGCAGGATGGAGACCAGGCGGTAGGTGACTTTGGCATAGGTTCTAGTTATTAGTTGAGTTCGCATATAGAAATAATTTACGGATTATGGTTACCTTCTGCCGCAAACGAGCCAACAGGAAGTGGACTTGGAAAAGCCGCAATAGTGAGACTAAAAGTGAAATAGACTTCATACTGTGCGCTCACCCTGAATCGTAGAGGATGTAGAGGTCTTCGGAAAGGTCCGTTGAAGCGACCACAGAATGGTGAGGTCTCGTATTATCTGAGATTTGGAAAGGGAACGAATGCAACTAGTGAAGCGGAAGCCTATTAGCAAGTTAGCATTAAGAGGGAAAGGAAAGGAATTTAGGATTTCGCTGTAGAAGAGATTTTCCGCGTTAACTGAAGAAGACAACCTTAATGGTGAAGCAATGAACGATAATCTCACAGCTATTATTACGGCGCGCGCCGTAGAAGTAGGCGGTAGGATGGTTTGACTGGATACCGGGAAGCTACCTCAGGAGACTAAAGACCTCATTAACGAACGCCAAAGCATGTCGACATCTAGCTCCAAAGACAGAATAGAAGAAGCAGAGATGTCGAAGTTAATAAATAAACACAAGGTAGCCGGCATCAGGGAGTTTAACATGGAGAATATCGAGCATACTCTAAAGACCAGAGGTAGCCTGAAAGCAACGAAAAGAAGACTAGGTATGGATAAAAGCCAGATCTAGGCGATGAGAGACAAAGAGGGCAATTCCATTCGCAATATGGATAAGATAGTTAAAGTATCCGAAGAGTTTTACACAAACCTATAGAGCAATGAATGTAATCAGAACGTTACTGAGAGAGGCAGTCGAGCACAAGAGACTAAAGATCTCAGGAGACTAAAGATCTGATTAAGAAACGTCAAAGCATGAGGACATGTAACTCCAGAAACACAATAGAACTAGCAGAGTTGCCGAAGTTAATAAATAGGCACAAGGTAGCCGACATCAGGAAGTTTAACATGGAGAAAATCGGGCATGCTCTAAACACCGGAGGTAGCCTAAAAGCAATGAAGAGGAGACTAGGTATAGATAAAAACCAGATCTAGGCGATGAGAGACAAAGAGGGAAATGCTATTAGTGATATAGATAAGTAAAGTATCCGAAGAGTTTTACACAAACCTATAGAGCAGTGAATGTAATCAGAACGTTACTGAGAGAGACAGTCGAGCACAGCAATGGAACATCCCACCAGTAACGGAGGAGGAAGTAAAGAAAGCCTTAGGAGCAATGCAAAGGAGTAAAAAATTCAGGGGGCACTTTGACTGTCTAAAGTGCGTAGAGGCGAAAGCGTTTTCCGCACCACTTTCGCTGCTTCTGTGGCACTGGTGGCGTCACATATAATTGAGTACTAATTACTGAGTGATGACAAATGACTAATTAATGATTAATTACTGATTAATGCCTGACTAGTAATTAACTACTAATTAATGACGCTTAAGCTTCGCCTTTAGGAGTGGAACGCGACAGCGTGTTGTAGCCCTGCCACGGAGTTCCACAGAACGCCACCACCCATTCGGCGAGATGCCTTGCCCTTTGAGCGCAACGCTTTTTGAGGAAAGGAAATGGCGCAGTAATTCTCTTTTCCACCTGAGGTAGGTAGGTAGGAACGACTTTAATTGCTCTAGAAAGGTGCTAGTAGCAGACGAGAAAGAAGAGGTCCATCTTCCTTCTTCTCACAGGGTCGGTGCCCCTATTCCAGGGCCCCGCTGAGCTTCGCTGCTCGTTGGGCGTGCTGGATAAGACCTTGTTGGCAACCCAGATCGCCGCTGGAGAGCCGGCTCTCCCACTGTTCTGCACTCGGGTCTTTGCGAAAGTTGTCGTTTTTACTGCATTCCCACGTGATGTGGTACAACGATGGTTTGTTACCACACCACGGGCAAGTGTCCCGATATTGCGTCGGGTAAATCTTGCTAAGGATATGCAGGTTTGGGAATGTTCCTGTCTGCAATCTTCGCCAATACACTGCCTCTAGTTGATTTAGATCAGGATGAGGCGGCGGATAGCGGATCCGTACCCCCTTATAGTAGTTGAGAATGTCTGAGTACGTAGGGCTGACTCGGTCGGGTAGATCGTCCGATTGGGAGGAAGCTCGGCTCGTATACCCTCGAGCTACCTCGTCGGCGCGTTCGTTCCCGGCTATGTCGGTGTGTCCTGGCACCCAGTAAATGCTGTGTGTGACTTTTGGTGGGGTCGCGCTCTGGAAGAGCCGGAGCGCGGCGCGACCTATGCGGCCGTTCATGTAGTTACGGCACGCTTCTCTCGAATCTGTAAGGATGGTAAGGGACATGTTGCTTCGATAACCGGCTACCGCCGCTAGAGCTACGGCCAGCTCCTCCCCTTCGGTTACCGTGCAATCCCTCACTGAGGCGCTAGCTAATTCCTTTAAGTTCGAATCAATAACTACCGCCACTGTGCTGTTATGTGAGCTTCCTGTATACGGAGCCGCGTCCGTGTATACCGTTGTGGATTTTGTAGCTAGATTTTGTTGTACATACCTCGCCCGGGCTGCCCTACGGGCCGCATGCAAGTTGGGGTCCATGTTCCGGGGAAGGGAGCGAACCTTTAGCGTCTGGCGAATTGCGTCCGGTATGCTCGCAGTACGATTCTCGAATTCCGCAGTTCGGCCTAGCCCCAGACGCCTAAGGAGCGAGCGCCCCGTAGGAGTCTGCTGGAGCCTAGCTAACTGCGTGACCAGTTGGGCTTCTTTGATCTCTTCGAAGGTGTTGTGAATTCCAAGAGCCAGTAGTTTTTCGTTGGAGGTGGTCATTGGTAGATGCAGGGCAGTCTTGTAAGCTTTGCGGAGTATGGTATCTGCACTATCTACTTCTCCTTTGTTGAGGCTGAAGTACGGGAGGGCGTAACCCACGCGACTGACCACCAGGCTCTGAACCAGGCGCAGGGTATCCCCCTCTCGCATGCCGCTCCGCTTCTGCGACACGCGCGTGATCATTCTGGCGACCTGAGTGGTCGATTGCTTGAGAAGGTCGAGCGTATGGCCGCATCGCTGGTTGCTCTGCAGCCACATTCCCAAGACTCGTATCTTGTCTCGTTCGGGAATTAGCTGTCCTTCGAGGGAGACATTGAGGGACCCTTCCTTGTGTTTCCCTTTGTGGACTCGCAGGAGTTCTGATTTTTCGGTGGAGCAGGCGAGGCCTCGTGTACTGACATATTCTTCCACGCAGGTAGCCGCTGCTTGCAGTCGTTCTTCTTTCTGGCCGAGCGACCCAGTGGTAACCCAGACCGTGACGTCGTCAGCGTATATTGCGTGCTGTATGCCTTCGATCTTCTCGAGTTGTCTCGCGAGGCCGATCATGGCCACGTTGAAAAGTAGTGGCGAGATGACGGACCCTTGAGGTGTGCCTTTGTTGGGGGTCGAAAATTTAGCGCTGCGAAGGTCTCCGAGCCCAACCGTTGCAGTGCGGTTGGAGAGAAAGGCCTTCACGTAGCTGTGAATCTTCTCGCCGCAGTGGAGGTTGTCAAGTCCTTCCATTACAGCCGTGTGGCTAACGTTGTCAAAGGCTCCTTTGATGTCCAGGGCCATAACCACGTTCTCGCCTACGCTCGGGACGTTGGTGAGGACTTCCTCTTTGAGTTGTAAGAGGACGTCCTGGGTGGAGAGGTGGGCTCGGAAGCCGAACATACTGTGGGGGTACAGGTCTTCGTCTTCCATGTAGCTTTGGAGCCTCCGAGTAACGACTCGCTCGTAGAGCTTGCCTAGGCAGGAGGTGAGTGAGATAGGTCGGAGATTTTCGATCTGGAGTTTCTTACCCGGTTTGGGGATCATTACGACCTCTGCATGCTTCCACTCTTCAGGAACCGTTCCTGCGACCCAGTGCCCGTTGAGGAAGGTGGTCAGTTGGTCGACCGCCTCGTCGCTGAGGTTGCGTATGAGTGCGTTCTGGATCTTGTCTGCTCCCGCCGCAGTGTTGCGCGTGCATGCCTTTATGGCAGCGAACACTTCTTCCCTGGTGATCGGCCTGTCTAAGTGGGTGTTCGGTTTCCCCAGGTATGGTTTCGCGTATGCCGCAGGCAGGGTCGTGCCGTAGCATTTCTCTTTGGCCTTATCTAGCAGTTCCTCTTCCGTACCCTCGAAGGTGTGGACGAGTCTGCGGATAGCTTTCCCGCTTTCGGCCCTGGTTTGGGTAGGGTCGAGGAGGGTCTTGAGTATACGCCACGTTCTCGCCGTGCTGAGGGTGCCGTCCAGCGAGCTACTGAACTGCTGCCAGCTCTGCCTGGCCAGTTGGGTCGCGTACTCCTCCGCTATCTTGGTGACTTCTGCGATCTTGAGCTTGAGCTTCCTGTTAAAGCGCTGCTTCTTCCAGCGCTTGGTGAGTCCTCGACGTGACTCCCATAGCCTGATGAGCCGAGGGTCCACCTCTGGTGTTTGCTCGGTGCGATCCACTTCCTGAGTGTACCGCTTCTGGATGTCTTTAAGTTGTTGGCACCAATCATCTATGGAAGTAATCCCCCCTTCCAGGTCCGCGCAAGCCTTGCGGAAAGCCGGCCAGTTGGTGATCTTGGCTGTGCCGAGCTTGCGCTTGATGTTGGTGGCTGCTATCGTGGTCTTCAGGATATAGTGGTCACTGCCTAGATTCTCCAGCAGATTCTCCCACGTTGCGTGCTTCACTCCCCTGACAAACGTTAAGTCCGGACACGTATCCGGGCAGATCGAAGTGCCAAGGCGCGTGGGTTGAAGTTCGTCTGTTAAGAGGGTACATTGGATCTCTTCCGCCGCGTCCTCGACCTGTATACCTTTGTGATTATTAGTGGGGTATCCCCATTGCTGTCCGCGAGCGTTGAAGTCGCCTACAATGAGCAACGAGTTGCTTTTCGCAAGTTTGCTGGCCCCTAGAAAGAGTGTATCAAAATTCGCGTCCCGCTGGCGAGGCGGGCTGTAGAGGTTTACGATAAAGACACTCTTTTCCTTACGCTTCTTTTTGGGAATAATTTCCGTCACTAAGTGTTCAATTTTGGTGTTGGGAATTGGGTCATGGGCTATGGCTACCAACTTTTTGCTGACCAAGGTTGCCGTGCGTCCGCTATCGTAGCACGTATATCCCCTGAGTGACGGTGTCGTGTTAGTTTCCTGTAAAGCTATTATATCGGGTGTGGAGCCTTGCGTATGTAAAAACTGCATTAGGAGTCCCTGCTTTTGGCGGTACCCCCTGCAGTTCCATTGCCAGATTTCAAGTGGAGTTTGTTTAGCCATGGTTTTGGGCATTGTTCTGATTGGAGCCTTCAGTTCCGAAACGGCGCTCGTGTATGAGCCTGTCCCGGGCCTCGTTTGTTATTCGTTGCGTATTTTGACTTTTGACGTGGTTGCGGAATCTTTGGTCCTGCAACGAAACTTTTTGCTGTAGTAATGTGACGTTCTGTTCTGACAGGTTGAGTTGGACCTGCATGGCATCTAATCTTGCATGAGTTTGGCGGAACTGTCCTTCGGTGCGAATCATGAAATCATCCATGCGCTGCATGAAAGCTCTTAATTCTTCGGGGTTCACTGCTAAGGGGGTTGGAGATCGTTGCACTTCGGCCGCCGGGGTCGGGGGCCGCGGTACGTGCCCTGTTCTCTGAGCCTGCATCTCTTTAATGAGGTCATCGATTTTTTTTCGGAGATGTGCATTCTCCTCTCTTAGTGCTTTAATTTCTTTCGAGTTACGCGTAATATTATCTTGATCCGAGTGCGGAATCAGTGGGTTTGGAGAGCCCGCTCCCCAGCTCACCTTGACGCCGCCCTTCTTCTGTTGTTTCTGCGGCGGCTGCTGCTGCTGCTGCTTCGGCTTGGCCGTTGACCGGTTGAGCGGCGGGAAAGAGTCATCCCTGGATCGGCTCTGGCTGCGATCTCGCACGGTGCTAGGGCCTCGGCTCGAGGAGCGGCCATGGTCCCGCTCCGAGCTAAGCCACCTGGGTCGGCGCTCTCGACTCAGGTGCGGGTTCCGCTGCTGCTGCTGCGGTTGTTGCTGCTGCGTCAGTTGTTGTTGCTGCTGCTGCTGCTGCTGCTGCGGCTGCTGCTGCTGCTGCCATTGTTGTTTCCGGGACTGCCGGCCGCCGGTCGTGCTGCCCCGGAGCTCGTCAGTAGTCTTGAGGCGTCGACGGCACTCCCTGGTGACGTGGTCGCCTTCGCACACCATGCATTTGGCCTTGCACGGGTGGCCTTCTGGTGGGTCGTGTGTGCCGCACGTCCTGCAGAGCTTGGTGTTCGGCGTTGGACAGACGTCCGAACGATGGCCTTGCTCTCCGCACACGTAGCAGATCTGCCTCGTAGGACGATATGGGTAGGTCTTGAATTCTCCGGAGCGGTAGATGACCCACTGCGGGATATACGGGCCGTCGAACGTGATGAGCGCCGTTTCCGACTTGCCCAGCATTCTCGCTTCCAGGATCTTCACTCCTTGGGATCGAAGCCGCAGCCTCGATTTCAGTAGGGCCGGTGATTGCCCCGGCATGACGCCGTGGATTACCGCACGCTTCAGGTCGTCCGGTAGGGCTGGATAGGTGTTGGTCGCATACGTCTGGTCATTGATCGTGAGCTTTTCGATCTTCCTGAGCACGTCGCCGATGTCCAGGTCGGGCGTGCTCGCAATCATGATGTTCGATCCGGGCCGGAGTCTCATGATGAAGTCTTCTTCCTTGATCTTTCCTCCGCTGGCCGCGACGAGGGCTTGCGTTGCCTGGTCGACACGGATTTCGCTGATTTTTAGGCCTCCCTTGGGGCGATAAATGATCTTGATATCATCCTTCGGTAGCGGCGGCGGACGTGGCCTTATCTGCCGCTGCGCTCCCGCCAGATGTGGTTTTAATGTAAAGCGCGGCACGCCACTCGCTTGCGTCTCTGCTCCACCAGCTGCGGCTGTCGGCGCTATCTTGTTTGCTTCTTCCCGGGGATCGCCTGGCCCCTTCGAGCCTTTCTTCGAGCCTTTCCTTTTCAGGCGCCGTTTGTAAGAAACAAGCTCCCAACGATCCATGTCTTCGTCTTGCAGTGGGTCGATGTCGGCCCCGTCGTCCCGCTGCGGTGGCGAGGTCTCCATGGCCTCGGTCACTGCGTCCCCGAGTCCGGGGCTCGCATTGACCGGCGACGCGGTAGGAGATTCCCCCGTACCTTCAATATTCGCCGAACCTTGGGCCGAGGTCCGGGTAGGTTCATTCATGATAGGGTCGTCAGCGTCCCGGGGTTCCATGCTGGCCGATGTCTAGACACGCAAGCACCGCACGGGCCCGCCCCGGGAGCGCGCTAGGCCTACGCTAGGCTCAGCGCTCCCGGCCGCAGGTGGCCACTCAAAAGTCCGATAATAGTCCAAAAAATGGGCCTACCGGCTCAAGAGTGGTGTCGCCGTGGTCCAGGTGACGTTATCCGTCGATGTAGCCGAAAAGTTTCGGTGGCCCACGTGAAAATTCGGTCGGAATCTTCGAAAAGACACGGAGCCGATGTGGAGTGCGTCCGTCCACATGCGAACGCCCGCGTTCCTCCCCTTTCCACCTGAGGTTCCGAGCAGTGCGGCCGTGCTCCGCATGGCCTCCGGCCTCGTGTCCATCTTAAGCATGAAATCCTTTTAGCTCCCGTTGTCGGCATTGTGGTGACGTCACGCCAAGACCGAGAGCCATCATCCGGGCACTGAAATCCACTCATTCGGGCTCTGAAACGAGAACATCCGGGCACCGTATGAGACTTAGCGAGATTCAACGAGACTCTCTAAGCCCTCCTTCGGGACCAGCATACAAGCGCTGGTTGCTCTCCAAACGAGTCACAAAAAATAACTGCTGCCATTGTCTTCTCAATGTTTATCAAGATATCAGTCGAGCTGTGCATTTGATAATGCACGGAATTATAATTTCCGATTTCTAATAACGCGTGGAAAAAGCACATACATGCCACAATACACTTCGTTGTCACGCGTGATCTGTTAGGGGCTTTGAGAGACGGCCGCTTAGAGAAAGAGGGCGAGAAGGGCTTTCGGCGGAAAACTTTCGCTCCCTCCCCAAGGATGGCGCTGCGGTCTCACACTCACGCATGTAAAAGACCGGCCGCTTGGCCTTCAAGATGTTCAAGCCCTTTCCCCCTCTGGCAGGCAGATGTATACACGCTCGCGGAGTACTCGAACGCGCTGCATATACATTCTTGTCAGGCCTGCGTCTCGTCGTGTCCACGTACGCTTCTGCATCGTCCTGGATTACAATGCCGCCACCGTCACAGCTGCTTAAGCCGAGCAATAGAGCCTGTGTTAGGCCCATAAACATTTCATGCTTACTCTACTCTCGGTTACGGGAAAGGCGCAATTTTTTGGCGAATCTCATTGAATTCTGTTCCCGTGAATTGTGCGAAGGAATCGGAAATGTGCTCCATGCCAGCCGATACCGGATTTCGCCAGGTACGACCACTGCTTGCCCATTTTTCGGGACTTCAAGTGTCGACACTTGGTGAACCGCGCTTGGCCTAACGCTTGGCCGCACGCCGGTACCGCGCCGCTGGGACCCGCTCGCCACGCGGACCACCCATAACGATCGCATCATGGAATACGCCGTCGAAGGCGAAGTCATTACTCCGGCTCAACTTGCCGAAGGAGGATGGAAGACCGTTCTCAACCTGGAAGAACGTTACCGGCGCCTCGGGGCGAAGAACGCCATTCATGGGAACGCAGACCCGACGAACGCGCCGGCGACGCCGGGGAACGAACACGGCACCGCTTCCGGCGTTCCTCGTAACGAAGGCAAATCCAACTCCGCTCTTCGGAGAAAAACCACCCGCCCGACGTAGGCAGGCACCGCTGCCACGTCTACCAGCAAACGACAACAAAGTCGTCGTCAGGCCGCGAGGCATGGACTTGCGCACCGTCGCGCCGCGCCACATTCTCAGCTACCTGCGTAGCGTTCGACCTACCGCTTGAAGAGGTGGTGAATCAAGACAGCCTTCGTGTTAGCACCGTTAACCACACATTCACCATTAGCACACCGAATAAGCTCAGGGCTTCGGTGTACAGCAATCTGAGACTGCTGAAGATGGACGACAAAGAGTACGAAGTGTCATCGTACGTGTCGGCACCGGACGACTCCACAAGAGGCGCCATTTATTGTGCATATGATGGCGGGACACCTGATGAGGTCCGACAGGGATTCCTGAAGCGCAACCAGAGGATTCCGGTGGTGGATGCTCGCCGCCTCGGACAATCAATGTCCATCCTGGTGACTTTCGCCGGCAAGAAGGCTCCAGACACCATCTACTACTGGGAGAGTCCTCTCAGTGTACACCCGTACAGGGATCAGGTCGAAACCTGTTTCAACTGCAGAAGAGTCGGTCATCGGGCAGACGTCTGCTACAGACCCAGGACCCAGCTGTGCCGCAGATGTGGTGAAAAACACCCTCCCCTAGCCGAGGGTGAAGAACACACCTGCACGCCAAAGTGCATTGTGTGCAAAGGCGCCCATAACACCGGCAGCAGGAACTGCAAGCATCGCTTTGTCGACCGCCGCCTCCGATACAACCAACAACAAAAGAAAGCGACCAGCGAAGAATGCGACTAGCAGTCCGGACACAAGTCGCGTTCCAGAGACAAGGCCGGCAACCGATCGTCGAGCCACCGTCGGCGCAGCAATTCCCGCGACAGATCCACCTCCTTCCCACCGCTGTCGTCGAGCCAGGGTGGCAGTTTGAGGCAGGGGAGCAAGGACACACGGAGGAGTGCGAGTAGGCGCAGGAGTGGAAGCTGCTCGACAAAGCAGGTGAGCTGGCCGGATATGGCCTCCCAAAATTACACTGCTCGCGAGAAGGAGCTCCTAGCTAAAATACAGTCCAGCGACGAAACCATTGCGCGAATGCAGCGAGAGATGGCCGAAATTAAAAGGCTGTTTAAATCGCTACAGCCCCCCGCAACAGCCATGCCGAACGCATCTCGCACGCCCCCCTCTCCCGCGCTCAGCGCTGCACCTTCCACCAGTAATGCGATGGAGACGGATAGCCGCATTAACCTGAAAAGGCCGGCTCCTTCAGACGAGGGCTGCGAATCGAAACGCGCTGCGGAAGCGTCCAAAGAGGACAACCCGCAACCGACAATCAAACCGAAGGCTTCAGAAAAGATAAGAGCCGAAGTGAATGCCCTCGAGAAGAAATTTAGCGGTCTCGAGGAAAAAGTTAATAATCTTACGAGGGAAGTAACCGACCTAGGTACAAACATCGCTGCCTTTTTCCATCGAGTAGTGGAGCGCCTCGCGGCCTTGGAGGGAAGCCGTAACGTTATGCCACCAGTGGCGACCTTGCCCGTTATCATCCCTCCCATATCCCACCATGGCCCCTCGCAAACAAATTGAGGTATGGCAATAGAAATGCAGGGGGTTCCGCAACAAGCGGGGAAACCTGCAGTTTCACATCCAAAACCTAGGTAGACAACCGGACGTGATAGCCCTTCAAGAAGCTAGCGGCCCGGCGAAATTACGAGGCTATAAAGCATTCCTTCCACCCTCAAACTCAGTGACGTTGGCGACGACGCCGTTCACCGCTACCTTTGTGCAACGCAACATTACGGCTATACAACACACTATAGATAGCTCTAACGAACAATACACGTTCCTAGAAATTGTGCCGAGCAAAAAGCGGGACGCCAATCTCTTTATTCTGAACTTATACAGTTCCCCAAAAGACAGAGGGTCAGGAATTCTAGACCTACTGCTTAAAGCCACGCGCCTGGCCGCCAGGACACAACTCCTTGTGGTAGGCGACTTTAACGCCCAACATTCGGCTTCGGACTATCGCAAAAACAACCCCAAGGGAACCAAGCTGTGACAAACGTTCCAAAACCTGGGCCTCACATTTCTTAACGATCCCCAAGAAAACACGCGGGTCGGAAATAGCGTTAGCGTAGATACCTCACCGGATCTCACATTGTCCAAAAACATTCGCGACGCCCGCTGGTCGAACACGAAACACACGCTTGGAAGCGACCATTATATAATAGCCACGTCATTTGACACGAAATTGCACAAACTGCACCTCATGCGAACTCGCATTACCGACTGGGATAGGTTCAGGCGCTTACGAGAGCAGACTGCCCCCGGCCAGATCAATAACCTAAGGGAGTGGATCGCTGCACTCAAAGACGACGTCAAGACCACCACGGTCGAGACGCCTATTGAGGAGCCGCATCAAACGACCGACTCTAAACTCCTCCACATGTGGGAAGCGCACACCAGCCTGCTGAATCGCTGGAAGAAACAGAGACACAACAGGAACCTACGCAAGCGTATTGCGCAACTCGAGCGCCAAATCGAAAAATACACACTAGAACTACAAGAACAACAATGGGGCCAAATTTGTGATTATATGAATGTGAAGATGGGATGCAAAAAGATATGGCTCTTTCTCCGCCACCTGCTCGACCCAACACACACAAAATCCACACAACGAGACCAACTCACGAAACTAATTCACCAGTATCAGGGTACAGACACAGACCTACTCGCCGAATTGCAAAAACGCTACCTGAACACGTCACATACGGACCCCCTACCCGCATACGAGGACCTCCCCAATGAGACCCTGGACACAGACATAGTGGATGCCGAAGTCTGGTTTGCTCTGGGTCAGCTCCGTACCACCTCCGCAGCGGGACCGGACGGAGTGTCGAACAAGACGCTCAGAAACCTGGACCCCAAGTCTGTCGCGGCTCTGAGAGACCTAATGAACACCTACTGGAGGGAAGGCGAGATCCCCCAGGAATGGAGGCATGCACGGGTGACCTTCATCCCCAAACCGGGGAAGAAACTCTCGATCGAGAATCTGCGCCCCATCTCCCTCACATCTTGCATCGGAAAACTTATGGAGCATGTCATCCTTAACCGACTGCAAAATTACGCGGAAGACCGCGACCTACTTCCTCCCACAATGATTGGATTTAGGGCTACCTTATCCACGCAGGACGTGGTGCTCCAGCTTAAGAAGGAGGTGCTCGACCCTCCACGCGGAACTGGGACGAAGGCAGTGCTCGGGCTAGACTTGAACAAGGCCTTCGATAACGTTTCGCATGAGGCCATCCTCACGAACCTCTCTAAAATAGACCCGGGAAAACGGACATTCAATTACGTCCGATCATTCCTATCCGAGCGGGACGCAGAGCTTGCATTAGGTGGCCTCAAATCGGAGCCCATTCCTCTTGGCAGCCGAGGCACGCCACAAGGCTCGGTGCTCTCGCCTTTCCTCTTTAACCTTGCACTTATTACACTACCCCGCAAACTTGCCGCCTTGCCGGGGCTGCAGCACACTCTCTACGCGGACGACATCACCCTGTGGGTAACCACTGGGAATGGCGGCCAAATAGAGGATACCCCGCAGCAGGCAGTTGACATAATTGAAACTTACGCGTCGGGAGCAGGTCTTGAATGCTCGCACTCGAAATCCGAACTGCTGGTTCTTAAAACCAAACCACGCGGTAGAAACGCAAACCTGACCCCACCGACACCTCTGAATGTATATATGCAAGGACTTCCGGTCAAGGAGGTCCAAACCATACGCATACTCGGCATGTACATACAGAACAATCGCAAAAACACCGAAGCAATCAACAGACTCACCGCCACGGTCAATCAGACTGTGCGGCTAATCAGACGGATCTCCAGCAAAAGACGAGGCATGAAAGAGAAAGATCTATGTCGATTTGTGCAGGCTTTCGTGCTGAGCAGGATCGCCTACTCCCTCCCCTACCTGCAACTGCAGCTGGCGGAAAGAAACAAGGTCGACGCTACAATCCGGCAGGCCTACAAGGCGGCCCTTGGGCTCCCTCACCGTACGTCCACGGAGAGGTTGCTGGCCCTTGGGGTTCACAACACTCTCTCGGAGCTGTGCGAGGCGCATCTCGTTTCACAGCTCGGACGGCTCACTCGTACGAGCGCGGGAAGGGCCCTCCTATACAGACTAAAGATGTGCTGACAGCTCCCAGAGAGTAACTCGAAAACGCAGTTACCCACGCACATCAAGAAAGCTCTTTTGATCAAACCCCTACCCAAGAACATGCACCCCACGCACCACGAAGGCCGACGCACAGCGAGGGCTCGCGCACTACACACCAAATACAGCCGACACGACAACGTGGCGTACGTGGACGCAGCAGAATACCGACAAATCCCGAGAAAAGCGTTTGCAGTGGTCGCGGTGAACTGGAACGGCGCCCCGTTGGCGGCCGCGTCTATAGAAACCACTTCCTCCGAGACGGCAGAGGAAGCGGCAATAGCCTTAGCTATAGCGAACACGCCTGCTGATATTATATTCAGCGACTCCAAAACAGCCATTCGCAATTTCGCGAGGGGCCGTATTACATCTACCTCACTCCGCATCCTTCAAACCACCCGCCTTCCGATTAGAGAAGTTAAATTGATCTGGGTCCCAGCCACTCGTCTAATCCGGGGAACGAGGCGGCTCACGCGCAAGCCCGAGGTTTCGTCGACCGGGCAGTGAGCGTGCCCTCCGACCCGAAATTCACGATTGACGGGTTAATCTCATTTCATGACATCACCCATCACTTTAGGCTGGAGAGGCGCGCATATCCCCCTCCCCACAAATCGTTATCAAAAGCGCAGGAAGTCACCTGGCGCCGTCTTCAAACACGCTCCCTTCTCAATCCGGCTCTGCTTGCCCTCATATACCCTGGCCAGTACGATCCAAACTGCCATAAATGTGGTCAAAGGGCCACCTACGATCACATTCTGTGGAATTGCGCAGATGATCCGCCTCCTGCGGAGTTGATACAGCTCCCTTCTCCCGAGCGGTGGGAGGCCGTCCTGGTCAGCTCTGACCCCAAGATCCCAGTGCGGGCAATCGAGCGGGCCAACGAGGTCGCCGCTAGCCACGGGCTAGCGGCCTTCTAGTACGTGCCTCCGCAACCTGCTCTCGACGCAATAAATGTTTTACAATCCAATCTGTCATCTCGGTGGACAGCTGAGCTGCACCGCACCGTAGAGGAAGGGAGGAAGTGGGAGTGAAAGAAGACAAAGAGGGCCCGTAATGAAGAAAATGAAAATTGTATTTGAGGAAAGGCAATTACGCAGTAAATGTCTCACATATCTCGATGGACAGCCGTCAAAATTCGCGGGGGGGGGGGGGGGACTTTTTTTACCTAAAGTGTCGTCACTGATGTGTGGTTCAGATGTTAAGCTTCGCCTCTAAGAGTGGAACGCGACAGCGTCTTGCAACGCTGCCAGGGAGTCCATAGAACGCCATCGCCCAATCGGTTCTACGCCTCGCTCGTCGGTAAATTCGTTTTTGAGGAAAGGAAATGTATATGTCTCTCATACATCGGATGACACCTAACCTCGCCGGGAGGAAAGAGGCGAGGATGGGAGTGAGCGAAGACACCGTATTCACTAGACGCGCCTTTGTTCATTTCAAACCATCGAGCTTGCGGCGGACAAAACAAACAACAAAACACAATAAACGCTATGTACTCTCGCGCTCAATATGAGTTGCAACGCGCGATCATCGACCGGAGCTCGTTCCGTGGTGCGCCTTCTCCAAACAGCCGCTCGGAATTCTGGGAAAAACTGCTGTTACAGGAAACCTTACTACCCCCACTCAGGAAACAGCTTGCAGTAATTGAAATTCATTCTTTTGGCTGCGACATACTACCGCATCGCAACAGCTCTCGATAAGTTCCCTATAACTATCCTGTTAGTGGTCCAAATAAACAGCAAGAGAAAAATTATTTGATACTGAACTCTATTTGAAGCACTTGATTGAATTACGTGATCAAGTTTTATTGCAGCGACACGTTTTTCAAACCGATCTTGATGCATATCAAACAAAACGATTTTTGTAGCCCTCTGCCGCCATGACTGTCATGAGTTTGCATAAGGTATTACTAGTCATTCTCTTCACGTGACCATGCTGGTGTATAGCGAAATATTTTCATACCTAGGAATGACTCATATCAAACAAAATGGCTTTTGTAGGCCTGGGGCGCTATGCTGGAAGGCCCGAGTTTGCTGAAACTCGGAATCTTCCCGAGTTCTGGCGACGCCCTCAGATGAGTGAACTAATGGTAGCAAGACAAAATCCCACCCTCGTCACGCCTCCAGCTTCATTGGGTTATCGGGATATATTCCGTGCTTTATCATCGCATCGGCGCCACCTCATGGTCTTCTTGGGCGGTCTACAAAGAACGGGTCACGTGAGCCAACCGCCGGTGTACTTTTCATTTGTCTGTCGTTCCACCAAGTGCATTGCGTGTGCAATTCAACAAACGAGGTTTGTTGAATTTTATAATGCACTTAGTACACCTTTATAAACATTTTATAGTGTGCAAGATTTGGATTTAAAGAGCTTTAGAGTGATTCATACATTATTAAATTTTCCTTTGTACCGCGAGGGAACGCTACCAACGCTACATCATGTGCAACGCTAGGGCTAGCAACGCTGTGAAGGCTACGGAAGTAGTCCGCAAATAAAATAAAGAAAGGTATATCGCTCTGCGCTGTTTTGTGGCCGTGTGGTCTAACGCGTCGCTCCGGAGGGTCGACAGCCAATGGGAGTGCGTGGGTTCGAATCCAGCATAGTTAAACTTTTTTTTCCCACGTTTTTTTTTTCATCGCAAGTTCAATTTCGCGTGACTTGAATGAGAAAACTCGTTTTGTTCAGAATCGCTTGAATATTATTCCGTGCTCTGAAAGGAACGGGATGCATCTGTTCATTTGATGCATACCGCATACAACATGCATACACCACCTCGATATGGCCTGTTTTCCCGTGTTAAGTGTTAAATTTTGAACATAGTATTGATTTCCACAGTGACAGCAAATAGTACTACCTAAAGAGTCAGCTTGGCTCGATTTCCCTGCTCTCCTAGAAGAGCAGAAGCTGCTCAGGCAGGATTTTCATGCAGCCAGGTACAAAGAGTTCCAAGCTGTGGGTGCGTCAAGTAAGAATGCAGAAAAAGTTGTACAACGCTAGGAAAAAATTTTTCAAAAGAGCAAACAATAAATGAGACAGGACAATAAAGAATGCTGACCCTGCAGTGTTTGCGAGAAATGGTTTATTCTGGAAACAGCCAGTGGCATGGATCACAGTGCACACAAATTAAAGGACACGTGCAGTGGATGCACACCAACACACAATCAGTCAAGTGCTCCAAAACTGAAAAAAAAAATGTGGAGCCATCGAACAACACTATTTGATAAAACGAAAACCTGACCAATGTACTAACAAAGACGTGACTCGAAACAAATTCACACTCAACTGAGCAAGAGCCAGCTTGAAATCATTCACACCTCCGAAAAATTAAGGACAAAACATACAGTACTGGCTACCTCAACACTGGCACTGCATAACATGTCAAAACGACCAGAGAGTGACGGTAATGCAAGACAGCACCAAACCAGGAATACCTTTTCAGGACATGAAGATCAGACACCCATACATACCATTCCCAACCCTCACACACAAATTGAGGCCAATGCCTAGGGGTTTGTGAATGTTCGAACTTTTTGGACAGCATAATTGAATAAATTTCTGTTCAGTTAGTCGAACGAATCAAACATATATGTTCAAAATTATTTTAAATGAATCCAATTTACTCTCAAATTTTCATATACTTTCCAAATAATTGACACAACGCTTCATTAAGCTCCCCCATATTTTTCTGCAGTTAAACTTCCAAAAACTGCACACATTGACGACGTGTACCAGTATGCATATTCAAATTGGAAAAGTACTATTTCACTCCCTTACAAATTCTACTTCTCTACAGACACTATTAACATCACCACGTCAACACCTACACTACAAGTTACTGCCCAATACAATTTGATGCAACGAATTGCAATCATGCAATGATTTGATGGAAATGTTACAATTTCCTCGGTAGACTGATCGACACACACACCCAAATACACAGATATTTCACATATCCACCCACACACGCACAAAGGTGATCACAGCAAGCCGATGAGTCCTCTCTCTTTCCTCGGTAGCATATGTATTACACATCAATTCGAAGTCAGACAAGTTCCTCGATGCCACCCAAATCTTGATCACTGGAATCGGTGCTCCACTCATCAGAGGAGGAGTTGCACGAGTCGGAAATGCTGAAGACAACCGGTTCAATTTCAGCGTCAACAATCATATCGCGTTGCCATGCTTCAGCCTCAACTTGCTCCACATGAACACAACAGTTATGCCAGTTTTCCTGGCTTACAGACGCCAGTGCTTCCGGCAGGAGCTTTTCCACTTCAGCCAAAGTGAAGCATTTATTGCGACTTACGATTATGAATACTGCATAAGAATGCAATCTGCCAAGTGGCGCAAATGGTACCGTTTAAAAACCCATTAAAATGCATGCATGAAATAGCTGGAAAAATCCATGCACCTATTACGTGCGCAAACATGAGGTAAAAAAAAATTATCTACACTGAGTGTAAAACTGCTCAGTTACTGATAAACGGAAGCGGTTTTTGAGGTTTAATACCCCAAAGTAACTCAAGCGAGGAGCCATGCCACGGTGAAGGGCTGCCAATAACTTCAACCATATGGGGTTCCTTAACATCCACTGACACTGCACAGTACACGGACCACTTTCACTAATAAATGGGAGAACATTCCATTAACCGTGACATGCATGAAAGCAAAAACAGAGCATTCTTACAACCATTGTGTTCAATACATAATGTGCCTTCCTCGTGAAAAAGTAGGCCTTCACCACGTCAGAGCTGGACTTCGAAGGGGCCTTTACGCCAATGTAGGTCCTGTCGACGCATCCCACGACGTCTGTGATACCGCCGCGCAGAAGGAAACGCTCCTTAATATACGCACGCTCGGCCGCAGTCGTGGGGAAAGCAACACACCGTTTCTGCACAGCCGCGTCGATAAGCGCGTCGGAGACGTCCTTCACACAGCGGCTCACAGTGCTTTGGTGGCGTCCAGTAAAACGGTCTGCGCCGACGCTCCCCTGGAAGCTCCCGGTCGCGAACAACCGGAGGGCGCAGAGGACTTGCTCTTCGACCGAAAGCGAATGAGGCCCGGTACGCACTCTCCGCAGGCGTGGGTCGCCGCCTAACTCTTTACACAACCATCGTACCGATGTTTTGGAGAGGCGAAAATGTCACTGGAATTCGTCGTCGGCCATGGCAGCAAACGGGTCCAGCCGGCCGTACTGACATTTGCCGTCAGTGGAAGCGATGACCCAGGCTGCTGCTGCTGCCGCCATGACAGTGCCGAGATGAATTCGGGGCACTTCACCGTTCACCAGTTTAGCTCCGAGTTCACCTGTCAATCAAAACCATTGTTCACGCCCCCGGCGTGCCGTAAATAAATTATAGGCGTACGCGCTTTGGGTGGGCCACTCCCAACATCCCTGCCGGCTACAGGTATGCTGCGCGGCTGTGCTGATTGCTGACAGACATCGACGATGTTGACCATCGAAATATAACAGGCAAAACGCACGTCATCGCTGATTAATCTAAGCACCTCTGGGAAGGACACGCAACGTGGCGACAGCCGCCGATTTCTTCGCTCGCATACCAAGATTGCACATCACTATAGCCTGTTGCAACCACGTAAGACAAAGCACAACGCTGACGGCGCGTCACACCTGCTTGCAAGGCGTCAAACACGGACCGCGATGACGAAACGGTGCTTGGAGCACGTCCTACTCCAACAACATGGCGCCACAGGTGTTTGGCTTGGCCGTGCTTTCATCGGTGATAAAGCTCAGCATCAATGTGTCAAACACGTCCGGGATCGACAAACGGTCGCTGCTCTAGACCCAGTGCAATAAAAGTTTGCAATTTCCAGCACGCAAGCACTGCGTACTTCACAACCGTAACACCTTTCTCTGTTATAAGTCCGATTCCATTATTACAAACAGGATCCCTCATCTGCCCGAACGATATTATTGCGATGTCACTGCGGTATAGGCCTTTGCATCGGGCGAAGGAGTTGTCGAAACTCCTCCGCTCTGGACTGTCGGAAACCGGTTGCACCGCCGCTTCCACCGTGCTAGCGCGAGGTGCTCACGACAGTCCAGTGAACAATATGGCAGCGCACAGGGAGCCCTTACTGCAAAGGTCTATACAGCGAAGATCGACGTTAGTGACAAAACCAGCCCGCGAAACCTTGCAGTGCACGATGTAAACAAAATCTACGCAGATACGCGCGCCACCACCTTCAGAGCTTTTAGTCAGCGTCTGAGGACATAGGATGAGTTGTGTCGCTGGGTAGCACGCTCTTCGCATCCGCAGCGCACTAAAGAGGCGTCACACACAACAGGCATACGTAATGGATCATTGAATACAGCCAAACAGCAATTTTTTCTCACACCGCATCACAGCCGCTCACACGGCCAATTTCTACCGCTGAGATTCGCCAAGAGCGTACTAAAAGCAATGGTTGGCCATAGGGGGCTGCGGCAGCGGCCGTAGCAGCGGAGAACTCCACCTGAGGTCACTGCAGAGAGCAGCAGTGACGCGGGGGGTGCAATGCAGTTCAGTTTTTTGTTGTTGTGTATTATGCAAGCCAGAAGATGCATGACTGTTATATTTTGATATACGACACAATAAAATATATTATCGCAATGGCCGAAAATAAAGTCAGATTCAGCGTCTAGTAGCTGCGCAGTCTTTCCAGTCGAAGGCAGCGCTACCGGCGGCGTGTGAGCGCAGGAGCTCTCGTTTTCGGCGCGGCCGGCTGCCGCTCTAGTTCGTATGCAAGCCACGCTGCAAGCAATGGTCTCAGTATCGCCACTAGCGGCAGAAAGTGTCAAATCTTTGTTAATTTCCTAAAGCTATACTTTTCAACAACGCTTCATTGGATTCAATTTTAAAATAAATTTGGAAATGAACAAAATGTTCGTTATATTATCTGTTGCCTTTTAACGTATTCGAGAGAAGAGAAAGGGTTGATACAAGAGTGCACCTAGTGCGCACTGTTCGTCTTCGGAAATGGAGAGACAGACAGAGCCTGAAAGAGAAGACACGCCTTTGACGCCCCCGAAAAGGCGTGTCAAACAGCTAGCGGTGAGTGTGCAGATAGATAGGAGAGAAGTCACGATTTCGCGATTGCTGACATGGTGCTGATAACTTCAGGTAGCGCTGCGGCCTGGTGTTGCGCAGTGTATTGTGTTTGAAGTGTGAAACGAGCGCGCAAGATGCGCTTGTATCGCCTTTACGTGGTTTTATCTCTACATTTTATTGTCCGCTGCCTGCGCACGTTCCGCGCTATCTTCGTTCACTGACTGCCGTCATCGCAAACTCGGATGAAACTCGGGCGAGCGCCAAACTCGGGCCTTCCGGCATAGCGCCCTTGCTCGGCTCTCACAATAGTGACGCCCTTTGGCCTAGTCA
The DNA here is from genome assembly GCF_055824585.1 of Amblyomma mixtum. NCBI lineage: Eukaryota > Metazoa > Arthropoda > Arachnida > Ixodida > Ixodidae > Amblyomma > Amblyomma mixtum. The sequence goes on from NC_143020.1 coordinate 50,241,050, forward strand.
CCAGTGGCATTAGTAACGTGACCCCGTTCGAGCACAGTGCATTATCATTCTACACAGGCATGCATGTTGCATATCAAACAGAACGTGTCTTAAATCTTTGTTCAGCTAACGGGAGGACGAGATAGCGCTATGAAATCGCGTGATTACGGTCACGTGACCGTGTTCGAGTGCAGTGAACTCTTTTTGTACCCAGGCATGATGCACATCAGACGAAATGGTTTTCCAAGCCCTGCTCGGCTGTCAGAATACGAAGGCCACATGACCAAGTTTCGAGTGACTAAAGTCACGTGACAACTGTCGAGCACGGGGAATTATTTTTGTGGCTAGGCATGTTGCATATCAAACGACTCAGGTCTTGAAGCTCTCTTCGGCCATCAGCATGACGAGTTCCCATGATGACATCACTAGTGATTTATGCCACGTGACTATGTTCGAGAGTAATGAACTCTCTTTGCACCCAGGCGTGATGCACATCAAACGAAATAGTTTTCCAAGCCCTGCTCGCCTGTCACTATACGAAGGCCACATGACCACGTCACGAGTGACTAAGTGACGTGACAATGTTCGAGCACGGGGAATTATTTTTCTGCACAGGCAAGTTGCCTATCAAACAACTCAGGTCTTGAAGCTCTCTTCGGCCATCAGCATGAGGAGTTCCCATGATGAAATCACTAGGGATTTCTGTCACGTGACTACGTTCGAGAGTAGTGAACTCTCTTTGTACCCTGGCATGATGCACGTCAAACGAAATGGTTTCTCAAACCCTGCTAGGCTGTCAGTACACGAAAGCCACATGACGAAGTCACTAGTGACTACAGTCAGGTGACCACGTTCGAGCACGGGATATTATTTTTCTGCCCGGGCATGTTGCATATCGAACGATTGAGGTCTTGAAGCTCTCTTCGGCCATCAGCACGAGGAGTTCCCATGATGAAATCACTAGTGATTCGGGTTCAGGTGACTACGTTCAAGAGTAGTAAACTCTCTTTGTACCCAGGCGTGATGCACATCAAACGAAATGGTTTTCCAAGCCCTGCTCGGCTGTTAGTGTACGAAGGCCACATGACCAAGTCACTAGGCACTAATGTCGCGTGACCACCTTTGAGCACGGGGTATTATTTTTCTGCCCGGGCATGTTGTATATGAAATGACTCAGGTCTTGAAGCTCTCTTAGGCCATCAGCATGACGAGTGCCCATAATGAAATCACTAGTGATTTGGGTCACGTGACTACGTTCGAGCGTAGTGAACGCTCTTTGTACCCGGGCGTGATGCACATCAAACGAAATGGTTTTCCAAGCCCTGCTCGGCTGTCAGTATAAGAAGACCATGTGACGAAGTGACTACAGCGCATAGTCACGTGACCACGTTCAAGCACGTTTTCTACCCTAGCATGCTGCATTTCAAAGGGAATGCTTTTGGAATACTTTTTAGGCTATCACTATAATGAGCCCACATGACCTAGCCCTTAGCGATTACTGTCACGCTAATACGCTCGATCACGCTTAATTTTTCTACTCAGGCATGGTACATAATATATCAAATGACATGCTTTTTAAAGGGCAACTCCGGTGATTTCTCAGCCATTTTAAGTTAATGGCTGTTTTGTGTTCCTAAGAACCTCCTGTAATGTGTAGGACACAAGGTTGCTAGCTGGCAATGAACTCCCTGTACTGATCGCAAGATGAGGTGGTACATTCAGCACCTAGTGCGTCTCCACAGAACGAAATAGGCGTATGAAGAGGGCACGTCGGATGGCTTTAACTGTGGCTCTCCGTGGAGCACTGGCTGCTTAGAATGTGAATTCGCATTGCCGTCCAGCTCGTACTGATGACGCCAAGTATAATGTCGAACAAGAGACCATGTGGTAGTCGCTGTGTAATAGATCCAGCTTCTGGCACCAATTGGACATGTCGCGCACTCTCAGCTACGCGGGCAATGACATCACTTCCGAGCCTCTTATGGCTACGCCACTGCACCGCAAGTCACCACCTACGCATCACATCAGGGTAGAAAACACCGCCAGAGTATTGCCAATAACGACGCGTGCCGGCGGGGGAGTTATCGGTCAACCAGCACTGAAGGACCCTTTCCAGGCGTTTGCATTATTCCAGGAATAAAAAAAAACTGCACCGAGTAATGTATGCATTCACGTGAAATTGTTGATTACGACCTGTCACGCGATTCTAGCGCTGGCGAAAGGACGTTTAAGAAAATCTCGTAGTTAATACGTCATGCCTAGGTGGATAAGCAGCGCACCGTACGCGAATATGGTCATACATAACTTCAGTGCTGCGACATGTGTAAGCAACCCTTCAGTCTCCCTGTCTCGTCACGAGCTGTCGTGGCTTAATTCGTGAATGGCAAGCCCTAGTACCTTTCCTTTTCGTTGAAGGTTCTTTTTTATTTCTTTTTTTTCCATTCTTTCTTTTCTTTCTGCGGCTCAAGTTTGCTTCACATGTGTTTATGCACACGCGCAATAAATCCGTCGAGTTGCTAATCAGCGCTCCTGTGTGTCTGTTCTCTACTGTGCCTCCCATTATGAGCTGTGTTTCTTCATAGTGTTCAGTCACAAACTCGCCGAACAACATAACTTAATACTAGTGAAGTTTTCTCATTTCACCTCAGTAATAGCCAAAAAAGCCAACAAAAACGTTTTGGATTGATGGCAATCATGCCTCCAAAGAAGAGTAAGTACACTGTTCTCGAGTAAAGTGGCATAGCATGATGCACTACTGATTAGCTGATACGATTTCCACATATTGATAGCCAAGCAGTGACCCGAAAATCAATTCGTTTGATATGCATAACTACTCGGTAGCAGACAACTGCACTATGATCGAACGTGGTCACGTGACCACCACACGTGATTGCGTCATGTGCGCTCAATACAATTACAGGCAAAAAGAAGCTGTATCTGCCATTTTTTTATCTAACATGAATCATTCTTGGGCAAGGCGGGCACCGGGATCCAACGTGGTTGGGGGGACGAATCACTGGTATGGTTTGATTAATTGGTTTATTGGGGTTTAACGTCCCAAAGCAACGCATGCTATAAGGCATGCGGTAGTGAATTCATCCGGAAATTTCGACCACTTGGGTACTTTAACGTGCACTCAAATTGCACAGTACACGGGAATCTAAAATTCTGCCTTCATCGAAATTTGGCCGCTACTACCTAAACCGAGCCGCGATCAAACCCGAGCCGAGCGCCGTAACTACTGAGCCACCGCGACGGGGCTAGAAGTAGGTACTAATCACTACTATGTAATCACTAATCACTAGTAAGTAGGTCGTGTGAGCTCAATACAGAGAGAGCCAAGGAGTGCTCCTAACACCATTTCGTGCGATATGCGAGCGCCTCGGTACAAAAACATTGCACTCTGCTTGATCCTGGTGAAGTGACAAGAGTCACAAGCGAGTGTGGTCATGTGGCCCGATTATAGTGAAAGCCGTGCAGGGCCTAGAAAACCATTTTATTTGATATGCATCATGGCTAGTTACAAATACAGTTCACTACACTCGAACGTCATCACGTGACCCGAATCACTAGCGACTTCATTCCGATAGCCAAAGAGAGCTTCAAGACTGAGTCGTTTGATATTTTTTTATTTATTTATTTCATACTGCAGATCATCTTACAGATCCAAGCAGAACAAGATAACACAGATACACGGGTAACAAGTAAAATAAAAAGAAATAACAAGTAAAATAAAAAGAAAAACTAAAAATAAAAAAATAAAAAAGGCATGCAGGATGACTATGCGCTTACATTTTATCATGTCAGAGAATTCCACTCACTGATGGTACGCGGGAAAAAGGAAAATTTAAAAGTGTCAGTTCTAGCAAAGTACTGGGTAAGTGAACCGGGATGATGGTGACGTGTGATGCGTGTAGCTAAAAACGATAAATAGGGTGCAGGATCAAGACCCAGTTTGTTATTTATGAGCAAGGAAAGAAATTCTCGTCGAATATTTTTTCTTCTTACCTCAAGAGGTTGGATACGGTTAGATTTCATTAGCTCAGACGGAGAATCAAAAGGTGAAAATTTAGAATAAATAAATCTTATGGCTTTTCTTTGGATTCTTTCAATTTTCCTAATATTGGTATTAGTATAAGGATCCCACACCACGCATGCATATTCGAGCTTAGGCATGATTAGTGAGTTAAACGCGAGAAGTTTAACCTGAGGGGGAGCTTTGGAAAGTTTATTTCTTAAAAAATAGAGTTTGCGAAAGGCGGACGAACACATATTTTCCACATGTGAATTCCAGGACAGATTGTTAGTTAATGTTACACCCAGGTATTTAAAACTGGAAACTTCCTGTAGTGGTGTTTGTCCGAGATGATACCTGTGCTCAAAAATATTTTTTTTTTACGTGTCACGCGAAGGAAGTTTGTTTTTTCTTTGTTTAAAGCCATGTCCCATTTCTGGCACCAGGTAAGGATGTTAGTTAGAGAAGTGTTTAGGTCAATCTGGTTATTTGAACGTGTAAAAAATTCAGGGGGCACTTTGACTGTCTAAAGTGCGTAGAGGCGAAAGCGTTTTCGGCACCACTTTGACTGCTTCTGTGGCACTGGCGGCGTCACATGTAATTGAGTACTAATTGCTAATTGACGACAAATCACTAAATGGTTAATTACTGATTTGTGCCTGAATACTAATTAACTGCTTAAGCTTCGCCTTTAGGAGTGGAACGCGACAGCGTGTTGTAGCGCTGCCAGGGAGTCCATGGAACACCACCACCGTTCCATGATGCCTTGCCCTTTGAACGCTTTTGAGGAAAGGAAATGGCGCAGTAATTCTCTGTCATCTCGGTGGACACCTGAACCGCACCGTAGAGGAAGGGAGGAAGTGGGAGTGGAAGAAGAAAGAGAAAGATGGCCCATAATGAAGAAAATTAAAATTGTATGTGAGGAAAGGAAATTACGCAGTAACTGTCTCACATATCTTGGTGGACACCCGTCAAATTTCAGGGGGGCACTTTTTTGACCTAAAGTGCGGTCACTGATGTGTGGTTAAGATGTTAAGCTTGGCCTCTAAGAGTGGAACGCGATAGCGTCTTGCAACGCTTCCAGGAGTCCATAGAACGCCATCGCTCATTCGGTTCTATGCCTCGTCGGTAAATTGGTTTTTGATGAAATGAAATGTATCTGTCTCTCATATCTCGGTGGACACCTAAACCTCACCGGAAGGGAAGGGAGGAGGATAGGAGTGAGCGAAGACACCGTATTCACTAGACGCACCTTTGTTCTTCCCAAACCATCGACCTGGCATGGCGGAGTGGATAGCATGCTCGTGTCACACTCCGAAGAGCACGGTTCGATTCCCGAGCTCGACCAATTTCTTATTCGGTTTTATTTATTTATATGGCCTGACTAGAGAAGTTAGTTAGGCTAATTGAGTAATTAAGCAATTAACTAAGCTCAGTCCCACTTAGAGCATCACTATACGATCCCTTCAATTGGTTGCCCGGTTACTAGCCAAAGTACAATTGGCCCCGTTTGAAATTCGCGCACTGTGACGTCACGACCGTTTGGACCAACTGAAAAGCGTGACATTTCTGTCGACAACTGCTGCTTACAACGATGAGACATTAAAGGCTTTCGCCTTAATATCTCTGTACAGCAAGCAGTCATCCGCAAACAATCGAATCTCAACGCCCGGAACAGTTGTGTCGACGATGTCATTAATATATAGTAAGAACAATAAAGGTCCAAGTACACTCCCCTGAGGCACTCCAGAAGTGACTGAAAGAGCTCCCGATTCCTCTCCACCAATCGAGACATACTGCTTACGGTTAGTTAAATAGTTAGAAATCCAGGTAACTAATATCTCAGGAAGGCCAATTGATTTAAGCTTTAGAATTAATTTATCATGACGGACTTTGTCAAAAGCCTTGCTAAAATCTAAAAATATTAGGTCAACTTGGCCATTATTGTCTAAGCTCAATGAAATCGAGTGAATAATTGTTACTAATTGGGTTACTGTTGAATATCCTTTACGAAAACCATGCTGAAATTTGGATAAAATGCAGTGCCGATTTAGGAATTCATTTATGCGATCAGCAATGACGTGTTCAATTAATTTACAACAAGATGAAATAAGTGAGATTGGGCGGTAGTTTGACAGCATTAAACGATCTCCTTTCTTAGGTACAGGGATGATTCGGGCGGTCTTCCAGTCAACAGGCAATTTCCCAGTTCGCAAGGATGCTTGAAACAGTACATACAAAAACTTTGCAACCGATTCGGCACATCTTCGCAGAAAAATGTTAGGAATGTTATCAGGGCCACATGCTTTTTTGGTTTTCAAGTTCAGTAGCATAGATAATATCCCAGCATAAGAAACAAAATTGACTTCGGTGTCATGAAACTGTGCGACTATTGGGGTACATGAACTGGAATTCGAAAACACGCTTTGAAAATATGTATTAAAATGCTGCGCAATGGCTCTCTGGTCTGTGATTATGGAACTGTTGACTGATATCTGTGACACAACAGCCTTTTTTCCGGTTATGTAATTCCAGAACTTTTCTGGTGCGTTCTTTATAATGTTTGGTAGAGACGTACTGAAATAGTAATTTTTGGAATCGCGGACTGACTGTGAAAGATTCTCCTGTAGTTTCTTGATTATGCCAGGTTGCACTCGCTGCTTTTTTAATCGTTTGATTTTGCGCTTCTGGTGTATGATGTCACGCGTCATCCATGGAGTCTGTTTGTTAACTTTAACGACATGCAACATGCCTAGCCACAACAATAAATCCCCGTGCTCGAAAGTTGTCACGTGACTTTAGTCACTCGTGACTTGGTCATATGGCCTTCGTATACTGACAGCCAAGCAGGACTTGGAACATAATTTCGTTTTATGTGCATCATGCCTGGGTACAAAGAGAGTTCACTACTCTCGAACGTAGTCACGTGACCCAAATCACTAGTGATTTCATTATGGGAACTCGTCATGCTTATGGCCGAAGAGAGCGTCAAGAGCTGAGTCGTCTGATATGCAACATGCCTGGGCAGAAAAATAATACCCTGCGCTCGAAAGTGGTCACGTGACTTCAGTCACCAGTGACTTGGTCATAGGACTTTCTTACACTGACAGCAGCGCAGGGCTTGAAAAATCATATCGTTTGATGTGCATCATGCCTGGGTACAAAGAGAGTTCACTACTCTCGAACGTAGTCACGTGACCCAAATCACTAGTGATTTCCTGATGAGAACTCGTCATGCTTATGGCCGAAGAGAGTTTCAAGACCGGAGTCGTTTGATATGCAGCATGCCTAGCCACAAAAATAATTCCCCGTGCTCGAAAGTGGTCACGTGACTTTAGCCACTCGTGACTTGGTCCTGTGGCCTTCGTATACTGACAGCCGAGCAGGGCTTGGAACATAATTTCGTTTTATGTGCATTACGCCTCGGTACAAAAGGAGTTCATTGCGCTCGAACATGGTCACGTGACTGTAATCACGCGATTTCATCGCGCGATCTCGTCCTCCCGTTAGCTGAACAAATATTTAAGACACGTCCCTTTTGATATGCAACATGCATGCCTGGGTAGAATGATAATGCACTGTGCTCGAACGGAGTCACGTTACTAATGCCACTAGTGACTAGGCCTAGGGGGTGTCACTATCCTGATAGCCGATCAGGCTTACAAAAACCATTTTGTTTGATATGAGTCATTCCTAGGAATGAAAATGATTCGCTATACTCCAGCATGGTCATGTGAAGAGAATGACTAGTAATACCTTATGCAAACTCATGACGGTCATGGCAGCAGAGGGCTACAAAAATCTTTTTGTTTGATATGCATCAATCGGATTGAAAAAGGTTTCGCTGCAATAAAACGTGATCGCGTAATTCATTCAAGTGCAGCAAATAGAATTCAGTATTAAATAATTTGTCTGTTGCTGTTTCATTGGGCCACTAACAGGATATTTATGGGGAACTTAACGAGAGCTTTTGCGATGCCCTAGTATGTCGCAGCCAAAAAAATGAATTTCAATTACTGCAAGAGTTTTCCTGAGCGGGGGTGGTGTCCTTTCCTGGAACAGCAGTTTTTCCCAGAATTCCGAGCGGCTGTTTGGAGAAGGCACACCACGGAACGAGCTCCGGTCGATGACCGCGCGTTGCAACTCATATTGAGCGCGATAGTACATACAAGTGGGCGGAGCCCAGTGCTCGCCAGAGCCCGACTCTAGCGGACCGCGCACTTTTCGAGGCGCCAGCAAAGTCGAACTCCAGCGCTTAACGCGACAGTCGGATGGTTTCAGAAGGCGCCGACCCTATTGTCCCCCACCCCCACTCGAGAGCTCATCTCTTTTCAATGGGAAATGGTCACCGACCCTCTGCATTCTGACAAGGCTGCTCGCGGTCTGCTCCCCGTTTCCCGCGGTCTTGGAGAGCGCCCGAAGCGTGCGACTCCGCTGTCTTCCTTCCTAACCCCTCCAGACTTCCGACGAACACGATAGAAATCGGCGAGAGGGGGAAAAAAGCTACTGGCGCCGTAGGCGTCTAGCTTCACAGATGCGTTGTGCACGTCGCCTGGGGAGCAACAATGCATAGCGTTCAGTTTTTGACAGCAGGCGGATGTTGCCTGGCATTTAGACTTTCTTGCAATTTTCGTTTCCGGTAAACTTTTGGGACACCTATATATAGTACAAAGGGAAACATTTTCTTCTTAGCGAAGGTGGCAGCTCTCTTCGACACTAAAGCCACGTGGCGAGATGAATTCATTCGCGGATTGCAATAGAGCATATTACATCAATAATATTTATTGAGGCAGTGCACAAAGCTCAAGACATCAAAATCTGCTAGAGTCTACCATTAAAAGAAATTATGTACACAAGCCTGTACGATCCACAAATAATCCACGCATTTTTTGTTGTTGCAGAGGACGGAACATCATTGGTTTTCTCATAAATAAAACATTTTCCAAGAATAAATCCTGTGTAAATTCTGCAGAGACTGTTGGCTTTGATGTGGCGACGCTTTTTGGTTTTCACAGTCACCCTAAAAAACCACACAGATATATTGCGTGAACTGCGAAGTGAAGCTAGTTTTTTATTTAAATGAGAAATTGCGCTTAGGGATCCATTTTTGAGCTCCTCTACGATATGCCTGACTGATGCGAATGATAACTGAGCAAATTAGAGCTTTCGTGAAGTTCTCGCAGTGAAAGAGCACATCTACTGCCGGAGCGAAGTTTTCTCCGAATGCATAGATTCGTGCAAAGCTGTACAGATTATCACTCTATCCGGACTGCGGTAATGAGATGAGTGGCTGGGACTAATTTCTTTTGTTATAGAAGTTGAGTGAGAATCCTGGTCTCAATACAGCACATTGGGCGCATTATTCTAGTTTGGGCTGTTTTAATCAAGGTTGTCCAAAATCTATGGTTCTTGGAAAATGAACAAAAAAAAGACCCCTAGGCGGCATTTTACTAACAGATGACAATTCTATATCACGCTCTGATTAAATATGACCAAGGAAACAATGAAATAAAACCTGTAGCCTTATTTTTTATCGATATTAGTGGACTAAAAAAGAGGAACCTTAAAGGTGTAAATCTTGGTTTCATACCGCGAGCTGCAGAGATAGTGCTGCCATCTGCTGCGATATGGTCGGATGCAGAGTCACCTGCTTTCAGCATTAGTAGACAGATGGCCAAAGAACCCAACATCGTTTTTAAGTCCTCCTAAATGCCAACATCGGGACGGCGTGAAACGTACCCAAAGCCTTTCTACAAAAAATGTCAACAGCGGCGCTCCAAAAAAGAAAAGAAACGAAGTAGAGAACATGTGACTCGCGTATTGAAAGGGCGTCTTAGATCAAAGTGCATTGATCTGCGCACTTGTTGAATCAAAGGAGCGGCTTATATTTTTGCCTCAGGCTTTTAGTTCAACATAATTACGCCTGCATGCCATAGCCAAGGATTTCGCGTAGTGAGGCACATTGTGACGTTAACTGAAAACCATGTCTTATTTTTGATTAGTGGCCATTAAATCTACTTTAAGCGATAACGTAAGGAGCTCCTTCTGCTGAAAACCTGGCGCCCTGCAGTACTGCCTTAGTCGGAAGAAAATCCTAGAAGTTTTAATGAAAACTAACATCGCGGTAGGGTCAAAATGAAGAAAAAATTTGCGATGAGGTTATTTCAGAGTATGAATGTAATTTAATACTAGAAATTACCCGCGTTCGGGTTCCAACCCAAGCCGTATGCGTGGCAGGCGGACACGGAACGCGTAGGCCCCGAAGGGTCATTATTTTTCTATATTGCATGGAAATGAACTCAGCTGAGCTACCAAATGCTTTATGAACACACACACTATTCGGCGCTGCAGACGCAAATTCTTATGGCTTTCTACAGTGCGGCCCATCTGCACATCACAACTGCGGGAGACATACACATGCATGAAGAACCAGCAAACATTCAGGCGGCCGGTCCTGCGCAGCATTAACCCCCCCCCCCCCCCCCCCCCACGAAAGAACACTGTTCACTGAACAGAGACTAGAAGAACAAGGTGGTTCTGCGTGTCGATCCACCATGCGGCTCTTCCGCTGGCTAAAAAGTTGAAGTGTTAAGAGTCGTTGGTTCAAGCCTGTTAGAGGGGCATCTGGGGAACACATTGTAATGCGTAGGACTCAGTAACGTGTTTAGAATGGATTCTGAAGTTAGAGTAATGAAAAAAGTTCAATTATAAATACGCGAACCAACCCCCGGAAATTGTGCGCTATGAAAAGGCGGCGGTATGGAGCTTCATTGCAGTGTTACAAATGGTGTGTACGTGTGCGTGTATGAGTACGTAGCAGTGTAATATACCATCCCCTGCAACCTAGACAGCAATTGGTGATCTACGGTGATCTAAGCAAGAAACTTGGCTTGCAGCTGAAAAACATTTCCATTTAAAAATTTATTCTTCGTTTCGCCAAGATCGACAGTCAAGAGGAGGTGGGTTGCTCATTCTAGTTTCTTAAAATTTTTGTCACAGGGCTAAAGTTCCTTTTCAGTTCTCTACTCTACAATGCAAGTTGCCGGTTTTAGACTTTGTAATTCCTTGGTTCTATCCCTTCTCGATAGGGAATGCTTATTTCCGTTGTGGTGCGCAGGATACCAGGCCGCTAGATCTCGAATTGGTTAATTGCCAGAAGTCAGTTCTACTGGCCGCCGACTTCAATTCTCGCCACGTATCGTGGGGATATAAGACAGATCTCTGCGGCAATTGTCTCTGGGACCGGGCCACCAATAATTTCTTTATGTGCATGAATTCTGGGCACCGTGGTCAAACCGTATCTGTAGATCACCGTATTGTTATTCATTGTCAGTCTCATCATCAGCCTGACTATACCCACAGCTATGCGAAGGCCTCTCCCATGTCTCTCCCGTTAACCCTGTCCTTTGCCAGGTGCAGCCATCGTGTCGCCGAAAACTTCATAATCTCATCCGCCCACCTAACTTTCTGCCCTTTTGCGCCATTAAAATCAATATAACTAACTAACTAACTTTCTGCCGCCTCCCACTGCGCTTGCCTTATCTTGGAATCCACTTCCTTACACGTAATTCAGGACCAGTGGTGGTATTGCTTTGAATAAAATGCGATGCCGAAGACCATTTCTTCCTCTGGATTTCGACTAAGATAATATTAACGATCTGTTGTCAGTAACCGTGACGGGCAATAATTGTGAATTGCTAATTAGTAATGGGGATTGTTAATTGGTTATTAGTGACTCGTGATTGACAATTGGAATTTGTACCTCGTAATTAAAGGCAGTTTATGACGGGTAATTGAGTCTTGCCATTTCGGGAGCAGCTATAGCGTCTACTTAGAAGCGACTTTACACAGCGCAGTACACGAGACAAGAAAGAACTGACACCCCGAGCGCCTACTCCCGAAGCGAAGCTTAAGTGTCCTCATAATTTTTTTTGTTTTGATCAACGAGTGTGTTATTGGTTCTTTCTGAAAAATGTGCGCACCTATTTTGATGCTTGAGCCGCTAAGCATGGCGATTGATCGAAAACATGAAGAGCAGAGTGTGCACTTAATTTAAAAACTTTAAGACTATCAATTAATATTCCGCAATGCATTTTTAGGGCATGCTGCTGCAAATTGTTTTCGCTCCACAACACCGCGCCGAAATGACATTTTTCGCTGGCGCCATCTCAGCACGTAAATGGAGCGCGCTTTTCGTGTTTTGGACATCCTCTGCATAGATAAAGAGGAAGGATCGTGGACATACTTAAAATTTAACGTTTCCTTTTATTGCGTTGAAAGAGGTTGACACATAAAAGCCCATATTCGAAGAGACACTAGTTTCCGGTGTAGGCTGCTTGGAGCGGCGCGAAATTCGGAATGACGAAAAATGATTGCTCAAGAGAGTTTTTGTAAAAGTTTCGTTTTGATTCACTTTCAAAAAAATACTGTAGGATTTAAAAAACATATTCTGCTTGCATGCTGACAACAATTTTCATAGAAGTACCCGTCAGAAACATACTTCTCAAGCGGGGTGAATAAAAGGACAGCGCCCCTAGTGGGTTTCTGAAAACGGCACGCCTATCGGCATAGCTCAAATGGGTGCGGAATTATTACAGCGTAGCACGCTGCAACACTTTACAATTTTTATTTTAACGTATTACACGTGTTAACTTGTTCTGAGTATCCGTTTCTCGTTTGCAGCGGATGAGGTCCCCGAAGGTAAGGATGTTAACGAAGTTAAAAAAGACAAGGAGTATTGTCAGCCGTTCTTGCGTCTAGACAACCCGCTGTAATAGACTACCTTTATGCCTGCTACTCTTCACTCAGGCTGGATATCCTGAGTAACACGTTACACATGTAACACCCTCAGCAAAAAATGGGAGGGGCACTCAAGCTGTGCCGTAGGGAGCAACTTCTGCGGTTTTTCATTGTTTAAAGATCGGGAAAACATTTTAAATGTGTATTCTATACTGAATTGCGATCTCCCACGCCAAATTTAGATATTCGGCAGACGAATTTTAAAGACAGGCGCCCCTTGGCACAAACCTTACCTCACTATCGAGCGATTACCACTGGCGACCATGTGCTGCTCAAGTGACGGGTTGTTCGTGCGCGCGCGGAGCACGTGGTCCGCAAGCCATTTCACGTCACCGGATAGTGTCACAGCCATCTAGCTTCCTACTTTCCGCTTGATATGGCAGTGATGGGTCGCGGGAACTATTATTGTGCTGTGGGGTGCACAAATTTCTCAACGGCGTCAACGGGAGTCATCTATCATTTATTTTCCAGCGATGACAAGCTTCGCGACACGTTGAGAAAAGCTGTCCGTCGCGTTAACTGGTTACCCAGCAAAAAAGTGCAGCGTGTGCTCGGAACATTTTGTGCCCGAGTGCTACGAAGACAGCGTCTACCATAGAGTAGCTTTTTGAGCCGCTGTAAGGCGGCGTTCAACAGGCGCTTGAAAGCAGGTTCTGTACCAACGTTGTTCGAATTCAAGCGGACATCGAAGCCCCCAGCCGTACGTCGCGCGGCCGTAAAGAGTAAACCGGCCGTGGTAAATTAAGCTAAAACTCACACTTTCAATTCAGTTCGTATAGTGGCCACATGGAGCAGTGCAAAACGGGCAATTATATTATAGCAATCCCGTAGAAGCTGTGCGCTCGTATAGCTGCATGGATGCTATAGCGCGAGAAGCCGATAACATGCAGCTTGTTTTGGTACCACTGTCCGGCGTCTCCATGTACTAAATGCGACTTCTCTGAGGCTCTGAGGCCGAGCGTTTCCTTTTGTCTTAATTGCCTGTTAAACCATGCAATCAAATATCGGTGCTAATCTTGCTTTTCTGCAAAAAAAAAGCCGATACGCAAATTCCACAAGCGTACTCGCTTCAATGAAGTCACTTAATGGGTCTTAGGTTCTTTGCATCTGTCTTGTTTGGCAATACTTAATATATGTGGTATTCTATTTAACACTGTTCTGGTGTGTTACTCAAGGTGTTCTCAAGGTACTCAAGGTGTGTTAGATTACAGAACCACAGCTGACCGTAATTGACCTCTAGGAGCTGGGGGGGGGGGTTGTCGCACTCCCTTGTACCAAACAAGCTTGCACGCGATGGTAGAGTGATGTGGTCGTAGGATGCACGAAAAACTGGCCTGCCTGGTGCACTGTCGTCGACAATGGTGCACGGGGCGAAGAGTGTCATCGTGAGTTTGCGGAGGTCGATGATAGCATACTTTCTCGAAGGAAATCGAGGCCGAGGATCAGGGCCTTGGAGCACTGGGCCAGCACAGCGAAGCAGTCAGTGAAGAAGATATCGCGGATTTCTATCCTAGCGGTGCTGGCCCAACCGACATCACCACATAGCCGCCAGTTGTCCGTATTTGTGTTCCGTGCCTGGGTGCAGCACTTTTCTCAAGAGAGTAGCATGATCACGACTCATAACAGAGAAATCGGCACCGGTGCCTGTGAAGAAAGTCTCATGGCTTTAGTCAGCGACGTATTTCGGCGGAAACGAGCCCACTCTCTGGAACGTGTGTCGTGGAAGGATGCTTGCCGAAATTGGGCGTCGAGCAGAGGCTGCTCTGGCCGTGAGAAAGTGATGGGAGCGGGGGATGGAAAGTCGGGTTGAAGAGCCAAGTAGGTGAACTGAGATTGTTGTTCGAATTGCGGAGCGACTGCGGCCCTACCCCCAGAGGTCGCCGTCCTCAGTTTTCCCGGCGTGGGCTAGAGGACTGCCTGAGATACGGCTGGCGGCCTGGGGAACAAAACCGATAGGGCAAATGTGACCTGGACTAGCGCTGTGGCGAGGGCGAAGGACGGGTCGCTGGTCGTCAGGTACTGGTCGATATCACGGAGTCGTTCACCATAACGTGGCCGGGGTGCGTCGGGCGAAACCCTGGGAGGCCCATCCGATGATACAGGCAGTGGTGTAGTATGTGAGGCTGAGATCTGGGCGAGTTGGTATGCATTCATACTGGTGAACAGCGCAAAAAAGGTGGGACAACAACAAGACAAGCGCTGACTATCAACTGGGTTTATTGAAGGACGGAAGGGTATATATACAAAAACATAACACAAAGAAGTAAGAGATAGTGTGAAAAGGGCCGTGAAAATCAAAACTTATGTCACATGTGAAGTGATGTAAGCCAATTCCTTGTTGCTAAGTGCCACGGAAGGACTGCTGATGCATTCGACACCTTGCCTGTGGATGTGATGCGCTTCCATTATTTCGCGCGTGAGTTTATCTTTATGGCGGAACAGAACTTCGGTTTTCTTGTACTCCGGTGCGCACTTGCACTTTTGCAGCGGAACTTTGTGCGCTTCCGTGGCACTTAGCAACAAGGAATTGGCTTACATCACTTCACATGTGACATAAGTTTTGATTTTCACGGCCCTTTTCACAATATCTCTTACTTCTTTGTGTTATGTTTTTGTATATATACCCTTCCGTCCTTCAATAAACCCAGTTGATAGTCAGCGCTTGTCTTGTTGTTGTGTTGCATTTTTTGCGCTGTTCACCAGTATGAGTGTAGTATGTGGCCGTCTTCATCGCAGTGGAAGCACAGGGGCCGGTTGCTCGATTCGCGCCGAATGCGCCACGAGTCGAGAAGCGTTGATGCGGTGCAGGACGAGCAGGGCAGTAAAACGGCGGTGATGCTGGCACACAGCTGGGCAACGCTTCGCTGTGCGTCATGGCATACTGACCGGAACTAACTATGGACACGGCATTGGCTGCGACATTCGACGGCCTTTGTCACGAACGACATCCGAGATGGTTCCGGCACCAGGGTGTTGCTCGATGGGGTGCAGCTGCTGGAGTTCTTCGCGCACAGTGCTCCTAACAAGCTCACGGAGGGCCTCATTCTCGGTGCCAGGCAGCGGAATGCGGGCATCCATGGCCATAATGCGCGAACCTCTGCTGCAAGGCGCGCTACATCCTTGACGCCCCCCGAAATAAGTCAACCACAGTGCTAGGAGGATCGCGCAGAAGTCCTACGAAAAGCTGCTGTTTGATTCCTTGCATAAGTTGACGTACCTTCTGCGCTCCAG
Organism: Amblyomma mixtum; assembly: GCF_055824585.1. Lineage (NCBI taxonomy): Eukaryota > Metazoa > Arthropoda > Arachnida > Ixodida > Ixodidae > Amblyomma > Amblyomma mixtum. The sequence goes on from NC_143020.1 coordinate 50,257,074, forward strand.
ACATGGAATGGATTTGCGCGGTTGAAGACCTGCGTCATGTCCCTGACGGACATGGCGACGCTCTCATTTGGCCGCTGCACTCGGGACAGCAGGGCAGGTTCAGCTCGCTCCTTCTGCACTTTGCTACCGAAGGTGTCCGGCAAATGTCGCCGAATATCTCGCCATGTTTGTGATGGTGGTTTTATGGTATTCTAACCACGTCTTCGCGGCGTATTCAAGGCAAAAAGACATTCAGGTAGCTTGCGGTCCTCGTTTCACAGGTTAAACATTGGAACCCGGTCGCAGCTGGCCAACTAGTCCTCTACATCTTCAAACTTGTCGCCATGAAACGACACGGGAGTGCGAGGCGCATAAGATGCAGCGGTGGGGGACTAAGAAAATTCTGTATGGTGTGGCTTGCAGCAGTGGACGGAATTGTGTGGGGTGGGGCCGTCAGAGGACCTCAGGATCCAAGCCTGGAAAGCGGCGGCTGACCTTGTGGACAGCTGTAGTGTCCACGGGGTGTAGCTGGGCGCTGGAGCCTCTCGGGAGCTCTTCGTACATCAGGTAGTTACCCATAACCTCTACCGAAATGTCAGTCAAAGGCGTTAGAGCGTTAGCAGAAAGGAAAGAGGGGCACACCAGGAATTGCGCAGCTGGCACACTCAGCGAACCCACGCTCGGCGAGTGGAAGACGAGAAAGACAATCGCGTGGGTGCTGTCGCACCGGACGGCGGCGCCACCGGTAAATGAACAGATTTCTGGCATTAGATTTCTGGCGCTGATGAACACTCTCAAGGTTAGGTTACTTGTAAACATAAATACCCCCGAAAGCAGAAGAATTGACAGCCGTCGCCGTAGCTCAGAGGTAGAGCACCGGACGCGTAATTCGGAGGTCGTGGGTTCGGATCCCACCGGCGGCATGTGGTTGTTTTTTCTTCTGCTTTTCTAATCAATTATCTTTAAGCGATAACATATTCAGTAATATTCTAAATTTATCAACACCACAAAATAAATAAATAAATTTGAAAAGAAAAAAATCCCCTGTGCCCCTTGGTTTCTGTGGCTGTTGGCTTCTGTCATATTTATAACGAGCCCCTCATTCCCCTTCCCTTGTTTGCTTAATTGCTTAGCGAGGGCCTCGATTCTGGCAGCCTTGACGCCATAGGAAGCATAAGAGGGTTCTCACGCAGCTTCCACCCTCTCCGTTCGATGACGTTCTACGTCACGCCTGCGGTAACTCAGGACGTTCTACGTCCGCCGCTTATGAACGTGGGTGGCGCTGATGAACACTCTCAAGGTTAGGGTACTTGTAAACATAAATACCCCCGAAAGCAGAAGAATTGACAGCCGTCGCCGTAGCTCAGAGGTAGAGCACCGGACGCGTAATTCGGAGGTCGTGGGTTCGGATCCCACCGGCGGCATGTGGTTGTTTTTTCTTCTGGTTTTCTAATCAATTACTTTAAGCGATAACATATTCAGTAATATTCTAAATTGATCAACACCACAAAATAAAGAAATAAATTTGAAAAGAAAAAAATCCCCTGTGCCCCTTGGTTTCTGTGGCTTTTGGCTTCTGTCATATATATATATATATATACATATATACTGTAACGCGGCGGCCAGCCGAAGAATGAGGCGTGGTGAACTATGGCGATGAGATGATTTAATGGCTGCTGGCCTAGCGCGAGCGCTCCGTCCCGCGCCACTGCCAGCTTCGTCTTCGTCACACTACCCGGGGCCTCCGAGCGATCGTCCCGATCGGTGACGAACAGACGGCGAAATGGCGATGGTCTTGAGTGAAGGATCGAACAATATGTAGAAGATGGTGCAGCGCTGGCCGCCACGATGAGAAAGATGACAGAATGAGGCCCGGTCCACGAAGCATCCGCGCCGTAGGGTGCCAGGAGCTGACGGCCGAGGTCTCTGGACGCACCGAACGGCGGGGGCAGGGGGGCGGTGTCTTCACGTTTGGGTTTTGGGTCAGTGGGGTCTTGGGTCGGTGGGGTCTTGGGTCCGTCGGGTCTTGGGTCGTCGTGTCGTGTGGTCCGGGCGGGGGACGGGGCTGGGGTGAGCGGCGAGGTCGGTTCAGGTCGGGCGGGCTGGGGCACGGCCGTGCGGCGCTGACCAGGTACTCACGGCCTACGTCCACGGCAGGCCCAGGACGCCGAAGCTCCGTGACCAGGATGGCGATGAAGGGACCCCAGCACCTCACACCAAATGTAACGCGGCGGCCAGCCGAAGAATGAGGCGTGGTGAACTATGGCGATGAGATGATTTAATGGCTGCTGGCCTAGCGCGAGCGCTCCGTCCCGCCCCACTGCCAGCTTCGTCTTCGTCACAATATATATATTAGCATGAAATGTTATCGCACACGCAGCAAAGTATAATATAACCTCAAGGTAAATCATCGCGCTGAGAATGGAACCCAACATTTAGCAATAATAACGAACCTACACTATTGTCCGCACCACCTGATAACTGGGTATGCGAGCACTTTTATCCTTTAAACCTGAATAGACAGGAAAATACTTACTGGATTTTACGGTAATTGAGATATGCGTTAGATAAATAAGCCTTAGACTTCGTTATCTTCTTAGACGCCGGCGAATGCATGCGACTGCGATATATGTGATAAAACAAAGCATTCAAAATTAGGTTCGCAGAAGTGCGCTTATTCTCGAAAATAATCGCAGCACAAAGACATGCCATTTGGTGAGAGGCTCGGTGCATTCAAGCGCAGTATCGATAGAGAACTGGTTGTGCCCGAGGCGAATCCTTCCACCTTTCATCGTTTAAAGCCTTATTGGAAATTCTTTTCCAAAGATCAGGCAGATTTATCAAACCAAAATGGCAGAGAATTATACCTTGGCGGACAATGAAGATAAAGAGATATAGGCCAGACAGGTCGCTGCATTAACGACAGGACACGGGAACATGAAAAATCGTTAGAAAACGGAGGCGGGTCGAATTTGACCCTACATTGTAAAGATTGCAAGTGTGAGCCAGTGCTTAACGGAATAAGGATTCTGGGCAGGAGTCGCGATCAGGTGGCACGTGAAATTCTTGAGGCTTTTATGATCAATAAGAAGGGAAGCACTTGTGTTAGCGACTCTTCAGTATCCCTCCGTAGAAATGAAGTGTCCTTTCTTGACAGTTTTTGTGACGTCATGTACTGTGCATCTTTTCAGCCCTGCGTTTCTAGCGCCCGTCTGTTGTTTGTATAGGCGGGTTGTTAATTTTGTTACTGTTTTCTACTTTTTACTTTTCCATTTTGTTCTTTTTTCGGGTTCTGACTCCTTTTGCTTAATGCGTTTGACTCTGCCTTTGCTACGGTTGTAATTTCGTTTTGACTGCTTTTGCTTCTCATGTTTGACTCTGCTTTTGCTACGATTGTTTGACACTGCTTCTGCTACGAGATGGCCTCCTCTAAGTTCTGTTATCAGAATCTTCTAGTTTTTTTCTGCAGAGGTGAAAGGTTTCTTGTCTGTTGTCCTGATGTGTCCGCCTTTTTCCACGTCTTGGGTTCGGAGCGATAATGCGATGAGTGCCATGCCTGAGCTGTATGTTGTTGGGTTTTGGCATTGTGATGCGCCACCAGCGCCCTTCAGCACTAGCGGCGGCTTGACGCTCTCTTAGGAAAGAGACGGAAGGAGAGGAAAAAGAAGAGAGACGCGGGGCGTAGCGCAAGCGGCGCAAGCAGACGAGCTCGGGGAACGGAGCAGGCGAGGTCACGGCTGAACGGCTTCTTGAACCCGGGTGACCAGGCCTGGGGAAGCTGTCCTTGCCCAGTTCAGGGCAACCAGGAGCCTGCTGTCTCCTGCCTGCCTCTCGCTGCCTCGGAGAGCGGGCGCCGTGCCGGGCACAGGCAGGTGCTGCCTGCCTGGAGATCCTACCGGCCTTGCTGTCGGATCGCGCCTGCCTTCTCGTGGCTGGGACCCCCTGCAGTGAAAGGGTGCCTTCCTGGCCGTGCCCGGGTGTCCAGACCTGGGCGGCCGTCTCCTCTCTGGTGCGTCGTCAGCGCCACTGGTGCTGGTGCTCCGCGCCCGACTTCCGGCCGCAGGGAGAACAGCCCCGCGGAGATACTTGGCCCCGGCGCCTTTCTAGCGACGGGCAGCGGAATCTCACACCGGAGCCACTCCTCTACCCTCGGCCGCACAGCTCCATACCCATCAGTGACTGCTCTCCTGTATTAAGTAAAACCTTTTTTGTTACATCTACGGACGTGCTCGGTCTGGGACGATTTTTCTGGATCCTCCGGGGCCCCACCTCGGAGGACGCTCGAACCTGCTGGGGGCCTTTTTCCCCTCACAGCCATCCCACCGCTGCCACCACTGTTGGGACTGAGGCATCCGAGCCAGGGAAACGGTCGAGGCGATGGTGAGTCAAATGACCTTTATGTACAGTATGTACAAGGGCTTTTACATGATACAAGGGCCAAGAGAACCACTGGCAAGCACAAAGAAGAAGGACGGCCCCGGCGGCGAGCGTAGCTCCGGCGTGATGGCTCTTCTGCTGCCCGTCTGCTGCTCGGGCCCAGCGCGGCTCCGATTTTAAAGCCACCGCTGTCGGTTGCGGCAGCCAGAAGTTCAAATCCTCCAATCAGGTCACGGCACTGGCCACCGTTCAAATTAGACCAAGGGTCGAGAGGCGACGGCCGGCGACGCGTCGGAGGAGCCCGCACCGACGGAGAGGAGGGGAGGAGGAAGGGTCCGTGTCGGCTCCGGCGTGGCGGGAAGAGTCACGCTGCACGTCGCGACATGTCCGAGAGAGTCTGGGCCTGCTTTGAGCGCCGGCGGGCGCGCAGCGCTGGTTTAGACAGGCCCGCCAGCGAAATGTGGGCGCCGGCACTGCAATGTTTAAATATGCCACCTTTCCATGCAATAAACAGTTGGTAGTGTGCGCATGTGGTGTCCCCTCTCTTGTTAGTGTCCTTGTTGCACCACCGTTTTTTTCATCATGCACCAACCCGCTCCTCAGGCCATTCTTCTGATAAAGAGAACTTTACATTACCACTGCGCTTCAAAACCTACAGGCAAGTTAAAGACCGATACTTCCTTTGAAATAAAACTGCTTCGACTCTCAGTAACCGCTGTAGGCTATAATGAATTGCACAAAAGGAGTAGCACACTCGAAGACGTTTTGCTTCGAGTAATGGTACAGAGGTATCGGGAAGGTCTTTTGCCTCTGGTACTGCCGCGTCCTCGTGCACCGTCGTTCTTGCAAGGGAATATGCAATAAATTAATCGAGAATACGTGAAGCAGATGGGAGAGAAGTATTCCATCACTCGTCACCTCAATGCAAGAATTTTCGTGCTAGCATCAATAACAGCAAAGTTAAGACAGTTAAAATTACGCTCCTCCTCTCCCCCCTCAACTCGTACACGCAGGGCACCAGAAAAAAAAATTAAGAAAACAGCTATGGGACCGGACCCCGCCCACGATTACGTCATTCGCTGACGTTCGGTTTGCGTCTTCCGGTCGTCGCACCCAGCACCCGTCGGCAGCGTCTCTCCGGTCTCTCTTCGCCTTCCTGGATTGCGGCGCGCGTCGGATATTTTTGCTTGTCACTGCGACAAAGGTACTGCGAGTGGCTCCCGTACTGAGGACAGAAAGAGGTGGCAGAGGTAAACTGAAACCATATGCGCGAAGCCAATGCCCTAACTCGCGCTTGCCCGAAGGGGTCGCGCGGCGGCACGAGCAGACGATTTTCACGGCTACCGGAAGTGTGCCGGTAACGTCACGGCTGCCGTGGCTCCAGCGAATGACAGCGTGTGGTGGCCTGCCGACGTAACGGGACTAGTGACGTCTATTTTCACGATTTTAGTTTCAAAATCGGTCACTACGAAGACACCAATCGGCTCGCGAATTAAAAAAAACACAGTTTTTAAAAATTCATAATAAATAGCCGGCTCAGCTCTGAAGACTCATACTTTAGAGCTGTGAATGCTTCTTATGCTTCTTAGCATCATTTCTACTCATTGAAAACATTTAAAAGCGACTTTTAATTCGTTGCATATTTCCATTAACTGGGTGTAGACATGGAGCGCCGACGTTAATACAGCCCGTATAGGATGGCCATAAGAGAACTGCTATTCTGTATGGAATTCACGAAGCCTGAAGATAGCTGCAGCCACATCAAGGCGCCGAAAATTTTTCTTTCAGCGTTAATCGCAGTAAAGTGGAGAAATCTGGGTGAAGTCTTACTCATCGTGCTCGCTTAAAAGCATCTGCATGAAATGCCATGAAAGTTTTCTCTGAGATAAATCAGTGAACACAGGCGACACGGGCAGTACGTACACTAGAAGCGATCTCAACTCCAACGCGGGGCGGCACGGAGCTGCCTCAGGGAAACAAGTTACACGATATATGCGCACAATCACAAACTATGGTAGGCAAAAAGGCCTCAGGCATGCCGAGAGCATTCTATCAGGGCACCCGAATACATCTGTTTGAAAACTTTAAGTTCAATGAAGCTTTCTCCATATGAAGCCTTCACCAGCCGCCGCGGTGGCTCAGTTGTTATAGTGCTCGGCTGCTGACGCGAAAGACGCGCGTTCAATCCCGGCCGCGGGGGTCACATTTCAATTGCGACAAAATGCTAGAGACCGTTACCGTGCGATGTCAGCGCACGTTAAAGCACCCCGGGCGGTACAAATTCTCCGAGCCCTCCACTACGGCGTTCCTCAAAGCCTGAGGCGCTTTCGGACGTCAAACCTATAAAATAATGAAGGCGTCACAAACCCCGCTTATCAGCAGAGCCAGCACGCTTCTCTATTGTGCGCTGCAATGCTCAGTAGCCTAGAGGTTCTCTTCTCTCGTAACCGACCGTGCCGTTCCTTTCCCTCGCCTTCCTTCCCGTCTTTTCGGTCTAGAACAGACGGTAAGAGAGCCAGAAAGGAGGCCAAAGAAAGAAAAAAAAGAGGACGGGAAAGTAGCCTAGAAGCGAGGACACTTTGCACTGGTAAGAGAGAGAGAGAGAGCGGTTACACGTGCATGCGTTCTTTAGAGAGAGAAAGAGGGAGAGAGAGAAACTTTACTGCATTATCTAGAGTCGGGTCGCCGTTACAGGACGGTGAGCTGAGGCCGCAGCTCCGTCCGGCCTGCTTGTTTTCGAACACGCGGTTAATGTTGGCAGTGAAGAGTAGCCCCAGTGTTCGGCCTTTTGCGATAAAGTAGCGGCTCTTGCTCGCCTTCGTTGGCATGAATTAAACGCGCTGCGAACAATTTGCAGATTTCTTCCCACACGAAAGGAATATTTGCACCGCACTGACAATATAATGTCTAGTTGCTACACAGCACATAAGTAACGTTGATGAAATGCAGTTAATATAGCCTGGTGGAACGTCCTGCTCTGAAGGACGCATGCGAGAGGCAAGAGCTACAAAGGTGCGGCAGGTCGAATAGATCAGAGACGCTCTGAAGCCAGCGCACGCGCATTCGTCATGCGACAGGATTTTCATACGCCGTGTTCACAGCATAAAGCCCTTACCATAAACCGCCATAACAAACGCAGTTGTCTTGCCAGAGTGCACGCATTCTTTATTGTGTTGGTAATTCACGAACCAGCCCTTCGTACCCTTAGCACATCGTCACTACTTGTTCCCTACTGTAATTTTCTTCGCAACCTTGTTGCTTTCTTTGCAATTCAAATGTGGCTCTACTACCAGGAAATATTCGTTGAAGACGCATAGGTGCCGTCCCAAAAACGTTTCCCCTTGTTGCTATTTTTACTGAGAGAAACAAACATAAAACTGTACGGAAGGCTGGGCAAGTTAGTTTTCATTAATCATATTTTTCCTCCGTAGTGAAGACAAAAAGACACAAAGACGACAGGTGCTCTCTTTTTTTAAAAAAAGAAACGTTCGCGGGAAAAAATGTTCGCTAATTATCTACAACAACTAAACAAACATTAGTGAGAAGTGAGTCATCTGACAAATGGGCAATGCCTTTTTCCTGTAATGCTAGCGAATGCTTGCCAAGGCACGTGTCCTCGGACTCGGCAGTATAGTACGCTTCGGTTATATTTCTACGAATTCGATAGCTTTGTACGAACACGTAGTTGGAATTTTCCAAACCTCTGGCCTACTCATATATACAGAATGCATGCTTTCGCATGCCACCAGATTTGCTTCATGTGACAAGTGTTTTTACAACAATAGTTTTTCTTACGGAAATAACAAATAACGAAAAACAGGCGGGTACATGAAAGGGCGGTTAAAAGAGCACGAAAACTATGTACACGAAAAAAGACAGGCGTCATCTGTTCTTGCTCTGAACTGCGGAGAATGCACGAATCGTTCAGAACGCGCTTGCCCACGGGTTTAGAAAAAATTCATGATCGCATTCAACAATTACAATCAGATTTAAAGAAAGATCATCCAGTCGTACTTATCTCTAAGTCTGTGCTTACATGTGCTTTATTACCGTATCACCCTCGCTTGCATGACATGCAAGAGACGTTGCTTACTTGGATATGTTACTACCATTTAAGGCAGGCGTCCATGCTTCTTTTGTTCTCCATCTGCTTCGTACGTACGTTTACGTGTTCGCAATAAACACCAGTTGGTAGTCAGGTGTCGGCTTTCTTTCTGGTTCTTGTCTTCGTCGTGTAGGTAAAGTCGTCAGAGCGGCGTGAAAATAGCTCCTGGTCACTTGTGTCACAGCGGATAGTCTAGAGGTTGCATATCGCAGAAAGCTTTGCAAAGGCCGCAGTTCATGTGAGCTAAAGAAAGGCAAATTATTCAGCTAGCAAGCATAAAGAAATCTCTCCATCTGCTAAATGAGTTTGTGTTGACATGTGGGACTGTTCAGTGCTGTCTTTGCGCCCATTTGAAAGGACACGGCTTTAGCAGACGCCACTACACTTTCGTAGTGACATATAAGTTTTCGACCACCATTAGCCACGTTAACAAGCAATACTAAAGTCGACAAAAACTTGGTTCGGAATGTCCTGGTGAGAAGAAAACAAGTGGGCTCACATTTAGTCAAATATCAGGGCAGCTGTTCAGATTGCTTGACTTATAACAGTCACTTCTCTGAAAACATTGCAGTCGGACGCTTATAGCTGTAATTCCGTCAATCCAGCGAATGCCGTTAACGTACAGCTTCTTGGAACCGACCTTTCAACTTACAAGCTACCGCTACGCCGAATAACTGTAACGAAAAAAAAAATATATGCACAGAAAACTTTGTGGTAGAATACAGATCTGCTGGGGCGGCGCAGAGGATAACATATTATTATGGAAATAAATAGATATCCCATAAGTGTACGGTGACGTAGCCTTCAAACGTGGCTGCATTTTTCTGAAGCTCTTGGACTTTAACCGCCAGAATGCCGCGAAAAGTTCAGGAAAACAGTGCTATAACGTTTTACACCCCAGAATATAAAGATTTAAAGGCAATAATTGATATTCTTTAAGCGCTGAGCGTGAAATTTCTACGAAGCCATTTTTCTTGGCATGATGCTGGATGGAATTTAAAAAGTGTTTGAAGCTTTCTTTAAAACGTTTTACAAATACAGTAAAAGATTAATGTGCTTTGTGAAATATGTTATGCTTTATTAAGAACTCCAACAAGTAAGTGTGCCGGATTATGCGATCTCCACATTCCTCATTTATAGACGGGTAATCAATGATAGGTCGCCGGTCTGAGTCAGCTCACTGTTAGGTCACTAATCCTAAGTAGTTTACAACTACAAGAAAACCACTGTCGTCCTCCATGCCTTCATCGGCTATCCCTACAGGTGTGCGAGAGAGTGCGTCAGCGTCTTCGTGCGTCTGGACAGATTTATGCACAATGGTGTAGTCGAATTCATGGAGGCAGAGGCTCCATTGGGGCTAGGCGCCCTGATTGGTCGCGAAGATTGCCCAGCCAGCTCAAAGAATGGTGGTCGCTAACTACTTTGAACGGGAAGCCCTAGAGGTAAGGAAGAAATTTCATGGCTGCCCACACAACCGCGAGGCAATCCTTTTCCTTTGTCGAACAGCTTGTTGCAGCGCGAGGGAGCGTGCGGCTTGCATACGTGATGACACTTCCCACGCCACCTTGGTGTTTGCCAAGTACGGCGCCGAGGCCGATGTTGCTGGTGTCGGTGTGGACTTCGTTGTCAGCCTCTCTATCAAAGTCGCAAGAACAGGGGTTGTTTGCAGCCGTCTGCGCAGCTCGGCGAAAGCCTCCTGTTGCTTGGCGGCCCACTTGAAATGTGTATCATCGCACATTAGGCGGTACAGGGGTGCGGCAACTGTTGAAACGTCGGCGATGAAGCGGCGGAAGCGTGCACAGATACCCAGAAAGCGTTGCACACTTTTGTTAGTTGTATTAACGGGAAAATCGGCGACGGCTGCAGTTTTCTCCGGGTCCGTGCTTAACGCCATCGGCAATCACAAGATGACCGAGAAACTTCGAATCTTTGCACCCAAAGTGGCACATAGCGGGCTTCAGCGTTAAGTTGGCTGACCGGGGAGCATCTAATAGAGTCCTCAGGCGTTCAATGTGTTTGGCAAAGGTTTCGAAAAATACGACGGCATGATCGAGATAAACCAAACAAGTTTTACATTTGAGTCCAGCGAGAGCAGTATCCATCATGCACTGGATTATGCACTGAACATAGTCCAGAAGGCAGCACTTTAAATTCGTAGTCCGTCGGAGGTAACGAAAGCTGCTTTTTAGCGGTCCCGCTCGTCGACCTCTATCAGCCAGCACCCGCTCTGCAAGGCAATTGAGGAGAAGTACTGGGCTGGACGAAGTGGTCGTCTTTTTTAGTGATGTTGTTCAGCTTTCGATAATCAACACAGAAGCGGACTGTCCCATCTCTTTCGTTCACGAGCACGATAGGTGACGACCAGGTGCTGTTAGAAGGTTTAAAGATTCCATCTGAAAGCATCTCGTTCACACGCGTTTGGATCGCCGCACGCTCCATCTGTGAGATACGGTACGGCTGCTGGTGGATAGGGAGGGAATCGTCGGGCGTAATGACGCGGAGCTTCAGAAGAGCCGTCTGCCGTACTTTCGATGAAGACACGAAAGAAATACTGTATTAGACGAGGAGCGCACGCAGTTCTCGCTGTTGAGTTGCTTAAAAATCCGGACTGCTATCTAGACCGGCAAGGGACGGGCGCACAGGTCGAACAGCTTTGAACGCGAAACATTCATAAATCTCCGCTAAGGGTCAGCGAAGGCGATAGCAGTGGCACGGAAAAAATGCCAGGGCTCGTTATTAAAGTTAGTCACCAGGAGCTGAGACCAGTCGTCGCGGAGTTGGATGACGCTTCGTGCTGAGCGGACGCCGTGGGTGAACAAAAAGGACAGGTTGCCTTCTCCGACCGCTGTCCCTTCACGTAGTCCGTCGCAGTGAACACTTAAAACAACACTGGCGCGTCGCAGAATCCCAACTCTGTAGAGAACATTCGAAGCGAAGCGGGGCGTTGACGGTTGGTCCTGTTCGTGAACATCAGCTTTCTTGGTCGAAAATGTAACAGTGCGCTTTCGGAGGCCCATAATACGTCCATACTCCCGGATAAAATCAACGCCAAGATACACAAACTCAGCAGTCTGGCAGAACTAGGCAGGTGACAACAAATGTGGAGCGGCGCATTTGAACTTTTGCTGTGCACAGGCCAAGCGCAGTTACGACATGCAAGCCAGCCGTGCGAATCTGCATGCCAGACCACGGCGTCATTACCTTTTTAAGAAGCGCCGCTAGCTTCCCGCTTCAAATCGAGAATTAGCGCCAGGGTCCACCAATGCGCTGACCTTATAGCCGTCGAGAAGCACGGGTATATCCAGCGAGCATCGATCTCCGAGTTCAGGAACTGCAGTCGTTGCCTTTAACTCGCGGTCGGGCACTGTTCGTGTTGTCGGCGGGTCTTGTTCGCATCAATTGTCAGCGGCCTCGCCCCCGGACGTCGCTCTCTTTAGTTTTCCCGGCGGGGGCTTGGTGACCATCTCTGCGCCATCTAGGAGGTGCTTTGGGGCTGTGGCGAAGATCGCTGTTGAGATGGAGACCGGGACTGCCGCTGGAGAAATGTCGCCATGCGCTGCTGGGCCACGCAGTCCTCAATCTCCCGGGGTCGTTGACCTAATATTGGGCAGGGCTTGTCGACGGGAAATTCCTGCCGCCAAGCTGTCGATATGGGCACTGGCGGTGAGAAGACCGGAAAACACAGACACTGCCGATTTGGGGCACGCCTGAGGTTCGTCTTCCGCTCGGGTAGCCGTCGATTGTCGATGCACGTGTCCGGGTTTGCAGAAAATAGTGAGCCTTGATTGGACAGAAGAAACGGCGCTGAAGAGGGTGAGGGCCGTCGCAAGGCTTCAGGATACGTTGGCCAACGGTATTCCGTAGAAAAAGGCGGCGGGTCCACGGACAATAACGAAGGTCTAAATGCTTGATCCTCTTCGCCGACTAGTCTAACGAGAGAGCCAGCCGTCGGCTGGGAGCGTCGAAAGGCGTCCCGAGCACTTCGCGCACAACGGAGCCGCTCAGCTCACGGAGACGATCAGGGTTAGCCCCGAAGCAGGAAACGGCTATACAGCAGAAGCGGCGAGTACCAGCCTGTCGTAGGCAGTAGACCGTCGCAGGAGCATCTTCTCTATCGTGACCGCTTCCGCAAGGGACTCAGCAACAGTCCCTGGTGGACTGCGCATGAGACCAGCGAACAGTTGCCCCTTAACGCCGCGCATGACGTGGCGCACCTTTTTCTCTTCGGGGGCAGTACCTACTTCGGGCGTTACTGCCTATGGGCTTTACGAATTTAATGTCATGCCGTCTTGCCTGTGGGTATTCGTCCCGCTACTTTTAAATGTATGATTGATACAGTACTCCAGGGCTCTAAGTAAAAATCCTGCTTATGTTACCTAGTCGACTTTGCCATTTGCTCTTCGACTTTTTGTGACCACTTTAGCCACCGCGATGAAGCGCTGACGTGCATCGTTTTGGCTGGCTTTTAACTCAATACCGAAAATGTAGTTTCGCCAGCAAACAAAGCAAGACCCTGACCCACCTTGTCAGCCGATATGGCCTTCGAACCAATCCTGACGAGTTTGCCGCTGTCCTGAACGTTGCTCATCCCCAGAGGACTGAAGAACTGTGTAGGTTTCTTGGAATATCCTCTTATTTTCGTCGGTTTATCGGAAATTTCTCTACTATTAACCCGCCACTATATCAGGTTCTCACTGCTCACAGTGCTTTTCTTTAGTATGAGCAATGTGAAGTGCCTTTCAAACACCCAAGCGAGCTCTCACCTCATGCCCTGTCCTTAGTCACTTCGACGATGCGGCTGCTACCATTCTGCACACTGACGCTACCAAATGTGACCTTGGTACTGTCCTTCTGCACCGTGATGGTACTTTTCGCGAGAGAGTTATTACGTTCGCCACACACATTGTAACTCTGCTGAACGCAACTGCACTATCACTCCGCATGAATGCCCTGGCGTAGTTTGGACAGTTTATAAATTCCGCCCTACTTTTACGGATGCAACTTCTGGATCGTCACAGATCCCCACACTTTATGCTTTTTGCCTATCCTCAAAAATCCCACTGGACATCTTGGACACTGGGTTGTTCGTCTCCCAGAATAAACTTTCGACGTCGTCTACATGTCGGGTAGCACGCACCAAGACACCGATGCGCTTTCTCGTTGCCTGCTTACAGAGTCTTCCTCACTTCCTATAATTCTTCTGAATTATTTGACATTTGGACTACACCTTCTATTTGTTACAACAGGGACCTCTGTGGAAAGACAATTACTTCCACGCTTCAGAATTCAACCTCTAAATACTTACACTCCTAATACACTCGGCAACACCGCACTCTTTATCTCTTGCGGCTAGGAACCGTCGTTTCGTACCATCTCTGGGATGATGCCAGCTACTCCCAATTTCCAGCCTCACTTCAAAAGCGCCCTGTGCAGTGTGCACGCTGATGAGCCTCCTATCTTCTTCAACAGTGCCTGGCGCTTTCAGGGCACTCACATTCTCTGCCGTAGTAGTTCAAGCCTTTTCATCAATTCCTTGCGCAAGTTGTTGCCTGGAAGATGGGAGTTCCTATAGCTAACTGCATGTATTAAGTGCAAAATTTTCCAGATAATTCACCTGATATCTCTCTCTGTCTATATCCCACAGTTTTTCATAGAAGTACAGCTTTCTAACTTGATATGAAAGCTTGTAAGCGGTCATAAAAGGAATATGAATGGATAAATTTATCTGAGAAAGCACACGTATTTTTGTGCGACGTACCCGCTGCCACGTCTCATTTATTATAAATGGCAAAAAAGTTAACATAAAAATTTTGAGGAGTGACTGTGCTTCTCCAGCTTTATACATAGCGGTGCTAAAAACCATGATAACTTTTGCATCATAAGGTGTTTGAGCCGAAAGAAACTAATGAACAAAAGCAAGCCGTGTTCATTCCATGCAGTTATTTTAGTTTGGTACAACGCAGCTTCAAATTGCTGTTCAGTAGGGTAAGCCATTATGGCAGAGTCAGTAGTGTCATGGCGAATCAGTAAGTACACCATGCAGTGACCTCATCTCTCAACAACTCAGTCTCGCTTGTGCACAGCAAGCTTTGCTTTGTCACTTACATAATGTTTGCATCCGAGATGCACTAACAGAGCGCTGACCACAAATATAACTGCTTTATAGGAAAAGTGAAGCATGAAATTTGCACTGTACTGCAATACGCAAATTTTGCACACGCAACGCCGTCTGTAATTCGCAAGAATACCAATGTTTACGGCAGACACCAGTTCAAATGATTTTACGAGCTTTTCAGTGTATAATAAATCAGGACATGCCATTTTAATTCGTATTAGAATATCTAAACCTGTGAAAAGTAGAAAAAAATTAGTTTTTTTTTACTTCAATAACGCTGAGAATGAAAATATTTTTGATCTTCTTGAAAAAGACTACGACAAATTTTCTGCTACGCACACTGACAGCGACATGAGTCCGAATGACTTGTGGTTGTATGTTTAAGATACGGTGTGCAGGCGTATATATCGGTGAGTCCCGTTGACGAATACAAAAATGCATAGCCAGAGTCCTTGAATTACACGTAAAATACTTCATTTAACGTGACGTATAAAATGCCTTTGCCACAATATGTCGGAAGTCGGACACAGTACTCTGGCATAACTTCGCAGAGACTGAAGAAACAAAATAAAGATATCAAAATTTCAATACTTTAATGTTAAACGGCCCAAATGTCTCGTTAATGACCTTCAAAAATCCTGGGCTCATCTAACGAAAAAAAAGATACAATAAACAAACTGACAATGAATGATGTGTAGGTTAGTGATAACCAAAAAATAGCGAAAACATTTCATGACTATTTCTCTTTGTTTCTGGTGGCTGATGACCGGACAACTGATTTCACATCAAGCAATTTACATGTATCCGATCTTACTATAAGTGAAGGATGACAGAAGCCAACAGGAGGCGTTTTCTCCGTTCTTCTTCACCTGAATATAAAGGAAAAATCTGGGCCAGATGATATTCCAAATACGTTTCTTTACAAACACGCGGAATTATGCGCGAAATACCTCTTCATTAGTTTCAATCCTAGTCAGCGAAAAAATTAGGTCCGCAGTGATTCGAAACTTGCTAAAGTTGTCCCAGTCAATAAGTCTGGTAATAGGAGAGGGCTGAATCGGACTGGTTGGTTCATGTTGAATGGTACGACAAAACAGCGCTGACGGACGGGACGGAAGAAGAAGAGACATGCAGGCAAATGCGCTGAGGCAATAGGAGGAAAGGCTCCACGTAATAGGCTCCGCGTCACAAACTACAGGCCAATAAGCTTGCTGTGCACTACAGGTAAAGTAATGGAACACTTCATTTCTAAGCACATCACAGCGTTCTCGGAGGAAAAGAACTTTTTATCTTAGAGTTCCAACATGGTTTTCGCCGTGGGTTAACGACTACGACAAATTTATTACACAATACAAACGATTTCTTCTCAACACTTGACACAGCAGGATAAATTGAAGTGATTTTCCTCGATTTCGGAAAAGCGTTCTACCGAATGCTGCACTGTGAACCTTTACTTAAGCTTAAGCACATCTTAGAAAATAAACCAATACTGCAGTGGTTTGATGCATATATATCACACCGGCAGCAGTACGTGCAGATAACTGATTCAAGTTCGTCGACCACTTCAGTGCTTTCAGGAGTGCCGCAGGGCTCAGTCCTCGGGCCACTTTTATTTTTTATATATTTAAATGACCTGAGTTTCGATTCTCCAGTGCAGGCTCGTTTTTTTGCAGACGACTGCGTAAATTATCATGCAGTGCTCTCCGAAAGCGGCCAGCTAATTGCAGATAACTAGATAGGTGCTGTTAGTAATTCGTGCAAAAACTGGAAAACGTCGCTAAATGATAGTAAGCGCACACAAATGACCATAACCAAAAAAAAAGTTCCATTGCTGTACTCTTACAAAAGTAACAGCGTCTCTCTTGAATGGGTAGATGAATTTAAGTACCTTCGTGTAACGATGAGTGCGAATATAAGTTGGAACCCGCACATTAATAACATAACCTCAGTGGCATTTAAAAGACTATAGCTAATACGATACCGGCTAAAACATGCTTCCGCTAAAACAAAGTTTGTGTCGGTGCTTTCCTAGTGCGTCTACTATTCGAATATGCTGACGTAATATGGTACTCGCATAAGAATACGAATGACAAAAGTATACAGCGTGTCCAAAGAAGAGCACTACCTTTCATTTTCAACGCCTACGGAAGACAGGTATCGATATCTGATCTTCTCAGCCGTTCCGGTTTGCCAACCCTGGAATCTCGCCGAAAAATGCCTCGCTTGAAAATGTTATTTCACGTCGTCAATAATCACACCAGAATAGAATTTCGCGCTAATATGGAGTACAGCAGAACATGAGAAACTTTATAGAATAAATAAAAAAACTCGCCACATACGCGATAAAACAATTGTAGTGCCTAAATGCAGAACCACTGAGTACAAGCTATCGTTCTTGCGAAGAACGATAGCCGATTGGAATGCGTTACCTCGCGAAGTGGTAACCTTATCGTCAGCCGAAACATTTTTATCTGCAGTCAACCCCAGCCTTTTAAGTTAGGGTATTTGGTTTGATTCTGGAGTGTTGCCCTTGCCGCGTTTTGCTTTGTATTTGAATGTAAAGCGTTTGTTACTCGTCTATTATTTGAGTTTTTCCGCAGGAATTTTTCTGCCTGCCTGCAGGCCCTCTTTTCCCACTTTTTGTTTCGTTGTTTACTATTGACAAAGCACCCTGCAATTGCATCCCCACTCTTACCTTGGCCACCGAAAGGCGGCTGGCAGTACTGAATGAATAAATTTCCACTTTAGTCTAAGAGCACGTTTTCGTCACTAGGAATCTCTTTAAGCCAGAAGGCTTTAAAGAACTACTACAGACCTAGCATCACCTTCTTCACTTGCCTCGTATTTTTCTGCAAAAAATATATTTGGTTACATGAATGAAGAGAAATTTTGCTTAAGCCGCCGCGGTGGCTCAGTGGTTATGGTGCTCGGCTGCTGACCCGAAAGACGCGGGTTCGATTCCGGCCGCGGTGGTTGAATTTCTTTGGAGGAGAAATTCTAGAGGCTCGTGTACTGTGCAGTGTCAGTGCACGTTAAAGAACCCCAGGTGGTCGAAATTTCCGGAGCCTCCACTACGGCGTCTCTCATAGCCTTAGTCGCTTTGGGACGTTAAACCACATAAACCAAACAAGAAATTTTGCTTAAAGCTTATAACAACAGCGCTTCTAAGTGGCCATTGAGCGTAATATAATTAAAGCCAGCCAGCGTCGATCCCGGTGGAATGAAGGCAGTTTTTCCATCTGAACTAGCGGAAATTTACTTTAGGCCGTTCTACGTGTAAGGCGATGTTGTTAACACGAAAAGAATTTAACCCATTCCTGACATCTAGAAAGGGCGCAGTCATCTACAGATGCGCGCCCGCATAAAGAAAAGGGATAAGAACGTGAGAGACCAATATGGTATTTCAGAAAAGGTTTTAGTTCTTGCGCGAGGGCATTACCACTGCTCACATTTAGATTGAAATTTTCGTTGTTATGGCGTACTTGAATTTCTTTTACGGAATGTTCACCATCTGTCTAAAGGTGCATGAGTCTTCTGACCTCCGCCCTGTGTTTTGCCTTTTCTGAAGTCACGCGTCCTAGATTATTCTATTTTTTTTTAAATTCACTGCACACTTTTTAAAAAAGTGAAGGTATGGAATGTCGGGTTTAACGTCCAGAAGCGACACATGGGCCATAAAGGACGCCATTACTGAGGGTGGCGGAGTAATTTCAACTCCCTGGGGTTTATTACCGTGCGCTGACGTCATACACCTGAGGGTCCTTTTCGGCACTTACTAACCGGCAGCCATAGCAATGACTGAATTTTATGCCCTTGGAAAAAGCAGCTGAGCTCAAAAGCCATCGATCCACCTCAGCGGGTCGATGTTATCTTTATCACAGAAGCGTTTAGCATAGGTAACTCTCAGCGTCAATCTATGCTTTAAGTTCATAGGAGTAGACGAGTTCTTGCCGTACACAAAGGAAGGCAAAGGTAATGTTAAATTTTCAACTTGCTCCGATGATCATGCCTGGTTCACCAGTGACGTCCATATAGTTGTGGGAATAAAACCATGGAGAACTAAGGCACGTGTTCCGAAGTTCCACCATATCTGAATGTTTTACAGTGTCAATGTCCAGCGTCTTTCTTGACCTTTGTGGATTAAGTTCGGCGGTTTGAAAGTTGAAATAGAAAATTGTAATTAATTGTTGATGAAAGATGGAATGCACGTTGACACAAGAAACTAACTTCTTTTGACGTAGACGTTGCAATGAATTGTTTCATCATGATAGCTGGCTTATACAGCATGCTTGTAATGCATGGTAGGAGTCAGCTTTTATCAGAATCGTCTTTTCTTGGGCTAGTTGGTTTTTCATGCTGTAGGTGTTAGCAGCGCACACGAAACAAGGACGGACAGAAAAGCACTGTGTTTCTTTCCCTTTTCTGTTCGTCCTTGTTTCGTGTGCGCTGCTAACACCTACAGCAGTTTTTATCCAGAGCGAAATCGCAAGAAAAAAAAACGTTTTTATTTACCTTAGCGCACAGGCCTCACTTCCTTTTACGAAATGCTCGTTTTACGAAATGCTCGGGAAATGAAGGTATAATTTTACCTCACTCTACAAAAGCGAATTTCTTCTGCGTAGTGAAACTAAAAAAATTTACCTGCTACACACATTCGAAAAAAAAACAAATTCCCACATGTTTACCTATAACATCCAGTGATTTTCAGCGGATTTGCTCTTTTTTCATGTTTATCCACTGAGTCAGCTTCATTCATAGCGGTTCAGAAAATCGCCGGATCAAGTGTGCCGCGCATTTTTGCCGACAAAGGTGATTGTCCCCTACAGCTGTTTTACTATGTTCGCTCGGCGTGCGTCATCAGACGCTACTCGTTCAGCACTGAGGCTGCATGCGTCAGCGGCGTGAAGTGCGGCGCGCGGTATGTGGCCACAATTTGCATCGGGCAAAAACAGCCGCTGCGTCTCCGGCCATGCGTACAGCGCAATATGGTTTGAGTATACCATACAACACGTGACAGAAAAATGAAGGAAGACGGGCAGAGGTCTTGTAAAGCTGGGTTCTGACGTCACCATTGATAAGCCTCAGTTTGTTCGACGCTGTAAGCACCGGATACACGCGGCGTTTTTTTTCGACGAAG
This sequence comes from Amblyomma mixtum, assembly GCF_055824585.1. Taxonomy (NCBI): domain Eukaryota; kingdom Metazoa; phylum Arthropoda; class Arachnida; order Ixodida; family Ixodidae; genus Amblyomma; species Amblyomma mixtum. The sequence goes on from NC_143020.1 coordinate 50,276,787, forward strand.
TTCGTGCGGTCGTAAGCGTCGTGGCGGCACGACGACCGGCCGGAGATGTAAGAAGCGAATAAGCGACGGCTCACCCCCGGGTGCGCCGTCGCCATCGACACAATGGTGACAGCTGTGACGACGGCGGGGGAAGTTACTGGGCTCAATGCCTTGTTCTTGGGTCAAGCGGGAGTGACAGTCCGGAGCGGCTGACCAGTGCTGATGCGCGTGTGGGCATGGTCGGCTCTGGGTGGCTGCAAGAAGTGTGTTGCAGTGACAGGCTGTGCAGCTGAGACTGCTACATCAGACCACTGGCTGACAGCAAGAGACACAGCTGGTGGATGGACAGTTGCTGGACTACTGGGTGTGGGTAGCTCTTCCATTCGTTGCTGAAGGTGGCTCAAGTCGGGTACCAAAGCAGACAATTGCAGCATCAATGTCGAGCTGTCAGTGTCAGACTCCGAGAAGCTGCTGACAGTACTGAGGGCTTGGGGTGTGGCCCCTTGGGCAGGCGGTGGGGCTACCTTGGTAGTGGGGATGATATCTGACATGCTGCGGGGCCGGCAATTTCACTTCGCCTTTAGCAGGTTCGCTCGGGTCAGTCACTGACGGCTTTGGTGGAATGAGCTTTGAGGCGGCAGGTGAGCTTTCGGCTGGCAGCGATGCTACGCAGTAGGTTACAGCAGTTGGCGGAGTGGGGGACTCGTCGAGGAAAAGCTAGGCTGACGGCAGCACTATAGAAGATGCAAGAAGTTGCTCACCGGGCTGTGCCAAAGGCGCTTTAACGTCCTTATTAGAGGCGATATGATCGGAGGCGCTGAACAGGCTGGCGCGAGGCGTATCTGTCGCTGAGTTTGCTGACGTGGCAAACCACGGTGGACCAGGCACCTCAACGAGCTGCTGAGGGAATGACTGTGGACTTGGGGCGGTGAGTCGTCGCACAGTGCTGCTAGCGTATCCGGGGTAGCAGGATGTGCTGCCGGAAGCGATGCCGCAGCGTCTGGTGTGGTCGGTGCTGAAGCAGCCGGTCCAGAGACGCTTGGCTGGAGCGGCAGAGTACTTGCCGCTGACAGTTGCGGCGTGCTGTTTCTCGTGGATGCAGCCTGATAGAGTGCGATGCTGGTGCGGGCGCAGGCACGGGCGATGGCTAACGTGGGTCCGCCTTGTCATAGAGCGGCAGCGGGTAGTAGGATGCGCCGTAGTAGGCGAGGAGGGCAGCGCGCAACTCGTCGTAGGGCCGGAATCCTGAGGTAGGGCAGCCGAGTCGGCAGAGGAGGTCGGGCGGGAGAATGTGGCAAACGGCTATATGGTAATGCCGTTCAAGTACATCGCAGCCACCAGTTGGGCAAACCACCCACTGTCTCCTGCAGGCCGGAACGCTGGGAGCGGCGGGTTGAATTCCAGGTCTTGCCAGATTGCCATGCTGGGACACCACTGTGATAGAAGGCGCGTCTCGAAGGGTCACCACGTTTAGAGGCCGCCGGTAAGGAGCGACCGCGTCCACTTTTATTCAAGCGAGCTTGAGGGACTGCGGTGCCAGTGCCCAGCCGAGCCCAAAGTCCGGCAGCGTTCTTTTATCGTGCCTGCGCTGCCTCGTTCTCTTCGGAGCACGGCTGGTGCCGGCCAGGCGCGTCGCTACATACATATGCCAAATTCCACTTCCCAACGATGAGCCCATGAATTTCCATCTAGAATAGAACATCCAGCCCTTAGAATTGCTGTAAGCATAAAGTCGGATCTGCTAATGCATCAGCACTATTACATGAACCGTGATGCGTCTTGTGATTTTACAGTCTTATTAGTTCTGAGCTCTTTGCGATCTCAATTCATTTTTTTAAAAAGAACTGTAGGAATCTTCGTATTTTTGATAAATCTGTTCAGCACCAGCGCAGGCATTTTACCGCACTCGCGGTGTTGTTTTCGCTTTAGGCTTCGGCTTTCGCACATGTAAAAATTTAGGGGACATCAATGTTCTAACTTTAAGGTACGACCAGAAAGCCCTTAGTGTCCTTTAAGTGGTTTCTCTTATCCAATGCTTGCTTTTCACAATCACAATCCCATTTGAAAGACCAAGCGAAATAAATACACTGCTACATTTTAAATAAGCCGTATCAAGGTAGCTCTGCGGCTTAGGGGAAACGTGGTCAACTCCCAACCGAAGGGTTAGGTGTTCGATTAATAACATAAATACGACCTTTTCCTTTTCAGTACGATTCATTTCTTTCATGTACTCCCATATCCGGATGATATTGGAGCCATGTCGCGGTCCTTTAGCCTGCATTATTTACCATTTTAAGAACTTTCCCAATCCAACGCAATCCAGAGATTTTGCTCATGATGCCGCCGCCCACGAGGCAGAAATTCCTGCACAACGAGAACCTTACGCTGTCACGAAAACTATGCCTTCTAACTAAAAGACCACCGCTCCAAACCGAGCACGCCTCGTTTCCGGTAACGAATGAATGCTCTAATCTATCAGCTCATAGCTCTCGATTTTTACATCTTTAGCTTTTTTTAGCATTTGCTAGGTTGGCTTCTGTGTCTGGACAGACACCGCCGGGCTCTCAACAGTTAAAGTACACCTTCCACCTACGACCTCTGCACTTTCCTGGACGGCACTGCACGAGGCCAATGCCCGAACCTGTAAGCCACCGTTTTAGAAGGCAATTATGTGATCCCTCATTACACTTCGAGCCCATTTCCACCGTTTTAAATGTAGTCTAACCCCGCTGTCTTCCGCATCGGGGATCGCAGAGCAGATCGCCCGCTGCAGCACCTGCTACTGCAGTATCTGTCCATTCTGCCGCGATCATGAGCAGCTGAGGCTTTTAATATTATGTGTCGAAGATCTCTATGAAAAAGTTTATTTTTCCCTCCACTTTTCCAACACCACAAGAGGACACAAGAACTCACTTGTTGGGAACGTATGCTGTTTCGTACTTTCGATTTTGAAGCTCAGGTTTAACATTGTATTCCCACTCTTGGTCATCTTGTATGCTGTTGCGTGGAAAAAGTCATGGTTTGAGGTGACAGCTTTTTCTCGGCACCGACAAATGTGACGTTTTTAACGTGGTATTGTGCTGGCCGAAAAACAGGGATCGAAACTCAGAAACTAGAAATAGAGAGGAACACTCTATTCTGATAAAACTGTATTCCCTCTTGATAGCGAAAGAGTAGCAGCCGATCATATATCCCCAAGTGACACTATGACTAATATATTCTATCAAGCCTCTCTGATAGAGAACAAGGGAAGCTAATGATCGTAGAACAATATCACGCAAGAGCTAATGATAGAGGACTGTCGCATCTTTGTCAGCATCGAAGACTGGGCCGAATTTTTTTCGTACCACCTCTACAATCTTTATAGAAGAAACGGCTAGTGTCTGATTAAATAAGGTGGCGCTTTCGAGTCGCGTAGTAGTTCGCAACAAACTTTAACTGCACACTGAAAGAAAAATTATCACTGCTAGCATGGTGCACTCCTTGTCAGCAGGCACATAAATAAGTATATGTGGATATTTATTTGTCAGGTGGCCGAAATTTCCAGAGCCCTTCAGTACGGCGTCTGTAATAGACGAATCACTTTGTGACGTGAAACCTCATAAACCAAACCAAACCTATCTGTTCACAGGACACGCCGCTCTCCCAGTGGCTGATTTGCAACAGAACCTTATTCTAAATATTGAAAAACATGGTTTACAACTTCTATATGGAACTGCCTGCTCAATTCCACGAAAAAGCTCTTGGCGACAAAGCACCTTTTCGGCTTTAGCGTGGCCCAACATGACTGAATGCCATAAAATGCGATGCTCTGTGCAAACTACTTCAAGAAATTTACAGACACTCTCCTGGCCTTTCCCCAAAGAGCTTTGTCCTGCGATTTCGCGGAGGCGCGTTGCAGATGTGGCTTTTCATACATGGCTTTTCCCTCGTGTAGACCATGCGAATATCATGCGAATTCTTGGTGACATTTCAATGTCCAGCTATTCGAAGGAAAGAGGAGGAAAGAAATCTCTTTATTTACTAATGTAAGAATACAATCCGGAGGCATGTTTCTGGCGTGGCATTCGCGAATGCCTGTACAATGAATGGCTTTGCGAAATGCACCAACGCGCATTAATCCGTTGAAATATGTTGTTTTACAGACCAATGTTTTGGCAAAGCACAGATGCTCTGGTGTTCCAAAACATCATAATGTTTTCAGAGCGCTCAAGCTCTATTTGATTTAGGTTTAATGCTAAACAGCTTTGCTCTCGGTGCCAGCGTCGTAGCATAAGTGGAGAAAGGTTTAGAACGTTCAAGCTTATTGGCAAATATGAAAATCGTCGCGATAGTTATCAGCCATAATGCGAGAGTGCAGTGTGCATCGCGCTATATGTAGGAGACTAAACACGTGGCGCAGTTTTGTGTCTGCTCAGGCTCTTCGCGCTACGCCGCCGCCTGTTTTTACGTAAAATCTCTGGTGCCATTACATGGACTATTTAAAAAAAGTTAGTAATTATACTCATTGACGTTCACCCGAGCGCAGCCATACGGCTAGAAAGGAAAGGTATACAGCATTCTCGAAAACTTCGTAGTTAAAGAAAAATTCGTCCTGGTTCGGGGTACGAACCCGGGACCACCGCTTCACCGGAGCACTCGCTATACCAACTGAGCTAACCGGGACGGCAAGCTTATGGTAGGGCGAGAGCGAATTGATCAATAACTCGAAGTGGGTAGAGTGGGAGCGAGTTTTTCTTTTTTTGAAGAAGAAAGGGTTTATTGGTCCCAAAAAATATACAAAACAACATAAATGTACAGACGAGGGTCCCAAAGTCAAAGACTGCACCCGGACCCTCGATAAATCATTAGTACAAGAAATGGTTACAGCATAGTTGGCGGATAAATACAAAATATAGAAAATATAAAATCAATACTTCACAAAAACAAGGTCAAAAATCACAATAACGCAGGTAATATAACACATCACCAAAAAGAGAATAACACATCAGCATTCCAATAAAATACTTTAAATTGGTTTTAACTACGAAATTTCTGAGAAAGCTGTATAGCTTTCCTTTGTAGCCGTATGGCTGCGCTCGGGGGGACGTCAATGAGTAATTACTCCCTTAGTTGAAATTCTACTCTACCTTGGGGGATTCCCCTAAACATTTGGTCAACGGACTGTTGAATTGAGCCATTATCAGCCCGACGCAAAGAAGCAGCATCGAGTGGTATGCCTCTCTCCATGCTCAGGGATGTAAATAATGACGCTTGTTTGATTGCCGCCACGACACTATAGAGCTCCTTTTCTTTTTTGCATTTCAGCAACCTAGTCCAGTGAAAAGAGAGACTCGTCACCACATACATGTGAAGGAAGGCAGCCGTCATTCACAGCACAAAGTAATAGTTCAGTAGTTTTATTGTGCAGTTGATGAAGGCGAAATTTTTTTAGCAATCTAATTCTTTACAAGGAAGGAAATTCATGCTAAGGAAAAAAATCAGGAATACTTTTCTGCGTTCAGATCTGAACACACAACATGCGCATGTCGTATTCTCTGCTCTAGCAACTTACCAATGAAGCACAGATATTCAGTCCAACATTGGATATCGATAGCTTTACTCTGGACCATTGTGAGACCAGCCTTTGTCAGTATATTTCCAATACTGGGCCGATTACCAGTGCTGCTTCGCCGCCTATTGCGGTAGCGATCTAACCCGTAATCACTTTTGTTTCTTACGCCGCCAAAACCAAAGGAAAGTTCTTCACTGCAAATCCCAACCACAGCGGCCGACAATAAGCAGCAAAGTGAGAAAAAAAAGGATAGTTTCGGTGCTGTTTACGTCGGGCAGACCGGCAGATGCGTAAACAAAAGGCTCATGGAGCATGAAAACACAAGGAAAAGTGACCCTCTTAGCCATGTTGCCGCTCATTGTCAAAAGTGCAAATGCCATCATGAAAGGGAGCAAGAAAGGAAATCGGAACAAGACGGCGGGCTTCCGCGCACAGTTCCGCTGCAAAAAGTGCAAGTGCGCACCGGAGTACAAGAAAACCGAAGTTCTGTTCCGCCATAAAGATAAGCTCACGCGCGAAATAATCGAAGCGCATCACATCCAAAGGCATGGTGACGAATGCATCAGCAGTCCTTCCGTGGCACTTAGCAACAAGGAATTGGCTTACATCACTTCACATGTGACATAAGTTTTGATTTTGACGGCCCTTTTCACACTATCTTCTTACTTCTTTGTGTTATGTTTTTTGTATATATACCCTTCCGTCCTTCAATAAATCCAGTTGATAGTCAGCGCTTGTCTTGTTGTTGTCCCGCCTTTTTTGCGCTGTTCACCAGTATGGATAGTTTATAAGCCAGGACCACCGCAAAGGACATTCGTCTAATTATTGGTTGAAGGAAATGACATGTAAAGCTACCGTTCAATTGGCCCCTGATGTCCAGAAGCAGAGTGTGCGTGACAAGTTATAGCACTGCCGAAATGAGATTTGGATAACGCGTTTATAAAGCAGCGGTGCAGGCTAAAGACTTCTGCTGGTTGTCTAATGGCTAGGAAAAGTGGTTAAAAAAACAAGGAGCAGCGAGGCTTTCACACATTGATCATGCGAAAACCAATAGATTACCGTGATCGGTTCCTGAAACTGCAAGAGTTGTTGATCTTAGCTCGGCCAAAGGTCCGGGTTGGGTGCAGTAAATCCGTTCGGCTTTCATTTAAGAGCACCATACATATAAACAGTTTACTGTCAATATTTCATGAAAACATTTATCGAGAAATTAATTTGAAAAATGAAATCCCTACAATAAACGATTAGGAAATGCGAAAAATATGAGTGAACGGAACTGGTAAAAAATGGCATGTGAGGAGATCTTTTCTAAATATTATTTAGGGGATTTGTGAAAAAAAAAACTCTCTCAACTGCACAGAACCATCCTATGCACTTTAGTCATTATTAAGTCATGTTTGTGATGATTTGAGTGTTACTGAGAGTTTTAACTAATACATCATCATAATCATCATCGTCGGCTTAACTTTTACTGCTATACAGACCTCCATTTTATCCTTGAAATACAATCTTTCCTTAGCAGCTGCGGCCACCATACCCCGTAAATATTTCTGATCTCACCCGCCCTCATGATAGTAACTGCCCCCTGCTGTGCTTGACTTTTCCTTCAGCCCATATCCTTACCCTAAACGACCATCGTTTATCGCCCCCTGGTATTCATGAATGCAAATTGAATATAATTTATCAAATTCGTTCGATGACAAATTTTACTCTCCTCTCTCGTAACGTTGCACCTATCGTTCTTCACTTTATTATTCAGGCGCTGTCCTTAACATAATTTCAAGCCCTTTCCTCCGCCTTCAAGAATCCTGCGCCGGTTTGATTGATTGATTTATTCCTTTATTCTTAATACCTGCGAAGCCCGAAGCCACTATTGCAGGGAGGAAAGAACATGTATTATTTTCATAAGGCTGGTATAAGGAAAGCAAAATAAGAAAAAAAATAATGGCACAGCAAAGAAAAACATAAATAGGGAGCGAAGAGCAAATTATGAAAATAAAAAAACTGACTGCGCAAGCTCCTATACATCTCAAAATAGAGCCCGAAAGAACATTTCACTCTGCTATTGAGTAATTTTCTGTGGTAGTTTTTTCCATTCGCTGATGACATATGGAAAATGAATGTATAGAAACATTCGTCAAGCAATTATTTTTCCAAAACTTTCAATTCCTTCCAGAAATCTTAGGCGTAAAATGGCAAAAAGTGTTTTTCACTGTATGTTGTTACGACGCCGAAATACATTCTCAAGAGCATTTTCAACTGCATGTTTCTTTCTGCACCTACTTACGGGTTTCATGCCACCCATCCTTATAACTATATTATAGCTCGACGTAAACATATAATTATTACAAAAAAACCTAGTTGCATGATTCAGCAACCTTTTGAGCATTGAGGAAAAAAATTTATTTTGTGGCTCTCAAACCGCACATGCGTGCTCCAAATATACTGCTCACGTTGGTAATGAAAAGTTGGTGTCTAATTTTGGGAGATGCTTTTAAAAACTTTGTTTGATGGACTTCGTTTGATACTGGCAAGATACAAATATATTTTTTTCTGCTCTCGTAATCCTTTGAAGCTGCTTTTCAACTCCCGAGTGTGAAGCTGAAAGCCATTCCACCCTGTTGTTATTCTTCGAGTTCTTTGCCTCTCGTGGTGTGTTTGAGTGGCTAGCGCCGCCTGCCCTGAAAAGCTACATTACCTGAAAAATCCTCATGCTTTGATGCCTGCAGGAAACGGTCTTGCACTTTGCCGTTTTCCTGCGCGGAATCCCGAAGAAATCGGTGGCTCTACAGTGAGGACCACAACAATAAAATAGTGGTGAAAGCTCTGGCTGCATCCATCTGGGGTCCTTTCCGCTTTTTGTGATATATTAATTATCTGCCCACCTACTTACCAGGAGACTGCATCTTATGCACAGAGAACACTGCATTTTCCTAACACCGAAAAGTGAACAAGATCTCTACACGAAAGCAAAAGGTAGCTAAGGTTTCAACCTGGCTACAACATAAGCATCTATTAGCCAAGCTAGAAATAAGTATATATATTTTTTGTAGCAAACATAGCAGCCCTAGAAATGCAAGAATTTGGTTTAGTATTTACAGGCTACAAGGTGCCAACCACAAGTTTTTAGGAGTATACATATAGAGAAAACTTCAGTGGTGCAAACATGTTCAAGAAATAACTTTACATATCTACAGAAAAATTCCACTGTTTGCAAACTACGCTACCTGCCTTCCATTAAAACCCTTTTCATCCTCTACTATGGCTTCACTCACCCTCATAGTACATAAGGAGAAAATTAGAGATCACTACGACCATCCGCATAGGGAGACTGCGAAAGCATTAATGCCTCCTAGGCAATCGCCCCTCTTTAGCTCTCTTTATCAATTTCTCTTTGTTTGCCAATAAATTTACGCACTGAATTACAGTAATTATATTCTGCTTTAATAAAATGCCGATTTATTCGCTCTGATTATACTTCCTTGCATCTCAGTCAACCATTTTGATTTTTCAAATTTAGCGCCGTGGGTGCTTTCCCGTCCGCTTAATATATCCCTGTCTAAACTATTCAAGCGTACAATGGTTTTTGCTGACAATAAATAACTAATTATTCTATGTCAATAAAACTTTTTGTTCAATTGATTATCAGTTATCAAATACACTTCAAACGTTATATATCATATCAAACGTTATTTTCACTCTTTTGCCTATTTTTTCACTATTGTGCCCTCCACGGCTGTTTTCCCGTCCACTCACTTTATCCACTGTCCACTCACGACGGTCTTTCGATACTTTTGGTTCCATTTTATCGAAGTACACTCTATTTCGCCGTTTTTCCTGATATTTCTGGCTCCAATTAAGTAACTATTCAGGCTATAAACATAAGTTTTTAGCAGCAGCCTCACATCATCCTCTTTCGATTTCAACCAGTCGTTTTATGCTACTTCTTCTGAAAGCGTCACAACTTCTGGGGTCACGTTTTGCGGACACATTTTGCAGAGACGTTTTGCGGACATAATGCCGTCGACATAGCGTAGAAATTCTTTCGCATTAAGAAGAGTTTGCGGTTTAACCTATCGTAGCACCCTTGACTCTATATAAGTCGTCCAGAACACTGTTCTACAGACAATCTTATTCCCTGACTAGCACGCATATCAGTTAAAATTGCTTATACTTTACTCAGTGTACTGTCGTGCTTTGATAGTACTTCACAGCGTGATTCACAATGTCGCTGCTTGTCCCTAATAATAAAAAACAGCACGAGAAAGTACCCACTACGAACAACATCTGCCACAGATTTGGCTGTACTGAGCCTAAGAAGAAACTACGGATTATTTTTCTTTTCTTTTCAAGCAACACATTTATGGAACAAGTTGCCAGATATCATGACGTAAGCAACAAGTTTAAACTCGTATAAAACCACCTTACGATAGCAGGCTTTCATTTACTCCAGGTCCAAAATGTTTAGCCACTGCGTTCTTTTTTTAGCCAGCATGTAATTTATTTTATCGCTGCTCATTATTCAATGAAATTTCTATTTATGTGTTTCTCTTTCTGTTTTTATAGTGGTCGATATCACTCAGAATGGCAAAATACAAAAAGACTGATCAGATGACCTCTTCTACAACTCCCCTATGTTCTGGGATCCCACCTGTATAAAAACTGACATGTACCTATTTTATGTCAATAAACATCGATTGATTGATTGATCCCGTCACAACCATGACGACACCACGATGGCATTAGTTGTGCACATTTTTTTCAGCGCAGGCTATTGTAGGCTACAGAATGCATCCGCGAAGCGTGCGGGAGTGCTTTGTTTCGAGCGCTGTAGAAGTGCCTGCAAAACAAAAGACGGTGTTTAGGGAGTTAAGAAGGCAGTGCTCGAAAGAATTACTTGCGCATGTCATACTAGTAGCGCGATAATTGTGACCGGCAGGTGGTTTTCATTTAAATACAAATGGCAAGAGACTGCTGTGAATAGTGGAGAACTCGGACGTTATGTAACGCATCAAAATAGGAGAGGAGTTATGCATTTCTTGGGCCCTTGCAAAGGTGAAGTAGAACTATTGAGGTCTTATGGGGAGAGCACGTAAGGACTATGAAATATATTGAGGCTTTAGATGACATACAAGAGGAAATATGAATGAAAAGCTGAACAGCTCTTAGAGCAGCAAGCGTAAATAGAAAGGAACAGGGAGAGCACCTGCAAGCGTGAGGTGCAGAAAGTTATTTTGCCCGCGCCAATTAATTGAGGGAGCTGCACCTTGAAACCAACTGGATAGGTGTAAAAAGGCATGCAGCTTCAGTCGCATAGCTGAAAACTAACGGCTCGACAATGCGTTGCCAACTTCGGCCGTTCGTCGTGTTGACGTTATGGCCTGGTGCCTGGCCGAGTTCGCGCGTGTCTGTGCGAGAATTGCAGCCTTTGTCAAAAGTTTGGAGCCCAGGGGGTTTGCTTCTGAAGCACACTGTCTGGTTCGTGATGCATCACCAGCACTCCAAATTTGCTGAAGGTAACAAGATTTCTCGCCCTGCCTCCTCCGATGGGTAGGACTACCACGAACGTTACAGTAGTCCCACTTCGAGGCTTAGAAGCAAACCCACTGGGCTCTAAACTTTTTACAAAGACTGTGCTCACAGTGTTACAAAAACGAATTATACGCATTGCATGTAAAGTGTCATATTTCTTCCACACGGCGAGCCTTTTCCATCGACACAACGTCATACCAATGAAGTCCATGTATAACTATAGGCTGTGCTATAAATATAAACTCGCCATAATGAAAAATGATGACTCCTTACTTACACTGGCTGGGCTAGAGCAAAGCAGAACTGTGTATGATACCCGAGCAGCAGAACCTTGGAATGTTAAGAAATGCCGCACAAACTATGGCAAGCAAATGTTGCAGCATACCTTACCGACACTTCTGAACCAGTTGTACTGCCACAAGAATCTTGATCTATCCAATATTTCTCTGAAAGAATTGCCCCAAATGTTCACGTAGTTTTTTTCTTCCTGTTACCACTTTGATTGCACCTGTCAATTTTGCTGTCATTTATTTTCTCCTCCCTGTGTTTGCCTTTATAGGCTCTTTGATCTAATGTAGTTCTTCTTTCTTTTATAAGCACAATGTACTACGTATTGAACCTACATATCTCATTCTCTGTACCTAACATACTTTACTTACATTTTGTTTGATGTCGTACTCCGCCACCGTCAATGCTGCACTGTAAGAGGAAGCCAGGACCTCTCAAGCTGTCTATACAGCTTTTTCCCTGGCTGTCCTCGCAACACCCAGTTGCGGAAATAAACCTTCAACCTACATACATCAAGCTGATGTGAGTGTGCGCTTATTATACGGCGGCGTGGAGAGTTACGACTCACTCACAGCTATTTTATTAAGGAAGTGCTGGCTGCCACCGCTCAGATCCGAAACAACTGCCAGTACCAAGAGTCCGAATTCGTACTTATAATTTACATAATAGCCGAGAGCTGGTGATTTAGAATGATTCATCAGTGCACTGTAAACAAAAATAAACCCAAAAGGGAGTATAAATGGTGGCAGCCACCCTTTATACTCCATTTGTGAAAACATTTACTCCATGAGTGTGGGGTTAAAAGGTGTACTGTCCTTCATTGTACCGAGGATTTGCCTGCCTTTACTCCAGTCTAGAAAGCGAGTCAGTTATGCCAAATGCTCCACCAGAAAAAAAAACACCGTTTTGTGCAATCCACCCCGCCACCTAACGTCTCGTCTGCTTCTGGTCAGTCGTCTGACAATGGCGGTGAGTGACGACCGCTTGGTTACCGTCGTCGCTGGATCTCTCCTCACTTCTGCTCCTTCACGGGTGCCTGTCGCGGTACAAAATATTGGCTTGTCGCCGTTTTCCGCTACAGTACGCTACATAATTGAGTTCCTCCGGTGAAGCCTCCAGTGTTCTAAACCTACCTTACTTTCCCTCGTTAGTGTGGCCACTCTATTAAAGCCCCCGCTTAGGCCTTATTCTCACAGGCTTTTGTCAGTGTGGTTCTCGCAATGTGTTGCAGCAGATTATGTCTTGCATGAACATGGAACTGTGATAGAACATGTGTCAACGCTGAGTTCTTGACTGAAGTGATGAGGCTACATTTTTCCTCAGCCATATTGAAAAGCCAAGCCCAAATGAAGTGAATATGAAGGCAAACACGATCATTCCAAACAACCATCAAGGGTGTTTTCAACTTTTCTGCTCTGGTTTTTAGTCAAATATAGCGGGGTGCATGACCGTGAAAATTACCCAGTGAGTCCTTTTCAGTTTCCAACTATTGATTATAACGTTACATCCCTTTATCTGCGAACATGGCCAACGAAGCGAGCTCGTACAGCAAAAGGAGACGACAAGCAATCGACTCCCGCCGCCTACGCTACCGCTGGGCTTGCAGACGGCGGAAAGAATGTCTGACACGGGGTCACATTAGGGCAGCGCAGTTTGCGAAGTTGGGTTGCCGGCGGCCCGTAGAGCTACTGCCCGTTTCCGCCGCTGTCACTGCGGTAAGAATGAGCCTCAATGAGAATAAATGAACATGACGCCATTTTTGAGCTCCATTTCAGTGGGTAGTAAAAAATTTGCTTCCTCATCTCGAAAATAACTCCCTTATATAAGAGAGTAAATAAAAAAAGACATACATAATTAGTAAAAACAACCCTTCTGGGTGTGCGTTAGAAGACAAGCCATTTACTCCCTTTTGGGTGTTTTTTTTTGCTAACCGTGTGAGCAAGCATCTCGTGGTCTGGACGGGATGGTATAGAGCATAGCAGCAGTGCAGCCCTGCCAGAACGTCAAGGATTTTTCCTCATGCGTGGAGCATACACTACCTGTTTTCACAGTCTAGGATCCCCACATTCGCCAAGTCAGGAGTCGTCATGTTTACCTTGTGATATTGCCGCGAATCTTTGTACTGTTTGTTCGTTCTTCAAAGCTGCTGGCACGGCGCTTTATCGCTTTCTTTTTTATGCAAGACGAGACCAGATTTATTTCGAGTGATCGCAGCCAGGCGGACCCGATTCTACGCTGTTCCAGAATGTTGTAGGAACTTTGGAAGCCATATCTCGAAAGTTCACTATCAGCCTTAAATTTGGCACGGTCGAGGGCGGCGGGTATTCATTTCGACTACCTCCTTGCATGCTTGTTGCTACGCCGCCGCCGTGTGACTCAGTCCGTCTGGGGCGAAACCCAGCCGCAATAAAGTTTTCTTTAGATGGCATTTCGACTTTCTCGGAACTGCAGTCACGCCTACGTAACACCTGGTGCAGGTGCTAAAAGATGTTCCTGCTACCACACCCCTCGTGAGCCGCCAAAGCAGCCCGAACCGTCTCGAAGAAGTTGATCACGAGAAAGGCGCAGAAGCCGTTCCAACCTAAGACGAAGTGCGAAGCAGCCGTCATCTACACGGGCATTGAACTCAATACAGACTACTACCAGACAGCACGCGAGCAAAGGACTCCTCAATGCCGACGTCAGCGATGGCTACGACACCACCTTTCATTATTTCTCACCAGCCCCGACTGCCGCTAACGATCAATGGTTCACCAGGCGAGAATTCTGAAGAATGGCTGGAACAGCTTGACCGGGTCACCGCACTGAACACTTTGGATGACTAGATTAAAGTGAGCCACGTTTTCGTTGCTCTAGAAGGACCAGCCAGAATTTGGTCCGAAAACCTCGAGGCTTCTCTAGCGAAGTGAGAATCATCAAGCGGGAGTTCCTGAAGAAATTCGCAAGCATCGTCAGGAAAGAAAGAGCTCAGCTGCTTCTACTGTCAAGCATCCGGCTCCCCGAATGAGACAGTGGCCGCATATGTAGAAGGCGTCACCAGCGAACAGCTACCATAGAGAAGGCTTAACCTTCTCTATGGTAGCTGTTAATAACCCGTTCCTCCCATTTCCGCCCCATTTTTCTTTTGCGCTGTTTTTTTTAATCATGCACATCAGCAGCCGTCTCGGATGCCACAGCAATCAGAGGGAACCGGCGGGATGTCATCCGCAAAACTGTACGGGAACAGAGGAGCTGCGTCACCTGTTAGCATCTTCCAACCAGACTCAAGTAGCGACCCTTAAAGAAATCGTCCGGAAAGAAGTGCAGCATGCACTTGGCTCTTGTTCATCGATGCTTCCAGCAGAAGCTCCAGCCTTGACTTACGCCAAAGTAGTACGCAGTCCTCAGCCCCAACCACACGCACTCCCTGTGAACCAGCTGTTTCCGAACGCCGGCCTCCTGCCTTCCGAGCACCAAGCCTACGAACGAGGCCCAAGCGCCAGGAAATGCGACGCCTGGAGGACTTGCAACAACCACCCGCTGTGCTTCAATTGAGCTGAAGCGGACCGTATTCTTCATCACTGCCCGTATCACTGTATCAGTCTTCGCGGCTTTCCTATTTACACACCACGACCACGCTTGGGCAAATATCCGCATGAAATCGACCAGTACCTGCGTCGAAAGCTGTATGCACCAAACCG
The DNA here is from genome assembly GCF_055824585.1 of Amblyomma mixtum. NCBI lineage: Eukaryota > Metazoa > Arthropoda > Arachnida > Ixodida > Ixodidae > Amblyomma > Amblyomma mixtum. Next base: position 50,291,820 of record NC_143020.1, read on the forward strand.
CCTTTCATGCTCACTATCGCCGTGAACCTCGAATTTTGCGTCGCTTAAGGAATCAAGATGATGCTCAGCGCGACGGATTGTCAAGTTGCTGTCAACGTGCGACCTTCGTTCTGCTGCGGCAATGTTCTCGCAAAGTGATCTTGGGTATGGATTTTCTTCATGAGTATCAGGCGATCATGCACCTCCGATCCCAGCTGATCACGCTTTCGGTGGACGTGCCCATCCCGCCGAAGAGAACTCTGGAACATACGTTACTTTGAGTGTCCTGGAAGAACAACTGACCCTCCCACCCCGCTAAAGCGTCATCATCACAGTAGGCGCCACGAAAGCCAACAACACTGAAAACATCATCATCATCATCGGCACCTCAAGAGACATCGCAGATTTCCGCAATGGCCAAGCTGAACTATAGCTGACTAAATTCAGCGAAAAATACCAGCAGTTATCAGATGTACAACGATTTTTTTTTTTCGAAAAATATCCTACGTACGAGACTCCTTCGCCCTCTCCGCCCTATCCGCAGAAGATTCCACTGACCAAGAAAAACTGGCCCACTTTCGAGATTACCCTAGACTTGCCCCGGAGCAGACAAAACCAGATCGGCAATCTGCTACGAAACTATATTGACTGCTTCTTACTCATCATCGCTGAAGGTTTCACAAACGCCGATTGCCAAGCATCATATTATAACCGACCAGAACGCGCAACCTCTCAGCCAAAGCCGCAACCGTTTGTTGCCACGAGGAAAAAATGCTATCCGGGACCAAGGGGAAAGAATGTTTCGCGATGACGTCATCCTGCCTTCAAAGAGCCCCTGGGCGGCACCGGTTGTTCTATTACGGAATAAACGCGGCCCAGTTCGATTCTGCGTTGATTACCGCTGCTTGAACAACATAACAAAGAAGGATGTCTATACTATACGCCAATTATTTCTCAACGATGGACCTCAAGAGCGCCTACTAACAAATTGACGTACATAAAAGAGGTCACTTGAAGACCGCATGCAACATTCCGGATGGCCTCTTCGATTTCAAAGTGACGCCATTTAGTCTCTCTTCCGAACTAGCGACGTTTCCGTGAGTAATAGATATAGTGCTGGCAGGCCTGAAGTGGCACATTTGCCTGGCATATTTAGAGGACGCCGTTTTCTACACCTCGAACTTGAAGAGCATCTAAAAATGGTTTGAACAGTACTAGACACTCTCAGGTCGTCCGGAATATCCTTAAAAGCAGAGAAGTGCCACTTTGACGGGGAAGAGCTGCCGTTTTCAGGCCACATCGACAGCGAGGAGGGAGTATACCCAAACCCACAGAAAACAGCTGTTATCGCACTGTTTCCACCGCCTGCCGATAAGAACGCTGTGCGCCAATTCCTCGGACTGTGCGTATAATACCGACGATTTGTGAACAACATTTCGCGCATAGATAAGCCTCTGACCAAACTGACAAAGGCAGACGTGCCATTTAAATGGGAAGCGCTGTTGGCGGAAGCATTCAAGGAGCTTCAGCGTCGTTTACAGTCTCCGTCTATCCTCGAGCTGTTTGATGAAAACTCCGAGATGAGACTGAAACTCATACCAACGCAAGCAGCATGAACCTAGGCGCCGTCTTCTTTTAGAAACCGAAGGGCTGGAGAGAGTAATCGCATACGCTAGCCGTTCGCTCCCCAAAGCTTAGCCTAACTATATGACAACTGTGAAGGAGTGCCTCGCCTTCATGTGGGATAGGTGGAAATTCCTACCCTACCTGTACGGACGACCGGTTAAAGGTATTCAGCAAACAGCATGAACTCTACTGGCTTGAAAATTCAAAGGACCCCTCCGGCTGCCTCACTCGATCGAGCCTGAACCTCCAGGAATTTTACGTCACTGTGGTTTACAAGTCCGGACGCAAGCACTCTGACGCCGACTGCCTGTCACGAATCCCTGTAGATGCATCACCGCCTAAAGGCAATGAGGATGCATTCTTGGGATCCATCAGCTGCAACTAGTTAAAAGCGGAAGCCTTTAATGACTCATCGTTATAAGCAGGAGTTGTCGACAAAAATGTCACGCTTTTCAATTGGTCGAAATGATCGTGACGTCACAGTGCGCGGATTTCAAACGGGGCCAATTGTACATTGGCTAGTAACCATGCAACCAATTAAAGGGATCGTATAGTGATGCTCCAACTAAGTGGGACTGATATCAATTAATTATTTCATTAACCAATTAGCCTAATTAACCTTTCTAGTCAGACCAAATAAATAAATAAAACCGCGAAGGAAATTGGTCGAGTTCGGGATTCGAACCAGGGTCACCGCAGTGCGAAACGAGCACGGTAACCACTCCGCCATGCCAGGTCGATGGTTTGGAATGAACGAAGGCGCGTCTAGTGAATACGGTGTCTTCGTTCACTCCAATCTTCCTCCCTTCCTGTACGGCGAGGTTCAGGTGTCCACCGAGATATGCGAGACAGATACATTTCCTTTCTTCAAAAACTAATTTACCGACAAGCAAGACGTAGAGCCGAACGGGTGATGGCGCTCTGTGGACTCCCTGACAGCGTTGCAAGACGCTATCGCGTTCCACACTCAGAGGCGAAGCTTAACATCGCAACCACACATAAGTGACACTAGCAGCAACACTGCCGTTAAGGCTTTCGCCTCTTCGCGCTTTAGGTCAACAAAGCGCCCGCTTGGTTGGTTTTTGCACAGCCCAACGCTCGGACACCGACCTAAACCGGCTCATCGAGTACTCGGAAGTCAAGATTTCTTCACCTCCTCCCCCCCCCTCCCCCATCGCCTCGTTCAAACGACGACTGTCTTCGTTCTGTGTACAGAATGATGTCGTTATGCAGAAGATCTTCGGAGCGAACAAAACAGCATACCTCCGTTTTTTGCCTGCGAGTGTGCGCGAAGAAGTTCTGTAGGCTTCACACGATGAGCCGAGAGCTGGACATCTCGGGTTTTCTTGCACCTTCCGCCGCATTCAAGACAAGTATTACTGGCCTACCGAGATTGAGAGCAACAAAAAATTCCCTGCGGCTTAGCTTGGTCAAGCCCGGTAATTGCGAAAAGAATATCCGTACCTACGCCATGGTTCAGCTGGTAGTGTAGCTGGTGGTGGTGCTTGTGGCTAGACTTATGGTAATGCATCGGTTATACAATCCAATGCAATCCAATCAAATCGAATCCAATCCAATCCAGTCAGGCCGCCTTTCATGTGCACCGCCGTCGCACACGGACGGCGCGAGATGGTCGCCCAGCTCTTCGGCGTGACGTAACAGCATCTGTGGCGCTCCTGGCGGAGAGAGCGGGAGTTAGGCCGCCGTTCATAAGCACCGCCGTCGCACACGGACGGCGCGAGATGGTCGCCGAGCTCTTCGGCGTGACGTCACGCAGAGGTCATGCGAAAGGTCATTTCATGTGCACCGCCGTCGCACCGCAAAGGCTTGAAAGTGAAAGTAGTATTGCTTTCGCAATAAAAACCCTTCCCACCCGACCAGAAGAATTTCTAAATAGCATTGAACATCCTCAAGGCCCTTTCAGCAGATCGGCCCGGACTTCTTCATCGCTTTCCCTAAGTAAACGTCTGAAAATAAGTGTATCAGCATAGCGGCTAACTACATGACCCGTTACGCGGAGGCAAAAGCCCTGCCGAACGAAACAGCAGCTGAAGTCGCCAAATTTTTCCTCGCCGCGGATTCATTGAGAAGCTTCTGCGCCGTTAATTTGGCCCGTAGAAGCTTCTTCGCCGGCTAGGTAAAGTGGACTATGAAGCCCCTGACGAAGGACTGCGACCCAGCGACGCTGCGTACGACCGGAAGTTGTGCATGTCACCCGTCTAAAGCCCTATTATGCGCGCTAAAGGACGCAGTGTCTCCACACTCGGAAATGATTTTTTGCACAATCAGTTCTGTTTGTTTCTACTAGCCTGATTTGTTTTGAAGCAATGGGTCAATTCTAGTTTCAGAGCGGAGAAATGTGGCGAATCTTTGTAGTGTTTGTTCACTGTTCAAAACTGCCGGTACGCCGCTTGTCCCTTTGTTTTTGGTGCAAGACACGAGCAGATTGATTTCGATTGATCACATTCAGGCCGAGCTGATTCTATGTTGCTCCGGAATGTTGTAACAACTCTGCACGCCTTATCTCGAAAGTTCGCAACCAGCTTTAAGTTAAGCATGGTCAAGAGCGGTGGATATTCTGTTCGACGGCCACCTAGCAAGCTTGTTGCTACGCCGCCGCCGAATAATTGAGTCCAATGTGGGCGCAAGTCAACCCAAATGAAATGTTTTGTTTAGAAGGCATTTTCACCGTCGTCCTGTTCTCCATACTGCAGTCAACAGTAGATGACTGTATGGCGGCAACAGCACCGGATGGGGGAGATGGCAAAATGGAGAGATGCACTTAAGCTAGGCATGGAAGAAAAAGCCATATCTTAGGCACTATAAGTCAAATATGATAGCACGCCGGGTAGTGCATCGTCTCCGAAATAAATGGAACGACACGATATTTTCGAACTACCGAAACGTACGCATAATGAAGGATGGGATAATTGTGACGATTCAAGCGAGTGTGACGTTTCCTCTTCCCTGTGAACTTAGTCACAATATCCAATAGCGGGAACGGTGCAGTTAGCAGCAAGGCATCGCAATTTGGCTTCATGAAAGATTCAAACACATGAGAATCTTACGGCCCAACTATTGTTGGGAAATAAGCAGTGTTGTCGGTAACGCGTTACTTTTTTCGGTAACTTAGTAACGTACTCGTTACCATTTCGGAACGGTAACGGGTAACGTACTTACGTTAACATTTTTCGGGAACGTGAGGTGTCAGTTACTAGTTACTTTTTATTTCAATTGTCCCCGTCCATCTCTTTTCCAAAAAAAAAATGCGCCAAAAATGATGTTGCAAATAAAAAATCTACAGGTGCTCTCGGCGACGCTTGTTGCGGCTCGCATGCATGCCAGAAAACACCTGCCCTTGATGACGCACTCAGCTAAAAAAAGGAAGCACAAACACGCATTCACGCACTTGTCTTTACCCCCAAACCACTCACACGCACAACTCTCTAAAGAGGGGACGCATGCCGAGCCACCAATGGACCATCTGCAGAAGTCTGTAAGTCAGTTTCTGCGTAAGCTTGTTTTCCAACCAACAGGTCTCGTTCCCAGGCGACACTCTCGCATTCTTTGTGAAAGCAGTTCCCTCTTCTGAGTAAAATAAGGAATGTCGCCTGTTTACTTCAAGATGGCTCCAAGAGAGCCTTCGAAAGAGTACAATGGTACAGCACAGAAAAGGGGATTGCAGTCAAACGGCTGTTTCTATCTGCAACTGCGGCTACGTTTCTGGTTATTGAGTTCCTAAGCGAGCGAAGCTGACCTTGAACACCTTGACGTAAACACTCGCATTTTCGCGATAATCATGCAGGCTCAAGTTTTAAAACAAATTGTCTATGTGCGCAAATATATTTTTCCGGAACTATGAAATTTAAGCATTTCTTCATTGCTACACAATTTCCGCGCAATTTTGTAAGCAGAAGCACACCAGGATTACTGTAAATTTGTTGAGTTCAGCTATGTTTTATTTGTGAAGTTCGAATTATATGAAATATGAGATTTAAGAAATTGTTATTTTGAGTTATTACATCGAAGACGCACTGATTAAAATTCATGGCCATGGAGTAACGACAAAGTAACGTGCGATACTTTTTTCGGTAAGGGTAACGGAAACACGTTACCTTTTTTTGTAGGTAACGTAGGGTGGTAACGCGTTCTTTTTTTTTTAGTGTAACGAGTAACGGATTTAGTTACTTTTTTTCGGTAACGCCTACAACACTGGAAATAAGACTCTGCGAGAAGAAACTCTCCACGTATCACAGAACTAAATTAAGGTCTCAAACCAAGAATTCGGAAAGAACTTTTCGGGAAGCTCGAAATAAGGAGTGTGAAAAGGTTGAACCTTGTCTGAACCACTGGCAGCATGAACCCTGAAGAACATCTTTCTTCACTTTAGCTTAATAAGACATTTATTTATTATCATTCCCATGCTCATAGTGGTCGGATAAGTACCTGTGTATTAAATGAAAAATTCCGTTCAGACAATACATACTAAGCCTAGTTACGAAAATCATCTGAAAAGCAAAATGGCATGCTTTAGAAGTACTTTGTAAAGGACTGGCAATACCTATAGTTCTAGGTTATTATGAACTGCTTTTCATCGCCAGCTTGAAAAATCAACGAAACGCGTGCAATTTATAAAAGATCAGAAAAACTCCAAATTAAAATGTTCTGTTAATAATATTGACCAGAATTGGGATGTTCTGAGACAATTTATAGGCACAGATATTATTCCTTTGAAACCAGCTGCAACTTTATATTTTATTTTCCTTGTCACTCGTTATGCTTCGTATGAAGTTAGTGGGGTCAAATGTATACAGCGTAAAATACCTGTCTCTTGTATAACAAGTTCTTCCGTCTGCTTTGTAATAGTGCTGATGTTTTCGCAGCTATTCAGAAAATAATCATTCAGCGTAGACGCGGCTCCCTTCTCTTTGACGAAACCTGACGGTGTTGTAATACTTTCAAATGGTCTGGGGTATTCACAGCTGGTGTTTTTACCCTCGTCCTGAGTATTTCTGGTGTCTTTCCTTGGTCCTGCGAGCAGTCCTTTATAATTGTTGACGCTTCCTTTCTTAAACGCGCTATAGACAAGATTTTTCCATTGAAAACAGAAAACATGGTTAGCTATGTATAGCCCAGTGATTCATTTGTGTAGTGGAGTGTACAGTTGTGAAGTATCTTAATTTCTGCTCAAGGAACTAGATTAATGTATAACGTACTTCAAGGAACACCCTTTTCTACCTTTAATTATCAAACCAAGGTCAAAGTGGCTGCTTTCAGAGATGCAACAGAGCTGCTGAAAGAAAATTTCAGGCGAAAGCTAATCCTAATGCCGAAGGAGAGTAAAATTTTTTTGTTCGTAATAGTGGAACTGCAGGTCAACGAGCAATTTACGTTTTACTGTGGTTTTACTCCATGCGCCTATGTGCTGGCACAAGGCATTATCATCAATGGACACTCACAAATTATTATAAGTGAGGAAAATATAACTATGCTGTTGTCATTTTTTTCGGAAACATTCAAGTTTTTTTCGCCGTTCTGAAATGAAGTTAACATTTTCTATGTAACCTTGAACGTTCATCACTTTTACCAAAGGTTTCGGAATCATAAGCTATACTGGGCGAGATCTTACAAACGCATGATAAATAATTTTTTTTTGTAACCTTTTTTCACAAGCGAAGTTTACGTTTCGAAGAATTTTCTTTCTTTATACGTCTACTCTGCTGTAACGCAAATGTTTCGGTTTGGTTTGGTTTGGTTTGGTTTATGGAGTTTAACGTCCCAAAGCGACTAAGGCTATGAGAGACGCCGTAGTGGAGGGCTCCGGAAATTTCGACCGCATGGGGTTCTGAATGTGCACTGACATCGCACAGTACACGGGCCTCTGGAATTTCTCCTCCAAAGAAATTCAACCACCGCGGCCGGGATCGAACCCGCGTCTTTCGGGTCAGCAGCCGAGCACCATAACCACTGAGCAACCGCGGCGGCCCAAATGTTTCATCGTACTTTTACGGTGCACAGTCGTAAGGCGAAGAGGGCGTTGTTTTGACGCTGGGCGGTTCACGACGATGAGGGCGCTGGAGCTAATGCTTGGGGTGACTTGGTTTGGTGGGCCTTCTGACTGCGGCCTGTCGCACCTGTTGCTAAGCTAGCCCCCGTTAAAATATCCATGACCAATTAATCAAAACACATGTACGCTCTGTTGGAGTTCCATTCGTATAGCGCAGTACACCAGTCGGTGGCTCCAATCGGGGAGCGAAACTTGAGCAGTTCTCGGTCACCGATCGCACGATAACCAGTTTTCCCATTCACTCTATAATCGTTGCGTAAGAAAGAAATGAAACAAAAATTGTGAAGATGATCGCTAATCTCTAGCGACAGCAATCAAGCGACACTGTCAAGCATATTTATGACACAAGTGTTAAGCAATCCTGCAATTTGGGCTGTTAACCTTGTGCGTGCTATTCACCTTTTTTTTATCGCATTTTCACATGGAAACGAAGCGATGAGTTCATTTCCCTTTTGCACTGGACATCGTCAGATAACATTCTTATGTTTAAGTGGCTCATTACTGCAAGCGAGAACCCTGGACAGTTTAGGTACGAAATGATGTCATTCTTAAAGTCAAAGGAATACGGTGTTTTTTCTGCACGAGGCCTATAAAAACAATCACCAAAATTTTATCGAGGCTCATTATTATACATTCAATATGGCTGTTTTGTACTGACAGTTTTTCTGAATTACATTGTGCTTTGCTCAATGCTTAACGTAGACAGCCAGACCACGTCCTCTGCCTCAAGACTGCGCTATCCCGGTATCCCGTTTTGAGCATACTTCTCAAAATTAGAAGGATTAAAATCTATTGTCGTGCTCCTGTTAATAGCAAACTATCAAAATCTAAATTAGGAATTTTTTTAAAGTTCTCTACCTCATGTATCTTATTCCTTGTACTGCGTTCTTTTAGGTGAAATATTAAATAATGGAATCTCTTGGAAATATTGGAGAAAAGCTCCTCGTTACAGTTGTATTCGACATGTTCCTTTTGCTAATCATATGAGGCGTGTGTGAAAATTGCTTAACAAATTAATATGAGCAGGAATTCAGAGTTACTTCAAAAATATTGCCCCGAATCTTATCACTATTGGTTCACGCTGAAGGCTGCTGGCCGGCAGTCGGCTTTCTCTTTTTTTTTCCCTGACTCGAGGTGCTACGAGACTTATCTCAAATGACTGCAGAAGCGCGCAGCTGCTTGCAGATTGTTCCAGACTGCTGCAAATGCTTTGGTGCCATATCTCAAAGGTCCTTTGGTGGCTTTAAATTGGACCCAGCTGAGAGCGGTACGGATTCTGTTATAAGAGCACCAGTCACGGTCATTACGGTTGCCGCCACCAAGTCATTCAGTTCTTTGTAGTGGGGGGAGGGAGCAGTTGAGCCCACTCAATTATTTTTTCGGAAGGCCTTTTTTTGTCCTCCTGACTGCCGTCACCACTACGTGACATCTGTTACAGGTGCGGCCCAGTTGACCTGAAATGCAATCGAATATAGAGGGCAGCGCAGCGTCATCATCTCTCCTTCTACATCAGCGACGTGACCCTGCTGTGTTCACTGTTGTACCTCATGAAGGCGCTGATGAATGGTTGGGTCGGTTTTAGCCTTTGGTGACATTCAAAGGATCGGGCGACCAAGTAAAATTTTGCCACGTCTTTTTCCACAGGCTACCTGACCAGCTACGCCAAAGCAAAGGCCCTTTCAAGAGGTACTGTGGCAGAGGTCGGAACATATTTTGTCGAGCAAAGCCTTTTGCGCCACGGCACCCAAGAAATTGTCATTACGGATAGAGGGACAGTATTTACGGCTGTGGTGGCCGAAGTCATTTGGAACTACAGCCACACACCTGTAAACTACTTCATACCATCTACTGACCAACGGATTGACGGAGCGTCCGAACAAAACATTGGGTGACGCTCTCACCCTGTATTTAAGCGCCTAAAACAGAAGTCCTAGGATGCCATCCTGCCGTACATGGTCTTTGCGTGGAGCGACGCTGTGCAGGATTCCTCCCAGATGGCACAGTTTAGGCTCCTTTACGGCAGGGAGGCAGCCACCACGCTCGAAGCCACGCTACAAAACGTCATAGATGAAGAGACGTTGCCACCTACCGTAAGCGCGAAAAACTGCTCGGCAACGGATCAAGGACTAACAACGCGCCGACGCCCGAGGCTATAATTTACGCCGATACCACAGGGAATACAAGTGTGGTGAACGTTTGTGGGTGTGGACCCACATTCGGCACCGTAACTGAAGCTGGCGATGAGCTGGGTCAGCTTTTTTCAGTTACCAGCCATCAACCGGAGTGTTGATCAACTCGGCAGGTGTAAGGCTTGTTCGGTGCTGGAAGGGGTAGTTGCCGTTTCCCGCAGGTTAACAGTGGGACAAGTAGCGTCCTCTATTCACCGAGCGGAGGGCTCGCTTTGGCATTGATGGCCCTATCTGTAACGTTGGGACAGGTTGCGCTCCCTTGTAATCCAGTTGGGTACATGCGAAGTCATTGGCATTGACTTTCATAAGCGGCTTTTAGGAACCGATATCAGCCAAGGCTCTCCACAGAACTCGTCCTCCTAAAAGGTTGTTCCGCTACTTGTAAAGAGTTCATACGCCTTCTGGAATCCAATAGTGAGCTGCTTCGATTGTGTCAGGCAGGTGGCCGTAGGGAAATGCCTATTGACTGAATTGTCACCAGGAGCAGCGGCGTCCATGTGTTACCCGAGCCCTTTCAGCCTTCAGGATCACTGCTTGGGTCTACCGTCACTTCCCACGTGGGCGATGAGGGTCTCCTATGTGAATGCCGAGGCCTGAATGCGTCTCATTAGGCTAAGAGAGAGTGGACAGAAGGAAAAGAGAAGTCGGGCTGGCACGTTTGTGTGTAATTTAGGGATGCCGTCATAAGACCAGAGGGTTGTGGTACAGAGCATACACTCGCGCTTCCGGTACATGGGCGGCAGGTCCAGGCTCGGCCAACAAAGGCTGGCATCAAAAGAAAGCCGCCTAATAAAAAGGTAGCGGAAAAGGGCTCCCGCTTGAAGCGCGGCATGAAGAGACTGCCTGAAGTCGACGGCACTGCGACGTCTGGCAGGCGGGCGCAGCAGTGAATTGCTTAACGGGAGGTTTTATCCCCATCCATTCGAAGCAGGCGAGCCTGACTCGCACATGACCAACGAGGTGGGAGTCCTGGACCAGACCGCCAGGCTTCTTGGCAGGGCTTTCGGTCCAGGAAAGAACTTGACTTAAAGAGGCATAAGAGCACTCTGGTGTGGGGGTCGCCCTTGTATCGGATAGGCTCTTGGGAAGTGGTCTGGCCCAGGAGTACTCCGTTTACGACCCGCGGCAGCTTGTGGCAGACCGAAACCTTTAACGAAGCGGCGGCCTTGTGGTGCAGAATCCGCCTCGCATTCGTAAGGTGCTGGTTATTATCCCCAGCACCGCCGGTATCCAACAATTTTCCAATAGAAACAACAATTCCCACGGCCTGGTGATAGCTTTTCTGGCGCGAAGTGCTTGCGAAGGGGTCTTAGACGAAACCGTTGTGTTGACGGGCCAGTAACCTGTTCATTCTGCAGGCAACCTCAATCCGCTTCTTGTGGTAAAGCAAACTCCAGGTAAAAATTGCTGTTTGGTAAACCGGTCTTTGAGGAATGAAAATGACGCAGTGTCGGGCTCACATATCTTGGTGGACACGTGAACCACGCTGTAAGGGAAGGGAGGAAGATGGAAGTAAACGAAGAAATATTGAAAGACGTGCCGTAGTTAGGTCTCCGGAATAATTTCGACCATCTGGGGATCTTTATCATGCACAGATATCGCATAGCACACGGGGGCCTTTTGCGTTGCGCCTCCATCGAAATGCGGCTGCCGTGGTTGGGTTCGAATCAGGGTACGCCAGCTTGGTAGACAAACAACCACCATGCCCTTTTTAACGCCAAAGCGTATGAGCCCCCATATCGAAAAAAAAATGGTCTGGCATAGGCATCAGTGTTGGCGACCGTTTGAAACCTCGCAGCTAGAGCTGCTGGAGGAACAGGCTGCTACGGCAGCCTATCTGTGCCAACTAGTTCATGTTACCTTTCGCCTTCACTGAAGCCTTCTCACCAGACCGCGAGCAAACTATCACTATTGCAGGCGGCAGTCAACGATTTCTCGCAACTGGTTCATCCGGAAGAGCACCCTTGGTCGAGCAAGCCCCACCGGTGACAGGGCCTGCTATACATACTGTGGGGTTACTGGCACGGTTCGGACCCTGAACTCAGGGCCAACGCCACTCCGCTAGCTCGACCACACCTGTGGCCGCGAAGAACACACCTCCGAGGAATAAGCCCGCAGGCAAAACCTTTAATTGGGATCTCCCAATGTATTTCCTCGGTCGCGCGCAGGCAGCAGCGGCAGGCAACAGGCACAGGACACAGGCACAGGAGACAGGCACAGAGCAGTTCAGGTCACCTGGGCCGCCGCTGATGTCGCGTCCGCTCTCTCTCAAGGCTCGCTGTCAACTCTCCATCCGACTGTCCCGTGGGCGCGGCCCGCGCGGCCGCCGAAACCGAGAGCGGTGGGCAAGGAGGGCTGCCCACGTGACGACGCGTAGTCGCGGGCGCCTCCCCTCCGCTCCCTCCGCCGCTGCGCCTAGTCGGGGGCCGCCAGAGGAAGAGCCGCGGTAGGCCACGAGAGAGAGAAGGGTGCATCCGGCGGGCGAGGGGCAACATGGATCCCCACACCCTCCCTCTCTCAATAGTGACCTCCACCCGCTGAAGCGTACTCGGCGGATCAGCAGGTCCATGCCGCCTTTCCGGAGACTGGGCCCCGGGATGGTAGCTCTGCGCCTGGGGCGCGCGCCAGACCAGGATGGCGCCCGCGAAAGCCGGCCTGCTCCGCATTCAGGCCGCCCATCGTCAGCGCGCCCCGCGCTGTTCCGGAACCGCCGCCGATGCCCCGTGCGATGGTGTGGGGCGAAGTTCGGCGTCTCGCTCCCCGGCCGCGCGCCGCTCTCCGTGGCCGTCGCTGAAGCCAGGGCCATAAATCAGGGCAGCCGGTGGGGGCTCGATTCCTCCGAGCGGGCGTCTTGCAGTGCTCCGGGTACAGGAACTACCCCGGCTTGTGTATCCACACAGGCAGGGTGGGCACGAGACCTCTCGCACCAGGCTTTGCCGTGGTCGGCATGGGTCACATTCGGCGATCTCGCCCAGTTCGGATATTGTGACATCGGGGGCAAGGATATCCTTGCATTAGGTCCACCGTGCGCGATCTCGCGCGTCTGGGGTTCCTTCGCCGTGCTCGGCATGAGTCACATTCGGCGATCTCGCCGAGTTCGGATATTGTGACGTCGGGGGCAAGGACCTCCTTGCATTAGGCCCACCGTGCGCGATCTCGCGCGTCTGGCTTCCTTCGCCGTTTGCTCGATCTCGAGCTGTTTTGGCCAACCGACGCCGCCGTGTGCGTGATCTCACGTTTTCGGCATTCTCCCGCTGCCCCAGCGAGCTCGCTGGCTTCGGGTATTAAGCGATGCCTGTAGAGATCTCTCTGGGCTTCGCTCGCCTCTGCGCAATCTTGCGCGGGTGGCGTTTCTGCTTCCACAGCAACCTCCCTCTGGAAGTACTGTTTCAGCTCTCCCACGTGAATGGGTCCGCTGATTCGGCCCGATCTCGGATCTTTCAGCCGGTAGTTGAGCCGCGAAAGCTTCTCAGCGATCAGGAAGGGTCCCACCCATTTGGGCGCTAGACTGGCCGCGAAACCTGCGGTTGCATCGCTGAGTGCGTGATTGCGCTTGAGAACGAGGTCTCCCATCTGAAAGTCCACGTCTCTGTGTGCGCGATCATAAGTGGCCTTTTGACTTGCCCTGGCCTTCGCGCGGCTGCGGTTCGCCTCCTTAATGGCATTTGCCAAACGCTCGCGCAATCGCCTTGCGTAGTCGTCAACATCTGCCGTGACTTCGCGGACACTCTCCGACCCTTCCATGAGAATTGTGTCCATAGGCGTGTTCAGCTCTCTGCCAAACATGAGAAAAGCCGGCGTGAAGCCGGTCGAGCGATTTGTGCTCGTGCGCAGAGCGAAGGAGATGGCGTCCAAGTGCTCGTCCCAATCATTGTGCGATCTCGCATATGCGCCCAGGAGCGGCTTGATATCTCGATTTCGGCGCTCGCTCACATTGGACTGGGGATGGTAGCACGTGGTTTTCTGCTGCCGGACACCCATTGCTGCACACGTATCACGGAAAACTTTCGAAGTGAAATACGTGGCATTGTCAGTGATCAGCCGCTTTGGGAAGCCGTAGCGGCAAAACACTTCACACAGCTTTGCCAGGATCTCCCGGGCAGTCGCTTTTCGCAGCGGGTACAATTCAGCGATCCCACTGAAGTGACACGTGACTACCAGCACGTATTTGTACCCTCGTTTGCTGCGCGGCAGCGGCCCCATCAAATCGCACGCCAGGATCTCCCAGGGTTTGGTGCTTATGACGGGTTGGAGTAAGCCGGGTGCCTTTCCACCTCTAGGCTTTCTCTCTTGGCATACGTGGCATGTTCGTACATATCTACATACGTCAGCCTTCATTCCCGGCCAGGTAGCAAACCGACAGAGCTTCTGCCATGTCTTTGGAGCGCTCCCGTGACCGTCTGCGTCGTGATAGTGCCGCATAGCGGCGCGCCGCAGTTTGCGCGGAATAACGACTTTGAAACTCTCATCCGAGGCCTCTTTGCCTGGCACGTATTTTAGCAAAGCTCCATCACGGTCCAGCAGGAAGTTCTCCAACTCACTCGCCGCAATACCAGCGACACTAGAGTTAGCGCCAACCACACTACCAGTGGCTTCACAGCGCAATTTGGCCTGACTCGTCGGAGTGTCTGTCTCTTCACTAAGACTATTGATCAACTCCTGACAGAATGAGACTTCCTGCTGAGCCTTGACAAGCTCTTCTCTGCTGAACGCAACCTCGAGAGGGATCCCCGCTCCAACGAGGTGCACGTGCTCTCGGGGCTTCGAAAACGGGGCACTCCCCGCAACGAGCTCCTTCCGCAGAGGGGGAGACAGCTGCCACTCTGCCTCCTCCTCGTCCTGGCCGGCCGGTTGGGTGTCAGTGACCGGCGCCCGTGACAGCGCATCGGCGACTACATTTGCAGTGCCTTTGCGGTAACGCACTTCGAACTCGAAGCGTTGCAGTGTCAGGGCCCATCGCGCAAGCCTCCCGCTGGGCTCACGCAGGCGTTTCAGCCAGGTTAAGGCCATATGGTCGGTCTCGACCGTGAACTTTGTTCCCTCTACGTACATCTCGAACCTTCGAAGTGCGTAGATGATGGCCAGGCATTCCTTTTCTGTCGCTGAGTAATTGCGTTCTGCCGGCGTCAGGGCGCGGCTCGCAAATGCCACAGGTAGGAGTTCATGCCCCTCCATCTGAAGGAGTACTGCTCCCACCCCGATATCACAGGCATCTGTCTGGATAACAAATGGGCGGTTCAGGTCGGGCAGCTTCAAAGCCGCCGTCTCAGCGATAGCGTGCGAGAGCTGATGAAAGCTCTTTTCCTGCTCGTCTCCCCATATCCACGGAGAAGACTTTCTCAGCAATCTTGCCAAGGGCGCTTGCAGTCGCACACAGTTAGGAATGAAATGGCGATAGTATCCCACCATGCCAAGGTAACGGCGAACACCGCTCACATCTTTAGGCGCAGGAAACTCCAGGATCGCCCGAAGCTTCTCTGGGTCAGGAGACACCTGTCCCCATTTTACTCGATATCCAAGCAAGCTCACCTGAGCCTGGCAGATTTGCACCTTTGCGGGATTGAGCGTGATGCCAGCCGCCCTGAGATTTCCCAGGACATCTCTCAGGTGATCGAGGTGCTCCTCGAAAGTTTGAGAGTAGACGATCACATCGTCCAGGTATGCGAGAGCGTGATGCCATCTGGCGTCTCCGAGTACACGGTCCATCAGCCTTTGGAATGTGCTCGGAGCTCCGGACAAACCGAAAGGCATTCTCGTGAAGTGAAACAGACCTCTGTGACACGTGAAGGCCGTTTTGCACTCATCGCCCGGTCGCATTTCGACCTACAGGTACCCCTTGCTTGCGTCAAGAATCGAGAAGAACTTAGCGCCACCGAGATTTGAGACGATCTCGTCTATTCTCGGGAAGGGGTACGCATCTTTCTTTGTGACCGCATTCAGCCGCCGATAGTCAACGCACAAGCGCCACGTGCGATCTTTCTTCGGCACAAGAACCACTGGGAACCCCCAGGGACTGGAAGAGCGGCATATGAGACCAGCATCGAGCAACTCCTGGAGCGCCTCGTCGATAGCTTGCCGTCTGGCAGCACTGACGGGCCTTGGGTTACATTTCCAGGGCAGCGCGTCACTCGTATCTATGCGGTGCTGCACCAAACTAGTGCATCCCGGCTGGTCCGTGAATATCTCGTCAAAGTCATCCAACAACGACAAGAGGCGGTCACGTTCGAGCTGTGTCAGCGCACCGGCATCTGCCAGTAAGTTGTGCATTTTCGCCCCCGATCTCGGAGGAAAACCGTGCTGACAGGCCGCCGCTGCCGATCTCGGCATTGGGCGGGGAAACCCGCTGTCTCTTAGCTCGCCGACATCTGTCGGTACAGCCTGCTTTCCCTTCTCCGACCTCGGAGAGGGCGCATTGGAGCGGGCCGCTGCTGCCGATCCCGGCATTTGGCGGTGCGGGCTTTTCTCGTGGGAGGTATTTCGCTCCTCCGCGGGCGTGTCGGCCGTGCGTTCTGACAACGATCTCGTTGCAGTCGGCGGGTCGACAAAGGGCCTCAGTGGGGCGCACGGGTTCTCCCGATATCCGCCACGGGCGATGTCTACAACCAGTCCAGTTTTCGCCAAGAACTCTCGGCCTAGAATAACTGGCACTGTGAGACCAGGCAGGTGAACGAAACGCATTCTGCGCACACGCTGATCCCAGCGCACTGCGAGGCGAACGTCACCACAGGACCGCACTTCTCCGCTAGCTAGCTGGAGTGGCGTCCTTCGCTGTCGCAACCGAACGGATCTCCGCCGGAGCTGGGAAACGACCTCGTCTCCTATTAGCGAGATGCTTGCCCCCGTGTCCAGCAACGCCTTAAAGGTTCTCCCCGCAACTGCGAGGTCCATGAAAGGAGCAGGCGTGTTAGTTGGCTCTCCAACTTTGAATGCGGACGTGACGGGGATGGGCTCCCGAGCGTTGGTAGCCTCCGCCGGTGCTGCTACCGGCGGCCTGCCTCGTTTCCCGATCTCGAGGGGCAGTGTCTGGCTATGTGACCATTCTGGCCACAATTAAAGCAGCGCACAGATCTCCATGCTTCTCGCTGCGACGCTCGGGGAGTCTCAGTGGCACCTCGGCCATCCAGCCGTACACGGATCTCCGTGGGTGCTTTCTGAGCAGGCGTGGGCTTTTGTGGCGGTACCCCGCAGATCTCCGGGGGTTGTGTATCAGCACTCCGCAGCCCGTACCTGTAGGGATCCAGAGCACGATCCGATATTGCGAACGGCATCCGCTCGTTCGTGAACGCACCTGCCATGGGAGTGATCTCACCCCTTATCGCTGCAACGCCGCTCCAGGCACACCTTGGCTCGAGGCACTCCTCAGCCGGCGGTGGGGGCCGGTATTTACGGGCCGCTGAAATTTGAGCCTGGACTCGGCGCGCTTCAACGGCAAGCTCGTTCAAATCGCTGCATCTGCAGCCCCTCAAGTAGAGGGAAAATGTCGGATGGCTCTGCCGGATGACACGTTCCACTCGCTCCGAACTCGGAGCTCCTGGGTCTGCATATTCATACAGCTCTTGCATCGCTCGTACGAACTCGACAAGCGATTCATCCGGGGCCTGTGTCCGCAGTTCAAGCTCTCGTCGCATACGCAGCTTGTAATCGTATGGAAGGAACTCCTCCCTGAACAAGCGTCGAAAATCAGCCATGTTGCCTGCTGTGTGGCCAACCAACTGGTACCACCGGGCGGCTTGATCAACGAGTGCGACGTGGAGAGGTCGTCTCAGAATCTCGCTCTCGCTCAGGTCACTCGCTAGCTCGTACCGGCGCAGGGCCAGCAGAAAGTCATTCGCACTTTGCTTGTCGCTGTAGCCACTGTAATTCGGTATCGGCACTCCGATCCGAGGGCCGGGCGAGCGCGCTAATTGCAACATCTGCTGCAAAGCGTTTGCGAGGACGTTTGCGATGTTCTCTCCTTCCGCCAGACACACTGCGCGCTCTTCAGCCACCTGGCTGGGTGCGCGTCCCACATTTGCGGGCGTAGTTAGAGCGGGGCCAACTGGCCAGCTTTTGTCTGAGGCGGGAAAAGGGTTGCCTTCGCCAACTGGCGGTGGCTTGTAGTGGTGCTCGGGACCTCCCGGACCAAGTTGCGCTGCGTCACCCTCTGCCATCTGGCGGGGAGCGCGGCCCGCATCTGCGGGCGTTGACGCAGTTAGACCACCTGGTCTGAATGCGTGCGCAGGAGTTGAAAGGAGCGAGTAGCCGACGCCAACTGGCAATGGCTCAACGAGCAGTCCAGGATCTCCTGGGTGGAAACTCGGTTTGCGAACCGCATCTGCGGACGCGCCTGAGACGTAGCGGAGCGTTTGGAAGCCACTGACACCTGACTTTGGCTTTCCTTGCTGGCCGGGATCTCCCGGTGCGTAACCAGTTGCGCGACCCGCATCTGCGGGAGCGCCTGGGGACACGTTCAGCAGAACGGAACTCCTGTAGCCACAGCCATCTGGCTGCTCCAGCTCGGAGTATTCACCAGGAACTCCTGGCGCAATATTTCGGACGCCAGCCGCGCCTGCGGCTTCATGCATAGCGCCCGACGGACCTTGCGCTACCGCATCCGCGGTCGGTTTAGATGTGGCCACGGAAACGATGCTCGAGATCTCCCGTGCTTCGCCGCATACATCGGCCAACATCATTAGGTCCGGCAGCCCGTAGCGCGGACTGGTCATGCTGTTCTTCGTGAGCTAGCACCCCACCTGGAACTCCAGAGGTGCCCCACGTTGGTGCGCCAAAATGTGGGGTTACTGGCACGGTTCGGACCCTGAACTCAGGGCCAACGCCACTCCGCTAGCTCGACCACACCTGTGGCCGCGAAGAACACACCTCCGAGGAATAAGCCCGCAGGCAAAACCTTTAATTGGGATCTCCCAATGTATTTCCTCGGTCGCGCGCAGGCAGCAGCGGCAGGCAACAGGCACAGGACACAGGCACAGGTGACAGGCACAGAGCAGTTCAGGTCACCTGGGCCGCCGCTGATGTCGCGTCCGCTCTCTCTCAAGGCTCGCTGTCAACTCTCCATCCGACTGTCCCGTGGGCGCGGCCCGCGCGGCCGCTGAAACCGAGAGCGGTGGGCAAGGAGGGCTGCCCACGTGACGACGCGTAGTCGCGGGCGCCTCCCCTCCGCTCCCTCCGCCGCTGCGCCTAGTCGGGGGCCGCCAGAGGAAGAGCCGCGGTAGGCCACGAGAGAGAGAAGGGTGCATCCGGCGGGCGAGGGGCAACATGGATCCCCACAATACATACATACATACATACATACATACATACATACATACATACATACATACATACATACATACATACATACATACATACATACATACATACATACAAACAAACATACGTACGTACGTACATACATACATACATACATACACACACATACATACATACATACATACATACATACATACATACATACATACCTGAAAAACCGAGCACCGATCCGAGCCATGACTTGAACCTACTTGACAGAACTGGTCGGCAACCAGCCGGCATCAAGAACCGAACCAACCACCTCAAGGACTACTTCGGGCCGTGCAAGATTTTCTTCAAGTCTGTGAATTTGACTACTGAGTCGGCACCAATTAATTTACAGTATCTCAGCATCCCTGTTCACTTCGCTAAGTTGTGCATATTTGGGCCTAAAGCTTTATTATGGATGCTAATGGACAATTTGTGTTTCCATTCGGAGTGTATTTTTTTCTCTATTGTTTTTGGACACCATTATCTTTGCTATACGGCATCCAGTCGATGCTTCTTAGAGAAATAATGCATAATACACCGAGTCTTTGTACTGTTTGCTTGTTTACGCTGAAAGCTGCCAGCACTCGGGTTATTTTGATGGAATCGTGTACTGTGCGATATCAGTGCACGTTAGAGACCCCGAGGTGGTCTAAATTTCCGGCGGCCTTTACTACGGCGTCCCTCATAGCCTGAGCCGCTTTGGGATGTTAAACCAGCATCAACCAAACTAAAGAGCCCTAATCTGGGAACCATGTGTTATAACATAACACCATCAGTGGAATTCGACTTAGTCGTACTTTAACTACACAGCTGCTCCTGTGTAGACTCGTAGGACCTAACTGATAAAATAAATAATTTATCCACCGAGTTTCGAAGAGGCACAGAGAGTTGCACTAACCGCTGCTAATAAGCTTCTGACCTCTGGTATTGCCTGCTATACGTCTCAGTTAGAGTATATAGAGTATACTCCCTTGTATCACCGGAACATACATTGCGCATATTCATGGGTAGGAACGGTCACAGGACAGCCATCAATATTTTATAACATTAAGCTTCCCTTGATAACGTTGTTTTCTTGTAAAATGCTACAACTACGATGGGCAAACATCCGCTCTAAATTTATTCCACAGTCACACCCGCTCCGTCAAAGTAGTATAACAGGATCTAGAACGAGCCTACTGAGGGTCCTAAATTCGACGAAGAAACCCGACATACTGGTAGCCCAGAAGGTGGTCATTTCATGAGTGTGGAGATTACTACGGGATTAGATTTTCCGTGGCACCAGACGTCCAAGCAGTGAAATGAATGCGTTTAGAAAGTACGATTTACGGATGATTCGCAGGTGAACCTACCGCTGAAAAAAAAATTGGTAGATGAAAATTTAGTGGCATAGAAGGGGTATAAAAAGGCACACTCCAAGGGAAGTTCAGGATGGGATCAAGATAAAAAACGTAAGAACACGTGCTGCAGGAATCTTTAAAATTTATGACGTCGAAATTCACATTCGCGAGAAGTCACAATGCAAATCCAAAAAATGTCACTGCCCCTCTAAGCAACCACCAGCTCTTCTGAAATGGCACCCTGGCCTTTCAACATCGAATGTCTTTGCAAAGTTCGAACCGAAAGCTGGATGTGGTACCCTTTTTAATTGTTAAGGGTAGAGCAAATTCTTTACAGCAGAAACATCTCTGTTAAAGTTTTATATGCGCACATGTTTTCTGCTGTACAACGACATTCAAGTCCATTTCCTTTAATATTTGTTTGTGTTGCTGACGACCACATTTAATAATGTTGAAGGTGGTGCATACACTTTATACTATAAAATGCGCTCTTAAATAAATATAAAGAAGTACAAATAACTTTTGTTCCACTGAATATTTCAACATTTGATGCGAAATTGAATAACAAGCAATAGAAACTTAGCTTGCATTAGAATAAAGCGCACATTCCAGCGAATTCGACAGCAGTTGAATAGGAGAACGTTCCCTTACTATCATTACACCTTTTGTCTTCGTCACAAAGGCTCAGAAAAAGGAACTAAAAACAGGGAGAACTGGCGCGAAAGTCGCGTCTGTTTTAGTTGTAATTCTTTCATTTCCACTAATTCACTTTTTAACGGTCTTGCGCCACCTAAGGACATTGTGCATGTATGCAGAACTGGCAGCCAGCAAGAGGCTCAAGTGGTCTTTCTTGCCAAGAAAGAAACATATTTTAACGAAATGAACGAAATGTGGATATATATTTCGCTCAAACTGACGCACAATCAACAACACGGCATCAGGCAGCTATGCACACACATCGAAAAAAAAATACTTTTTTACAGACAAAAAAGGTTGCAATCAAATCGAATTTTCCACCATCACAACTTACAACACTCGCAAAGAACAAATGTTTCTCTGTGCTCGCTTCGCACGTGTAACGGTACCAAAACATAGTTCCTGCTCAGACAATATAGTGAATAAAAATGCGGCATAAAAATGTTTCACCAATTTTGTGGTATATTTTTTCAATGTGTAAAATTCGGTTATGCTCAGCTTAAATTTGCTTTTAGGCTTTCATTTTCTAACGCGTGATCTAGATGTTGTTTTTTATATATTGCCACGCGCCTAACGCGCCGCGCGGCCTCCGCGCTGAGTCGAAGACGACGACGAAGCGGCGGTGGGCTCTCGTGGCGCGCTGTTCTGTTCTGTGTCGTGGAAGCTGGCTCGATAATTAAAAGAAGGCTCCCAGTCTTGGGTTCTCCCCGACGTCTACATTCACGGCTCCTCTAGTCGTGACACTGGTGGAGGTGCGGGGTATGCTCCCTACTCCTGAGGACGACTCGACGCGTCCGCCTCTTGTGACCACCCCTGTCCATCGTGCCAGCCGGAGGATCCGCGGCCTGTCCCCCGAGGCCCTTCCTATTGTCAGCGCGCCTTCAACTACCACTCCACTCATGGCGACGCCACTGCCCGCCCTGCCTACGACCGTCCCTGCAGCCAGCCCCACCTATCTCACCCTTCAGACTCCACGCACGCCTAAGCCCTTTCACGGCGACCTGTTTGAAGATGCCGAAGACTGGTTGGCTCACTACGAACGGGTCGCGACCTTTAACTGCTGGGACGACGCTACAAAGCTGCGTAACGTTTACTTCAGCCTTGAAGACTCTGCACGAACGTGGTTCGAAAACCATGACAATACTTTCGACGTCGACTCTATCAACGTTGGACCGGTTCGACCATGATCCCAGGACGAATCCGGACTCCCTTCGCGAACTCATCCGTTCCGTGGTCCGCGAGGAGCTGCAGCACCTTCAAGCCACATTTGCCCCTCGCGTCGATTCCGTCACCAGTGTCATCCGCGAGGAAGTCCGACAGGCACTCAGGGCACAAGACGCTGCAGCTGTGCCGGCGCCGCAACCGACCCCATACGATCCCGCGCCGTACCCGACTCCTGTCCAGCCAGTCACGTACGCAGACGTCGTGCGCCGCGCGGCCCCATCTCCTGGGCCTTCGCCTTACACCGCACCATTGGTCGCGGTGCACTCTGCCCAGCCGACTCCTTACTGGGCGGATCGGCGCCAGGCACCGCGGAAGACTGACCTCTGGCGCACTCCGGATCAACGCCCGCTCTGCTACCACTGTGGTGAGGCCGGCCATCTCTACCGGCGTTGCCCCTATCGCGAAATGGGACTACGCGGTTTTTCTGTCGACAGCCCCCGTCCACGCCCTGGAGAGCGCCCTCAAGACATCGCCGAGTATGTCACCCGCCAGCGTAGTTCACCATCTCCTCCGCGCCGCGAGTCGCGATCGCCCTCTCCACGCCGGTCTTCGCCCTCTGGGTCCCGTTTCGCCTCAGGACAACGTGGTTCCTCGAGCCCTCGTCGGGAAAACTAGCTCCGGCGGCCTTTGGAGGCGAGGCCGCCGAACGCCGTTCCGACGCAAAGCTTCCACCGCCGCAGCAACTGAATCGCCCCGACGTCGCACGCCGCATCGCTGCACAGTTTTCCCCGACGCGCTTTTCGTATCGCCGCGATGCCGCAACCCCAATCGCCGACCCGCTTCCGCCGCCGCACCGACCCAATCGCCCCGACGCCGAACGCCGCATCGCCGAAGAGTTTCCCCCAACGCGCCGCTTGAATCGCTCCGACAGCGCAACCCCAGTCGCCGACCAGGTTCCGCCGCCGCACCGACTGAATCCTCCACAACAGCCATCGACGGGCCGTGCTGAAGGCAGGGTCTCCTTGGATATCCCTGTTCTCGTCGACACAAAGGAGGTCAGCGCGTTGGTTGATACGGGCGCAGATTACTCTATCCTTAGCGGACGGCTTGCGACGGCCCTGAAAAAAGTGACGACACCCTGGGACGGTCCCGACATACGCACGGCAGGCGGACATCTTGTCGCACCACTCGGCATGTGTGCGGCCCGGGTTACGGTTCGAGGCTGCACATTCGTTGCCACTTTTCTCGTTCTCCGCGAATGTTCTCGCGATGTCATCCTTGGCATCGACTTTCTTCGCGAGCACGGTGCGATCATAGACCTCCCGAACCGCTTGGTGACGTTTTCTACCGCAATGGCCACAGAAGAACCTGCGCACTAGGGTTCTCGGTTCGCCCTGTGAGTCGCCGACGATAACGTTACGGTGCCACCACGTGCCAGCATTCTCACGAGAGTTACCTGCGACGAGCCACATAGGGGACTCCGGGTTATCGAGCCTAATGTCTCCCTCGTACTCACTAAGGGGGTTGCGGTGGCACGGGGCCTTGGATCCTTTCATGACGGTTGTACAGAGGTCCTTGTCACCAACTTCTGCAATGTACATCGACATCTGTTCCGTGGCACAGCCATCGCTTACGTTGACCATGTTCAGGAAGTGGCCGAATGCTTTGCTTGTGCGGAGGACACACCTGGAGCTGACGCCGAAGCGGTCACCAGCGTAGACATAAATCCTGGCCTTCCACCCACTGAAAAGAGGCAACTCCAGGACCTCTTGTGGGAGTTTGGTGCGTGTTTCACGTCGTCGTCCAAAGTGCGCCAAACGTCGATAGTTAAACACCGGATTATCACGCATGAAGGAGCCCGACCCATCCATCAGCAGCCCTATCGTGTGTCCCCTCGTGAGCGAGATGCTATTCAAACACAGGTCGAAGAGATGCTCACAGACGGCGTCATCTAACCGTCAAGCAGTCCGTGGTCGTCTCCTGTCGTCCTCGTGAAAAAGAAAGACGGGACACTACGGTTCTGCGTCGACTACAGGAAGCTGAACAGTGTGACCAAGAAAGACGTGTACCCGCTCCCGCGTATCGACGACTCCCTCGACCGACTTCGTCAAGCCAAGTACTTCTCTTCGGTCGACCTCAGAAGTGGTTATTGGCAGATAGAAGTTGATGAGAGGGACCGTGAGAAAACCGCCTTCATTACACCGGACGGGCTGTACGAATTTCGCGTCCTCCCATTCGGGCTCTGCTGTGCTCCTGCCACGTTCCAAAGAATGATGGACACCGTTCTCACCGGTTTGAAGTGGCAGACGTGTCTTGTTTATCTTGACGATGTCATCATTTTTTCCGCAACGTTCACGGAACATCTGCACCGCCTCAGGACTGTCCTCAAAGCCGTTCGATCCGCCAACCTCTCCCTCAAACCAGAAAAATGCCACTTTGGGTTCACCGAATTGAAGTTCCTCGGGCACGTCATTAGTGCTGACGGAATCCGCGCTGACCCAGAGAAGCTTGCTGCCGTTGCTGCCTTTCCGGTCCCCTCCCACAAAAAAGCAGTCCGTCGTTTTCTAGGCCTGTGCTCCTATTATCGCCGCTTCATTAGAAACTTCGCCCAGCTCGCCAGCCCTCTGACGCTCCTAACCCGTGATGACACATCATTTTCCTGGGGCAACGAACAACAGTCTGCCTTCGACGAGTTACGACGCCTACTCCAATCACCGCCCATCCTGGCACATTTCGACGAAGATGCCGATACGGAGGTGCACACGGATGCGAGCAACGTCGGTCTTGGCGCCGTTCTAGTTCAGCGGCGAAACGGTGTCGACAAAGTAATTGCCTACGCCAGCCGCGCACTGTCGCGTGCTGAGTTGAACTACTCTACCACGGAAAAAGAATGTTTAGCGGTAGTCTGGGCCGCCGCCAAGTTCCGCCCATACCTCTATGGCAGACCGTTTCGTATCGTCACCGACCACCACTCGCTGTGCTGGCTGAAAAATTTAAAGGACCCTTGCGGCCGCTTAGCACGTTGGGCATTACGCCTGCAGGAATTCGATTTCACCGTCACCTACAAGTCAGGCCGGAAACACACCGACGCTGATACCTTGTCACGCGCTCCCGTCGAACCTCCACCGCAAGACACCACCGACGATGATAGCTTCCTTGGAGCGGTCAGCACATCTGTGCTCGTTTCCAGACAGCGTGCCGACGCCGAGCTCCGTCTGCTCATCGAACATCTCGAAGGTGGGTGCCCTGAAATACCACGAAACCTAGCTCGTGGACTATCGTCGTTCTGCCTGCGGAGAGGGGTGCTTTATAAAAAGAACTCTACTTCAAGTCCGACAACTTACCTGCTCGTCATACCGTCTGATCTGCGGGATGAAGTCCTCCTTGCCTGCCATGATGAACCGACTTCCGGCCACCTTGGAGTTACCCGCACCTTATCCCGAATCCGGCAGAACTATTACTGGCCCAACCTAACTTCAAGTGTCAAGCATTATGTCCGGACATGCCGGCAATGCCAGCGGCGAAAAAAACCCGCGCTCAAGCCTCCTGGACTGCTTCAGTGCATCGAGCCGCCACAAATACCATTCGACAAAGTCGGCATGGACCTCCTGGGCCCATTTCCTCTCTCGTCTTCCGGCCACAAGTGGATCGCAGTCGCCACAGACTACTTGACCCGCTACGCTGAAACGAAGGCCCTTGCGCGAGGTACTGCCGCCGAAGTTGCCCACTTCTTTATGCACGACATCGTGCTTAGACACGGCGCCCCATCGGCCATCATTACTGGCCGCGGCAAGGCGTTTACAGCCCGACTCCTACGTGACATCTTAGCGCTTAGCAATACTGCTCATCGACCAACAACAGCGTATCATCCCCAAACCAATGGTCTAACGGAACGGCTCAACAAAACATTGGCGGACATGATCTCGATGTACGTCGACGTTGAACACAAAACCTGGGATGAGGTCTTGCCGTACGTCACCTTCGCATATAATACCGCGACGCAGGAAACCACCCAGTTCACCCCGTTCCGTCTCGTGTATGGCAGAGAGGTCCGCATGATGCTAGACGCCATGCTGCCGTACGGCGACGCAGAGCTTCCCCCTGAAGCTGGCCACTTCGTGGAGCAAGCAGAGCAGGCCCGTCAGCTGGCCCGCTTGCACATCAAGGACCAGCAATCCGCCGATGCCCGATACTATAACCTTCGGCACAGGGACGTGCACTACGAGCCGGGCGACCACGTGTGGGTGTGAACACCAGTGCGCCGCAAGGGATTGTGCGAAAAGCTTTTAAATAGGTATTTTGGCCCGTACAGAGTCCTGCGCCGCCTGAACAGCGTCAACTACGAAGTTGTCCCCCATGGAACTGTGGTCGCCGGCCCTCAGCGTCAACGGCCTGAAATCGTGCATGTAGTGCGCTTAAAGCCGTACTTTTCGCGTGACTGAGCGCTGTGTTCACGCTGTTTCGTACCTTTTCCCCTTACCCCACGTGTGTACTTGCCTCTCCCTGCATGTCATCTAGCGCGCACTGTATAGTTCACCTCACCCCCAGTCTTTTCTTTGTTCCTCCTCCCCTCACTGTACATACCCCATTCCACATCGAGACGATGTTTGCTTTCGCGGGGGGGAATAATGCCACGCGCCTAACGCGCCGCGCGGCCTCCGCGCTGAGTCGAAGACGACGACGAAGCGGCGGTGGGCTCTCGTGGCGCGCTGTTCTGTTCTGTGTCGTGGAAGCTGGCTCGATAATTAAAAGAAGGCTCCCGGTCTTGGGTTCTTTCTGACGTCTACCTTCACGGCTCCTCTGGTCGTGACAATATCATGTAATCACCTCACTCTTCTTTGAGTGAAACGTCCGCAAGCTTGTTTATGTTATTTTTATTCGTGCCATTTTTACTCAATTTAATTCAGACCATTTTGATCAGACACCGTAAGTGTCCAAAAAAAATCTGTACAGGGTGATTATATAAAGCAATACATTGTTTTTCGAAGTGGTTTAAACACTAACTTTCGTAACTACAGGGTTATGAAACGTCTGATGCGGTAAACTGTGCTGACAGGGTCCTTATCTTGCGACATGCAGTCTCGACCTGTTTAATCTAAGATGAGATATAATCAAACTCAATATCTCAATATTTTGCACAGGTGTCGTAGTGAAAGCAGATGTGTTACGTCGTCATTGCCTTTTTCGCCTCTGTTTAAAAAGTTCATATTGATACAGCTCAGAAGTGGAGGAAGAAGTGTTTCGCCTTCGTACTTGCGACCGCTCGAGAGTCTGGAACAGTTCTTGTGTCCCTAACAGTGTAGCGCGTAATATTCGTGACAAATCTGGCGAAGGTGCAGCATACGCTTCCAGACCAGCGTAGGCTACCGGCCAATACGGATCGCAACCCCGTTCACCAGCGCCGCGGCCGCCACCTCCGTGGAGCGCCCCCTGAATTTGGACTCCTTCCGGCTGCAACCAGGGCTACGCAACCTTAGTCTTCGGAAGCACCAGTTGCCATGGCAACTGAGACCAGGCTCGCGGCGCACATCCTCTGTCACCAGCCACGAACACCCCCGTCATTTTATGGCGTCGTGTTCGAGGACGCCGAGGATTGGCTGGAGATCTTCGAGCGTGTTGCCCGTTACAACGGCTCGAGCTACGACCGTAAGCTCCACAATGTTTTTTTCGCGCATGAAGAATCGGCTCCGACATGGTTCGAAAGCCATGAAGCCTCGTTTACGTCCTGGAAAGCCTTCTGCCGCAATCTTATAGGCATTTTTCCGAATGCAGGCCGTCGAGAGCGAGCAGAAGCTGCGTTACACTCGCGCAACCAGCGCCACAACGAGAGTGTACGCATGTACTACGAGGACATGACCCGCCTTTCTAAACGCGCGGATCCCAACATGACGGAGGAGAAGAAGCTTCGCCACCTCCTGCGGGGTGTCAAGCAAGAGCTCTTCGCAGGACTCGTGCGCAGTAAACAGCGCACTGTGGCAGAGTTTCTGACCGAGGCGGTCACTATGGAGAAGACGCTGAAACAGTGAGCCCGCCAATACAATCGTGACGTCAACACCTTTGGGCCTGGTGCCATCTCTATGCCTCTCGGTATCGACGCGACTTTTCTACACGAGCTGGTTCGATCTGTCGTCAGAGAGGAACTGCAGGCCTTCCGGATGCCGACCGATACACCATCATTCCCGCCACTGAGTGAAGTCGTCCGGGACTAGGCGCGCCTAGCAGCACAAAAGCACTAAATTTCTGAGGTTCCTCGCCAGCATGATGCAAGGCCAACGTATGCGTATGCCTCTGGGTATGACGTCACTGCCGCGACTTCAGTAGTGCTCTCGCCGAGCTCCCCTCGTGGCCACGCTCCGCCAGCCTACCAGCGACCGCGAAAGAGTGAAGTGTGGCGTGCCCCTGATCGTCGGCCCCTCTGTTATCACTGGGGCGAGGCGGGTCACTTCTACAGGGTGGGCCTATACCGCCGCGTGGGCCCGCTTGGTATCGCGCCGGACGACCCGTACCCACAGAACGATGAATGACCGCATGAGATAGCGTATTATCTGTCGTCGCGCCAAAACCAAATCACGTCAGACCACCGCGAGGCTCGATCCCAGTCGCCGAGGTGCTACCGTTCTCCAAGCCCGCGTCAAGCCGCAGGCTACTCTGGACGCCGTTCTCCCATTCTATGCCGGGAAAACTGATTCCAGCGGCCTCTGGAGGCAAGGCCGCTGATGCCAGGGCTTGTGAAGATCCTCCTGAGCTACTACCACGCGACCATGTTTCTCTGGGAGCGAGTAGCGACAGCATCCGACGCGCTACATCCGATTTGTGCGTTAAATTTGATGGAGTCGACGTGAGCTCTTTGCTGGCTACTGGGGCCGATTATTCTTTCATGTGCCTGGCTCTTGCCTTACAACTGAAGAAAGTATTGACGGGGTGGTCGGGGCCTAGCATTCGCACTGCAGGGGGTCACCTGATTATCCCCGCCGGCAGGTGCACAGCTCGTGTCGATATCCGTGGTTTTGTGTACGTCGGCGAATTTGTAGTCCTCCGTGAGTGTTCGAGGGACTTGATCCTCGGTCTCGACTTTCTCCACACGAACGGTGCTGTCATTGACCTGCAGGAAGCACGGGTCACGTTCTCGACTAAACGGGCCGTGGCGCGCACTGACACAGGCGACTCACGCTTCACTGCTCTGCGACTTGTTGACGACGACGTAATGGTGCCACCCCGGTCCAGTGTGCTAGTTCTCGTAAGGAACGATTTATTCCACGACTACGAAGGTGTCGCTGATAGCCACGTACCCCTGCTGCTCGAGAAGGGAGTAGCCGTCGCTCGCGGGCTCGTCCAACTACAAGACGGTTGTGCTAGTGTGCTCCTTACAAATTTTGCCAACGAGTTGCAGCACCTCGCCAAGGGCACGGCTGTCGCCTTCCTGCATGATTTCGCCGTGTTGCCTCAAGTGTGCACCCTGGAGACAAGCCCTCAAGACCATGCTCCACAGTGCCCTGCCCTGCCATCCGTTAGAATCTGACGTTAGAGCCTGAGCAGAAGGCTCTTCTCGCGGCGCTTCTAACCGACTTAGTGGGTTGTTTTGCCACAAGCTCCCGGGTCGGTCGTACGCCGGTTCCAAAGCATCGCATCATCACCGACGAGACTACACCACCCGTATGCCAGCGCCCATACCGTGTTTCCTCGATGGAACGTGAAGCCATTAAAAGGCAAGTGGACAAAATGCTCGCCGACGATGTCATTCAACCGTCGACAAGCCCATGGGCGTCACCTGTGGTCCTCGTGAAAAAGAAAGACAACACCTTGAGATTTTGTGTCGATTACCGTAAACTGAACAACGTGATCAAAATGGACGTTTACCCGCTCCCGTTATTGATAATGCACTCAACAGACTACGTGATGCCAGGTTCTTTTCCACCTTAGATCTCAAGAGCGGCTACTGGCAGATAAAGGCGGACGAGCGAGACCGCGAGAAAACTGCTTTTGTAACGCCTGATGGTCTATACGAATTTAAGGCGCTCCCGTTTGGACTATGCTCAGCGCCGGCAACTTTCCAACGCATGACGGACACTGTATTGTCTGGGCTCATGTGGCAGACGTGCCTCGTATACCTGGACGATGTCATTTTCTCGATCACCTTCGATCAACACTTGGAGCGGCTGCGCACAGTGCTCCGGGCGCTCCAATGTGCGCAACTTACGATGAAGCCTGAGAATTGCTATTTTGGTTTTAAGGAGCTTCGTTTCCGCAACCATGTTGTCAACGCGCGCGGTATTCTCCCAGATCCCGACAAGACCGCTGCTGTCTCCAGTTTCCCGCTTCCCACTGACAAAAAGACTCTTCGAAGTTTTTTTGGGCTGTCGTCTTGCTATCGACGATTCGTCCAAAATTTATCCAGAAAAGCCGAACCCTTAACAGCACTGACCAGAGACGACACACCCTTCTTGTGGGGAAGCGATCAAGAGGATGCTTTCCTGGAGGTCCGCCGCCACCTGCAAATTCCCCCGATACTCGCCCATTTCGATGACGCCGCAGCAACCGACATACACGCCGATGCTAGCAACATAGACCTTGGGGCGGTCCTGGTACAGTGGCAGGATGGTGCCGAACGAGTCATCGCTTATGCAAGCCGTACACTTTCGAGCTCCGAAAGCAACTATTTAACGACAGAGAAAAAATGTCTTGCGGTAGTCTGGGCCATCAGTAAGTTCCGCCCATACCTATACGGAAGACACTTTCGCGTTGTCAGTGATCACCACTCGTTATGCTGGCAGGCCAGCCTAATAGATACCTCTGGGCGGTTGGCGAGATGGAGCCTCCGTTGGCAGGAGTACGACGTAACGGTGGTCTACAAGTCGGGGTGGAAGCACCAAGATGCGGATTGCTTATCACACGCGCCAGTGCACCTGGCTTCCCCGGAAATCACTGAAGACTTCTCTTGGTGCTGCTAGCGCAACCGATATGGCGCACGTTCAAAGGGAGGACCCAGAGTTAGCGCCGCTCATCGAGTACCTGAAAGGCTGCGATGGTCCCCGCGTTCCTCGTGTTTTCCTTCGTGGGCTCCAATCGTTCACTCTGCAAAACGGCGTCCTCTACAAGCACAATTTTGAGAGCAACACTGTAACATTTCTGCTCTTAGTCCCGTCATAGTTGCGACCTGATATTTTGAGCGCTTGCCGAGACGAACCATATGCCGGCTACCTGGGGGACAATCGTACCTTAGAAAGTATTCGGCAGAGGTACTACTGCGCCAGATTACTTCCATCAGTGCGGACAAACGTCAAAACCTGTTGTAACTGCCAGCGCCGTATGTCTCGTCCCTTCAAACCCACAGGATTTCTTCATCCCATAGCGCCTCTGAAAACGCCTTTCCAACAAGGGGGAATGGACCTGATCAGCCCTTTCTCGAAGTCATCCACTGGAAAATGTTGGATTGCTAACGCGACAGATTATTTGACGCGGTACGCTGAGCTAACGGCGCTTCCAAACGGAACTGCTGTCGAAGTAGCTACGTTTTTTGTACACAACATCGTGCTGCGTCATGGCGCTCCTGCGGTTATCATAACTGACCGTGGAGCTGCTTTCACGGCCCGCTTGACTCAGGCAGTCTAACATCTGACCCACACCACCCATAGGCGTACAACAGCGCATCATCCACAGACAAATGGTTTGGTGGAACGCCTTAACAGAACCCTGGCCAACATAATTTCTATGTATGTGGATGTGGAGCATAAAACAAGGGACCAAATTCTCTCATACGTAACGTTCGCTTACAATACGGCCCTGCAGGAGACAACGCGGCTCACGCCCTTACAGCTTGTCTTCGGTCGTCCAGTTATTACATCTTTGGATGCCATGTTGCCCGTCGACCCTCAGTGTGACCGAGAGCCAGATCTTGACGTCGCCACTTTCATTCAGCTGGCTGAAGAAGCACGTCAACTGGCCAGGCAGCGAATACATCGTCAACAGCACGTCGACGCTGACCGCTAGAATCTCGGACGGCGATTTGTTAACGTACGAGCCAGGCGACCATATGTGGGTTTGGACACCAGTTCGTCGCCGTGGGTTGTCTGCAAAATTACTGCTCCGATACTTTGGACCTTACCGTGTTCTCCGCCGCATTAGCGACGTGACGTACGAAGTTTCACCGGCAACCCCAGGCCACCCATCGCGTAGACCACCGCATACGGATGTTGTGCACGTCGTTCGTATGAAGCCGTACCACGACCGTCCTGCTGATTGTACACGACGCTGTGTGTTGCCGGTTCTGTGTCGTGATAACTGTGTTTAACTTTGCGTGTCTAACCACTTTTCCCCTCTGTGAAAGCGGGCCGCATCGAGGCGATGCTGCATAGGAGGGAGCAATGATACCGCTCAGAAGTGGAGGAAAGAGAAGTGCTTCGCCTTCTCGCTTGCGACCGCTCGGCAGTCTAGAACAGTTCTTGTGTCCCTAACTGTGTAGTGTGTGATTTGCGTGACAATATTATATTCAATTCCAAAATAGTGATTTTCCCAGCAGAAATTGTTTACACTCAATTCATCCGCACAATTTTCTTTTCACCAAACCGATACTAACGACGAAAAAGTCAGGCTGCGCTTTAATTATTCATTGCAATGTTTGCACGTTCTATAAAGGAACTCACAGCTGCAGAAATCATCACATGTAATTAGGTGGTAATGGCACTGTTTTGGTTGTTATTTGACCAATTACACTATAGATGGAATGAAAAAAAAATCACAACCGTAACTTTAATGTGGCAACCTTAAAAAGAAAGACGAGCACCTTTTGTTCTGCATTTGTGTCTGCCACCACGGGGACTGATCTTGGTAACTTGGGCTGTTCGTGCTCATAAACGAATTGTGCTTGCTTTTATTTGAAACTTCGATGTATTCTTTGGATTCCTCTTACTCCAATATGTTTTTCTACGCACAATGCATTTGTAAAAAAATGTTAGGCAGCAAACCTGCATTCGCTTGTTCCCTTTTTTTTCCACATTTGTATGTTAGCTCTTTCATCTTTCCTCTATGGCAAGGTATGAATTGTATCGTTGGCGCAGAAGTACCTGTTTCTCCCCCCACCACCTGCGTGGGCCTGCCGTATCGCCAGTTGAGGTTTAGAGCGATTAAAAGTTATGCACTAGGAAGTGAGTTTATGTGGCTTTGATTTTCTTGAAACAAATATATCTTTTAGTGGTCTTCCATACTGCACGTGGTGCCGAACGAATGGACAAAATGTGCCGCCAGTGACAATATCCGCAGCGCAGTGCGAGAGACTGAGGCGATGATCGAGTACAATAGAGTAGCGGGCGGCGAAGCTGATTCTTTTGGATCGCCTCGTGTCGAAACCTGCCCGGGCCAAAAGACTGGCAAGGTTTCCTTTCCACTCCTGTCCCGGCCCTTGACCTAATCCTTCGCTCAGAATTCGGTGTCAAGCGCACGCCGCCGGCCATTTGAAAAGTGTTATCTATAGAGCTTGCAGTGTTTGCTGTTATCTAAAGTCCATCAATATCTTTCTTGATAGCATGTTCAGCTTCAGAACCCCCCTGTTCATTGAAGATAATTCGTCGCAGCTCAAAGAACAAGTTCTAAACAACGCATCAAAACACGGTCCGCGGCATCATTGGCTTTGGATTACAAATGTACATTTTACACTGTCAGCAGCCCGCCAATATTAGAACTCCTCAATCACACAAACTGCAAACAACGAACCTACAGCTATATTCGGGACCAATCGTACAGTCACAAAAGAAATTGGTGCGCTCTGATCCCCTTCATCTCAAACCCGACAAAGGGACGCCTGAAGGGTCGGTCCTCTCTAAGGCCCTTTTTAATATAGCCATGATGTATCTAGAAGAGCACATGAACTCAATACCTGATGTACGTTGCTCTGTGCACATGGACAACTTCCCTTTATGCACCACAATCGAACAAGAATGAGAGATGCAGCATGCCCTACAGCGAACGACTGATTAAGCACAGATACACACGCGTGCAAGTGGCTTACGGTGACCCATAAAAAATCACAACTAATATTAATGAAATGCAAACCACGAGGCGATCCCCCAGAATGCGGCTCATTCGCGTAACGTTAGAAGACGATTAAGTCCGATAGTTCCGCGCATAAGCATAGCAGACCTGGGCATCGAACAATGCAGAGGCTCCGCAAGGGCCGTACAGAGGCTCAAAGCCAGTCGCCAGAATTCTATGTATACTCAGTCGAATCACGACACGGCACCATAGCCTCAAGGCGGAGGATACTATTCGCTTAGTGCAAACCGTCATAATTGGTCGGATTGTCTACCCTGCACCAAATCTTCCGCTGAAAAACTGAAAAAAATATCAAGTGCAAGTACTGCTGCGCAAAGCATACAAACGAGCTCTAGGCCTGCCACTGCACACAGCAAAGCATAAACTAGAAGCACTGGAAATGCTGAGGAGACCGGCATAGCGCACTGAAGCGAATCTCACTAGCTCGCTAGAGCGGCTACCTAAAAGAACTGTCAAAATCCATGTTCTCCGTACACGGCTTTCTGGAACCAACGAGGACCCCTCTCAAACAGTCACAATGAAGTCTGACTTTAGGTCTAGATTCAAATTCAATCCGATTCCACGATAAATGTCCGCCGAGTTCCATTCCGTCAGGCAAAATACGGAAAGCTCACAAAACATCAAATTCCCAGACGTGACGCTGCATGCATCCCAACCTTGCCTGTTGGCCTCATTCGTCGAGCACACCCTGCAGATGGTTTAAGACACCATCATACAAACCTCGAAACCTCAGAAGCAACGAAAGCGGCCATAGGTGTGGCAATCGCTTCTAACCGCGTGGAAGACAAAACATACCTGTCCTCAGACTCCCAATGGCATGCCGAAATCAAGCAAAATCTCCGCATATCAGCAAACGCACACAGCATATTAACAACGCGAAAATAAAACTTCTTGAAAGAGTACTCATCTGGACACGAGGCCACGAGTCCCTAAGCTGTAATCTATGTGGCCATGCCACAGCCTGAGGTATTACTATCCGGGCCCCTACAGAAGACTCAGCGACCATGGAACCGCTCCTACAACAGTACAGTGAGATCCTAGAAGCGGAACCGGCGAATCCCTTCTGCCCCCGCCCGCACCAAAACACGAACACACACAAGAAGCTGACGCGACAGGAAGCAGTAGCTTGAACCCAGCTACAAGCGAACACATACCAACAAAGGATCCTTTTACACCACATACACCCCACGATATACCCAAACACATCCCCGCTGTGCGGAATGCACCCTACACTGCATAACACTACACGGTCGTGTAACACCATGCTGGCAGCCGGGAAAATTCTAAAACCCAAACGTTAGCAGTCGTATGCCGCGCTGTCTAGCTCAAACCTAGAGGATCAAAGACAGCTGATTCAGCGGGCGCAGAAAACAGCTAAGGCTGTAGGAGCCCTGGACTAAACACCTTTCCCATTTCGAGGGGCGCAAAGCTATTTACTAAATAAACTTTTCCACCACCACCGTCAAATATTGCTACCGCAGTAACTTCTTGCTGAATTTAGAGGTCATCCTCTCATGAAGAGCAGGCGTGAGCATGAAATGAATTCCAGGAAAGGCGCACAATTTTGAAGGATTATTGATAGACGCTAGTGGCTGCACTCGGGGAATAGTGATGCGGTTTTTCTGCGGAGGTGCCGTCCGCTTCCGTTTAGAATTTGTCGGTACTTGCAGGGCGCATGGACTTCCTTGGTACTTTAACGGCATGTGGAGACGGCATGATGAAACGGTTTTCTATTTGCTCGACCGCGCGGTCGTTTTGCTCACCGCTGTTGGCCGTTCTCGTACCGCTGTGGTCATGCGCCTATTTTTTACCCACTATGCACCAAGGTTAAGGTTTTTACATGCGCAATCTACACTGCGCAGAGAGGTCGCCTTCTTACATTCATGTGCGAAAGCATAAAGGTGCTCTTGGTCAAAACACATATTATATTTCTATTGCTTGACTAATATGGTTTCAATAAATGACCGTGGCGAAAGCGCTACGTGCTCGAGCGTTATGAAAGAAAATTGGCGAACTAAATAACGACAAGCATAATTTAAACGCATCTACTGTGCCAGGCTCCGTGATTAAGAGTACAAAGCAGTTCCTGGTCGCCCACGTTCACTGTGGTAAACGGAATGTGATCCCCTCAAAGAAAAGTAATTTATCCCTGCTGAAAAAAAGTTATATGATGCAATAACCTCATAGATCTGTATGATATATCACACAATTCTTATGATATATCATATAGATTGTATGATATGTCATATAGATTGTATGATATTCTATGATAAATGATCTATGAGGTTATTGCATCAAATAACTTTTTTTCAGCAGGGATATTTAAGAGCATTTGTGAAAAAGCAGCGTTCCGTTAAAATTGCCTAAAGGAAGCGGTGTGCGGTTTTTAAGTGATATGCGGCACAGCTTTCTAGCTTTTCGATTACCTCTGACCATCATTTATAGGACCAATGCCTCCTTGAACGGCTTAAAATCAATAAACGCAAGCATGCGCTCTGCTTCATATAAATTGCAGAATTATTGTCTACTCATGAGGTTAGTTTGTTTTGGTGCTTCTGAATCTGTGAGAATATAACTGCTGTGTGTTCATCTACCACAGTAATCGAAAATAGTATGCATAAAGTTCTTTTATTTGTTCATCTTGAAAATATTTATAAATGTGATTTTATTACGCTTTGTTTCTGTGGCTACATAATGTTTGGTCCTCCTTTCTCAGAGCGGCTGGTTTGCAATGCTCCTCAAAAATTCGACTCAGTGATTTTGACAGCAAGAGCTGCATTAATTACACTCTTTGGGAAAAGTGTTCCGATGTATGAGCACACCTTACAGTGGTCTATTTCAAAAAGCGAAAACTCACGGTCATTCTTAGGCACACGAGTCGGGCCTAGCAGGGGCGGCTAAGGAACGATACTAAGGACAGGAGAAATTCTCGGGGGCCCTTTTGCTCTGTGGAAGCTGTAATTTCGCAGCAACCGATGAATTTGTTGCGGTCAGCTCATGTTCCCTCTCTAGAAGTTAGGGTTTCCTGTGTCACTCCCAGTTCATTTTTTCTTTTGGTGTAATCACCAAAGTTATAGCGCGTTAAGCTGGGTTTGATGGTGCCTTATTCACGACTACATTGTTGAAACTCTGAAGATTCTCTTGTTAACGCAGTTCAGAGTTCTACCATGTCACTAATATTTATGTAATGCTCTTGTACTCGTCTGCCCTATTGTTTTAATCTTCGTTTGTCTTTGATTATTATTCACCAGTTTTCTATTCTCTATTTCATATTTCCGCCTCATGCCTCTCTTTTCCGCGCAATATCCTGCGCGATTTTCTTTTTGAAATCCACCGCCAAAATCTGGCCAATCTCCCAGCGTGTGTATGTACTTGTCTCTAGAGGTGTACAACAAAGACAACAAGTATTGCGCTTCAAATCAGATTCCAGCCAAAGTCGGCAAGGAGCCAGTGACGTCTTCAGTGCATGCTTCAGACCCATTGGCCATGGCATTTTGTTTTTAGATAGGCATTTATTGCTGGAAATATTGCTCAGTGAAACTTAACTATTTACAGGCCTTTTCACGTTGCGTCAACATCACAAAACATATGAATGGTGGAGTGCAAAGAAAGCAGTTATGGATGCTGCTTCTTATTAGCCAAGGGGCCACCACTCTGGAAAAAAAATTCTGGTCATGGGATATTCCAAGATATGCAATCAATTCGCTGAACCATAATTTACTAAAGAAAACCAATTTACAATACTGGTTCATTGTACGCGCTTTTCACGAGCTGTTCAGCGAAATCGAAAAGACCATTATTCAAGGCTCAGGTGCGTATTCCAAAGCAATGGGAATTTTTTTTATATGAAGAGAAATTATTTCGCTTCTTCAAAGTACACCGCAAGAAAAATCAGAACAGAATGGCGCCTTTTTAACTCATGAGTAGTGCTGAGTTCTTTAGGGAACAAAATAACAAAGATTTTTACCGAGAACACCCAAATATTTTCTTTCTGAAATAATGTCGTCTCGAGCAATATCTCCATATTCGCCTCCCAAAAGAAAGACTTAGTGGACGCAGAAAATGACATTTTGGGAACGCAAATGAGTAGTGATATCCATGCGGTGAATGGTCTGTTGACCTTTAAGCTCGCGGCGAGAATGCATTCAAGACAAGCCTTTCTACAAAGGTTTCAGCGACGCCGGAGGTAGAAACTGTGTAGAGACGGCCCGCGAATAAGCATAGGAAAAAATTCCAAACATTCCCAAGCTGCCACAAGAATAACGGCCGCAAAATTTATACGACACCATCATGGAGGGGGGGGGGGGGTAGCAGCCACTGGATTCGTCTGCGAGAAGGCACGAAAAATTCAATGGGAATTGTCTGCAAGAAGCATACAGGATATAGCAGCACCTAAAATGGGACAATACCAAGCGCACCGCTTCAAAGAGTTCCAAAAAGATCACGGCTCATGGGCCAAAAATACGAACCTCACACAAGAATTAGATACTTGGGGAAACGGGGAAACGGGTGAATGCAGAGCTTGGCTGAAAAACAATTCAACTTCGTTCGTAAGGTTAGGTGGGCGGATGAGATTAAGAAATTCGCGAGGGTAGGGCGGCCGCAGCTGGCAAATGACCGGTTAATTAATGGGAGAGACGTGGGAGAGATCTTTGCCCAGCAGTACACGTAGTCAGGCTGATGATGATGATGAGGATGCTAAAGAAATGTTAGAGTCGGCACCATCACCGATTATTGGCAGACCATGTAGGAGAATTATGTGTGCGTGACCCTTAAGCATCGACATACTATTTCTATTGTAGTTTCCTTGTATCTTGTGCTCGAATAATAAGAGGCTATGGTACTTCGGCACACAAAGGTCTCACGCCACCGGCATGTTCAGAAAGTGTAGCTACAATACTGGAGGCCACACCGAAAATCTTCGAAATGTTATTCGGGCAACCAGAAAGGGAACCAAACCACCCAGTGGAGCAAACAGCCCATCCCCCCTGGGATATTTTCTGCGTAAAAAATTGCTGGTAATCTGCGTACTCTAGTACTTTAAGCTTGCTATTCCGTATAAGAAAACCTGGGACGGTACTTCATTAGGATGCTCATTACACATGGCTTTGGTAAGAGTAAAACAAAGCCGGCAAGAATGAACGCCTCTTTTTGAATGGGAAGTTGATGGGCGCAGATTGTTTAGGTCGGCCATTAAAACTAGGCGGGCAAAGCAGTTTTTAAACAAGATACAGGTTCCGTTTTTAAATGCTGTTAACACACTGACATGTGCTATAATTAAGAAAAGAAAAATCGCGTGGATGCAATCAAAGACATCGTCATGTTCATTTGAAACACTGTTACTCCCGAGGGTTCCTACCAAAGTGAAGAATTATTCGGGCAATACGTAGTTTTGTTTAAGTAGGGCGAACGCTTAGGATAAATGTGTGGTCAGATCCTATAACATTTGAAACTGCAAACCAAATGCGATTTAGAAAACTTACCGAAATTCTTGAGGTCACAATCAAAAACCGGAAAACAGAAAACAAGTCTTTTTTTAAAGAATGCAGAAGTACTTCGATATTAAGATGGGTCACAATGTTGACTACAAGTGTGCTCAAAACAAGAATAAATGCCTTCTGAAGATCGCCCCTGCTAGGCTGTTCACGGGTTCGCACTAACAGCATTTCTACGCATAACTGCCGCAGAAGGCAAAATCGACTAAAATTTTTGATCTTCAGCTTCCGTATTGTAAAGGAGGCCTTTCGCTTTGTTACTATTGTTCAGGTATTGCGAAACCTCTATTGGCCACATGCTTGAAGAACTAGACTTTGGAACGGGGTTGACTAGCTCCCAGAGCTGTGCTTCACAGGCACTGACGAAGCTATTCCGGGTATCAGTAGCCCTGTAGGTGGGTTGGTAAGATCGTCCTCGATGGCAAACACGGACAGTATCACGTAATGTACGACTTAAAAAAAATGTGTGTGGGCTGTGCGACTTCGCTGTAGTTTTACTTATTCAAAATATTTAAAATACTCAAATATTTTATGCCAATTGCACTGAATGCCCACGAGTAACCTTAGGAAATTAATTGGTACGCACCTGGGCTACATTAAACACACTTCTCACGCACATCTACACGCCGGCATGGTTCCAACTTCATGGACGTTTAACTGTATCGCTGTAAAAGAGCTTGTGTTTCAAAAAAGAATGAAGACGGGAGCGCAGAAAGGGGTAAGAGTGTAGCCATGTTACAAGTAACAAAGAAGAATTTCTGAATTTTGGTCAGACTTTATAAACGTGCGAAAGCAGAACTACATGAACGATAACGCGATGATGAAAAGAGAGAATTCTTTGTCTGTGTCTTCGCGCCACAGGTAGAAGTTGATCGAGACGGCGATGTGCAATGTACAGCGCGAGTGTTTGTGGCAGTTTAGGGCCGGGCGTGTTCGCTACGTCGACGGCTTAATCCTCATGCACAATGGACAGCCAAACCGAAATTTTCGCGCCACGCAGCTTCTAATGGCGCTCATAGATATTTATTTCATTCAACTGTAGCTTTAGCTGCACAAACCCACAAAGATCACGATCTTCGTCGGGGTTTGCCCATTGGAATAGTGCTTTCGCACAAAAAAAACACACAAGAAAAAAGCGCCATAGAACTCTAGGAAATCATCTGAAGCCTCGTTTACATGAACCCGACAGTGGTGGGTTGAATCAGGGGTAGAGCTGAGCAAGGTCATCCTAACTCGACGATTGCGTGTTTACATGAACATGATTTTAGGGAGTCGAGACCGCTTCAACTGCAGCGACACCAAGAGTCCAGCAGCGCTGCGGGAAGGGCCAGCAGTAGCCTCCAATATTGCAGTATCGTACCACTGTCTCGGAGGCGCGAGGGCGCAAGCGTAAAAACAGGCTCGCATTTATCCTCACTCCTCCCACTAAGCTGATTCTTCGACTTGGTCCGGTTTACATGCTATCTGTCGTTGTTGTCAAGAGAGTTAGCCAACCCCCTGCAGCGAGGTTGGCTGGATGACGGGGTTGACTCCCTGACGCGACTCTGCAGTGTTCACATGAACCCAGTAACCGGTTTTCAACTCAACTCCCCAATTCAACCCCGTTATGTAAAGGCCGCTTGAGAGGCATAGTGTATGTAAAGAAACCTATGTATGAACAGCTGTTGACAGGCAACTTCGTCTGCGTTAACAAATTATTCGAGTGTGAAGTGTTTTTAAATGAGAGTTAACACATTCAATATTCAAATCGCAGAATAACACGTGGTGTATAAGTTAAAATAGTTAAAAAATGTATGTATTGTAATGTGGAAACTCGTACAGTTAGTGTGGTCCGGCACAGTCCTTGTCCCAGCAGTGCTGCTCAGCAGGCCGGCGTTCGCAAGCGCGCACCCGAGCTTCGTCAGCTTCGTCTTCTGTCATCTTCCTCTCCTTCGGCAGCACTAGCCGCTGAGGTAGCAAACCCAACTCTCTTTCTTACAATACCCCCGGGGTGAAAAGGCGCCATCCTGGCGGCCTAATAGCACGAGACGAGAGCTTGGTCGTAGTAGGGCTTCAGGCGATCTAAGTGCACAATTTCACGGCCGCGGCGGCGATGATCAGACGAAGGCGTGATGGGCTCCACAAGATAATTAACTGGCGATGTCTGCTGAACAACGCGATAGGGGCCCTGGTATTTGCTCAGCAATTTTGAAGACTGTCCTGGGATGGAGGAGGGCACCCAAAGCCAAACCAAGGAGTCCGGAAGATAAGGCGGCGGCAGACCGGGAGAAGCGGCGCGGGAGCTGTTCCGACGGTGCTGGTCGTGTGAAGTAAAGGAGCGGGCGAGTTGACGGCATTCTTCGGCGTGCGCAGCGGCCTGAGAGACGGTTGTAAATTCGGACGAATCGGGGCGGTAAGGGAGTATGGTGTCCATGATGGAGGAAGGCTCGCGTCCGTACAGAGGAAAATATGGGGAAAAACCAGTTGTGGCTTGCGTTGCAGAGTTGTAGGCGTGTGTAACGAAAGGTAGAACGCGGTCCAAGTCTGAGTGATCGGCAGAAATGTACTTGGCCATCGTGTCGCCGAGGGTCCGGTTAAAGTGCTCGGTCATGCCGTTCGTCTGCGGATGGTACGAAGACGTCGTGCGGTGAACGACATGACACTCCCGAAGGAGGGCTGCCACGACGCCGGACAAGAAGACGCGACCCCGGTCGCTGAGCAATTCCTGAGGCGCACCGTGACGAAGAATGAGGTTCTGAAGTATGAAACCGGCTACGTCAGAGGCCGTCGCCGCTGGCAACGAGGCAGTTTCGGCATAGCGCGTGAGATGATCAATGGCGACGATGATCCAGCGGTGCCCTGCGGCAGTGATGGGAAGAGGGCCATAAAGGTCAATTCCAACACGGTCGAATGGCCGGGCGGGACACGGTAAAGGTTGCAGAGGAGCAGGTGAGTGCGATGGTGGGTTCTTGCGACGCTGACATTCCAGGCAAGAGCGTACGTACTGGCGGACGAAACGGTACATGCCCCGCCAATAATACCGAAGGCGTAGGCGGGCAAAAGTTTTCAGCAGACCGGCTTGAGCGCATTGCGGGTCATCATGATAACTGGCACAAATGGCGGAGCCGAGATGCCTTGGAATCACGAGCAGCCATTTGCGACCATCGGGAAGGTAGTTCCGACGGTACAGCAGCTGGTCACGCACGACAAAGTGATGGGCTTGACGACGGAGCGCTCTAAAAGGGAGGCGCGCTGAGTGGTTGGCTAGGAAATCGAGAAGAGAAGTAATCCAAGGGTCCTTGCGCTGCTCAGAAGCCATATCAATAGTGTCAAGAGAAGACGAGAGGCCGGAAATAGATGGTGGTTCAGGCTCAGAGGTCACAGGGGAGCGCGAGAGAGCGTCGGCGTCGGAGTGTTTACGACCGGAACGATAAATGACCCGAATGTCGTAATCTTGTAAACGCAGAGCCCAACGAGCGAGGCGGCCAGATGGATCTTTGAGTGACGACAACCAACAAAGGGCATGGTGATCGGTAATGACATCGAACGGGCGCTCGTATAAATAAGGACGAAATTTTGTGATCGCCCAGATAATCGGCAAACATTCTTTTTCTGTGAAGGAATAATTAGTATCCGC
Source organism: Amblyomma mixtum (assembly GCF_055824585.1). Taxonomy (NCBI): domain Eukaryota; kingdom Metazoa; phylum Arthropoda; class Arachnida; order Ixodida; family Ixodidae; genus Amblyomma; species Amblyomma mixtum. The sequence continues at coordinate 50,335,316 of NC_143020.1, forward strand.
TTTTGTGAGCGCACGGCTGACGTAAGCAACGACATACTCATTGAAACCAGGTTTCCGCTGAGCTAGAACGGCACCGAGACCAATGCCGCTGGCGTCTGTGTGCATTTCTGTAAGCGCGGAAGGGTCGAAACGGCGCAAGATCGGAGGAGAGGTGAGGAGAGGTGAGATCGGAGAGGTGAGGAGCTGGCGCAGCGTTGCAAAAGCTTCGTCGCATGCAGGAGACCAAGCCGACAAGTCATGGCTACCAGCGAGAAGTTGCGTCAGCGGGGCGATAACGGCAGCAAAATTCTTGATCAAACGGCGAAAGTAGGAGCAAAGGCCAAGAAAGCTTCTGAGTTCTTTCAGTGATGTGGGTTTCGGGAAATCAGCAACTGCGCGGAGCTTGGCAGGGTCCGGGAGTACACCACCCTTGGACAAGACTTGGCCTAGGATAGTCAGCTGTCGAGCGCTGAAGCGACACTTTTTCAAGTTTAGCTGCAGGCCAGCGTCACTGAGACAGCGAAGAACACTCTCGAGGCGAAGAAGGTGAGACGCAAAATTCTGGGAGAAGATGACAACGTCGTCCAAGTAGCAGAGGCATGTCTGCCATTTAAGGCGACGGAGGATGTTGTCCATCATACGCTCAAAAGTGGCAGGCGCGTTGCAGAGAGCGAAGGGCATCACATTAAATTCATACAGCGCATCAGGCGTGATGAAAGCTGTTTTCGGGCGATCGACGTCGGCCATCGGCACCTGCCAGTACCCAGAGCGCAGATCCAACGAAGAAAAGTGCTACGCTCCCTGCAGGCAATCAAGCGCGTCGTCTATACGAGGCAGGGGGTAGACGTCCTTCCGAGTAATTTTGTTCAGCCGGCGGTAGTCTACGCAGAATCTAATGGATCCGTCTTTTTTCTTGACGAGCACGACCGGAGAAGCCCACGGGCTGTGAGAGGGATGGATCACGCCGCGATGTAGCATGTCGTTCACCTGTTCATCAATGATCCGGCGCTCGGCGGAGGAAACGCGGTAGGGGCGTTGGCGCAAGGGTCCATGGGTGCCAGTGTCGATATGGTGGTGAACCGCTGCGGCACGACCCAACGGTGCTTGAGGAGAGTCGAAGGATGCGCGGAAGCGCTGCAGCAAAGCCATGAGCTGGGCGCGTTGGTGAGGTGGTAGAGCGGCATCGACAGAGTGGAAAAACATAACCGGGGAGGACGGGTCGGTGACGTCGGCGGGAGAGTGAGGACGTTGATGTTATGGGCGTCAGGGTCATCAAGGATAGGAGAAGCGTCGTCGAGATCGGTGACATCAACCGTACCAACCGATTCTCGCCTAGGTAAAGTGGTGGGGAAAGGCAACGGGTTCGCGACGTACAGAGCGCCACAACCACCAGCAAGTGTGAGCACGGCATGAGGGAGCAAGACAGACTTGAGGTGCGCACAAACAGGTGATGGTGAATAAAGAACAGTAGCGTCACAGAGGGCAGCACAAGTCAGCGGCACGAGAACAGAAGAGAAAGCTGGCACGTCGACGTCGTCAGCGGCGAGAATAGGCGCGGCGGTAAACGGGGGGGCGTCCACAAGAGCATAACACAGCGGTGACAAATCAATTTCAGCACGTGCACAGTCAATGATGGCGTGATGCGTGGACAGAAAGTCCCACCCGAGGATGATGTCATGAGAGGAGCGGGCGAGAACGAAGAACTCAATGGTGTATGAGAGACCTTGGATGACGAGGCGGGCAGTGGACACTGCGATAGGGCGAATGGGGTCAGCGCTGGCGGTGCGAAGCGAAAGGTCAGAAAGCGGCGTCATAACTTTTTTTTAATTTGTGGCACAAGTTGCGAATAATGATGGACACGGCAGCACCAGTGTCAGTAAGCGCGTCAACAGTAACACCTTCAACGATCACTTCAATAATGTTCATAGGAGCGGTGATAGGGCTTGAGACGGTCGTTGACGGCGCAGTTCTTGCCTCCGGAACTGCGGCGGCTAGTTTTCCGCTTGAAGAGGTGGGGACCGGCGCCGCATAGGAGAGAGCGAACGGCGTCGAGGAGACGGTGACCGATGGCTTTGGTTGTAGGAGTCGGAGCGAGGCGGAGAGGGATTCGGATGCGGCAGAGGAGAAGAGACAAGGACGGAGGGAAATGAAGCGCCGTACGTTGGCGAGCGCCTGTAGTCGTAAGGACCGGATCCGCGCGTGCGGCACCAGCGGGCCACATGACCAGCGAGACCGCAGGCATAGCATATCGGGCGGTTATCAGGGGTGCGTCACGGATTCAAAGGACGGGGACCGGTGCGAGGCAAAGGATGGTGAGTGCGTGGCAGTGCAGGGGCGAGCTGCTGTTGAGGGTACACGTTGAGAGGCGGCGCATAAGTCGGAAGAACCGGCTGAGGTCGTGGCCGGATGACTGCTTCAGCGTACGTCAACGGTGCAGTGACCAGAGTAGGTTGATTAGTGGGCGGCAGGACCTCAGCTACCTGCTCCTGGATTACACGCTGAATAGAGGGCGACAGCGATGGCGTTGGGGCTGGTTGGGAGGTAACCAGCGATAACTGACGGGCGACCTCCTCTCGCACAAAGTTCTTGATGTGCTGAAGAAGGGTCGGCTGATCGTTAGCAGGACCGCCTACCGCCAAGCTTGAAAGGTTGTCGTCCGGGCAAATGACACGCCGGGTGGCGTGACGGTGTGTTCGGAGCTCGTCGTAGCTCTGACACAAAGAGACGACGTCTGAGACGGTTTGAGGATCTTTAGACACCAGCATTTGAAAGCGTCGTCCTCAGTCCCTTTCAGAATGTGTTTGATTTTTTCAGCCTCGCTCATAGATGGATTGAGCCGCTTACACAAGTCAACAACGTCCTCGATGTAGCTGGTGAAATTCTCGCCATTCTGCTGGGCACGACTGCGCAAACGTTGTTCGGCACGAAATTTTCGGACAGCGGGGCAGCCGAAGACGTCATTCAGGCTGGTTTTGAGAGCCACCCAGGTAGTAAAATCCGCCTCGTGGTTGCGGAATCACAAGTTTCGACGTCAGTCAAGTAGAAGATGACGTTCGTGAGCTTAATGACGTCATCCCATTTGTTGTATGCGCTCACGCGTCCGTAGGAGGCCAGCTAATCTTCTACGTCGGTGTCGTCAGTGCCGCTGAAGATCGTCGGGTCGCGCTGACGGACGGCACCGGAACAGAAGACAGCCTGGGCAGGTTGGACAGAGGTGTCGGACGTCGTGGTAGAGCCTGGTAGCCTGGGCATCGTGGCGTGGATCCAAGGGGAGAATAAGCAGCACCTCCAGCAAGTGTAATGTGGAAACTCGCACAGTTAGCGCGGACGGGCTCAGTCCTTGTCCCAGCAGTGGTTCTCAACAGGCCGGCGTTCGCAAGCGCGCATTCGAGCTTCGTCAGCTTCGTCTTCTGTCATCTTCCTCTCCTTCGGCAGCGCTAGCCGCTGAGGGAGCAAACCCCAACTCTCTTTTTTACAGTATCCATTTACAGACGAGCAGTAGTAAAAATGTATGGTATTGCCGTTTTACAATCATTGAGCAACTTGAGCATTTATCAACAGCCTAATTTTTCTGTTGCATGCTTCGTGGCTATATTTTACTATTCATTTGCCATCATGAATGGCCCCGGTCATATCGTCCACCCAATCAAATAGGTGAGTGAGTGCAGATATTAGGGAGTTTGTTAGCACACAATACTTGTTTGAAGCTGCAGCGGACGCTTGCGAAGTGTGAAATGATGGGAAATTTGTACACAAATAAGAAACCACCTATTTTAACGGCAGTTCTTTCAAGCCTGTAGAAACTGAAGGATTTACTACCCCAGAGGCTTCGATCAATCAGGATCGACAGAACCTAAATGTGGAGCCTCAAACACCTTTCTTATTGTCCGCAGATCCCCCTCTTCGGACTCAGGCTTTTATGTGCAAATACAAAGCAAGTTCTCTGAAGGTCGTCCCTCGAAAAGCATCAAGGAGAGAGGACGAGCGGAATGACAACCCGTTTGCAAGGAGCGCCCCGAAATGTCCGCGTGCGTCTTGATAAGGAAGCAAGCCGCTAGCAAACCCGTACGTAATTTGAGTCATATCCAACTGAGTTAATTTTGCTCAGGTAGGCACTGTCAGAGTTTTTCTCATCTTATTTATTTTCATCAAGCATCGTACGACTAGCTAGACTATATTTTAGTACTTATGGATTTGAAATGCAGTTTGGAGAAAAAAAGAGAACACGCGTCTCTGCATGGCCGCTGACTGGAGCCGCCGGCTTTGGCCGCCAGTCGAGGGCGAGAAGTGCCCCCCGACGAGAGGTTAGAGGAAAAATTTGCATCGGCGGATGAAAAGAGCAGGGCGCAGCGGCTCTCACAAGTGACTGTGAAGAGGACGAGAGCTGTGTCGAAATCGTGCGTGCATGGGCGGTTGACCTCAGCGCGCGGGTGTCATCGGCCTATCACACGTAGCATTCCAAGAAAGGTGATATGTACTGACTCGAACAAATGTAAAAGCACAATAAATGACTGAGCCGTATGGCCAGATAATGTTTGTGAGTTGTGTATGACGCAGATACAAAGCATAAATTTCCGACGAAGCCACAAGACAACATTTATACATCAGATTTATGAATGGTGCAAAAGTAAAGCATAATATTGCTAGTTTGCTCTAAAAGCCAGCCAAAGCAAAGTGAAAAAACTGGCGCCTCCTTCAAGCATAGGGTATGTAAAGAAACCTATATATGAACAGCTGTTGACAGGCAACTTCGTCTGCGTTAACAAATTATTCGAGAGCAAAGTGTTTTTAAATGAGAATTAGCACATTCAATATTCAAATCGCTGAATAACACGTGGTGTATAAGTTTAGTTTAGTTTATGGGGTTTAACGTCCCAAAGCGACTGAGGCTATGAGAGACGCCGTAGTGAAGGGCTCCGGAAATTTCGACCACCTGGGGTTCTTTAACGTGCACTGACATCGCACAGTACACGGGCCTCTAGAATTTCTCCTCCAAAGAAATTCCAGCCGCCGCGGCCGGGATCGAACCCGCGTCTTTCGGGTCAGCAGCCGAGCACCATAGCCACTGAGCCACCGCGGCGGCACGTGGTGTATAAGTTAAAATAATTAAAAATGTGTGTACATATTTACAGACGAGCAGGTGTAAAAAGGTATGATATTGTCACGTTGTAGTGACGGCAGTCCAGCGGTCAGGAAGACACCAGAAATACTTTCAAACGAAGCTCTTTATTTGGGCTGACTTGCGCCCTCAAAAGAACTGAATCACTCAGTGGCGGCGTAAGCAACAAGCGTGCTCGTCAATCGTCGAACTACGAATGTCCGCTGCTCGCGGCATCGCTCAATTTAAAGCCGGCAAGGAAACTTCCAGGTAGCAGGACAAGATCATCTACAGTAATCTGGAAAAAGCTAGATGCAGCCTTTCATGGCTGCGATCAATCGAGATTAGTCTGGTCGCTTCTCGCGTCACGAACAAAAGAGATAACAACCCTTTCCTGCAGCCTTGAGCGTGAACGAACAAACACTACAATGATACGTGGCATTACCCCCTTCCAAAGAAGCATCGTCTCGATGCTTTAAAATGAAAATAAACACGGAGAATGCTTCGAGAACTTTGAGTCCTTTAGCGTTCCTAGTAAGGTGCAAGGGCAGCGGTAAAAGCTTCAAGTCTGGCCGTGTCGTCGTCGTCGGTGTCATCGTAGTTTTCGTCGTCGTCGTAGTTGTCGTCGTCGTCGTCGTAGTTGTCGTCGTAATTCTCGTCGTAGTTCTCGTCGTAGTTCTCGTCGTAGTTCTCGTCGTAGTTCTCGTCGTAGTTCTCGTCGTAGTTCTCGTCGTAGTTCTCGTCGTAGTTGAGGCATAGTCTTGTGTTTTCGTCGATGGAGGACCTTAGTTCTTGCGCTCAGGCGGCTCGGCGATGAGCATTCTTCCCGACGCAAAAATTCTTCTGTTTCGGCTGGTCGCTGGCCGGGTCGGGGTCGTGGGGCGCCGTAAGAGAACCCTCGGATGCCCATTCTCCTGTATGGGCAGTACCGGAGAATGTGACCGGCTTCGCCGCAGTGGAAGCATAGCAGGCGGCACTGGTCGGGTGTTCTCCACTCGTCGCATTTCCTCGGCCGTGTGCGACGCTCGTAGGACGGGCGAGTTGGGGCGAAAAGGCGGCGCTCCACCGCAGCTGGCTAAGGGCGATAGGGGCTTGGGTCCCGTCGTCGAGGTGCAGGACGGCGCACTGCTGCAGCGTAAGTCATGGCTGGAGGCTCCAGAGGCTGCGTGGTAGACTGGAGTCAGTTCCTCCGGTGAATAACTCAAAGGGCTGGCATCACGACTTGCAGGGGTTGTCCGGTACCTGGAAGGCTACCCCGCACCTCCACCAGATGTCACGTTGTAGTGACGGCAGTCCAGCGGTCAGGAAGACACCAGAAATACTTTCAAACGAAGCTCTTTATTTGGGCTGACTTGCGCCCTCAAAAGAACTGAATCACTCAGTGGCGGCGTAAGCAACAAGCGTGCTCGTCAATCGTCGAACTACGAATGTCCGCTGCTCGCGGCATCGCTCAATTTAAAGCCGGCAAGGAAACTTCCAGATAGCAGGACAAGATCATCTACAGTAATCTGGAAAAAGCTAGATGCAGCCTTTCATGGCTGCGATCAATCGAGATTAGTCTGGTCGCTTCTCGCGTCACGAACAAAAGAGATAACAACCCTTTCCTGCAGCCTTGAGCGTGAACGAACAAACACTACAATGATACGTGGCAATATTGCCGTTTTACAAGCATTTGAGCAAATTGAGCTTTTATCAACAGCCTCATTTTCCTGTTGCATGCTTGGTGGATACATTCTGCTATTCATTTGCAATCATGAATTGCTCCGCGGTCAAATCATCCACGCAATCAAATAGGTGAGTGAGTGCAGAAATTGAGGAGCTTGTTAGCACGCAATACTTGTCTGAAACAGCAGTGGACGCTTGCGAAGTGTGAAATGATGGGCAATTTGTCGAGAAATAAGACACCATCTACTGTAACGACCGTTCTTTAAAGTCTGTAGAAACTGAAGGGTTTACTACCCCGAAGGATTCGACCGATCCCGACCGCGAGAACCTAAATCTGGAGTCTCAAACACCTTTGCTATTTTCCGCAGATTGCCATCTGAGGCTTTTTTGACTGAGGCTTTTTTGTGCACAAACAAAGCAAGTTCTCTCAAGGTCGTCCCTCGAAAAGCGTCTCGGAGGTGACGAGCGAAACGACAATCCGTTTGCCAGGAGCGCCCTGAACTGTCCGCGTGCGTCTTCATAAGGAAACAAGTCGCTAGCAAACCCATCATTTGAACCATATCTATCTTAGTTAATTTTGCGGAGGTAGGCACTGTCAGAGTATTTACCATCACATTTCTTTTCATAGGGGATAGTACGAATAGCTAGGCTATTTTTTTCTACGTATGGATTACGAATGCAGTTCGGACAAAAAGAGGACACGTGTCTTTGCATGGCCGCTGACTGGAGCCGCCGGCTTTAGCCACCAGTCAACGGAGAAAAGAGCCCCCGAGGAGAGGTCAGAGGAAAAATCTGCATCGGCGAGCGAAAAGAGCAGAGCGTAGCGGCGCTCACAAGTGAGCCGCTACTTCGGAGAGGGCGACAACTGTGTCGAAATCGTGTGCGCATGGGCAGCTAACGTCAGGGCGCGGGTGTCATCGCCCTATCCCACGTGGCATTCCAAAAAAGGTGATATTTACTTATTCCAACAAGTGTAAAAGCATAAAAAAAATAGCAGCCGTATTACCAGATAATGCATGTGAGGTGGGTATGACGTAGATATCAAGCAAAAAGTTCTTAGGAAGCCATAAGACAAGATTTACACATCAGATTTATGAATGGTGCAAAAGTAAAGCATAAATTTGCTAATTTGCCCTAACAGCCCGCCAAAGCAAAGCGAAAAAACTAGAGCCTCTTTCAATCAGTGGGAGGCGGGAAAGAAAAAATCGTCAGAAATAAAAGTACGAAACGGCAAAGCATAATTTACCCGCCGCAGTGGCTCAGTGGTTACGACGCTCGGCTGTTGACCCGAAAGACGCGGGTTCGATCCCGGCCGCGGCGGCTTAATTTCGATGAAGGCGAAGTTCGAGAGGCCTGTGTACTGTGCGATGTCAGTGCAGGTTAAAGAACCCCAAGTGGACGAAATTTCCGGAGCCCTTCCCTACGGCGTCCCTTATAGCCTGAGTTGCTTTGGGACGTCAAACCACCATGAACCAAAAGCATCATTTAAGACAGCATTCTTTTCAGTTAGTTCATTGCATCAGACATCTGACCGTCTGCCAGTTTTCTTTTTTTAGAAGCCTACCTGTGTAAATCAATATTATACTCGCGGACAGCTGCCCGTGGTTACGCAGCCAAGGCTAGACAGGAAAGGAAAGGGGACGGGGCTTTGTCCCTTTGTCATGAGGGCTGGCCTATATCAGCCTTAGCGAGCCCCCACTATCGCCCCATTCATCCCGCCGCACCCCTAGCCTAAACAAATATGAACCTCCCCTCAAGTTTGCGGACAAAAGCCCGCCTCATTCTTTTTCTTCTCTAGCCTGACTTGCATAGCCACAAAAAGCAGTCCACGAGCATAGGAAATGCAAAGTCTGAAAGCTGCAAAAGAGCGATCATTCTTCACGCTAGTCACTAAGCTTCGAAGAGGTGTTTACTCTCAGTGGAAAAAAAAAAAAGTTGACATGTGAATTGGATGTTGAAGGAGCTAGACGACCTGTGGCATTTATAGGCGAAGTGTATGGGGCCCTAGAGAAGCACTGTAGAAGTATAATCACGGGGAGGAAAAACAACATATGTTCTAGTTTCCTTCCGGCAAGAACAAAAACCAGTCCCTGAGAAATAGCTAACAGAGGCAGTATGAGAGGAAAAGACTACAGAAGAGGCACAGAAATGAAACCAGTATTACACAAACACCACTTGGACGCCAAGAACAAGTCACTCTCCTCTGGGCCACACGGACCAAATTAAGCATTAGCGAGGTGATTTCTCTGGTGGTATAAGTCTGTCATCAATGTACGGTAAAATGCCTGTAGTCATTGTTTTGAGGAAAACTTCACAGGCTGACTCGTAACGATGGCTTTTCAGCAATTTATATCGTGAAAGCTTTGTACTTGAGGATATAAATTATAAGGCGCCTGTTCGACTGCGCGAAAGCGTAGATCGGGCAATGCGCTTTAGCGCATTATGGCAAACATGGGTACCACAACAGAACTGCCACGTTCACTATTTACCTCGCTATAAAATGGAACTAGCCTCAGCCTCTACGGCAGGGTGATGTGAAATGCATTCACTAGCCAAGTTTTTCCATTAGGATGTAGAGATTCTCATTAATTACTCATTAACACAGGCTCTTTGAAATGATTGATATTGCAATTTAATTTATCTCAGAATTATTGTTAAATTCTGCCCGTCCGCCCGAGCAGACATTTTATTCCACGTAAATACCAGCGCGCTCCCTTTGACGTTATCTTTCTGGAAACTTTATGCGCTTTTCCTTTGTTTTCTGTCAAACGTTGAATTCTAAGATCAATATCTGCGGAAATACTCACTGCCTAGCACCCGTGACCCGCCACAAACATTGTGTTATTTATATTTCCACCATCTGTTCGAGTATTTCACACCTGACGTGTTGCATTTCAGTCATTATTATTCCTAGCTGATCTTCTCAGAAAAAAGCACACCAAGGGACACCTGTAGAGAAAACACCCCGCATAGCAGCCGCCTACTATACTTTTCGACCAATTCTAAAACAAACTGCACAATTGTGCTGAATAAAAATTGCTAATTTCAAAAACATTTACTAAGATTTGCCTCCGCAATAAATAAATGAAATCTTCACAAGCGCCGCTAGCATTCCACCAGGTAGTATACCGGGTGTTTCATTTAAAGTGTTCTGTAATTTTGGTAAAAAGGGTCTTTGAGTTAGAAGAGCGTTTCTGTCAGCGTTTTCAAGCACCACAATGTAGCTAAGACGTGCTCACTAGTTGCAGGGCAATGAATAGGGAATAGTTAATGTTGTGCAGTTAGTCTTCTTATTTATTGAGAATTGTGTAGCCCACGGCAAGTAATATACACATCAGTTATTAGGATTTCTTAAACGCAGTTACTTTAGGTCTTCTGGCGAAACAAATTTAGGCCATTTCCAGGAGTTATGCTCATTGGATGGACTGTTTGCCTGCAAGCGTTCCAAAAGCGCATGCATGTTCGCACAATAACGCCAAAGTTTGCTGGGTCGCAATGCCAATGCTCACTGCGTTTTTGATGTTCTAAAAACTGATATGAACGTTACTTATGCTGAACAACATTCCCCTTAATAAATAACCAGGCTAGTAATTAGCACGGCTTAGTTGAATTTTGATGCGCTACACAGCTGAGAATGCTTTGCCTACAAAATCATTCGCCGAACTGAAAAATACAATTTAAGAAGATTTCAGAACATATTGTGACACATATACTATCCTCAATGGTTACGGCGCTCGGCTACTGAGCCGCAGGGTAGGGTTCTAACCTCGCATCGGCGGCCGCGTTTGACGGAGAAAAACGCAAAAGGCGCCCGTGTACCTTCACATCCCCAGAAGAAGAAAATCTTCATAACGACGCTGGCAAACAACCAGGCAATATACCGGGAGTTTCATCTAAAATGTTCCGTGCTCAGTGCACATAACCGTTCCGAGGAGCACTCAAGCAATGTGCCCTTTCTAACTTAGATTTTTTGGAACGTTAAACCTCCGCGCCTTGCGAAGTCATGTCTAAAAAAATGTTGCACGAAAAGAATAATTACGTACTCAGGTCTGAGATGTCACTGCCACTTTTTATTTTCTTGTCAAAATGAACTCTCCTAGCAACATGCCACGATGAGCTTACCGACTCAAATCCTCATCTCACGACTCACTACTAGTAGCGGCGCCCGTTGCACAAACCGTTTAAGGTAGTGACTCTCCTGCCCGGCGTATTTGTCGCAAACAGTGGCTCTTGGCTTTAATTTTGTCACCCTAGGTTAGAAACATTTTTACTGGATAATTTTGTCCAATCCAAACATATTTTTGACGGCGATCGACCCTATTGTTTAAAACAAGTTTCATGCGCTTGCCAGCCTTCATCATCATCATCATCATCAGCCTGACTACATCCACTGCAGGGCAAAGGCCTCTCACAAGTCTCTCCAATTAACCCCGTCCTTAGCCACCTGTGACCACCGTATCACCGCAAACTTCTTAATCTCATCCGCCCACCTAACTTTCTGCCGTCCCCTGCTAGGTTTGCTTTCTCTTGGAATCAACTCCGTTACCCTTAGGACCAGCGGTTATCTTGCCTTCGCATTACGTGCCCTGCCCAAGCCCATTTCTTCCTCTTGATTTCAACTAAGATGTCATTAACCCGCGTTTGTTCCCTCAGCCACTCCGCCCTCTTCCGATGTCTTAACGTTACACCTATCATTTTCCTTTCCATAGCTCGCTGCGTTGTTCTTAACTTAAGCTGAACCCTCTTTGTTAGCCTCCACATTTTTGCCCCATAGGTGAGTACCGGTAGGATAGAGCTGTTGTATATTTTTCTCTTCAGGGATATTGGTAAGCTACCATTCATGATCTGAGAGAACCTCCCATATGCGCTCCACCCCATTCTTTTTCTTCTAGTTATTTCCCTCTCATGATCCGGATCTGCGGTCACTACCTGCCCTAAGTAGATATATTCTCTCACTACTTCCAGCACCTCGCTACCATTTGCGGACTGCTGTTCCCTTGCTAGGCTGTTGAACATTACATTGGTTTTCTGCATGTTAATTCTTAGCCCCATCGTTCTGCTCTGCCTGTATAACTGATTGATCATGCTTTGCAGTTCTAGTCCTGAGTGGCTTAGCAAGGCAATGTCATCAGCGAATCGCAAATTACTGAGGTATTCTCCGTTAACTCTTATCCCCAACTGTTCCCATTCCAGTCCCCGGAATACCTCTTGTAAGCAGGCAGTGAAGAGCATTGCCGAGATCGCGTCTCCCTGCCTGACACCTTTCCGTATTGGAATTTTATTGCTGTATTTATGGAGAACTATAGTAGCTGTGCAATCGTTATAAATATCTTCCAATATTTTCACATACCACTCTTCCATACCCTGATTCCGCAATGCCTGCATGACAGCTGAGCTTTCCACTGAGTCAAATGCTTTCTCGTAATCAATGAACGCTATATATAGGGGTTGGTTATATTCTGCGCATTTCTTTATCACCTGATTGCTAGTGTGAATGTGATCTATTGTCGAGTATCCTTTACGAAAGCCTGCCCGATAATTTGGTTGACTAAAGTCCAAGGTTGTCCTGACTCAATTATCGATTACCTTAGTAAATACCTTGTAGGCCAGCCTTACTTGAATGTATGTCGAACATTTTGTCTGAGACAACTTGCTAAAGATCTCATGATAACTCTAATTCTGTAGCGGACATCCTTTATTCTCCTAACCAGTCGTTGCGCTATGGTTTGAAACGCAGGTTGCTTGGTTGGAGCTTTTTTTCTTTTAAAAATTCTTTACTTTTATAGACTGCAAAAAGGGTAATTTAGAAGCGAATAATAAAGAGCTGTATTGATATTTTTAAAATTTATTTAAATATTTTGAAAAATGGAGAGTCGAATCGAATTGTATCCTATTCGAAGATGAATTTACAGACATGATGACGAAATTTATACCTGCTGTCATTGTCAAATGCAAGCCTTCACTAGCGTTCTTGTAGTGGCTACTTCTGACGTGTATATTATAAAAAGCGAATGAATCAATAAATGTGACATCTGCAAAAGACTCATTACAAAACGCATGTAAGACATCAATGCAAAAATATGTAGCAGCTTTAAAAAAGCCGAAGTGACTTTTTTGCACAACACGTTAGTCTGCTTGCTGATGACCGACAACAAAAAGTCTGGCAGGCTTTATGCCGAACTAGGATTTCATAATAACTCCACGTGACAGCGATGGCATTTCGGAAGTGGTGCACTATGCCTTCGCAAGTTTTCGCTGAAGTGCTCTTGCGGCCCACTGTGCTGACCATCTCTCTGAAAATAAGCGCTGCACGCTAAGCACTATGCTGAAAGGTTCTACTGAAAGCATAGCAAAAATATAGCTCGGATGTCGTCGGTCAATTACTCGAGACATGTCGCCACAGTTCTGGCTTGAGCAAATGGAATAATGACCGAAGATCTTATGGTAATGGAAGTTCACTTACGACCTTAGTATTGGAGTATAACGGCGTAGAACTGATCATTTGGCTTGCCGAAGCCTACCAGGAAGCGAGTTCCCTAAAGGACTGCCTCCTGCCTAAGCAATGCACACTTATTATACTCTCAGTTGCAGGTGTAAACAAAACGGCGAAAAGAGGTTGCTGGTATTACGTCAGCGTGGGGCGAGCAATTAATATGACAGACTGTTTATTTGGAAGTTTTAACAAACAAAATGTCCCAGCAATTTCAGCGTATGGCCGGCGCAAAAATCCGGCTGAGAAAGCGCATAGCTATCCCGTTCGTTACTGTCTTTTCTTTCCATGAAGGGTGTGCTGTAAATTTTTTTATGAAGGTTAGACTCGCACTGCCCCGCGACTGTGGCTATTGTGATGGTCAAGCATGCACAATATTTCAGCGAAAAATTAGCGGAGACAGGTATATGAAGGCAGAGTGCTACAGTCTACGAATATCTTTTTTCATTCTGCCCATATAACTCCTTGCGACTCCAATATGTTCTTACACGCATGAAGAAAAATAAGGGCCATACTAAGGAATCATTTGCTTCGTTTCGCTTCATTTGCTCCGGTACATTCTAGTCCAGGTGATGGTGCCGGTTGGGAATGCCGCAACGTTAGCTGCGGCACCGCGCCCCTGAAGCCAGTTTATCCCAGAAACGCGCCCCACAGCAACGCCTGTCTTCTACGGGTTCCCTATGGCGGCGAATTATGGTATGCGGCAGCACTTTGCAAGGTCTGTAAACCTTTATAGGGGCCAATTTCTTACCGGCAAAGACATGGTCTCAGAAAAGAAAGTGTACCACGCGTCTGACTGGCAGAGAGATTTTGCTGTAACTAGCCTGGACGGGATGTAATGAACATAGCGGTCTTACGGGGCCGCGTGGCCGAACCTGCAAAACCTGAGATCTCTCGCTCCACATATTGTTTTTTGTCGTCATCACTCATGTTGCCGTCAGTTGATACTGAAAAAAAATAAATGGTATCGTAACACGGCACCAGACGATGATTAAACAGGAAAACAATGCAATTTTTTTATGCTGCAAGCCGGCAATTAAAGAGCCATGCTCTTCGAAAGCTATTGCAGCAAAACAAAGCAAGCAGAAAGGGAACTCATTTTTAGGTGGCCTATGGCAGATGACAGGTTTCCGGGGAACCATGGCGTTCTGCGCCATGGTTCCCCTAAGGAACTTCTGAGTGACCGCCGCCGTGTCTTCCTCTCAGACAACGTCGAAACCCTACTTCGCCAATGCCGCATTGTTCACCGCTCCTGAACTGCATATCACCCTCAAACCAATGGCAGGACTGAATGTTTCAGTCGCCAATTCAGCGACATGCTGGCCATGTATATTGCCTCTAACCACTCAAACTGAGACTGCATTGTCCCATTTGTAACATACTCGCATGCTTACAACACTGCCACACTGAGCCCACCTGGCTTCTCTCCCTTCTTTTTTACGGTCGCGAGTCTACCTGTACCATGGATGCCATGCTTCCGTATCGCACTGATGTGTCCGAATCTGTGACCCTTTGTCAAGCACCGACATATCCTGAAGAATGCCGCCAGCTTGCCCGCTCTCTTACAACGCAAGACCGGAATCGCCAGAAGCACCTTCGTGCCCCTACCAGTCCTCTCCTGTCCTGTTCCCCAAACTTCGTGTGGCTTTGGGTTGCATAAACAGGTGCGGGTCTCTCCACAAAAATGTCAAAGTACCAGGGCTGGTATCTTTTAACTGCCAGACCTGTGCAGCGGACAACATTATTGAACCGCTTTCAACAGCTCAAGATGCGCGCCATCACGGCCGTGAAAGAGTGCATGTAGACCACTTCAAGCCGTAATATAATCCGCCTATCGTGCGTGCTCTCTGGGTGTCGCGGCTTAGCAGAACCTAGGTCGCTTTGCAAGTGTTGCAAAGGTTAAGAAAAGCGTTCGAGCTGCGAGCGAGCTTCAAATCTCTTGATCGTCGTCGCCTTTGACACACGCACTTCCCCACAGTAAGCGAGCGTGGCTGCTATACTCAACTATCTTTCAGGAGGAATATGTAAATAAGTTCGCCTACCTTTATTGCCTCGACCTTATGTGTGTTATTGACCCCAACAACCTTCTTGTTCTAAGGCCGAGATCATGTGAAAGCCGCATTCTACATAGTACTCGCTATCATTTATGGGAAGGTTGTTACTGCCCCTCTCGGCCTTTCTTTTTCTAGGCACCAATTTTTCTATAAACGTTTCTCTGAGAAGAGCACCAAAGAGACTGTAGCACTTTGAAAAAGCGTTCCTGCTAAGATTTTCTTCCAGAAACTACACGGCAATAACTCTTTGGGGTTGGTGTCATTTTTGCGCACCGCCGGGCCGATGAGTGCGACGTTACGGGAATAGAATGTTCTCCATCCCAATGTATGAAGTGGTGTGCAGATAAAACTTAGAGTTAATTTCGATGGAATAGAATCCCAAGAAACCACGGCTAATAAGGCAAAGGTATTTGTAAAAGGACTTGTTTCCTTCAGGAAGGATGGTTTAGTTCAGGTGAGTTCAACTACGAGTTAATGAAGAGGCCTTGCGGGGCTCGTGTATACTACTGTTGTATCGTAAGGAAGGTTAATTAGAAATTAAACAGTTGAACAGGCAGCATACTGTCGAGCCTATCTGTATTTTCTCTACTTCTTCCTCTTCTCTCGTGCGCGCGAGTGCGTGCAGCGCACCTACCACACTTGGTCTTCATCACAACTACCACTTACATTCAAGCTTTCTCCAACACACAGCAATTTTTCCATACCACTTTATGACTAGTCATGACTTTCTGCGGCTGAGCACGCTGTCGTGTAGTGTTATACCGACCATTGCGGCCGCAGCAACAAAGATCGAATTTCCTATGTGGTGTCACTTCGCCCCATAAATATGAGGTTGGTCCTATTTATTCTAAGCGTACCTACTGCAAGTATTTTTTTTATGCGGCTGCTTTGACTTAATACTTGACTTCTCGAAAGTATTGCTTAAGGTTCCACCTTGTAGCCGAGAATTACTGAGCAGCTCCGTATCTCAGAAGACCTTTCGAGTACAGGTTGAAAATGTTTTACGATTTACGCTTTCTACTTTTTTTTTGTAGCATTCATGGCAGGCACAGAAAGAGGACCTCCAGTAAACAACAAACACCTCAGTACAAAAAAATAGTCTTTAGTCTCAACGCGGGCGGCCCGTGCAAAATGTCTGGCTGGTCGTACGCAATGGAGGCAACTTACCGCTTATATTACTGATACTTGGAAGCGAAGTGCACATTTTGAATCCTTTACTGCAGCAAGCGACTGATGAAATGTTAAGTAAACGCTAGGGTAGGGTCCAGGTGTACAGTAGAGGTCTCATTTACCTCCCCGTTGCCTTTAAGAATAACTACACTGCGTATCGGTGATGTACCTGTCAAGAAGAGACCGCTAGCAGCAGTGAGGGAGATGGAGTACAACGACAGCATATTGCCACGTATCATTGTTTTGTCCGTTCGTTCGCGCAAGGCCGCAGGAAAGGGGTGTTATCATTTCTGTTCGTGACGCGAGAAGCGACCGGACTAATCTCGATTGATCACAGCCATGCCGAGCTGCATCTACGTGTTTCCAGATTACTCTAGATGATCTCGACCTGTTTCTCGAAGCTTCCTTGCCGGCTTTAAACTGAACGATGCCGCAAGCAGCGGGCATTCGTAGTTCGACGACTGACGAGCACGTCTGTTGCTTACACCGCCGCCGAGTGATTCAATTCTTTTGCGGGCGCAAGTCAGCCCCAATAAAGAGCTTTGTTCCCAAGTTTTGTTGCTGTCTTCTTGACTGCTGGATTGCCGTCACTACAACGTGACGTCTGGTGGAGGTGGTGGGTAAACTTCCATGCTCCGGACACCCCCTACAAGTCGTGACGCCAGCCCTCTGAGTCATTTACCGCAGGACCTGAGTCCAGTCTACCGCGCAAGCCGACGTCTGCTAGGAGACGCACCTTAGTTCGGGATTCTGACTGACCCTACCCGGAAGCGAAAGCCAGCAGGAACGTCCACCGTTAGCTTGCCCCAGACGACAACTCCAATCATTCTTCACCAGCCCCGGGTGCCACCAACCTTCGACGCTTCGCCTGGCGCCGACCCCCAAGAATGGCTGGAACAGTTCGACCGTGTGACTGCCTTCAACAACTGGGATGATGCTATGAAACTTAGGTACGTCTTCTTCGCCTTGGAGGGAGCAGCAAAAGTCTGGTTTGAGAATGAGGAAGCTAACCTCACGAACTGAGAAACCTTCAAGGAGCAGCTTCTAAAGACCTTCACGAACGTCGTGCGAAAGGAGAGAGCCCAGCAGTTGTTACAGTCTCGCATACAACACCCAAGCGACACCGTTGCTGTGCACACTGAGGAAATGAAGCGTCTCTTCCGGCGTGCGGACGTAAACATGAAGGAAGAAGAAAAAGTAAAGCTGCTCATGCGAGGAGTTAAAGTGCAACTCTTTTCCGCCCTCGACCGCAACCCACCGAAATCTGTCGCGGAATTTGTAGAAGAAGCATCCACGATGGAAAAAACTCTTGATGCCCGAGCCCGCCAGTATGACAGCCAGCAGCGCGTTTTCTCAGCAAGCTGCCTGGACACCGCTAACAGCAATGACCTGCGGGAGGTTATACGTCAAGTTGTGCGAGAGCAGCTCCGACGATTGCTGCCAACAGGAACGCAGCCGCAAATTTCATCGCTCACTGACGTCATCCGGGACGAGATTCAACAGGCCTTGGGTTTGACGCCGACACCCACGCAGCCTCTGCAGCCCCCAGCCATGACTTACGCCGCAGGTATGGGCCGTCCTGCCCCTCGACGACGGGACCCAAGCCCCTATCACCCTTAGCCAGCTGCGTTGGACCGCCGCCCACTCGCCCCAACCCGCCCGTCCTACGAGCGACGCGCGCAGCCGAGGAAATGCGACGAGTGGAGAACTCCCGACCTGCGCCGCCCACTATGCTTCCACTGTGGCGGAGCCGGTCATGTCCTCCGGCACTGCCCATACAGAAAACTGGGCATCAGAGGGTTCTCTTACGACGCTCCACGAGCCCGACCCGGCCAGCGACCAGCCGAAATCGAGGAGTTTTTGCGTCGGGAAGAATGCTCACCAGCCAGCCGCCTATCACGTTCCCCGTCGCCCTCATTACCGCGCTTTGTATCTCCTATCCGAGGCTACGCAGTGCGTGGACGCTCCCCCAGCCCCCGAAGGTTAAACTGAATAAAGCGGCCTCTGAAGGTGAGGTTGCTTCCGAGCGCACGATCACAGATCTTCCACCGACGAAAACGCAAGATCATGCCTCAACTACGACGACAACACCGACGACGAGGACGACGGCGACGCGGCCAGACTTGAAGCTTTTACCGCTGCCCAGTTAAATAACATCGGAGTACGCCCACCGCAGCCTCACTACTCGACGAAGCCGGGATCGGACGCCGAAGACAATGTACAATACGAGAACGTGATCAAGTGGCCTTGAAGTTACGGTCGACGGTCACGCGGGTACTGCCTTGGTCGACACGGGAGCTGACTACTCTGTTATGAGCGGCCCACTCGCTGTCCAACTCAGGAAGGTAACAACAACTTGGGATGGCCCGCTGATCCGCACCGCAGGTGGCAACCTGATTACGCCGTCAGGACGCTGCACCGCGAGAGTTTCTGTAAACGGGAGAACCTATGCGACAACCTTCCTGATCCTACAGCACTGCTCGCGAGACGTGATTTTGGGAATTGACTTCCTGAATGAACATCGAGCGATCATCGACCTCGATCTAAGTCGGTCAGGCTTTCCACGGAGAAAGCCATATCTGCAGCGACGACAGCGACTCATCACATTGCCTTAAACGTCCTCGACGAAGCAGTGAGCGTGCCACCCCGATCAAGTGTCGCCGCCTGTATAGGTACTGGAGACATCGAAATTGCCGAAGGCGTCATCGAGGGGAACACCCAGCTACTCCTGGATCGAGGACTGGCCGTCGCAAGGGGAGTCGCGCAAATCCGAAATGGCCAAGCCCAGGTGTTGCTAACCAACTTCATCGAAGAATACCGGCATCTAAACAAAGGTACGACGATCGCTTTCCTCGACGAGCTGGCAGACATCAGACATATTTGCCCTACCCGACCAACCCGTAGAGCCATCTGACCAACGCCATCAACCAACGTTTGATATCAACCTAGCATTACCACAGAGCAGACAAGACCAAATACGCAGTTTTCTTCAAAAGTACAGCGATTGCTTCTCATCAGCATCGAATGTGCAACGAACCAGGCTTGCCAAGCACCGCATTGTCACAGACGAACACGCCCGACCACTGCGACAGAGCCCCTACTGCGCATCGTCGCTAGAACGCCAAGCTATTCACAAGCAAATTGAGGAAATGCTTCGTGACGACGTTATCCAGCCATCAAGGAGCCCCTGGGCAGCACCAATCGTCCTAATGAAAAAGAAAGACGGCACCCTTCGCTTTTGCGTCGATTACCGCCGCTTGAACAGCATTACGAAGGATGTCTACCCCCTGCCCCGCATCGACGATACATTGGACCGGCTGTGCAACGCTAAGTACTTCTCATCGATGGACCTGAAGAGCGGCTACTGGCAAATTTATGTCGACGAAAGAGATCGCGAGAAGACTGCGTTCATCACGCCAGACGGACCCTTCGAGTTCAAGGTGATGCTATTCGGCGTCTGCTCGGCCCCAGCGACGTTCCAGCTAGTAATGGATACGGTGCTCGCAGGCTTGAAGTGGTAAATTTGCCTAGTCTACTTAGATGACGTTGTTGTCTTCTCCTCAAGCTTTGAAGACCGCCTCAAAAGGCTTCGGATAGTGCTGGAAACGATCAGGTCTTAAGGAAACGATCAAGCCTGACCTTGAAACCAGACAAGTGCCACTTCGCCTACGAGGAGCTGCTGTTCCTTGGTCACGTCGTAAGCAAGGATGGAGTTCGCCCTGACCCCCAGAAGACGGCTGCGATTGCAGAGTTTCCACAGCCTAATGACAAGAAAGTTATACGCAGCTTCCTTGGATTGGGCGCTTATTACCGGTGATTCGTCAAGAACTTTTCGCGCATCGCTGAACCTTTGACCCAACTTACCAAGGGTGACGTGCCTTTTAAATACAAAAGGCCGCAGGAGGAAGGTTTCAACGAGCTGAAGCGCCGCTTACAGTCCCCTCCTGTGCTCGGGAACTTCGATGAAAACGCCGAAACCGAAGTTCATACCGATGCAAGCAGTGTGGGCTTAGCAGCGGTCTTTGTTCAGAAAAATGGCAGACAGGAGCAAGTTATCGCGTACGCTAGCCGTTCACTGTCGAGAGCCGAAGGCAACTATTCGACGACAGAGAAAGAATGTTTCGCCATTATTTGGGCCACGTCCAAATTTCGCCCCTACCTATACGGACGACCAGTTCAGGTTGTGAGCGATCACCATGCTCTGTGCTAGCTGGCCATTTTGAAAGATCCCTCCGGCCGCCGTGCTCGTTGGAGCCTGCGTCTTCAAGAATTCGACAAAACTGTAGTCTACAAATCTGGCCGCAAGCATTCCGATGCAGACTGCCTATCGCGAGCCCCCGTTGACGCAGCACCGGAAGAGGAAGACGACGACGCTTTCCTAGGACCGGTAAGCCCGAGGACATCATCATCATCATCATCGACCAGTAAGCGCCGCCAGTTTCGCGCAGCAGCAGCGCTCGGATCGTGAGTTGCAAAGTCTAGTTGATTATTTGAAAGGCATGACCGCATCGCCTCCCCGGGGGTTCAAGCGCCTACTGTCGTCCTTCACAATAATGTCCTCGTGAAGAAGAACTTCGCGCCCAACAGGACAGTGCGTCTTCTTCTCGTGCCCAAAAATCTGAGGCAAGAAATTATGTAGGCATGTAATAATGATGAGCCGACTGCAGGGCATTTCGTGATTTCTCGCACGCTGCACCGCATCCAGTAGAAGTACTATTGGCCGCGGCTCGCTACCGACGTTTTCCATTACGTGAAAACGTGCCGTGAGTGTCAGCGACGCAAAACGCCTCCGACTAGACCAGCCGGACTTCTGAACCCCATACCACCGCCAACTAAGCCCTTTCAGCAAATGGGGATGGACCTCCTCGGCCCCTTTCCGACTTCATCATCAGGTAACAAGTGGATCATCGTGGCCACCGTCTAAATGAACCGCTACGCCGAAGCAAAAGCGATGCCTAGTGGTACCGCAACAGAAGTTGCAAAATTTTTTGTCGAACAAATTCTCCTGCGACACGGCGCACCCGATGTGCTCATCACAGACCGAGGAACGGCATTTACAGCGGAGCTGACACAAGCCATTTTAAACTACAGCCAGACAAGCCATCGGAGATCAACTGCCTATCATCCACAAACCAACGGACTCACAGAGCGTCTGAACAAGACCATCGCAGACATGCTGTACATGTACATCGACGCCGACCACAAGACATGGGACTCCATTCTGCCCTACGTGATGTTCGCTTATAACACTGCCGTCCAGGAGACCACTAGGTCTGCGCCATTCCAGCTTGTATACGGCAGGAACCCCACGACAATCCTCGACGCAATGCTCCCGCACGTTTGAGACGAAGACAACCTCGACGTCGCCGCCTACCTCCGCCGCGCCAAGAAAGCCCGAAGACTTGCGCGGCTTCGCATAAAAGACCAGCAGCACAACGACGCCCGACGCTACAATCTGCTCCGACGAGATACGCATTACAAACCAGGTGATCGTGTTTGGATATAGACGCCAGTTCGCCGCCGTGGATTGAGTGAAAAGTTGCTGCGACGCTACTTTGGCCCTTACAGGGTTCGCCGTCGCATCGGTGACCTCGACTATGAAGTCATCCCCGACGGCACGACAGCATCTCAGCAACGCCGCACACGCCCGGAAGTTGTACAGGTCGTACGCCTGAAGCCATATTATGAACGCTAAATGACTCAAAGTTTGCATTTTTCGTGTTTATTTTGAATTTTAAAGCATCGAGGCTTCTTTGGGAGGGGGGTTGCCACGTATCATTGTATTGTCCGTTCGTTCGCGCAAGGCCGCAGGAAAGGGGTGTTATCATTTGTGTTCGTGACGCGAGAGGCGACCGGACTAATCTCGATTGATCACAGCCATGCCGAGCTGTATCTACTTGGTTCCAGATTACTCTAGATGATCTCGACCTGTTATCTCGAAGTTTCCTTGCCGGCTTTAAATTAAACGATGCCGCGAGCAGCGGGCATTCGTATTTCGACGACTGACGAGCACGTCTGTTGCTTACGCCGCCGCCGAGTGATTCAGTTCTTTAGCGGGTGAAAGTCAGTCCAAATAAAGAGCTTCGTTCCCAAGTTTTGTTGCTGTCTTCTTGACTGCTGGATTGCCGTCACTACAACGTGACAATATCTTTGCATCTATTTCGGGAATGAAAAACGCTGCTTGACATGTGCATATCTAACATACACGCTACGCAACGCACACAACGAACGAATTCTTGTCCTCCTTGGCCACGTCCGGGTGCGTTGATCCTTTGGAAGAAATAATACAGCAATTACTAATTAGAATCATCCCAAGAAAACGCCTAACATTTCGTAGCTTAAAAAGCCGACTGGTTAAATTGGAAAGAGAGGATTGTTGGTCTTGTTAGGTACAATGTATGTTTTTTTCAGCGCCAAAACCACAGCACCATGAAAGGCGACACACGCAGGCCGAATGCTGACTTCAATTGATGGTTTATTGCCACCAAAAAATATATAGGCACAGCAAGATTTAACACCTCAGCTCACAAGCGCATGCCCCGCACATTCGCATCCGCTTTAAGAAGTTCAACATATCGGCAGTTTTCAGCTAGGCACACGTATCATTCTGCTCTTTGGATATCGCATCTCATTGGATGACCATGTATGGGGTGTGAACAAAGGACCAACGCCTGTCAGAAGCAGTCACACTACCAAAAGTTAGCCAGGACAGCTTTCATGGTAGCACGAGAAAGAATTGATCAAGAACACGAAGTAGGAATGGTGCTGAATATTTCTGGAAGTCTTCTAATGCTTAGTAGATTTTTAAAGTTGATGTAATTGTCCGTTACCATCCACCAGGCGTATGCGTTCTACTCCTATGGAAAGGTACACTTTTGAAGGTGTTGCCTTTTGATGCTTATTAGGTTTCCGTCTTTAAGTGTGGAAGAATTGGTGCACTGAAAGAGAAGCAATGAAGCTGAAAAGTTATTGGCTCTATGGAAGCCGCCGTATTTCAGTGGTTAGCGCGCTCATCTACTGAGCCTACTTTCCTGGGCTCGACCCCGGGCGCGGCGCCCGCGTTTTGAAGGAGGCGAAACGTAAAAAATGGCTGAGGCTTAGCTAAGGTTAAGCCTAGTCAGATGGGAAGCATATTGATGGCTAGGCTTGGTAATACATGGCTTTCCTTGGTTGAATACTTGGTTATTTTAATACAACCACTAGAAGCCTTCGTCGGGGGGGAAGACAACGGCATGGCTACAGCGGAACGCCGACTAACCCCGAGACGCGCGTTGGGTGAGCGCCTGGATTGCCACGGAAGCCGCGTCCGCCTGCCCGGTGGAGCGAGCGTTTCACCTACACCGAGTGTGAACGCGCGTTCGAAATGCGCGGGAGTGTGACGTCACCATACCACGTGATTCACACGGCGTGCAACTGCAGCGACGGCACAAGTTGGAGCCCCGTCTCTCATCTGTCGTGACGTCAATGTGTCACGTGGTGTAACGTCACCATACCACGTGGTCTGCACGGCGTGCAACCGCAGCGACGGCACAAGTTGGAGCCCCGTCTCTCATCTGTCGTGACGTCATTGTGCCACGTGGTGTGACGTCACCATACCACGTGGTCTGCACGGCGTGCAACCGCAGCGACGGCACAAGTTGGAGCCCCGTCTCTCATCTGTCGTGACGTCATTGTGTCACGTGGTGTGACGTCACCACACCACGTGGTCTGCACGGCGTGCAACCGCAGCGACGGCACGAGTTGGAGCCCCGTCTCTCATCTGTCGTGACGTCACTGTGTCACGTGGTGTGCACGGCGTGTAACCGGCACGAAGGGCTTAGGTTACCTATTGTAATATGCTTCGCATAAAAGGCTCCCGTGTGCTGTGCGCTGGCAGTGCACATTAAAGATCCCAAGGTGATCGAAATTACACCGGAGCTCCCCACTATTGTGCCTCATTCTCTCTCTCCCTTCTTTTACTCCCACCTTCCTCCCTTCCCTTACGGCGCGGGTTGGGTTTCTGCCAAGATGTGAGACTACTGCGCCGTTTACTTTTATTAAAAAGCATTTCTCAATTTCCTTGGCTCTGTGAATTAAAAATGACTGAAGCATTATAAGTGTGTATAAGCACAGTTGTGAAGGCAATCCGCTTTAACCTACAAAACTAATATCCAATATATTCGAAACGGCCTTGGTTCCTTGTTGCAGAACACGCAAATAAACTAATAAATCATCTCAAGAATTGCCGCTTAAGAAAAGGGATAAAATTAATGCCCTAAACAAAATAAAAGTCAAAATGCAAAACATGTACAACAACAACAAACAATTTGCAGTACAGTTTGAAATCTCTATGGTCGCGCTTACAATCAGCCTGCAGTTCTGAGCTATCCCTATACAAATCGCCTAACATTTCAAGGAGGTTTCTGGGTAGACCACCATGGTCTCAAGAAGGAGACCCATCGTTATGAGTAGCTGCGACGAGTGCCTAGCAAGTCTACCGCAAAATGCAGACCTTTGTCGTAAAGGCCGGGGAAGACGTGTAAGTTTGGCTGACGAAATACTAGCCGGTGAGCGAGTAGACCGGTTGAAGGCTACGGTTTAACTGCACACGTTATATTCTTTTTTTTTAATGCAAAGGCCGTGATCTGCTTCAATGACTATGAATTGTCTCTAACCGCTCTGGCATTGATTCGCTAAATAGATTCCGAATTCCATTGGTAAGGCCCTCAACAAGGTCTTGTACATTGCACCCTACGCTTCCTTCACTCAGACTCAACTTAACGCTCTCGAGACTGCCCTTGTGGGCCTCTAGAAGGCAGCTCTCAACCTCCCTATCACTACCTCTACCACTAAACTCTTTGCCACAGGCCTCTTCCATCCTCTTCGTTCTCTTCTCAGTCTCCATCGTGACTCGCAGCTTGCCCGGCTTTCCCTTACCCGTCAGGGTCAGTGGTTATTGACTCAAGCGGGTATCTCGCCCATTCCAATCTCCCCGTTTACCTCTCCTATTCCCACCCCCGCGCCCAATCTTCGTATCCTTCCCCTCCCGACCAACATGTCCCCCGTCCTGCACGCCGGACGTCGTCATGCAGCCGCACAGCACCATTCCCCTCTCTTTGATACCCAGGGCGTAGCTTACACGGATGCCTCCTTCGTGGCTCCTCGGGGTTCCTGCGGCTACGCCCTGTACCATCCACACCTCCTGCTCCTGAAACCCACATCAGCGGGCCGTATCTACACCCTCCAGACGCATTGTCCCTCGAGATCCTCGCCATTGCGCATGCCCTCCAGTCATTTGCCCTCCTTCCCTCTCTCCAAGAGTACACAGTCTATTCAGACTCACAAGCCGCTATACACCAGATACAGAAACGCACCCTGACCCCTTCTCTCCAACAGGAGGTCGAACGAGCGGTCTCCGCACTGCAGCCTTCCATCGTTTTCCTCCGCTGGGTCCCTGGACATTCAGGGATCTACGGCAATGAGCTGGCCCATCAGCTCGCCCGCGAGGGCGGTGGGAGACTCACCCTTCGCCGCACCATAAAAGAGGTCTACCTTGAGCTCCGCCTCGACAAACGCCTTTACCCTCCCCCTCATCCATCACTCACGGTGCCGGAGTCTCGCCTTCTTCGGCACATTCAGATGAATGCAGTTATCACCCCGTCCCGCCTCTTCATCTATCGCTATCGATCGGACCCTTCCTGTCCCAACTGCCCCTGTATCTATGCGGACCTGGCCCATTGCCTCTTCTATTGCCCGGTTGCTCAGCAGTCGGGTTCCTTCCCCCCACCCTCTCTATCTATCACCACTTGGCTCGACTGGCTTGGCGCTGAAGGGGAAGAAGAACAGCGGCTTCTGGTCGCCCAGGCGGTCGACATGCTCGGCCTATTAATTATGGTCGATTAAAAGTGTTTTACTACTACTACTAAGGCCCCGCATAACAAGGAGTGCGGCAAAGCGTGCAGAATTACGGGTGAAACTTGCCCCTCACTCAATGAAGGTGTCTTGAAGATATGCCAATATGTTCATCCGAAAATAGCATAGGAAGTCATTGGTTATTGTAATTCAGGGTGTTGCTCAGAACGTCCACTGTTTTCGTATAAGTGAGGAGGATTTCAGTGCCACCAAATGCGTTATGCGGCATTGCCGTACTTCCAAAGCTCTAAAGGAGCGCCCGCTTTAACGACAGTTCGGTGCTGGCGCATTTCTACCCCGTCGCTGGTAACACCACTGATGATTACATTTTAGGAATACCATCCATCAAGCTGTGGAAACTGCGGCGGCCGCTAAAGGCAAGAAATATGCAGGAAATTCGTACCTTCATTCCATGCAGTTTGCCATTTATTCCGACTACATTTGTATGACAACTCATCCCTTCCCAGCGTACCGGCTACCGCCCAATGCACATCCAAGCCTCTCCTGAAGCAACTTCATTGTAGTAGCCGCTTCGAACATGATTACGACGACGATTATAAAAAGCGCTCCTCTGAACAGTCGGGGCTGTACAGCTGCGAGAGCTGTAGGGCACACCTCGGGCATTTGCCGCAGCAAGTGGTAGTCCCCCAACACAGGAGACAGTAGGTGAAAGGACGCCAAAGCTTCGCTGCTGAGCTGCGTGTCTTGGAAGCACTCGTCGTCAGCCGCCATTCGTACCACACGCCCTACCACAAAATCACGTACAGAAATGCAGCGTTTAAACACTGTCTGTTCGACCGGTGATCAGAACAGTAACAGGGCTTCAACCATACTTCTCAACGCTATGCCTGCTCTAGCTAGGCACCTACATTAGGCGGCAGAAATAACAAAAACGCAGCGCGCCGGCCAGCGCGCCCTACCCAGACGGAAACACAAAGGCAAAGACATCCTCGACCGTATTCGGTACTCGGTATACAACATCATCTGCCGTCTGACCCAAGGATGGAGGGAGGAGGTGGAGCGAGCGCGGCTTCGGCCGCTTTTCTGTTTTTTCAGCCAGCGTCTGCTTCGGCGGACGCGGTTGTTGCGACGCACGTCTCGTTCTCTCTCTTTTTATCTTTCCTCATATCTTTCAACTGTCTTCGATCGGCACGTGGCAGCGGTGGTGATTCGGCTTGAGCCAGTAGGCAGGCTGTGCACTTTCTTTTTCATCCTTCTCTCAGTCGCAGTCGGTCAGTCAGTCGCCGTCTAACCCAGTGCCCCTGGCGCGCAGGCTTCGCGAGAATATAAAAGTGGCACCAATTCCTCGCAGTGTGCCTTCCGATTATCACTGAGGCAGAAGGTGGGTCAGAGCACTGGCGCTGCTGTGCTCCCTCGGAAACGATGCGCGTACGGCCAATTCTGACGTCGCCAGCTACTGTGACAAGACGGCCATGTGCACGGAGGTCACAAACTGAGGTGGTGTTGCCCAAGCTGCTTCGTCGATTGCCTTCACTTTTATTCGGTCGGATGAATAAGGATGCCACCCATGGAGTACTACAAGCCGGATCATGGTCACATGACGCCGCATGCACAATAGATGTCACCAACAACTACCAGGCCGCCTCCCGGCGTCGGCGTAGGCATCCAGGCTGCCCACTCCCCATGCGCACCATATTGTCAAAAACCCGCTGAACTCCGCGCACTCCCCATGGTGTGCTACGTCTGGGCTCAAGGCCTTGCATTCCTTCCTGGCAACGAGCACGCCAGCGCACTCGATCGAAAACTTGCAGACCGGGCACCATGCGGCGGGTAGTCACCTCAACGAAGCACTACCGGCAGAACCAATGTCATTATCGCACATGCTTGAATACTGCAGAATCCTGCCAAGAACATTTCCCCACCCCACCTATTCCTATCAAGAGCGGACGCCAGCTCCCCACGAACCCCTTCCCGAGTCTCCACCGCTACCACATCTTCTCTTTTCAATACCCCTCACACTGTCCATCATGAAACGGCAACCAACCCACTCTATAGCCCTACAGGTTTGTGTGTCCAAAACATGCTCCGGCAAACACCTGTATCCGACGTGCGTAATTTCTAATAGAAACCTCCACCTCCAACCACTGCTGCTGATGTTTACGGTACAATGGTATAGTGTTTCCAAATTATATTCACTTTGAAATTTCACTGATTTCTGGCTCCTGCAAAATGCAAACAAAACTTTATTACGCTAGTTTATGCGCTGTTAGAGTTTAAATCCCGGCATCCCTTACAAATTTTGTAGGCGAGTTTTTTTGTTCGATATTTTTTGAAGCTTAATCACTGTCTTAAGGTGTACCACTTCTATATTTTCTCCAAAATTTGTGTAAGGAAGCTCCCCAAAAGAGTAACTTCATAGCAAATTGACGAGAGGAAGTATGTGCTCTGTGACTTTCGTGGCATAAAGCAAACGATTTTGATTTCTTACAAAGCTCACTGGGGTTAATGAAATATGCTTCTTTGGGTACGACCCCGAAAGAAAAACGTCACACTGAGGAGTACCACACTAAAAACTATTCGTGCCCCCCAAAATATCCGAGAAAGACCAAGTCGGATCAACCAGGTAAAATGTCCTCTCACATATCTCCCCAAAAAACACTGTCTTGTGCCAGGTGCGGTCACCCTATCTCATCTAACTTCCTTATCTCATCCGGTCACCTAACTTCCAGCATCCCGCTTCTACGCTTCCTTTCTCTTGTAATACGGTGAGTTACTGCTAAGAACCAACGGTTTGCCTTGCCTTCACATTACGTGCCCTGCCCAAGCTCATTTCTTCATCTTGATTATCGCTACAGTTTCATTAAGTCGTGTTCGCTCCCTCACTCACTCTCCCATCTTCCTGTCTCTTAACATCACGCCCATTATTTTTCTTTCCATTGCTTGCTGTTCTGCCGTTAAGTAAGATCAAGCGTTTTTTTTAGCCTGCACGTTCCTGCCCTATGGCTGAGTTCCGGTAAAATACAGCTGTTCAGCTGTTATATTCTCTTCTCCTGCGAGATATTGGTGAACTGCGATTCATATTCACAGAGAACCTACCAAATGCGCTCCAGCCCATTATTAATCTTCCAGGTCATTCTCTTTCTGACGTCACTACCCGCCCTAAGCAGACGCCGAAGCAGCACACATAATACATACGCACAATTTTTCAGATGGATGGCTTGACACTGGTCCTTTGCAGGACCGGCTTTTGCCAATACGTTTCCAGTATTGGGACGATTTCTTGTGCTGGTTGGGCGATTTTCCTTACCATTTCGAAAACGTTGCTACTTAATAGTAAACTTCTGTACTCTTTGGAAACTGTTTATCATTACTTTGACTTTCTGCATATTATATTTATATCCGCAGTACTGTTCTGCCTGACCAACTGGTGGGTAATGTTTTGCATTTCAAGTGCTGAGGTGCTTAGCAATGCCATATCATCGGCGAATTCGAGATTACTATGGTGTTCAATAATTCTTATCCTCAACTTTCCCGATCCAGGTCTCTGAATAACCCATGTAAACAGGCATTAAACAGCATTGAGGAGATCGTGTCTACATACATGACTCCATTTCTTATTGGAATTATATTGCTGACATTATGGAGAGCTATGGTAGCTAGGCACCAGCTATGAATATATTCGGAATTTTTACATAAGGCTCTTCGGTACCCTGATACTGCAACGCCTGCATCCCTGCTGAAGCTCCGACTGAATCAATTCTAGAGGCCCGTGTACGGTGCGATGTCAGTGCACATTGTTTGAACCTCAGGTGGTAGAAATTTCCGGAGTCCTTCACTACGGCGTCCCTCATAGCCTGAGCCGCTTTGGGACATTAAATCCTCGCACGAACCACAAACAAAATGATTTCTCGCGCTCGGTAAAGACGATATATAGGGATTTGTTATATTCTGCGCATTTTGTTCACGCTAACAGTGAGGTGCGCATTCTGCGCACTTGATTGATAGCGCGAACATGACCTTTCTTTGAGTACACTTTACTAGAGCCTGCCTGATCGCTTGGTTGATTGCAGTCGAAGGTGGTCCTGAATGCATTAGCAACTACCTTAGTAAACAAATCATAGGCAACAGACAATAGGCTGATCATGCTGCAATTTTTCGAGGCCTTTATGGATTCTTTCTTATGGAATAAGATGATTTTAGCGTTCTTCCAAGCTTCTGGCACCACCGATGGCATAAGGCATTGCGTATGTATAGTGGCTAGTCTTTCTAGCACAATCTGTCCTCCGTGCTTGAACAGATCTGCTGTTATCTGACCCTCAATAGCTGTTGTCAAGTTTTTCTTTCCCCCTAAAACTTTCTTCACTTCCTCTTTTATTACTGGAAGGATGTCCCAGTGCTGTACCCTACTGCATCTCTCACTAACATTCTTATTCACTGGATACTGCATAGATTTCTGCAGAACTCTTCGGCTACTTCAAGTATCTTTATCAAATCCGGCCACCTAACTTCCGACCAAAGACGCCTAACTAAATTTAGGTGTCTTTGTGTTTACAAATACATCTGATTTCTACGAGCGCATAGTTTGCTCCTAAGCGGTTTTTGGCTACCTCCGTTCCATAGAGCATGCTCGATTATCGCCATAATTGGCTTCCTTATGTTGGCTACCTTGTGCTTAGGAATTAAGTTTGATGGCTCTGCCAGTTCTATTCTGTCTGTGTGGTTAGTTGCCTTCCAAATTGTCCAATTGTTCCAAATTCCAATATTCCAAACTGTTTCCACAGATTTACCATATGCAGCACAGGTGAAATTATTGTTGTTAAATTTAAAACTTTACATTACCTTCCAACTCTGGGTAAAATTAGGCTGCAATTTTTTTTCTTGCTTACCAACTGAACTAGTTCGTTGAGTTGGGTCGACCAACTACAGTACAGATATTCAGCAAGATGTTGTGTTCATTTTAATGTCTTGCTACATCTCCGAAGGGAGGTATAGAGGTCAATTTCCAGAAGGAGGGGAAAAATATCCAAGTGTCATTATGGGGAAGAAATTGATCAAAATACCGTTCCCGCCCTTCTTCGCTCTAATTCTGATATTCTGTTTAGGCGTTACGGTCACGTCTTTCACGGAGGACGGAAGATGAAATCGGATTGAAATTCGATGCAACACTCAGTATGTTGTAAAGGAATTGCACTTTAATTTCTGACTCGGTTTCTTAAGAAGTCTTAAAGGTGCACTGAATAGGATTCTGAACTTGTCTTTTTGCCGCGGGAACTCGATCTACACGTTCCTAGCATTCTTAGAAACTGCGACTTATTGCCCTGTGTGGCCGATTTCCCTAATTAAATCGAATTAACGTCTGGTTCCCGTCTTTTTTTTAATTCTGCCTCGTACGATGGGCGGAGTCGACCAACGCGTGAAGTGCCTTTCAGCCAGCACCGTGGAGGCTTTGCTTTCGCTTTATTTTCTTTTTTAGGTTTCCATGAATAAATAGTTTCATTCGCAGATAATATAGCCGCAAAATAAGCCCGCAGAAATAAAAATCGGCGCGGACTATTTCCTACTACGGACTACTACGTATTAATCCGCCGATGGCAGAGCGGCAGGCCGCCACGGGACTGGGTGAAAGGCACTCCACGCGTTGGTCGACTCCGCCCTTCGTACGAGGCAGAATTCAAAAAAAAAAAAGCGGGAGCCGGACGCTAATTCGATTTAATTAGGAAAATCGGCCACACAGGGCAATAAATCGAAGTTTCTAAGAAAGCTCGGAACGTGTAGATCGAGTTCCCGCGGCAAAAAGACAAGTTCAGATTCCTCTTCAGTGCACCTTTAAAAGAGTATATTTTCAGAACCCGTGAAACCTATCGTCGCGCAGCGTTCTAGGCGTCCAAGGCGGCGTCCTCGTTTTACAACGACCCTGTTCAGCAAGGGCGGTATTCCCACAGTCAGCTTCCTGGATGCGAGCGATAAGTTTCATTGAAACATTGTCGACTCCACGCCTTATTTTAATTCGGGCAGAGGTTACTCTTCCGCCCTGCGCGAACTATCAACAGCTGCCCGTCTGCTTTGGTGCTTTTTTGGCCTCAGTGAAAGCGCCAGGCATGTTCTGAGCTATTCCGTACGACCACCGGTGTAGAGGATGTAGTTTTCTCCAGTGAAACCCGGCCCTTGATCGACCTTGGCACTGCAGTGCGGCGTAGCCAAAAAGGCTTCGCACAAGCACTTCAATTTTTTAACAAAATTGAAACTTGACCACTAAGAGTTCTGTAAGCTTTGCACTCTATTTTGTGTCCCAGTAGCGCAGAAAATTTATTTTATAGCTTATTTATTCTGATGTTTTCTGACTCAGTATATTTGATACTGTGGGAATATTTCTGCGAGACTTAAATTTGGCCAATCAGATTCTTTTCTCTGTAAGCACTATGTATCTTGCTTCTTTTCTTTATATCACTAAAAATGATTTATGCTAGCTACACTATGATGAACTGCAGTAAAGCAATAAACTTATTTCCGTTTAAGTTTTTGACCCGCGACACCCTGAAATGGCATGTTATACCGCGAATCAAAAAAGAGTTTAACACACAAGGTGTCCTTAAGGAACCGACAGTTTAACTTCAGTCATTGTCCCTCGCCCCGTTCGAGCTGACCTGAAATATCAAAGGGGGAAAAACACATACCATCTGTTGGAAATATAGTGGGATTAAAAGGGCAGCTCAAATGCTTGCAAAGATCACAGAACGCCCGATAGCACTTCATAAAACTAAACGAAGAAATTGAGCATGTGAAAGGTAGCTTGAACTACGTCATTGGTATTCAGATTTTACCTCACAACATTTGCTTTGTCTCTTCCTACGCTTTCCTGCATACATATTTCCTTAGAATATATAAAGAGCCAGGCGACAGCAGCTCAGCACTCACCGACTGGCACCGTGAGCTGATCTCCATGATGAGAAGCCTTATTTTCTTGACGCTTTTGGCCTTCTTAGCCGGCACTCTGGTCCTCGTGGCAGCTACTAAAGGAAGTAAGTTTCATCTCTTTATGCAACTGGACAACGCTGTAGCAGAATCGCAGTGATTTATGTGTTTAGTGTTGATGCGGAAAGATGAAAATTTTCAAGACAGGATCCCTTCTGTGTCAGCTGAGTAAGAAAAACCAGGTAACCTGCACGGTGTCATTTAGTTTTAGTCGAGTGTTCATTTGTTTTGTAAGATGGGTACTGGGATGGGTGTTAGAGGTACTGGGCGCCGGCGGTCCGTAGACACAGAGGTCGAGCACCGATAGCACACACAAAGCGATGACAATGCCGCTCAATGCAACTGTCAGAAGTTCGTCGTCGTCTTCGCCTGAATAGGAACTTCTTTGTCGTTACAACTGCCCCCCGGGTAGGAGAGGAGCCGTCCTGGCGACTTACGGCGTAGGTGAGATGGCAGAGTCATAATACGGCTTAAGGCCCTGGACGTGAACAGTCTCGCGTCCTCGCCTGCGAAGATCAGGAGATGGCATCAGTGGTTCCACCGCGTAATTAACAGGCGAGGTACGTTCCACAACTCGGTAGGGGCCGTGAAACTTTGAAAGAAGTTTCGAGGAGAGGCTCAGAGTACTGAATGGAATCCAGAGCCACACGAGGCGGGGACGTGTGATGGCTGTCACTGCGGGAGTTTGGACGGTATTGGGTCTCAGTTGTGAGGGAACGGCCGAATTGGCGACACTCTTCTGCGTGTCGTGCAGCTTGCAAAATAAGAGTATACTCAGATGCGTCAGGCTGGTATGGGAGAATGGTATCGAGTGGAGCAGAAGGGTGACGGCCGTCATGAAGATAAAACTGTATGTAGAAACTCTAACGACTAAGAAGTTTGCCGTCGTCTTCGCCCGATCAGGAACTTCTTCGTCGTTACAGTTTCTACATACGGCGTTCTATGGTTAAAGTTTTCACACACAATGATTTTGGGAATACAGCAGCAGCTAAGCAGTCAGTCCTCGTAAATATATTTCGGCTTATTAAGGACATTTGCCCACTTCTTCCTTTATATATTCCCATCTATTGGTTATATTCAGTGGTAAAATACGTGCGCAGGAGACCACATTGAGGTGGTGACATGACATTGATGATGATTTTGAGGTGGCACAAAGTACTCACTGTAGGTAAAGCGGGCCTAGATTATATTTCCTCTTTACCTTGAAAGCTACAGGTGAACTTGAAGGCAGTGGCTGTTTTCGTAGTTGAATAACATGTAAATTGTTGTTCCCGCAGTGTTCCGAAAAGTAGCTCGGTCGTGCATACTTGACACCATTCAACAAGCACGCGTATTCCCTTCGGGAGCCCTGCAGTCTATATACGGCTAGGGTGGATGTGTGAAGAGAGACGTAAAGTGAAGAAGCCGTATGTACCTGTCACGAAAAGCCAGTGCAAGCAGCTATATGAGGAACAACAAGACTCACGAACAACAAGGCCCCGTGACTCATGGGGGTTATGGGTAGAAGAAAATTACGTTTCGCGAGCTACCGTGCAAGTAGTTTGCTTCTCTCTGTGTTTGTCTAATGAGCTTTGCGTAGTCTTCATTGAGCGCCGTTGTCAAAGCAAGGACAGAACTTGGAATTAATTCTTGATACTGAGCTAGGGCATGCGTAAATGACGCAAGAGCGCGTGCTCAGTTTATTTATTTATTTATTTAAAACATACTGCAGTCATTGAAGACCAAGCAGGAGGGCAATACAGGTCATAAGTAAACGCAATTCAGCGCCACCATTAGCAAGCAATCACCAAAAAGCAACACAAGCAATCATAAACAATCAACGGGTCAAAGCAGTCAAAGCCATCAAACATGCAGTGCAAACACAGAAAAGGAAAGAGAAAGAAATGAATCAGCAAAAGGGAAGAGTAACATCAACCCAGAACTTTTCGTACTCGTTCTTCGAAAACATTTACATCATGCGCGGAAAAAACTTCTATTGGGAGTGCATTCTATTGTGAGACAGTGCGCGGAAAAAATGAGTTCTTAAACCTGTTAGTACGCGCAAAGATTGGTTCCAGGTTGTAAAGATGAGTGTGCGGAGTTTGACGACCCTCACGTGGATGAATGAACAATCGCGCGTTGATACCAAGTTGGTGATCGCACAGCCGATACAGAAACCGCAGCCTGGAAATCTTACTTCTGGTTTCTAAGGTCAAAATGTTGTTAGCACTCATTAGAGACGATGGAGAATCTAATCTGTGGTATGAATTGAATATGAAACGAACTGCCTTTCTCTGTACCATTTCTAGTTTATTTACGTCTTTTTTCAAGTGAGGGTCCCATACTGTACAGCCATATTCCGGTTGAGGTCTGATAAGGGCAAGCAGCTTAACATTGGAAGGGGCCGACCTTAATTTGAAACGAAGAAACCCTAGTTTCCTAAGGGATGATGTACAGATTTTATTAATGTGGCTGGTCCAGTTCAAGTTGTTAGCTATCGTAACACCTAAGTATTTACACTCGTTGACCTGAACTAATGGATATTCGTTGATTTTGTACAAAAATTGAGCCGGAGATTTCTTGTATAGTTACCCGAAGAAGGACAGATTTTTCTCTGTTTAATTCCATAGACCAAAGATTACACCACTGGTTCACAGCATTAAGGTTATTGTTCAAAACGATTTGGTCATTGGTACAACGGATAGTTTTGAATATTACACAGTCATCTGCAAACAGCCATATACTAACGGATGCGGTTAAAAGCATAAGAAGCTGTAAAATTTGAAGTAGCAGAAGGTGGCGTACGTTACTTGCATTTGACGCAAAAATGAGTGCCAAATTTAAAGCCTTAGTCTTCGTGGCAGCCTGCAGGAACCAAAGGCCGTCAGCACAAAATTCTCAACTGAGTTCCGATGCGAAGTATCTGCGCCGGCCTCTGCCAAGGAACTGTGTCATGCCACTCTTGAAGAGTAGCGGCTTCTACAGAAGGCGAAGTTAACTGAAAAGAAATCTGTACAAGAAAATGAGCATGTGGAACGCATTGCTAGCACCCGGTCACTAATTTGAAAAAAAAAAAAAATAGCAGGAGAGGAGAAAGCAGCAACGAGTGGCCAAGTGAGCGGAACGGCAAGTCATGGGCGTTGAAACAGCCTTGAATGGGTAGTTAAAGACGTATTTCTTGTTCTGTCAGCTTTTTTATTTGTTACCTTTTTTGTTTAAAGATTTGTTGAAAGATTACCTTTTAGCCGAAACGATCTCAGAAATCTTAGGCTGAAAAACGTTTAGTAGCTTAAAGTTCTGCTACAGAAAATTTGTTCTCCCTCGTGTGACAATATGTTTCTCTGAATCACCTCTAAAAAGAACGTGGTATGCATGCTTCATTAATATAAGAAATACTCTCATACAGAGTAGCGAAGTAGCACAGAAATACTTTCGATGTGAGCTTGCTTGTTGCTCTATATGTCTGCACTGGGGCGTTAGGTACGTTGGTGAGACCAAAACTTAGAAGGCGACGTGCTTCGCGGTGGCAATAGTCATAATGGCAGTCCGCCTTGACCATTACTCGAGCATGCTGCCCACAAGATATTTTCCGGAGTTTCTTAGATATAGACCTTGTATTGTGCAATACTAAGAATTTCGTGGCAGAATATAAGGAATCCGGGGCTGTTTAATAAATAAAATGAACGTCTGTATCTTCTAAAAAATAATTATTGAAAGCGTTAGCGTGAAATATTTTATGCATTTTCGAGAAAATTTGTACACACTACAGAAATTCCAGTACAATAACAAAAGGGAGACAGACAGCTGTGCTAATCTAGGGCTCTTACAAGACCTCTGAGCTAAGAAACTAAGACAGAGGCATTTATTATAGGTCACTGAAAAATATCTTCACAAAAAAAGGGCATTCCAGGAGTGGTGAAGCAAATAAAAGATTTTTAGTAAACAATGCGAGCCAGTTGTGATAAATTTATTGCCGAAATTGTGCCACTGCTCCAGAAAACCTGCGTTTTTTTTTTTCTGCAACTGGAAAAGTGGCTCCGCGTTACTTTACAATTTTAATGTGCTATTGCTCTTTTGCAGGTAAAAAAAGAGATATAAGTATCACGGACGAGTATTTTGTCGGTGCGTATTTTAAAACGGTTATTTCATTGATCCTGACAGCGAGACAATATACTGACTGAAATGATGCTTTTAAAGGATACCTGAAAAGAATGTGGAGCTCCATTGTTATGATATTCATTGTTTCAGTAACCTCTAGACAAACCGATTACTACTTATGTCGGCACAATATTGATTGTGTATTTAATTATGATCTTCTGAAATTCTAACCTTTCAGCGCTCCTAAAACGACCATGCGACGCCATATGCCGGCATAAGCAAATAGCCTAAGTTATCTTAAGGCTTTTTTAAACGTGCACCCATCTTCAACTTTTGTTTTCCCTAAAGTAAAGTAATCGATTTACGCTAAAGTTCGGAAGTAACATAAAAAGTTTGTCTCAATTATTTGGATGCACAACTATATTCCGGACAGGTACAGCACGTAATCTGCGTCGTATTTGTCGCTCCGGTGTCCACAGCTATGGCATATCTGTTACCTTGGTTGCCCAACCACAACTCGCTGCTTTTTCTATGTCGTGGCTACGATAGGTTTGGTTTATGGGGTGTTGAGTGCATTTGGGTGGTCGCTATGCCAACCATGTGCGTTATGAGGCAGTGCCGCTCGAACTATCGGAATGGACGACATATTTGATTTCAGAAGTTGTCAGTTAGACGCAAAAACCAGAACAAGAATAACATGCCCACGAATTCACTAAATACACATATTATAATCTACAATTGATGCTTTCTATGCTTAATGAAGCGTCGGGCCGGCATCACGAGCAGCACGCAATGATTCTGCCCATCCAGTAAAGTGTTCTGAAATGATATCAGCATAGTGAACACATGAGCAAATCGATAAACTTACGCACGTTTGCTGCTGAGATCTAGTGCTAAGATCAAGAGTTATGATAGTGATCGTGCTTAGATCACTATTACCGTTACATAGGGAAAATGGTTACACAAAGTGCGCTCCCGTTGGGCTGGCCTGCTCAAAATTCTCTCGGCAACTGATAGCCTGTTCCGCCTCGAACTTAGTGGTGAGGTTGCATTAATCGTTAAACTCTCTTCTCATCTCTGGTGACGACGAAAGAAAACAACCAACTGCCGCGGCAGCGCTACCGCCAGCGGCACCTGGCTACATTGGAGGCGGCGGAGATAGACCGCTCGTTTCTCCACTAGGCGCGAAATGGAGCTATGTGGTCCATTCCTGCGAAATCTCGTTTTTTTTTTGTCGCTGAAGGCGATGAGGATTGAATGAACGATTCTGATCGAATCAGGTAACTGTCCCATTCAAACGCAGCATAAAAACACCACCGACCGCCAGAGATTCGGCACCCGTGGGAAAAATTCGTACCAGAACAGGCTCACGCTTCGATGTCGCTGTTATCGTCGCCGATTTCATAATGGCGCTGCAGTCGAAATGATTAGAGCACCTACGTCGCGCAGCTATTGCTGAAGAGGTCTCGCTACGGCACCCAGTTTGTGTGACGACCGATGTTTCTGGCTGGTTAGCTAAGAAGGCGTTTTGCTACTTTCAAGGGGGACGTGCGTTGTGAAACAATTTATGTTTTTATGGTTATGATGTCAATCTAGACCATGAAACTAACCAAAGCGCAGTATAGACTGATAGATCAGGATTCTTGATACATATGTTCAAAAATTTCAATAACTTTTCACAAATCCTTTAATTTCTTGTGGCATTTTTTGATTAAAAACTACAACCGTTCTTTTTGGCGATATTGTCCTAAAGTGTAATAGAAAATTTATTTCGAGCAAGAGACATTTATTCATATAGTAATGCAATTACTGGACTAAAAGTGCACCACTAGCAGAAAAAATACGTGCCTGCCTGGCTGCCGAGGACGTGATTGTGAAGGAGACAAATTTTTGTTTTTGCTATAATAGAATAAGAGAATAAGATGATTTCTGCCATTTGTTATATTTAATGAATCATATTCGTTTAAAAAAAAGCAACACAGAAGATGTGAGCTTCTTAGTGCTAAAATGTTTGAGTTGGCGAAGTGAAATATATTATTTCCTCTTTTGAGGATAGCTGCGCATCATAGGCATCATAGGATAGCTGCGCATCATAGGCTCTTCCACAGCCTAACAGAGCAATAACCAGCACCAAAATAAGAGTAGTGATTGAGGCTGCTCTTTATCTTTCAAACGTTAAGAGCACACAAGAGCTGCGAACTTTTAACGGTTAACTCAAGTGGTTGTTATGAATTCATAAAGTTGTTCTCCCGACGGTTGTTTCCTCAGCGAAAGGTGTACAAGAGTACGGCGATCCACTCACTTTTTTGAGTGGTTCTTAGTCCGTTTTGAACGCCAGCTAATTTTTTGGGGAATCGAAGATCATCATATGTTCATTGCTTCCACAGTCACAATAAGCTTACCCTGGATTTGAGGTGAGACCTTGCCTGGTCAGTTAGCGCTCGCTGAGTCTGCCTCTACCATGAGAAATACCCGTTGAGGGCGGGGAAATCAACAAATGAGTGAAGTCTTGATACAGGCTGTGCAAAAAAAAAGCTAGGAGATGTTTACAGTGAGGTGAAAATAATTTTAGGACATACTGAAATACTTAGGACTTGGTGACGAGTACCCAGGGAGGGATGCATTTGTGGAACCATTTGATGTTGTTGCATGAAGATGTGGGAGTGTTACAGGAACCGTGGCGTGTCCTCCTTGGACAGGCGCGTAGTGTCACCTGGCCTTCGGCTTGTAAAGCAGTGTTTCCTTCCGCTAGGTTTGTCCCAAGAAATATTTGCTTCATGAAAGCTTGCCTATCTATTGAAGCTTCTGTATTCTTTATATGGTCACGGGTGCCGATGCACTCGTTAGTTTCAACCTTGAGTATAATTTCGTACTTTTTTTGCTGCGCGGAGTAAAAGTTGTTATGGAGGTGCCGTGGCAAGACTGATTTCCCTTGCTCAACTCTTATCCATTGTGGCATCAGAGCAGGGTTGCCGTTGGCGGCTACTTTGCGCCAAATTGGCTACTTTTCAACCCCGTCTGGCGATGAAAATTTCACGCTGGCTCCTTGGCTACTTTCTGGCTACTTTGAACTTCTATTTTGGCGCATTTACTAGCCGCTTTTTTTGCAATTGCATATACAATAGCAAGCAAGAACAGAAAAGAACAATTATTTCCAACGTTTGCTGTCCTCATTGCTGTCCTGGTCGCCTTGATGCGCGCGCGCGTCATCGACGCATATATTCCTCCAATGAACTGGAGTCTCAAATACGCCAGGAGCAGAGAATTAGCGGTGCACTTGATCGCGCATCATGTTTGACTTTCTGGCACGCAGCGGCATCGTACAAGGACACTTGCGGCGAATGCCCTTTTCAACACCTGGCGCAAGGAGCACTGAAAATTTTGACCCTTCCAATTTCTAATGCTGATGCAGAGCGCGTGTTCTCTTGCGTGAACTTGACGAAAACAGAGATCCGTAACAAAATGAAGCTGGACTTGCTTTTTTTTTTAAATCAAATCACGCCAGTCGATTCTGCGAATCAAATTTGGGCTATGACTCGAAGAAAAAACACCATCATCGTTTAACGTTCCTGCTGAGGGATTGAATAGAATGTGCCAAAATTACTCCGGCAAGAACACTATCTACTCTAGATAAACTACGCGGACTGAACTTTTATTTATTTGCAACGTACCTGATACTTGAAGGCCCAGCAAGAGGCCCAAAATTTTGTGCTCTTTATTTACTCTGTGCTTTTGTGTAGATTCAAAATGATAATATTTATTGTTCACTAATAAAAGTTGCTTATAATAATGGTTCTTTTCTACTTGGCTACAAATTTGGCCAAGATCAGGTGGCGTGGCTACTTTTGGCTACTTGTAGCTTCAGTTCTGGCTCTTTTTGAAAAATTCCCAACGGCAACCCTGCATCAGAGCACGAAACTTTGGGGAATAGCTGTTATGCCACATTCTCATCCCTTGAAGACACGTTGTATTCCTTAATAGATGCTCCAAGTATTTTTTTGCGGCCTAAAGGCAATAGTGGAGTTTTTAATTTTAGCATTGACTCAAAGAAATATACCTTATGTGGAGAGCTTTGACAACGCTCCTGAGCTCTTGGCAAGAAATTTGTTCAAGATAAGGATTCGGGGCTCAAATCACACCCTCTATAAGCCCGTCTTGAAGATTTCAGAACAAAGTGGTAGCGTTTTCACGTTGGTAAACCAAGTAGACATGCGAAAGCATGTGTTTAGCCCGGTATCGGAACGATTTGAACGACAGTCCTTGCATCTGCACCGCCAACAAAAATGGTGCATGCGTTTAAACAGCAACTTGGGAGTGGAAGTGGGTGAAGCCAGTGCATGGCGGGAAGGAGGCCCAAGGGGCGCACGCGCAGTCTTGGTGGCAGAAGCTGAGCGAGGCTACTACGTTTCGTAAGCTGCCGCGATTACGTAATATGAGCGCTGGACACAGGTCAGGTGGAGCCTTCTACCATCATGGCCAGTGACCAGCTCGGGTAGCGCGGATCGCCCTCAAGGTCAAGCTTCACCGAATTTTCTTGCGTGGGGTTTGAGACCATTAAAGAGTGAACGCTGTTTATAGCTTGGTAGCGATGGTTGTAATTAGAAGTATTTCTTAGGGTTTCTTACCTTTCTTTTA
Organism: Amblyomma mixtum; assembly: GCF_055824585.1. Lineage (NCBI taxonomy): Eukaryota > Metazoa > Arthropoda > Arachnida > Ixodida > Ixodidae > Amblyomma > Amblyomma mixtum. The sequence goes on from NC_143020.1 coordinate 50,377,308, forward strand.
TTACATGAATTTCAAAACTGGTTGTATCTGAGCTGTTTGGTACATAGCTTGAGTGACGTCAGCACGAGAATGGACACAAATCTAGCCCTGTCTATTGCTTTTCTGACGCCACTCAAACTAAAACTAAAGACTTCTAACACTGCTTTCTATTCTGATTCCTTAAGCGCAATCCTCTAGTAGAAATACTAGAAATATAAAATTCCTTTTCGAACTACTTGAGTGTACAATACACATGCAGTGTTTTTTTTAAAGATGTCTGAGACATGACTGGATTTTTTTTTTTCAGCCGAGAAGCATGAGTGCCCCCATGAAGAACCAGAAAAATGTTCTTACAGAAACAGAACATGTAAGCTTTTATAGATATTCGTGTGTGAAAAAAATCCTGACCACTTAATACGCAAATATGCTCTCTAGATTAGATACTAATATCTAAGGAAGTGTCGAAACACTGGGTTATTAGGGATTTAATGGAAGCATCCCAGGTGAACTTCTACAATCTTGTGGCTTCTTACACACTGCACCTTTAAACCAAATGGAAAGTTTATACATGGTTCATGAAGTAAACATAACTGGGAACTAAACATCATAAACGTTGATACTGTTAATTACCGAAATAAATAGAAAAGAGTTAATGGACACATTTATCGAACGAACATTAAACTTCAAGTCTTTCACTCCCTCTTACAGCCCCACCTTAACTGTTGCACGTTAATATGGGCCACGACTACTAAAACAATCGGCTGCAATGATAGTATTATTACCGCAACCACACTCATAAACTGTTCGATCAATTCAAGTTAGCGACAGCAATTTTCAATTACGTTCTACTATGCGTGCTGCAATTTTCTAGAGGTATCTGTCCAGGAATCCGTGAGAAAGTTGTTTACTCTTACATTGAAATCTCACACATATGGAACCAGGCCATCTCAGACATGGTTTGTACCACGGCCCAGCACAAAGTATCCTCTGCAAGCTTTAACGTACAATGTGCTATTTTTTTCTCAAAGGGCTGAAATACATTTTACTGGCTCTATTTACGTAACACGCCGAAGTGTGCGTGGCATGGTTGTTACTAGGCAGCTTTTTTAGGGCATAGTTTTAGTGTTTTCACGGAAACTTTCATCGAATATGCGCAGTACATGTGTTATATTGTATGCCTTTTCACCTGAAACACATTGTACGACACTTTATAGTCCGCCATTTATTTTACAGCTCTTTTATCTTTACCTACTCTCTTTTCTTGCTTTTGTACCATAAATTAAGTTATTTGCTTGTGAGCATGCATTTATTTCATATTTCAAGTGAATTTGAACCATTGTTAAGTGTATACAGAGCCGCTGCTGCCGAATTGGCTTCCTCGCCTAGTCAAGCTATGTTCGCAACTTTTTGCCAGGAAAGCCGGATACATTATACTGATTTCGAGAATAAACTTGATCTGATTTGAAAAAGAAATTAGGTTAGCTTAAACCCCATTGCTCCTTTCGGGTGCTGAATGCCGCTCTGCCAAACAATTGCTCAAAAACTACTTTCCCGAATTTTTTTTCGACTTCAAGTATCAGCGGTAAAGACATTCGAAACTTTGGTCCATTTTCTACAGGTTTATAATAAAACGGTTGCAGCTTGCATTGTAAAATACGATAATTTAAGTATACCAATTCCTTTTCACAGCTTCCGCACAAGTCAATAGAACTATCTGTGCTGCCTGACACAAGACAATGAAAGGCTCAGGCTAATTTTAGTCGCTCTAACCTTAAATGCATATATGTATATATATCTATATATATATATATATATATATATATATATATATATATATATATATATATATATATATATATATATATATATATATATATATATATATATATATATATATATATATATGCATTTATATATATGTCAATACATACAGAGAATTCCGTTTTTATGTGCGGGAATTTAAAAAATTCCTGTGAGCAAACTACTGGCCTAATCGAGAGCAAACTTCGCTCACGGGGTAGCATATTATGGTCTACGTTATTTGAGATGTAATTAAACGTCGGTACTTGCCTGCATTTCCTGAAATTAAGAAGAAACTGCTGTCAACTGCGAGAAAAGCTGTCGCAGACGAGAGCTATACGCGAGCCGAGCAGCTGGTTTGACAGGGCACGCCATCTGCCGGAAGGCGAGGCAAACGCGTCAAACCAGCTGCTCGGCTCGCGTATAGCTCTCGTCTGCGACAGCTTTTCTCGCAGTTGACAGCAGTTTCTGACAGCACCAGTGCAACCGGTTGTGAATCGTCTGCGTTTGGGCACCTCTATTTTTTGCATCCTATTGGCGAACCTTCCTTTAACAGTTCTGATTTCAACAATCGTTTCAGCATCACTGCCTGAATCTGTCATGGGAGGCAACCTTTACTTGACTTGTACCTGAAGTTTGCCGCAGTTGTAGTCTTTCATATTTGCCTTGTATTTGAAACCAATACTTTTCTCAATTCCGAGCTCGAGATGTATAGTCGCAGTGCGCCGCTAGCCACTTTCCTGCCGCAGCGCACACCTCCACCATAAGGACCATGCTGCCGTAATTAATGATGTAAGCATGATAAAAAATATCACAGAAACAGGAAGACCAAACCTCAAAAAACAAGCACGAGCGCTTACAACTGAAGTTTTTTGCAAAAACGAGCAACACGGTGTACGCGTTGCCAGCTTCCTTGCTTACACTTAATTAGCCCCGATGGAACTCGACAGATGTCGGCGCCGGCCCGCTAGTGCGACGCAGGCGCTGGGCGCGTTAATGCAGTTAAGCGGCATATTGAGAGGGCTGATGCCCCGGGCAGCATGACCTCTTCTCTCGAGGCCTATATCTCTGTCATTAGCTGCGAAAGAGACAGGCCAAACAGAAAAACAAAATCACCCTCAACAACAAGGTCTCTCCAGTTATAGAGAATTAACTCGTTACCTGCTTAGTGGCGTGGAAGCAAATATAAAGGAGGCGCGCACGCTCAGCGTAACAAAATTGACCCTAGTGTAAATGCTTGGGCTAGTGCCTAGATCATTCTAATAATAGCGCGATCGAAACAGGGCTTTTTTAACTCCCACTTTCTTCACCGGTGGGATGTCCCATTGTTGTGCGCTAATGCCTCTCCGATTAACTTGCTGGTTACAATGACTACTGTACATATTTGTGTAGAACTCCTCGGCTATTTTAAATATCTTATCTATATAGTTAACGATATGGCCGTGTTTGTCTCTCAGCTAATACATCTGGTTTTTACCTATGCCTAGTTTCTTCTTCACCGCTTTTGAACTGCCTTCGTTCTTTACGGCGTGCTCGATTGTCTACATATTAACATTCCTTATTTCAGCTACCTTGGCCTTATTTATTAACTTTCAGAACTCTGCCAGTTCTATTCTGTCGGAAGAGTCACACGCTTTCTTGGTTTGACGTTTATTAATCAGATTTTTCGTCCTCTGAGATAGCTTGCCGGTGTTCTGTCAAACCATTCTACCGCCTAATTTTACTGCTCACTGCGTATCGTTAGCTGCAACATTATCGCCCACACTTTAAATATTAAGATCTCCTCCCTCAGTTACCGCTGAATATCGGTTCTGCACTGATATCCTGAACTCCTCGACTTTCCTTCTTACCTCTGACTGGTTAATGGGCTTTCGCTTCACACGCTTCTTCAGTTCCCTCTTCAAGCCTATGCTAATTCGAGACCTTACTGCTCTGTGGTCGTTACAACGCTACTTTTCGAGGACCTCCAATTACTGCACGATAACAGGGTGAGCGTATAGTATCAGGTCTCCTTCATTCGTGTTCTAACTTTTTGGCCTCTTCCTTGGCCACTCCCTGTCCTCTCATTTGCTGCAGAAGATATTTACTGTCCGTAAATTATTTCAGTCTGCGAACTTCACTAACAAAAAGAGAGAGAAAGGAATTTTAATGAGGGAAAGGTGAAGAGGTCCACTAACAACTTCTCCCTTTTCTCTGTGGAGCCTGTACTAAAAACGCCTACCGCGTGGTCTACGGCGTCCTCCTTACCACCTTCGCTTTCATATCGCCCACCAGTGCAGTGTACTGCGATTTTACTTTGTCCATTGCCGATTCCACATCTTCACCTAAGCTTTCAGCTGTCTGGTCACCCTGCCTGGATGTCACCATACCTTCAGCTTGTGCCACTTATTAAGTTTAGTTACGATAGCAGCCACCCTCGTGTCAATATTATAAAATTTTTCTATGTTGCCAGCTATATCCTGATTTATTACCAATCCCACACCTAGTTCTCGTCTGCTGCTAATCGAAGATAGGCAAATACGTGCCCACCCCTTAGTGCTGTAGACATCTCATATTTCCTCCTAAACTCATTAAACTCTTTGATATCCCTTTTGATACCCGCTAGTTCCTCGAACAGCACTGTTAAGCTAGCCACACTGGATAAGTTCTAGCTTCAAACGCTGCCAGATTAAGTTTCCAATGATGGCCTGTCCACTGCGTCACAAGTCGTACGACCGCTTTGGTCAGCTGCTCCGTACCCGGTGGGGACTGAAGGCCGATGAGAAATTATTTTCTTTATAGAAGGTTGGGGCCATGTACTACACCATGGTGGGCAAATCCTGCACTGGTGAGGGAGTGCGCTGTTCGTTGTGGTCACCGAGATCAGGCTGCACTCCAGGCCTGGTTATGCAATACCATCTACACGCGGAGTTTTTTTAAACTTGGTCGATAATTGCGCATGGCACCGAGATTCGAATCTCGGTCTTGAACGGGAGACGGATGCTCTACCGCTACTCCATCACTGCATCACTCGGAGATAGGTTGTAGGAAACAGGAATTTAGATAGCGTATGAGATTGTGGAGGATTGGCCAGGATCGAGTTCACCTTCAGGATTTGTACCTTACGAAGACGGGCTCGTTTTTAGGATTGCATAAGCGGGACAACACTTTTGTTAGCCAAGGATGTGGCTCAAAGCCTCATAGAGCAATCAAATTTCAATGGACGTGTGCCGGGGGCTTATAGCCTCCCAGAACATCAGCCCTGACAGGAGCTGAACTCTGGGATTGCATCCTCGGAACACTGCACAGCCTGAACCCTGCCCCCGCAAAGCAACGTTTTTAACTTATAGATGATACTAATGTTACACGACCCAGTAGTGAGTGCTTTGACGTTTACGTCGAGAAATAAAGTCCACATTGGAGCTATTGGACGGTTTTCTACACCGCGGAAGTATGCGTAATGCGGTATCCCACCTCTGGGACAATATTCCATTTTATTTGCACGCCCTCTACACTCTCAGCATACCAAACATTTCTGCATGTAGACAGTATTTGTGCCACAACCATAGGCCGGTAATCAGCATACAGCGCCTACCATTCTCAACTTTCGACGATTACCGGCTCCGTGGTAGTGAACCTATCTTCAGTTGAATCTTTAATTTGAGCCAGATTTCATATCCCCAAAACCTGCATTAGGTTCGTCGAGCCGCGTCCCCCGCTAGGAACAGAGCTCTTTGGAATCGAAACCCATCTCGCAAAGCCTCACTGGCAAGCAATTCGCAACCTGAGCCACACTGCGCGGCGCGCTCGTTTCTTAGTTTTCATTTTGGCTGCCATTTTTGGACAGATACACTCATGACCAGCATGGAGAACTGCTAACTTGTGACCACATTGCGCAACGGGTTAAACGGGAAGCAATCAACTGATAAGCCTCCGGGTGTTTGAGAACTCCTGCAGCATGCGCATCTGTCGAACCCATCTGGCCACGGGCGCTGTGCCTGGCCGGGGAAGGACACCATTAACGTTTTCATGTGCGCACGCCGACACGTCGTCAGCCGCTCCTCCCCCCCTTCCCGCCTCCCCGCCACACACACATACATTTACGATATCACAGAAAGAACGATACCTACCGGACCCGGCTGCCTGTTTTATCTGGCATCGGTTTGGCTACACAGCCTGCTGCTGTTAATTTCCCACAGTTTGCCAGAATTTCAGGAAGAACCATCAACCAGATGATCACAGCTGTAATACCCTGTAATCAATTTTGTAATACCCTGGTTTGCAAGGCTTCCATACAAACGTACCAAGTAATATGTACTGGCTCGCGATTGGAGTAAATCTTTCAACAGATGTCGTACCCACGTGACGGGATGACTTAAGTATGCATCCTAATAATGCAGCTCCGCATTCCTCAGACTAGTTCACGTGAGCGCAGAAGGCGTCGGGCAGCGAAAGTCTGAGCTACACCGAAAACAGTCTACTGAAGATTACCATGCTCCCTAAGCGAAACTTGAGCGCCGGTCTACAGATGTCTCAGGCTCTGTTGGATTATTGTTTGCTTCGCTGGGTCGCCTGTTAGTACATTTGCGATGATATTGGTCCGGTGGTAGCGGTAGTTAACGGAGATAATGATGTCCAGTGCACAGCGCGGGAGTGCGTTGCAATTTAACGCGAGGCTTGATCTCGCCAGTAACGAAGGAGGAAGTAAAGAAAGCCTTAGCAGCAATGCGAAAGGGGAAAGCAGCTGTTGAGGATCGGATAACAGCAGATTTGTTGAAGGATAGAGAAGAGATTGTGCTGGAAAATTTAACCTTTTTGTATGCGCAATGCCTTATGACATGGAGCATACCTGAAGCTTCAAAGAACGCTAACTTTAACTTAAATCGTAAGAAAGGAGACGTAAATGACTTGAAAAATTATGGTCCGATCAGCGTACTCTTCGATGCCTACGCGGTATTAACTAAGGCAATCGGTAATAGAGTCAGGACAACCTTAGACTTCAATCAACCGAATGATCAGGCAGGCTTTCATAAAGATACTCGACAATAGACCATATGCACACTCTCAGTCAGGCGATAGAGAAATGCCCAGAATATAACCGACCCCTATATATAGCTTTCATTAATTAGGGAAAGCATTTGACTCAGTGGAAACCTCGGCTGTAATGCATCCATTGTGCATTCAGGGTGTTCAAGAGTGCTATATCCAAATACTGGATGATATCTATAACGGCTGCACAGAAAAATGAGAATAGAACAGAGCGCATATGGCAGGTTCTCTCAGATCATAAGTGAGAGTTTAACAATGTTTTTGCAGAGAAAAGTATACAAAAGCTGTATTTTACCGGTACTCACCTATGGGGCACAAACGTGGAGGCTAACGAAAGGGTTCTGCTTAAGTTGAAGAGAACGCAGCGAGCTATGGAAAGAAAAATCATAAGTTTAGCGTTAAGAGACCGGAAGCGGGCAGAGTGGGTGAGGGAACAAACGCGGGTTAATGACATCCTAGTCGAAATCAAGAGGCAGACATGGGCTGGGGCAGGGCATGCAATGTGAAGGCAAGGTAAACGCTGGTTCGTTCAGGGTAACGGAATAGACTCCCAGAGAAGGCATACGCAGCAGGGGGCGGCAGAAAGTTCGGTGGGTGGATGAGATTAACAATTTTGCGGGGATACAGTGGCGGCAGCTGGCAAAGGCCGGGACTAATCAGAGAGAAATAGAAGAGGCTTTCTCCCTGCAATGGGTATAGTCAGGCTGATGATTCACACTCGTGACATCAAGACCAAATAGCTCATGGGAGAGGAGCGAATGCAGTATAACGAATGTACAGTGCAGCATGTTGATTTCCGATGTGCGCTTGACATGAAGTTTATACTGGGAGGGCTCTGTATATCACTGTCACCTCCTAGATACAGCTCCCAATGTAGAAGAATACTGTAGACAAATATGCCGAGAAGTATTTTAGCCCGGAAATGAAACCAAGCGATGTGTTTTTGAAAACCATGGATGTTGACAAGTTCTCTGCATGATTGCAGTACTATGCTGACGGCTTGAGCAGCACAACGTGTTTTTACTTGATATGCATTTTACTGCTAAAGCAATACTACGCCAAGTCGAACCGCTCGTCGCGGGGTCTGTGGTCCGTGGGCCCCCCTGCTCCTCGAGGAGCCGCCGACGCGCCAAACAGATGGTGTGAAGTCAGCCTCTCCGTTGCTATGGCGGCGTGACGCCAGCTTGTTTATAGTTGCGGAAGCAACACTACTGGAGCCCAGCTCGGCTCGTCGCGTATGCTCGTGGCGGTGTGGCTACCAAACAACCTTGAGTCGCCGTTGCCTTGCAGATCGGGTAGCTACTCGGGTAAGTTCGGACGAGCGTCGTGCCAACTGCGCGAGAGGTTGCTATGGAAGAACAACATGGGTAACAAAATCTCGACAGGTGGCTGGCATAGAAACAGCCACCTGCCAGTTCAGTGGCGCTTCCCTTAACCGCTGCACCACTGCGCTGGTGGTGTTATATGAGGATTCGCCGCCATCTATGGGTCTTAAGAAGAAATTACCAATTCAGCATACATGGGCATTAACCCACTAAATATATCACGCCACACCCCTGACGCGGAGTTTAAGTGCCCCCTGCAATTGAAGAATGAACAGCTGCTTTCGCAGGTCTACTTGGTTTAACTACGCTAAACCCTTACCATTTTTTTTCTCTTCTTGCTCATGTTCTCACCGACTATGCTCCTCTGAGAAATGAGAGGTAGTGTGATCAGCAGCGTATTAAAACATCGATGAATCGGAAGCCCGATCGGAGGCAGATTTTTTTTTTCACCCATGCTGACTCGGATGTCTCTTAAAAGTGGATTTCAAGTCCTAATAATGGCATGAACTTCTTGGCCGCTGCTTCTGCTTCAGTCTTTCCTTGGATAATCCAGTACCCGCATATCCATGAGGAAACTGCTACATGGTGATCTTTCATGCCTTGGGGAATTCTTTTGGCGTTTCGTTAACCAAACTTCTCTTCCACGCTGTTGAACACGGGCTGTCGAGGAGTTTTAAAGCCGGCAGCGAGTCGCTGAAGATCACACACCTACATGGATCTCCTACTGATACTATAAACAGAGCTGGCAAGTGAATTGCATATATCTGAACTGAACTGTCGTTGAGACTCCTTCGCGAGCTAGTTTAACTGCTCGTAGTTTCTTCAGCTCTCGAATTATGAATGAACATGTCCATGAATATTTAAGGCTTCAGCCATCAGTACATACATGAATGTGACCAGCATTCCATAAGTATATTTAGTACATGGCTAACTTGCTAGTAGCAAGTACCATCATGTCGCGTTTTGTAATTATACTTGCCATACGCAACTGAATCTTAGGCGCCAACAGGAGCCACTGGGGGTACATTTTATCTCCTGTCCAATACTCATATTTTGGAAGATGCTATATGTGTTATAGAAACACTTGATCAATTTCGCTTCCATTACGATCCCGTACGCGAAACTAACGGGTGTTTTTCATGTTGGGACATTAGACGGAAAATGTGTCAGAAAGCCTCACTTGCTCGCCATTCATGAAATGAAGGCTGCCGCATCTTTGAAATAACCGGTGGGATAGGAGTCGCTTGCGGCACGCCCAAACATGCCCGAAGACCACTACCTATCAGTCTCTCTAAATTCTCTTCTGTGATTCGCGAAAGGCCAAGAAGTGTTCGTACAGAGTAAGCAATCTTTTGTCGTATGGTTACGTTGTGCACTTTGAGTTTGAGAAGAAGTGGTGTCGAACCGTACCAAGAATTTCAATGCCACCTGCCACAGTGGGCAGCTTGCTCACATCCTGGTCGGCAGGTTGTGATTACCCTACAACATAATTGAGCCGGCTAAGTAGCTTACTTTTGCTACTTTTCGCCTTTTTTTCGTGCATTTGTAACTCGCGGTTAACGACGCAAACGCAAACACCAGTGCCAATGACGACACCGGCTTCTATGTGATAAGAGCTCTATAATATCACGGCGTTAAAATGCCCCGTATTATCTCTGATATCACAAACTTGTGCACTCAGCAGTCCCCTAAATACTGCGGTACAAAAAAAGCTTCTCTAAGGTTTTGCAATCGCTTGTTCTATTTCTCTTTTTGCAGCTTGCTACTGTAAGCCTCCAATGGATGGTTATAGTAGACTTTCGCTTTTTGTCTACCATCCAAGATACAACAAATGCTTCGAATACAAAAATCTAGCCTATGGCTGTAACAGCTTCGATACCAAAGATGAGTGCTTGGAGAGTTGTCAGCGCAGAAAGCCTGGAAAGAAAATAAAAAACAGAAGGAAGGAAAACGGGTAAGCAACCAATTACCTTCATTTACAATACCGGACTCCGGTATGAATTTGTAAAAACTGATAATACTTGTATTAGTGTGTATGCTTGGATATTCATCATGGCATATTCCGCAGAAGCATTTTTGGGCGACTATTTTGTTATCGTTTTGTATTGGCACTATTAAGAGGAACCCGCCGCGGTGGCTCAGTGGTCATGGTGCTCGGCTGGTTACCCGAAAGACGCGGGTTCGATCCCGGCCACGGCGGTTGAATTTCATTGGAGGAGAAAATTCTAGAGGCCCGTGTACTGTCCGATGTCATTGCACGTTAAAGAACTCCAGGTGGTCGAAATTTCCGGAGCCCTCCACTACGGCGTCTCTCACAGCCTAAGTCGCTTTGGGACGTTAAACCCCATAAACCAAACCATTTAGTATAGCATAGAAAATGTGGATTAAGGTTTTTCTATGACAAGCTGGTATTTAAAGGATCTCAAGTTTGCTTCCATCGTTCAAAAAATATTTTACCAGATATGCCGATATACTAACTCAGTTTGAAATGTTCAGTCCAGACCATACTATTTTCTCGCATTGCTGTGTTTGTATGCTACCCCTTCGGAAATGGTCGGTATAACAAAATAATCATACGGAATGTGCAGGTTTTCAAAAACACACCATCGGAAGCGTAATAAAAGTCATTAATAAATCGACATCAAAACCAGGTGAACTTCGGGCGAAATAGACGTATTGTGCGGTGCCTATAACAACCATATTACTTAGGTTTGTAAACAACTAAAAGAAGCCGAACCTGTTCATTGAGCTGAGTCGGGTTGGTAGTGCCAATAGAGAAGTCGAAAGAATGAACGAAACGATTCCCAATCAGTTTTGTGGAAGCGAAGAAAAACATTTTCCTCATGCTGTGAACCGCAATGACATGTGGTACGTATTTCACATGAGTCAGAAATTTAGCGCATCCGGTGCTCAGGAACATAAATGCTGCTGCGCCGTCATTTGAAGACCTAATACATTGAGCACTGTGCTAAAATCAATCTGTTTTCTCAACTGTACTGTGATGGAAGCAATTTCTTTTGCGCTGCCACTCTCGAAAGTTACGACCACGTTGTTGGCGATGCCTACCCTTTCTTTGAGCGAACCGGTGAAGCAAAGTCTGCCTGATATGGCGTTATAGTCCAGCCTTTTTGAATACGGTGCCGTAGACAGTTTCTTACATCGGCAGCGGGCGCTGGTTTTGCATCGACCCTTCTGCAAGGCCAACGTTCATTGTGTACAGAAAAAAACAGCAGAGCATTTGTTTGGACTTAGATTTCGAAAGAATAATTATATTTCTCTGAAAAACTTACACAGCACTGTCTAGCATTGACTTCATATTCCGTGTTTGCTCAAACCACAAGATTGAGAACAAGAGAATCTATTTTTATCTTTTTCGTTGCTTAAGTACTTAAATATCGCAATTCTGATAACTACTGAACGCCACAGCCAAGAGTTCTTAGAGAAAACGTTTTTCATTTTAAACTCCTTATTTTTATGACTAGTCGAAGAGTTCGCTACATACACAGTATTGCCAGAGTGCAGCCGCAATTTCTCAAATATGTAATCTTAATGTGAACTGATGTATGTAATGCTGATGTAATCCTTTTGGTAAGCTGTGGCATAAAGAAACAATCTCGGGGCTATCATAAACAGTAAAAAATTACTGCTGCCTGAAGATCGACAATTAGGAAGACGTGGAACATAGCGGTCATACAACTAGGAGCAGACAAGAAACGCTGTGATTTTCTTGTAAACACTTCTAAGCGACCATATCCCTTACCAATTCGGCCAAGCGCACGTGAGCATTTACGACTTAAAGTGAATTCTCAAAGGCAAAACTACGTTTGCAGGAGTCGTCACTTTTCCAATTGGTCTAGTGATCGAATGTACTTGCCTGTATCGATATGTTTTTAAACTGAACGCATCTCAATTTTTGATTTCTGCTCTGTATATTATGTGGATCAATTTTTAACACTATGCACTCAATTCCTTGTAGATTGTCCGTTCTCCTATAGCCGTTTAGATTTTCCTTGTATAATAGTATTTCATTGAACTGATCTAAAAATTTCTCAGATGATGCAAATTAAGCAAAAATAAAAACAGTTGAAGTATGCGCTGCTACAGCAGGGTGCAAAGGCTGCAGATTTGAGTTTTGACAGTTTCCATTGGAAGCCAAAGCCTCTCATATGAATGTTTTAGGGTTTGCTTAATAATAACTGCTTTATATCTTTAGTGTTTATTACAGAATTTTTCGATTTCGTAGGCAGCTTGTCGTATCTATGCCGTCTTGAAGACAGTGCAGTCTGCCCGTAGAAAAACATATAACTCGCGTTTTAATCACACGGATGGTTCACGTTAATAGGTTAGCTGAGGCCCGTATTTATTAAGTGCTAGCCCAGCGCTGCGGGTGCTAGAAAAGCCACGAAGTGCGAATCTGCGAATTTTGCCGCAGAGTGTGGACAACTGAGCGGGCGGAGATGTGTCGTCCGTCACCGTAAATATTTTTTGCCCCATCCCTTTAGTGCAGCGCCAAACATAGCTGTTCAGCATACAATTTAAACTCTATGTATCGGAGCACTAGGCCCAGGGTGATTTGCTAGATATTGGAAGTGTCAAATTCAATGCAGCAGCTATTTTTCTCTAGGCATATCAATTTGGTACAGCACTACTTAAAATTTCGAAGCACTGTCTCTTTTTTCAAACTTTCCTGAGGGCTGTCAGGCCTCCCGGAGCGGTTAGGAATGTTACGTCGTTAATAATAGAAACTTTTAAAAATCTGGGCACCTACTTTGACCTGCACCTTACCTGGAGAGACCACACTATCTACCTCTCCGAGATGATTAGGGTCATTGCAGCCATGATGTACCACCTTCTTGAGAAATCTCCGGTGGCCTTTAGACGAGTGATTTACACATTATGAGTGCAACCTTCTTTACCATACGGTATTACAGCGGATGGTGCCTGCTCTGATTATAAGAAGCAAACAACATAACTTTCATACGCAGATGTGTAGATATCACATCACATCACTTTATTTCCTTAAAGACCCCCAGTTAGGGGGTATTACATAAGGGGTGGGTACAGGTAGAAACAAACTTTATGTACAAAGATAATATTCGTTAAATATGGCATTATACAATTCGAAAATGAGGATGGACAGGTGGTTGCAGCGACGTCGTGTGGAAGGCCGTTCCAGTCTTTGGCGGAGCGAGGAATGAATGATGCAGCAAACGTTGTGGTATGAGTCTGTGGACGGGAGACTTGCAGGGGATGACCAAGGCGGAGTGAAATGCGTGCTGGAGGGCTAATGTAGGGTGGAATACGCAAAGAGTTGTAAAAAAACTTCTGAAATAAACACGTAATGGCGATGCGACGACGACAGGCAAGGTTTGATAGGCTCAACTCCGCTTTTAAAGATGATATGCTGATATCATATGAATAACATGAATGAATGAATCTAGTGGGTCGGTTCTGTAGCGATTCTAGTGATGTTAACAAATAGATTCGGTTAGGGCTCCAAATGGGGGATGCATATTCTAGTTTTGTTCGAACGAGGGACTTGTAGGCAAGAAGCTTAACGTTTGGCGGAGCATGGTGCAAATGACGTTTCAGGAAACCAAGGGTTTTGTTAGCTGATGATAGAATGTTAGTGACATGCGCATTCCAGGTTAGACCTTGGCTTAAGGTTACACCCAAGTATTTATAGGAGTTGGTTAATTCTACTGCGACGCCAGAGATTACGTAAGGGAATAAAAGGGGCTTGCGTTTGCGGTGAAATGACACGTGTTTGCATTTATTGGGGTTAAGCTCCATGTGCCACTGGCTGCACCAGTCTTCTCTACAGGTTAGGCCGTTTTGGAGTGCTAGCTGATCGGATAGGTTATTAACTGTGCGGTAGACGACGCAGTCATCGGCAAACATGCGGATCTTAGAAGAAGTATGCATGGGTAAATCGTTGGTATATATAAGAAAAAGAAGGTGACCAAGCACTGAACCTTGAGGAACGCCTGATGTGACTGGGAGTGAGTTAGAGGATTGGTTATTAACATAGACACACTGGGAGCGACCTGTTAAAAATTTTTTTAGCCATTGTAAAACATTAGGGTGTAAATTTAACAGGGAAAGTTTTAGTAGTAAGCGTTTATGAGGTACCTTCTCAAAGGCTTTAGCAAAGTCCAAAAAGACTGCGTCGGTTTGAAGGTTAGAATCAAGATTTGTATGCAGATCATGAACAAAAATGGCTAATTGTGTTTCGCAGGAGAAACCCTTACGAAATCCATGCTGGGATTGATGAAAAAAATGGTTCGAGTCAAGAAAATGGATTATTTGTGAAAAAATGACATGCTCCATAATTTTGCATGGTACACTAGTCAATGAGATGGGACGATAGTTAAGAGGTGATTCTTTGTTACCTGATTTCAACACTGGAACGACCTTCCTCACTCTTCAGTCGCTGGGTATGTTACCTGTGTGAAGTGGTTGCGCAAACAATAAAGATAAGTATGCTGCAGAAACGTGCCGAGTATTTTTTAACAGCTTCGAGGTTATTTCATCAATACCTGCTGAGGATGATATTTTAATATTTTCGATAATACAGGCGATTCCATGTGCAGAAAGTGTGGGTAAAGGCATTGGAGGTATTGGAAATGCAGTTGTATCAGGTAGTGGCGTGTCAGTTTCGTCAGTGAAAACAGATGCGAATGCAGTGTTAAATATGTTCGCGCATTCAACGTCGCGGGCCTCTTGTCCAAGTGCGTCAGTAAGAGTGATAGTGCGTGTCTGCTGGTGGTTTAGTACTTGCCAGAATTTTCACGGATTGTTGATTAAGATCTTTGGCAGATATGCACCAAAAATTGTGCGTTTAGCTTTTCGAATGGATTGTTAATACACGTCCTCAGCCTCGTAATACTTATCCCAAGCGCATGCGCTTGGGTGGAGTTTTTCTGCTCGGAATAGCCGTTTTTTCTTGTTTTCGAGCGTTTTTAATGACTTCGAGAACCATGGCTTAAGACGATTGGCACATAATGTTATGGTGGGAATAAATTCAGACGCAAGTTCTAATATTTTGGTTTTAAAAGTTTGCCAGTTATCTTGAACAGATCGGTCTTGAAAGCCCGTTTCGAAAATTTGAAAAAAAATTATGCAGTTGGTTGTTCATCGCCTCGTAATTACCTCTACCGTACAAGCGGATCGTTTTTTGATAAGTTTGGCGCGATTCGGTGGCAAAAGTGAAGGTGGCATGTAAAACTTTGTGATCGCTTATTTCGCGGAGATAAGTAAGGGATGATAAACTTTCAGGGCGACTAGTCAATATCAAGTCCAGAATCTTAGAAGATTCATGTGTAACGCGTGTTGGTTCTGTTACTAATTAGGTGAGGTTAAAGTTGAGACACACATCAATGAAATTCGTCATTTCTGCGTTGCCTGTTGATGTTATGTTCTGCCAATTAATGCTAGGGTAGTTGAAATCGCCAAAGAGAAGGATGCATGCGTTAGGGTACTTAGTATCAAGTTGGTTTAGGCAACAACCTAGGCTATGCGCGAAATTTGAGTTATTGCTGGGAGGTCGATAGCAGACACCTAGTATGATTAACTGGGGGGCGGAACGACAAAGTACCCACAATATTTGAAGCTCCGAATCGATGTTAATAATAGAACAGGGAAACTGTTGGTTAGTGGCAATCAGAACACCTCCGCCTCGGGAGTCTTTGCGATCCTTCCGAAACACGTTAAAATTTGGTAAGTCGGGCAGAACTTCAGAATCGGTGATGTCACTTGTTAGCCATGTTTCAGTTAGTATAAGTATGCTGCTTACGGATGAGGAAACAAGGTTAGAAACATGCTCGCGCTTGGGAATAAAGCTGCGCATGTTTGTGAAGATAATGGAAAAAGAAAGATTTGGAATCTTATCTCGAGGACTATTGAATGGACGTACAGTTGCATGATGATGAGCCGATTGCTATGCGATTTCTTGGACCGTCTGTGAGGATTCGTGGAATGCATAGAGCTTCGAACCAATTTGCAGTGTTTTGTAGCGCAATGAAAATACTGTTTTTTTGCTTCGGGCGAATGCAACGAGCTGTTTCCGTGCGGCACGAACCCGGCGTGAAAAGTCCTCGCCAATGCTATAGTTGGTACCCTTTAGCATAGTGCCTTTGGAAAGTATTAGCTCCTTCGTTTTAAAGCAGGAGAAATTAACTATTATTGGGCGAAGATGCTCGGTTGAGTGGCGTCCAAGACGGTGAGCACGCTCTATTTCGTTGGAATCAATTGTCAACTTCAGGGTGTACTAGCAGTGGCGGATGACTGTTTCTTCGGATAGGGCATATGTTTCTGATGGATTGTCACCTGTGATGCTGTAGAAAATTAAGTTGTTTCGTCGTGAACGATTCTCGGCGTCGTCTATGCGGGCATCCATTTCAGAAATCTGACAGGTTATTTCAGTAGTGTTAGCGCTTATTGTGTCTAGGTCAGTGTGTAGGGCAGCTATGTCTTTATGGAGCGTTTCAAGGTCAGCCAGTCCCTTACTTATGTCAGCAATAGTTTTTTCGGTAGACGTGAGCTGGTTCCTGAGTCCCTGAACCTCACTGATTAGCTGCGACTGACCGGCAGAAAGCTTTTGCAGTTCTTCGAGAACTCTGTCGGAGCCTGGGTTTGTCTCAACATCTCCGGCCAGCAATAGCAAAGAACGAATAACATCCGCACACTCATCAGCAATAGCAAGGCAGCACCGTGGGCTCGGCAGCTCCAGAAGACAATAGTTACTTGATCGTTTGGTAAAAAGGCAGTAGGGTTGACTGACCTGCATGGCGAAGATCATCGGGTTAGATGACCTTATCGTGGCAATGCCACCGAGCCCACAGGGCGCCGTGCGCAGGTGACACAGCTTTATAGTATGCGCGTCGGTTGCCGTCGATGTCAATGGGGCAGACCAGGGTAGATCGAGGGTTAGATGCTCCGTTTGCGGCGCTGGTAAGCATTTCCAAGCTGCAGCCAGTTGACAGAAGGAGCCGCCGTGACGCTCCGAACGATATGGCTCGCTGGCAGCAATGGCGTCCGAAGGGGCAGGCAGCAGGGCGAAGAAAATGATCTCGGTGACGAGGGAAGCAAACACCTGCATGGCGAAGATCATCGGGTTAGATGACTTTATCGTGGCAATGCCACCGAGCCCACAGGGCGCCGTGCGCAGGTGACACAGCTTTATAGTATTGCCGCAACTTATTACTGGCGCCGCCTAGTAGTCGTGCTCAGGAGGCTGGCGCGCGCTCTTCTTCGCCCGAGAGCTCGCTCGTTAGTCGGTTTGCCGGCCGGGCCGTTTCCGCTGGCGCTTGGACGTTGTGGGAAATATAAACCTACCTACCTGCTTCCGTGACATTTTGGTGGAGCTTGCCCGGTACATCCCATGTCCGAAGAGCTTTTGGGTGCCTCCGAAGCCCCGCTACACACCGTGGACACACCTGTGCACAAGGCCAGCCGCCGCCTGAGAGGCTTAGCTCCCGTGTGTGTCCCCATCTTTCCTTACCGCGAACCATGACGACTACAGAGGCAAGCCAGCCCGTTCACCTTCCAGTGAGTGCCCAGCCGCTGTTCTTCTTTGCTCCGCGTATGCCCACGCCATTCCATGGCGATAAATTTGAGGATGTTGAGGACTGGTTGACGAACTACGACCGGGTCGCTGCGTTTAATGCTTGGGGCGAGGAGCGAAAGTTGCGGAACATTTATTTTTCACTTGAAGACGCCGCCAAGATGTGGTTCGAAAACCACGAGACTACCATCACCACCTGGCAAGATTGCCGGCAAAAGCTGATCAGCACATTCGGCAACGACGCAAGAAAAGAGATGGCTGAACTGGCTCTACAGTCCCGAGCGCAGCGGCCCAATGAGAGCGTCGCCATGTTCGTAGAAGAAATGACTCGGCTTTTCAACCGCGCGGATCCGTCCATGTCGGAGGCAAAGAAGGTGCGCCATTTTATGCGTGGCGTTAAAGAACAGATCTTCGTCGGCCTTGTACGTGACCCTCCATGTACTGTGGCTGATTTTAAGAAGGAGGCAACAAGTATGGAGCGTGCCCTACAACCGCGATTCGTACAATTTGATCGTTCTGCGAACATCACTGCTGTGGACTTCCCGCTCACCGATGAACGGCAACGAGAGTGGCGCCCTTCGCGAGCTTGTCCGAAGCATCGTACGTGAACAACTGCAAAAGCTGCCCTTTCTCGAGCAACACCCGCGTGTTGGAGGCATCTCGGATGTTACACGTGAAGAGCTCCGGCAAGCAGTGTCATCAATGCCATCCCCCCAGCCGCCTGCGCCGCACGTCATGTCCTACAGCGACGCGTTGCGTACCCCTGCGCCAGCACCACCGGCACCCTACAAGCCCACTCCTCTCGTCCGTCCTGCACCCCGACATCCAGCTTCGGCTGATGCGCCTGACACTCGACCGCCCGTTCGCCAAGCACACGTGTGGCGTACGCCGAACAATCTACCTCTGTGCTTCCACTGCGGCGAAGCCGGACACGTACTGCGCCACTGTCCATACCGTCAGATGGGCTTGCGCGGATTCTCACCGGATGCCCCTCGGCCGCACTATGGTGAACGACCTCGGGACATCGACCAGTACCTCAGCGCCAGCGTCCCACCTGCGTCCCTAACGCGACGCCAGTCCAGGTCGCCATCGCTGCGACAGTTCTCCCCCAACCGGCGTACTTCCTTCAGGCAGTCCCCAAGTCCGCGCCGGGAAAACTGAGGACGGCGACTCTCGGAGGTAGAGCCGCCGTCGATGAGCACTACGACCAACATCCTCCATTCACCGATTCGGTTACACATCTCGACCTCCGACCCCCCGCACCGACCAGCAGTCCGACCACTTTCGGACGATCGCCGCAGTTTTCCTCCGACGCCCCCAATCGACGCACCGAACGACCAACGTGTCCGACGACCTCCCGACGATCACAGAAGCTTACCTTCGACACCGCACTTCGACGCACTGAACGACCCGTCAGTTCGACGATCCGTGATACGGCGCACTTCGTCGACGGTGAGCTTCTTTCCGCTGAGATACCGGTCGTCGTTGACAACCACCATACGACTGCCCTTATAGATACCGGCGCTGATTTTTGCGTGATGAGTCGTGGCCTTGCTACAATCCTACGCAAAGTCATGACTCCTTTGCACGGCGCGCCGATAAGGACAGCCGGAGGGCATGTGCTGACGCCGCTAGGAGTGTGCTCCACCCGAGTCGAGATTCGCCACGTAACTTTCTCCTGTTGCTTTGCTGTGCTGGCGGAGTGCTCCAAGGACCTGATCCTCGGTCTTGATTTCCTTCGAGAAAACGGCGCAATCATCGACCTCCGTGACCTCATGGTGACTTTTTCGACCCAGCGCGCAGTTTCCGACGACTACAGAGCAGACAGGCCAGTTTTCCGGGTATGCAATGATCATGTCACACTACCTCCACGCACCAGCATGTTTGTTACAGTGCACTGCGACAACCCTCCCGCCCTTCAAGGCCTCGCGGAAATGAATGTGAATTTATTGTTGAGCCTACAAGTCTGCGTCGCTCGTGGGGTCATTTCCTTGAGTAATAAGCGAACTGAACTGCTTTTAACGAACTTTAGCGCCGAATATCGCCATTTACCGCAACGAGCAGCCATCGCCTACTTTGATGAAGTCGGCGAGCCCTCAGCCCACTGCGCCCTATCGTTGCTCAACAGGAACCCTCCCGAAAGCACTGGCCATACAGTTCGAACTGACGTGAATCCTGCTTTGCCTTTTGACCGGAAACGCCGCCTTCAAGCAATTCTTGACTCTTACCATGACTGCTTTGCCGTCACGTCCAAGGTGGGACAGACGTCAATAGCAAAGCATCGCATTATAGTTGACCCCACCGATCGCCCTATCCGCCAACACCCCTACCGAGTGTCGACTAAGGAACGCGAGGCTATTCGGGCGCATGTTGATGAAATGCTCCCCGATGATGTGATCCAACCGTCCACAAGCCCATGGGCCTCGCCATCTTGTGCTGGTCGCTAAAAAGGATGGAACACTCAGATTCTGCGTCGACTACAGGAGGCTCAACAAAATTACAAAAAAAAAAAGACGTCTACCCACTGCCTCGAATCGACGACTCGTTCGACGGACTCCGCCATGCCCGATACTTTTCATCGCTCGATCTACGCAGTGGCTATTGGCAGATCGAATTCGATGAACGTGATCGTGAAAAGACGGCGTTCATTACTCCTGACGGCCTCTAAGAATTTAAGGTGCTTCCGTTTGGTTTGTGCTCCGCCCCCGCGACCTTCCAAAGAATGATGGACATTGTCCTAGCCGGCCTCAAATGGCAGACGTGCCTCGTCTACCTTGACGACGTCGTCATTTTCTCTGCGACTTACGACGAGCATATCAAGCGCTTGACGGCCGTCCTAAATGTCATCCGCGCGGCCGGCCTCTCACTAAAACCGGAAAAATGCCACTTTGCATTCCAACAGCTGAAGTTTCTGGGCCATGTCGTCAGCGCTGAGATTATTAGCCCTGATCCAGAGAAGACGGCTGCCGTAGCTGCTTTACCGACTCCTACTGATAAAATTTCTGTTCGACAGTTTTTGGGCCTCTGTGCATATTACAGACGCTTTGTCCGTGACTTCTCCCGGATAGCCGAACCACTGACTCGTCTAACAAAGGACGACCAACCTTTCATCTGGGCCGACGAGCAGCAAAGGGCTTTCGAGGAGCTTCGCACACGCCTTCAAACAGCGCCCATACTTGGCCACTTCGACGAGGAGGCGGATACAGCATTGCATACTGACGCCAGTAACGTTGGCCTCGGAGCAGTTCTCGTTCAGCGGCAAGATGGTGCTGAGCGGGTCATTGCTTACGCCAGTCGCACCCTCTCTCGTGCCGAAGCGAATTATTCTACTACCGAAAAGGAGTGCCTTGCAATTGTGTGGGCGGTGACAAAATTTCGGCCGTATTTGTATGGTCGGCCGTTTAGAGTGGTCAGTGATCACCACTCTCTCTGCTGGCTAGCAAACCTTAAAGATCCTTCTGGCCGCTTAGCCCGCTGGAGTCTCCGCTTGCAGGAGTTCGACGTCACTATTGTGTACAAGTCCGGCAAGAAACACAGTGACGCTGACTGTCTATCCCGAGCCCCTATCCCGTGTTCTTCCCTTGAAACAGATGACTCCGTTTTTCTCGGCGCTCTCACGACGCCTGATCTCGCTCAACAACAGCGAGATGACACCAAACTGCGGCCCCTCATCGATTACTTCGAGGGAACTGCCTCATCGCCACCTCGCCTTTTTACGCGTGGCCTGTCGTCATTCTGACTGCGGGACGGCGTCCTTTACAAGAAAAACTACGCTTCCACAGGCATTCAGTACCTACTGGTGGTCCCAACGCCGCTCCGTCCCGACGTTTTGCAGGCATGTCACGACGAGCTTTCTGCTGGCCATCTCGGTTTCTCGCGGACCTTGGCTCGCGTACGACAAACGTACTACTGGCCCAAGCTTGCTGCTATTGTCCAGCACTATATTAAGACGTGCCGTGATTGCCAACGTCGGAAGGCGCCGCCTGTCAAGCCGGCCGGTCTGCTGCAGCCTATTGGTCCTCCTCGAGTACCCTTTCACCAAGTCGGTATGGACTTTCTCGGGCTGTTTCCTACGTCATCATTGGGCAACCGCTAGATTATAGTCGCCACTGATTACCCCACACGCTATTGTGAAACCAAAGCTCTTCCCAGCGGCACTTCTACTGATATTGCGAACTTTTTCATCTTTAACCTAGTCCTTCGTCATGGTGCCCCTGCGGTCGTTTTAACTGACAGAGGCACTGCATTTACTTCAGCTCTAACCCAGGAAGTTATGCGGCTCAGTGGCACTTGTCATCGCAAAACAACAGCTTACCATCCTCAGACAAATGGCCTTACTGAGCGACTCAATAAGACCATCGCCGATATGCTTTCACTGTACGTCGACGAAGACCATAACAACTGAGACCAGGTACTACCGTATGCAACATTTGCGTATAATACCGCAGTCCAGGAAACGACCCGCTCCACCCCGTTTCGTTTGGTGTACGGTCGCGAAGCAGTTACCATTCTGGATGCAGTGTTACTGCCCGATGTCGCCCTCCAATCAGTTGCTGGCGCTGACCAATTCGTCCAGCACGCTGAGGCCGCCCGTCAGCTAGCTCGACTGAGACTCCGAACGCAGGAGGTTAAAGACGCTCAACGCTATAACCTTCGTCACAGGGAGGTAATTTACAACCCTAGCGATCAAGTCTGGGTGTGGGTTCCTGTTCGCCAGCGGGGTCGCTCCGAGAAGCTCCTGCGCCGCTACTTCGGCCCGTACGAAGTGCTGCGCAAACTCAGCGACGTCACCTACGAAGTGATTCCGCAAGGAACTGTTCGTACGTCCCGACGGCAAACACAGTCGGAAGTCATACACGTTGCCCGGATGAAGCCCTTAGGCGCCCGCTAGGTCAAGCCTACGGTTCTGCTTGACCTCGCCACGCAGCATCGGGACGGGCAATGCCGCAACGCATTACTGGCGCCGCCTAGTAGTCGCGCTCAGGAGGCTGGCGCGCGCTCTTCTTCGCCCGGTAGCTCGCTCGCTAGTCGGTTTGCCGGCCGGGCCGTTTCCGCTGACGCTTGGACGTTGTGGCAAATATAAACCTGCCTAGCTGCTTCCGTGACAGTATGCGCGCCGGTTGCCGTCGATGTCAATGGA
Source organism: Amblyomma mixtum (assembly GCF_055824585.1). Taxonomy (NCBI): domain Eukaryota; kingdom Metazoa; phylum Arthropoda; class Arachnida; order Ixodida; family Ixodidae; genus Amblyomma; species Amblyomma mixtum. The sequence continues at coordinate 50,400,145 of NC_143020.1, forward strand.
GCAGACCAGTGTAGATCGAGGGTTAGATGCTCCGTTTGCGGCGCTGGTACGCATTTCCAAGCTGTAGCCAGTTGACAGAAGGAGCCGCCGTGACGCTCCGAACGATATTGCTCGCTGGGAGCAATGGCGTCCGAAGGGGCAGGCAGCAGGGCGAAGAAAATGATCTCGGTGACGAGGGAAGCAAACACCTGCATGGCGAAGATCGTCGGGTTAGATGACCTTATTGTGGCAATGCCACCGAGCCCACCTCGATACCGCAACAAACAACACACCGCAACAAACAACACCAAACAGCACTAGGCTGACGTTAAGGAAAAATTCAGCGGAGTAGGCACCCTCCTATTTAATAAAATCCTTTATTTTGTTCTGTTGTCACTGCATTATTGTTGAGAAAACTAAGAAAACAGAACACATTTTTCAATCTCGGGTTTTTAGAAATCATTCCAAAAAGATGCGAAATTCCTATTCGCCTTCTATAGTCAATGAAACTCCTGGCTATTTTTGTCTTACAAAATTTTATGATGATTTAAGAAAATCGTGTGTATATTTATTGCCTTACATATAGTTTTAATGGTTTTGTATCTGCTATTTTTCCTGTTAGTTCAATCAACATTGCCATGTATATTTAGTCAATGCACTATTATAGTTTTATTCTTTTTCTGGAGAAGATTCTCTACCTGCCATCTGATCAGCCCAAGTAAAATCTGCTTAGGCCGCTCGAAGGTGTATATCCCTGCTGAAAAAAAGTTCTATGATGCAATAACCTCAAAGATCATTCAATATAGAATATCATTCAGTCTGTATGATATATCATGCAATTGGTATGATATTCTATGACATCTCTATGATGGCTGTATGATTTTACAGAAATGTATGACATTTGAATGATAACTTTCTACGATTTGTATGATAAGCCTATGATATTTCTATGATAAACTGTATGAGTTTACTGCATCATACAACTTTTTTCAGTAGGGATCTACTGGAAATTAACAATACATTGAAACAAAACTTCGAAAACAAGAGTTAACAGCTAAAAGGCGTTCTAAAAATCACTTCACGTTAAAGTCATATTGAAGAATTCTTGACCTTAATATGCCACCCTCCGCAAGCGTGACAGGAGCAGAAAAGTGTGATACAGTTGAATTTTTTTGCCGGCAAGAGGCTGCGGGAGTTGCAACAGTCCAAAACATTTCGAATTTAGAGAGCGACGGGCGTTTGTTCGAACCACACACGCGAAGCAAGGAGCCCTGGAGAGTTGTTAGCCATTAGCAATGAAGGCATCTATTAGTGATGCTAGGAGTTACGGTATTAAATAAGTTTTTGCCACACAATTCATTACCAAATAATTGAATATGTGTGTTTTAAAGTGGAACAAGAATTTTATACAGCATTCTAGGAGCTCTGCTCAATCGTACGAGCTGTGACATCTCTCTTACGAAGAAGGACAGCTCGAAACATTAAACAGTATTCTAGGCCCAGGGTCTCATTACTTTGCGGTTATAGAAACCGAGTGATATACTACCACAGCGTGATATTAACAGCGCTGAAAGAAATTTGAAATAATGCAATCTCAAACCTTTTCGGTTCATCAAATTTTGCACATCTTCCCAGTACGTTAGCCGCGTGCTGAAATATATTCGTTCACGGATTCCAACTGACCCAATTGCATCATTAATTTTTGTATAGACATTATCCAAATTCTAACCCGTGGAAGCAGCACTTGCGCGAGAGAAAGAGAGTTACCGGACTTTTGTCTCTCGCATTTACAAGTTCACTGATCTATTTTTTTTTTTTGCAGGATGTGAAGAATCACTCTTCCCTCCTCGCTGGAATTTATTGCAAGAATAAATTCTCTTGAACTGCACCAGAGAGTTTTTGCTTGAATGGTGTGAAGGATAGAGCCACGGCTCCAAACCACCAATGTAAATTTCATCAAGGGTGACGTTCAAGTTATTATTTTAATGAAATGAGTAACTACAGTCCAGTAACCAGCTTTGAGCTACCATTCCATACCTCTGAATGGCCATACATGAGAGCAGAGATGAAGAAAATGTAACACCTTTCTTAGATTCTTATAGCATTAAGAACTCATTCGTTAGTGGAAAGGGGTTTAGTACGAATGCACAACTTCGCACAAAGTTGTGTAGCGTACTGTTTTAGCAGAACGGCAGCGTTGAAGTCGGTGCCTTCGAGTACGTTATCTCTTGCTTCAGGTGTACACTACTTTATGGAAGTGATTAAAATACATTTGAAGCATCTGTTTAGTTTTGCCAGTTTCCGTAAGGCTCGCCAATAATTTGTGGTACTTGGCACTGAAGGTAAACTTTAGGCTGTTAATCTCAGTCCCCATTGAAGATTGTTTCATGCGCTGCATCTTGCACACCGATGACAATCTTATAAGTTCCTCCACTTAACTGCGAAAAATGAGGCGTGACGCACATATAACACTCTTAATCTAAAATAACCTCTTGCATGTAACCATAAAGATTAAGTCAGAAATTATCTGAAAGGAAAAACCTCAGAAGCAATGGTAAGAGGAAACGCGTCTAGTGAGGCTCCGGTCAGCGAAAATATGCAAGCAGGACGATAACCGTGAGCTTACCACAATCTCGGACGCACAACATTCGAAATGTGTCAAGGACTTAAAAAATTGAATTGATTTGATTTATTTTATGTAGTACACATACAGGAGGAGATGGGAGAAAACGCCGCTATAATGCAGCTTGACTAGGCTGCCATCACCTAGAAGAGCAGAGCATCAGCAAGTAATATACATGTCAATGACGCAAACAAATACATGGTTGAACTGCAACCAATAAAAAAGAAAGAAAAGAGTTGACAAAAAACAAAATATAGGTATGAGCAAATGCCCATAGTGAAATTGTAAAAAAATAAATGGAATAAAACAAAGTTTACAGTGAAAAAAAATAGCAAATGCACACCACATGTGTCATGTTAGAGCATTTACATAATTTTATGGATGTAGAGAGATACATGACAGAAACAGACAATTTAGTGCTTTTAATAACAGATTCTCTATGATGATTCTTTTTTCTCCTGAAAGAATTCAACATACTTGGAATGACTGTGCAAAACATTTCAGAGCCGTAATTGGTACGTGAACGAGGCAGGAACCAAAATTCAGGATGGTGCTTTGAATAATAATGACTGTTAGGTCTTAAAGAAGCAATGTGTGATAAGAAGTTCAATACCTGTTTTTGTTGGCTTCTGAATGTTTTGCAAAGGCGATATTTGCATAGGTCCGATAAAGCTATTAAATGAAACTTTTTCAACAAAGCGTCAGGGTTGTGAGTGGACGAAGTATTAGAGATAATTTTAATCAGCCTATTTTGCAGTTTTATTAGCTTTGGCATATTTGTTGCCGTCATTGTACCCCATACCATAAGGCAGTATTGTATATGGGAAAGAAATAGCGAACGATAGATGACAAGTCTAGTGTTTATTGCTAATAACTGCCTGTTGCGATACAATATGCCTATTTGTATATTGCCCGTTTCCATGATGTGTGATCGGGGTGTAGGCCTTGTCAGGAGGCATGCTTGGTCTACCTCCTTTAGCCTCACCTCGAGGGCATATTGTATATAATATGGCCAAATAAACCTACTACTACTACTACACGTGCCGATTTACTTACCACGTGGTCGACGTGCATGTCCCACTGTATATGTTTTTGAAAAAAGACGCCTATAGTTAATACCAGATATATGCGCTTACCCTCATTGCCTCAAAGATATTCAGGAATCGAATCACTGATATAATGGAGCGAGCTGATATAAATTCAACATATGGGACAGAAAGAGTAAAGCAAAGGCGTCTCAACGTCAGCTAGTTCACAAAGAAGTTCGGAGGAGAAAGGTATGCGCAGAATATCCCAATCTAAATGTACAGTCATCATAGATGACGAAAAAGCACTTGACTCAGACGACACGTCGCAATCTTGCAGACGTTGCGACCATGGCGCAGATGACACATATGTAATACAAAATGAATATAAGGGCCGCATTGCTGCACTATCGGTGGCAAAAGTGGTATACTCCACGGACGGACGGACGGACGGACGGACGGACGGACGGACGGACGGACGGACGGACGGACGGACGGACGGACGGACGGACGGACGGACGGACGGACGGACGGACGGACGGACGGACGGACGGACGGACGGACGGACGGACGGACGGACGGACGGACGGACGGACGGACGGACGGACGGACGGACGGACGGACGGACGGACGGACGGACGGACGGACGGACGGACGGACGGACGGACGGACGGACGGACGGACGGACGGACGGACGGACGGACGGACGGACGGACGGACGGACGGACGGACGGACGGACGGACGGACGGACGGACGGACGGACGGACGGACGGACGGACGGACGGACGGACGGACGGACGGACGGACGGACGGACGGACGGACGGACGGACGGACGGACGGACGGACGGACGGACGGACGGACGGACGGACGGACGGACGGACGGACGGACGGACGGACGGACGGACGGACGGACGGACGGACGGACGGACGGACGGACGGACGGACGGACGGACGGACGGACGGACGGACGGACGGACGGACGGACGGACGGACGGACGGACGGACGGACGGACGGACGGACGGACGGACGGACGGACGGACGGACGGACGGACGGACGGACGGACGGACGGACGGACGGACGGACGGACGGACGGACGGACGGACGGACGGACGGACGGACGGACGGACGGACGGACGGACGGACGGACGGACGGACGGACGGACGGACGGACGGACGGGAGCATCCCTTTTGAAACGAGGTGGTGGCAATTTGTTAATTCAAGGCATCTTTCAAAATGCTTAAGGCGAACAATACCTACAACTCTCGGCGTGAACGGCGCAGCTGAGATGCTTAAACCCACACGAGGCAACCTAGCAGTAACATGCTTTGATTCCGCGATGAATATTTTAGTTCTTCATGTAGCGGCTGAAAAGCTGTTCAATGAGCACGCCGCAGCGAATGGGCGTCTGCCCCCACACATGCTGCCCGGTCTCGTAGTATCGGGCGGCGGTGGGCTGTTGGTCCTTGATCCGTAACTAGGCAAGCCGTGCTTCTGCTCGCTGAAAGCAGGCGGCGACGTCGGTCTTGTGTTCACCGGTTGCGTTTGCGAGTTGGCGGCTAGCGTGGTGGTTGCCTGCTTGTCGTGCACAGCCTAAACGGTGTCATATTGCCACGTATCGTTGTAGTGTCTGTTCGTTTGCGCAACGCCGCAGGAAAGGGGTGTTATCTTTTTTGTTCGTGAAGCGAGAAGCGACCAGACTAATCTCGATTGATCACAGCTATGCCGAGCTGCATCTACATGTTTCCAGATTACTCTACATGATCTCGACCTGTTATCTCGAAGTTTCCTTGCCGGCTTTAAATTGAACGATGCCACGAGCAGCGGTAATTCGTAGTTCTACGACTGACGAGCACATTTGTTGCTTACGCAGCCGCCGAGTGATTCAGTTCTTTTGCGGGCGCAAGACAGCCCAAATAAAGAGCTTCGTTTACAAGATTTTTGGTGTCTTCCTGACCGCTGGACTGCCGTCACTAAAACGTGACATCTCGTGGAGGTGCTGGGTAGCCTTTCATGTTCCGGACACACCCTACAAGTCGTGACGCCAGCCCTCTGAGTCATCTACCGCAGGACCTGAGTCTAGTCCACCGCGCAAGCCGACGACTGCAAGGGGACGCACCTGAGTTCGGGATTCTGCCGGATCCTACCCGGAAGCGAAAGCCAGCAGCAACTTCTACCATGAGCTTGCCCCAGACGATGACTCCAAACATTCTTCAGCAGCCCCGGGTGCCATCAACCTTCGACGCTTCGCCTGGCGCCGACCCCGAAGAATGGCTGGAACAGTTCGACCATGTGGCTGTCTTCAACAACTGGGACGATGCCACGAAACTTAGGTACGTCGTCTTCGCCTTGGAGGGACCAACAAGAACCTGGTTTGAGAATGAGGAAGCTAGCCTCACGAACTGGGAAACCTTCAAGGAGCAGCTTCTCAAGACTTTCACAAACGTCGTGAGAAAGGAGAGAGCCCAGCAGCTGCTACAGTTTCGCATGCAACGCCCAAACAACACCGTTGCAGTGAACACTGCGGAAATGAAGCGCCTCTTCCGGCGTGCCGACGCAAACATGAAGGAAGAAGAACAAGTAAAGCTGCTCATGCGAGGAGTTAAAGAGCAACTCTTTGCCGGCCTCGTCCGCAACCCACCGAAAACTGTCGCGGAATTCATAGAAGCGGCATCCACGATGGAAAAAACTCTTGGTGCCCGAGCCCACCAGTATGACCATCAGGAGCGCGTTTTCTCAGGAAGCTGCCTGGACACCACTAACAACGAGGACCTGCGGCAGGTTATACGTCAAGTTGTGCGAGAGGAGCTCCGACGATTGCTGCCAACGGGAACGCAGCCGCAACTTTCATCGCTCACTGACGTCATCCGGGACGAGGTTCAACAGGCCTTGGGTGTGACGCCGACACCCACGCAGCCTCTGCAGCCCCCAGCCATTGCTTACGCCGCAGCTGCGCGCCGTCCTGCCCCTCGACGACGGGACCCAAGCCCCTATCGCCCTCAGCCAGCTGCGTTGGACCGCCGCCCACTCGCCCCAACCCGCCCGTCCTACGAGCGACGCGCGCAGCCGAGGAAATGCGACGAGTGGAGAACTCCGACCAGCGCCGCCCAGTATGCTTCGACTGTGGCGAAGCCGGTCACGTCCTCCGGCACTGCCCATACAGAAAACTGGGCATCCGAGGGTACTCTTACGACGCTCCACGACCCCGACCCGGCCAGCGACCAGCCGAAATTGAGGAGTTTTTGCGTGGGGAAGAATACTCGTCGCCCAGCCGCCTATCACGTTCCCCGTCGCCTTCGTCTCCGCGCTTTGTATCTCCTAGCCGAGGCAACGCAGTGCGTGGACGCTCCCCCAGCCCCCGAAGGTTAAACTGAATAAAGCAGCCTCTGGAGGTGAGGCTGCTTCTGAGCGCAAGAACAAAGATACTCGACCGACGAAAACCCAAGTCCATGCCTCAACTACGACTACAACACCGACGACAACACCGCCGACAACACCCACGACAGCACCGACAACGACGACGACGACGCGGCCAGACTTGAAACTTTTTCCGCTGCCCAGTGAAGTAACGTCTGAGTACGCCCACCGCAGCCTCACTAGTCGACGAAGCCGAGATCGGACACCGAAGACAACGTACAATACGAGAACGCGAACAAGTGACCTTGAAGTTACGGTCGACGGTCACACGGTTACTGCCTTGGTCGACACTGGAGCTGACTACTCTGTCATGAGTGGCCCACTCGCTGTCCGACTCTGGAAGGCAACAACAACATGGGATGGCCTGCTGATCCGCACCGCAGGTGGTAACCTGATTACGTCGTCAGGACGCTGCATCGCGAGAGTTATTGTAAATGGGAGAACCAATGCGACAACCTTCCTGATCCTACAGCAATGCTGGCGAGACGTGATTTTGGAAATGGACTTCCTGAATGAACATCGAGCGATCATCTACCTTCCATCTAAGTCGATCAAGCTTTCCACGTACAAAACCATACCTGTTGCGAAGAGCGCGACTCATAACGTTGCCTTGAACGACCTCGACGAAGCATTGAGCGTGCCGCCTCGATCAAGTGTCCTCGCCTGCATAAGTACTGGAGACATCGAAAATGCCGAAGGAGTCATCGAAGGGAACAACCAGTTAATCCTGGATCGAGGATTGGGCGTCGCAAGGGGAGTCGCTGAAATCCGAAATGGCCAAGCCCAGGTGCTGCTAACCAACTTCACCGAAGAATACCGGCATCTAAACAAAGGTACGACGATTGCCTTTCTCGTCGAGCTGCCAGACATCAGAGACATATTTGCCCTCCCCGACCAACCCGCAGAAGCATCTGACCAAGGCCATCAACCCACGTTCGACATCAAACCGGCATTACCCCGGAGCAGACAAGACCAAATACGCAGTCTTCTTCACAGGTACAGCGATTGCTTTTCATCAGCATCGAATGTGCGACGAACCCGGCTTGCCAAGCACCGCATTGTAACAGACGAACACACCCGACCACTGCGGCAGAGCCCCTACCGCGCGTCGCCGATAGAACGCCAAGCTATCCGCAAGAAAGTAGAGGAAATGCTATGTGACGACGTCATCCAGCCATCAAGGAGCCCCTGGGCGGCACCAGTGTCCCAGTGAAAAAGAAAGACGGCACCCTTCGCTTCTGCGTCGATTACCGCCGCCTGAACAGCATTAGGAAGAAGGATGTCTACCCCCTCCCCCGCATCGACGACACACTGGAACGGCTATGCAACGCTAAGTACTTCTCATCGATGGACCGGAAGAGCGGCTACTGGCAAGTTGAAGTCGACGAAAGAGATCGCGAGATGACTGCGTTCATCACACCAGACGGACTCTTCGAGTTCAAGGTGATGCCATTCGGCCTGTGCTCTGCCCCAGCGACGTTCCAGCGAGTAATGGATAAGGTGCTCGCAGGTTTGAAGTGGCAAATTTGTCGTCTACTTAGATGACGTTGTTGTCTTCTCCTCAAGCTTTGAAGACCATCTCAGAAGGCTTCAGATAGTGCTGGAAACAATCAAGTCTTCAGGACTAACACTGAAACCGGAGAAGTGCCACTTTGCCTACGAGGAGCTGCTGTTCCTTGGTGACGTCGTAAGCAAGGATGAAGTTCGCCCAGACCCTCAGAAGACAGCTGCGATCGCAGAATTTCCACAACCTAATGACAAGAAAGCTATACGCAGATTCCTTGGATTGCGCGCTTATTACCGGCGATTCGTCAAGGACTTTTCGCGCATCGCTGAACCTTTGACCCAACATACCAAGGCTGACGTGCCTATTAAATGGGAAAGGCCGCAAGAGGAAGCTTTCAAAGAGCTGAAGCGCAGCTTACAGTCCCCTCCTGTGCTCGAGCACTTTGATGAAAACGCCGAAACTGAAATCCATACCGATGCAAGCAGTGTCGGCTTAGGAGCGGTCCTCGTTCAGAAAAATGGAAGACAGGAGAAAATTATCGCGTACGCTAGCCGTTCACTGTCGAAAGCCGAGGCCAACTATTCGACCACCGAGAAAGAATGTCTCGCCATTATTTGGGCCACGTCGAAATTTCGCCCCTACCTGTACGGACGACCATTCAAGGTTGTGAGCGATCGCCATGCTCTGTGCTGGCTAGCCAATTTGAAAGATCCCTCCGGCCGCCTTGCTCGTTGGAGCCTGCGCCTTCAAGAATTCAACATAACTGCAGTCTACAAATCTGGCCGCAAGCATTCCGACGCGGACTGCTTCTCCTGAGCCCCCGTCGGCGCAGCACCGGAAGAGGAAGACGACGACGCTTTCTTAGGACCGGTAAGCTCGAGCAGTTTCGCGCAGCCGCAGCGCTCGATCCTGAGTTGCAAAGCCTAGTTGATTACCTGCAAGGCAAGACCGCATCGCCTCCCCGAGGGTTCAAGCGCCAACTGTCGTCCTTCGTCTTTCTCAATAATGTCCTCCTGAAGAAGAACTTCGCGCCCAACAGGACAGTGCATCTTCTTGTTGTGCCCAAAAATCTCAGGCAAGAAATCATGCAGGCATGTCATGATAAACCGACTGCAGGGCATCTCGGGATTGCTCGTACGTTGCACCGCATCCAGGAGAAGTACTATAGGCCGCGGCTAGCTACCGACGTTTCCCATTACGTGAAAACGTGCCGTGAGTGTCAGCGACGCAAAACGCCTCCGACTAGACCAGCCGGACTCCTGAACCCCATACCACCGCCAACTAAGCCCTTCCAGCAAATGGGGATGGACATCCTCGGCCCCTTTCCGACTTCGTCATCAGGTAACAAGTGGATCATCGTGGCCACCGACTACATGACCCGCTACGCCGAAGCAAAAGCGTTGGCTAGTGGTACCGCAGCAGAACTCGCAAAATTTTTTGTCTAACAAATTCTCCTGCGACACGGCGCCCCGAAGTGCTCATTACAGACAGAAGAACGGCATTTACAGCGGAGCTGACGCAAGCCATTTTAAACTACAGCCAGACAAGCCATAGGAGGACAGCTGCCTATCATCCACAAACCAACGGACTCACAGAGCGTCTGAACAAGACCATCGCAGACATGCTCTCCATGTACATCGACCCCAAACACAAGACGTGGGACTCCATTCTGCCCTACGTGATCTTCGCCTATAATACTGCCGTCCAGGAGACAACCAGGTTTACCCCATTCCAGCTGGTATACGGCAGGAAGCCCACGACAACACTCGACGCAATGCTCCCACACGTTTCCGACGAAGACAACCTCGACGTCGCCGCCTATCTTCATCGCGCCGAGGAAGCCCGAAGACTTGCGCGGCTTCGCATTCAAGACCAGCAGCACACCGACGCCCGACGGTACAATCTGCGCCGACGAGACACGCATTACAAGCCAGGTGATCGTGTTTGGATATGGACGCCAGTTCGCCGCCGTGGAATGAGTGAAAAGTTGCTGCGATGCTACTTTGGCCCGTACAGGGTTGTCCGTCGCATCGGTGACCTCGACTATGAAGTCATCCCTGACGGCACGACAGCATCTCAGTGACGCCGCACACTCCCGGAAGTCGTCCTTGTCGTACGCCTGAAGCCATATTATGAACGCCAAAGGACTCGAAGTTTGCATTCTCCGTGTTTATTTTTATTTTAAAGCATCGAGACGATGCTTCTTTGAGAGGGGGGTAATGCCACGTATCATTGTAGTGTCTGTTCGTTCGCGTAAGGCCGCAGGAAAGGGGTGTTATTTTTGTTCGTTACGCGAGAAGCGACCGGACTAATCTCGATTGATCACAGCCATGCCGAGCTGCATCTACGTGTTTCCAGATTACTCTAGACGATCTCGACCTGTTATCTCGAAGTTTCCTTGCCGGCTTTATATTGAACGATGCCGCGAGCAACGGGCATTCGTAGTTCGACGACTGACGAGCACGTTTGTTGCTTACGCCGCTGCCGAGTGATTCATTTCTTTTGCGGGCGCGAGTCCGCCCAAATAAAGAGCTTCGTTTACAAGACGTTTTAGTGTCTTCGTGACCGCTGGACTGCCGTCACTACAACGTGACAATATGGGCCTCCTGGAGATCGGTTGTGCGGAAAAGTGACGTAATGTGATAGGTCTTCTATTCGGCGTCGACATTTATTTGGAGCATGTCAGCGATGATTTCGTTTAGTCTCTCCGTAAGTCCGTAGATCTATGGATGGCGTGTCGTAGTTGGCCTGCGGCTTGTGTAGCTCGGTAGGCAAGAAGTTCGTCTATTCATGACGAGAACTGGCGTTGGGAAAAAAAAACAGCGCTGATACGAGGGACGAAGAAAGAAGGAGACATGACCGGCGCTGTCTTCTTCTTTCTTTGTCACTCGTCTCAGCGCTGTTTCTTTCCCAGCAGTATGTACCAACTACCTCAACTCTCCGTTTTATTGAACTTCTGGTGTGCCGTGAAGCAAAACGGTCTACTCGACGAATACTTTGCGACATTCACCGCAGCACCAATCGGCAGGGCTTCCCTTGCGGCGTACCAGGTAAGAGTAGCCGTTAGCCACGACAATCTATAGTCTTCGATGTTGCCGTTGGGACGGAGTCGACGAGGTTCATACCAATCTGTTGAGACGGTTTGCTTGACGGTGGTATGGGATTGAGTAGTCCTGCTGGCCCTGTCTGTGACCTCTTACCTAGTTGACAATCACGGCATCGTTTGACTTACTGTGCTACGACGGCAGACACTTGGCCAGTAGTATTTAGCCCGGATTCGGTGTAGGATGCTGGTAATCCCGAGATTCCCTATTGTTTCGTTTGCAGTGCGAAACCTAGAGGATTTCTTCTCGTAGGATGTTAGGAACGGCGCGGAGGTACGCGGTCTAGTTGTGGACGAAGTTCTTCATGAGGATGTCTTTTTCAGACAGAAAATGGAAAAAGCACACTCCATCGCTGCTGGGTAGAAGCCTTGCATGCCAGATACTGGAGGAGACGCTGTAGGTCGAAATCCGAGCATTGTCGCGAAGTCCATGCCGCTTATCGATCCGATAAAAAGTTTTCCTCATCACACTCTTCCGGCAGGTTGTCGACAAATATAGAGGTAGGTAGTCCGATTTGGCGTGTGTGTGGCTAAATTTGTAGACGACGGTGATAGGAATGTCCAGGAGGTGCAGGCTTGATGTAGCCACTAGGCCGGCGGAGGGGTCCTTCAAATTGGCGCGCTAGTGCAGCACGCAGTGGGCGGTGAGCACCTTGTATGGTTGTTCGTAGAGTAGCGGCGGAGTTTTGACGTAATCGAAATGATGGTAAGGCACTATCTATTGTCGAATAGTTCGCCGCTGCTTTGGAAAGGGAGCGACTACCGCGCGCTTAATGTCTCTTGTCCGTCGCTTTCCTCAACGAGCACGGCTTATAGGCCAACGCTGTTCGCGTCGGAATAAGCTTTAGTTTCGGCGTTTTCATGAAAGTGGTCTAGGACTAGGAGGGGGAAGGCAGAGACAATAAACACCTTTAGGTTTCCTTGATGGCTTCCTATGCGGTGGTTTCCCATCAAATTGTACGTTTGTCCTTGTCAGGTAAGATGCTACCCGATGCGAAAAAAAAAGAGTTTCTACAAATCGTAGGTAATACGCACACAGTACGAGTAATATACTGGCCGCTCTTCTCAGCTGGGGACAGAAACTGGGAAATGGTAGCTGTTTTCTGCGGGTCTCGGCGGATTCTATCCTTCCTTACGGTGTAGCCTAGAAGCAGAAGCTCTGCATTGGTGTAGTGGCACTTCATGGCTTCAAGGCTAGCCCGGAAGACTTGATTGCCTCCAGAGCTGTTCGAAGCCGTTTTAGGTGGCCACCAAAGTTTGAGGCAAAAAAAAATGTCGTCTTAATTAACCAGACAACTTTCCCAGGCAGCGCAAACCATCGGCGCAATATTAGGAACGAACTGACTCTGTTTGGCTTTTTATAGGATCAGTGCTGACTTCATTTTTATCATATGTTCATTGCTATTTTGTGCCATATCCAACAATGGCTCTTCTTGTTCGTTGTTGTCCTGATATTGGCTATGCCTCAATATATAGCAAAGCAGACATTTGGGCTAGTTGGTGTGAATTCATGGTGGAAAAACAGCGCAAACTAAGAGAGAGAACACAGAACAAGAGGGGAGTTACTACAAGCGCTGAAAAAAAGGAGAGCCCACTGTACAAGAAATTAACTGTAGCAAAGCAGACATTTTGGCTAGTTGGTGTGAATTCATAGTGCAAAAACAGCGCAAACTAAGACAGAGAACACAGAACAAGAGGGGAGACATTACAAGCGCTCATTATATCATCTCCAATAACGGCCCTAAATGTTCGCTGCTATCCTCATATTGACAACGCCGCTTCATTACCCAACCCCACCCCCCCTAATAATGACCCTAATTTTGCTCTGTAACCACCATATCGGCAATGTCGATTCATTACTCTTCAGTCACGGCCCTACCTGCTCGCTGTAGCCCCCATAATGGCAATGCCGCTTGACTAGAACTCCAACGATGGGCCTACTCCTCTGCTATTGCCCAATATTGTCAATGCCACCTCTTCACATCTGCAATGATGACCGTACATGTACGCTGCGTCCCCCACATTGGCAATGCTGCTTCATTATCCCCCCCCCTCCCCCAATGGTGGCTCTGCCTCTTCGCTGACTCTCCCTATATTCTCAATGCCACCTGATTACAACTCAACTCCGACAATGGCCCTACTCGTCTGCTAATTTCCCTTCATTTGGAATGCCACTCCGTCACTCATCCAGCAATCTCTCTGCTATGTTCAATGACGATATTCGGCAACCTCTTTTTCATACTCGCGCTTCTTTCTTTACAACTAGTTGCCTTGTTTGATGAACAGCAACACCGTCAAACAAAGACGTAAACTTACTGAAAACAGCGATGTAAACACGACAAGTGATCAAAAAATGTGCAGAGGTCTGATTCATACCCGCAGGCATTGATTTTGAAAAGCAGCATCTTTTGTTAATATGGCATGTAGCGTAGCTGACCAATAAACTTGTTGCTTCGAATGTTCATCCAACAGGGCTTAAGTAAAAAAAAACAACAATTTTTGGGTGTTCCTGGAAGCATTAAAATTTTTCACAACTTTTGTTGTTCTATAAATATGGCTTTTTAAAGAGTAATATTTTTCATTTCATGAAGATTGTATACGCATACACAAGAGCAGGACTTGCCCACCCTGGTGTAGTACTTGGCCGCAACCTTCTATGAACAACCCAATTAACCCTCGCTCCTCAGTCCGCAGTCGCTGCGGAGGAACTGACTAAGGCAGCGGTCACTCCTGTGACGGAGCGGAGGGTGTAAGAATCCCTGGCTCCGGACAGGCCGCCCTTGGAAACTGAACCTGGCAATGTTTAACGCAAGAACATTATCCAGTGAGGCTAGCTTAGCAGTATTGTTGAAGGAATTAGCGGGTTTTAAACAGGTTGTCATTGGGCTTAGTGAGGTTAGGAGGAAAGATGAGGCGTATACAGTACTAAAGGACGGGCATGTACTGTGCTTTCATGGATTAGCAGAAAGACGAGAACTAGGTGTGGGATTCCTCATCAATGAGGATATAGCTGGCAACATAGAGGAGTTTTATAGTACTAACGAGACGATGGCAGCTATAGTAATTAGGCTTAATAAGAGGTACAAGCTGAAGGTGTTGCAGGCCTACGCACCTACATCAAACCATGATGACCAGTTCGTTGAGTGCTTCTGCGATTATATGCAATCGGCAATGAGCAAAGTAAAATCACAATGCACTGTACAGGTGGGCGACTGATGCCCGAAGGTAGTCAAGAAGCAGGCTGGAGACCAGACGGTAGGCGACTATGGGATAAGTTCTAGGAACAGCAGGGGAGAGTTATAAGTAGAGTAGTTACAAATAATTTACACATCATCAATACCTTCGTCCGCAAACGAGCAAAGAGGAAGTGGAGATTGAAGAGCCCCCACGGTCAGACTAAAAATAAAAGAGACTTTATGCTCTGCGATCACACTGGCATCGTAGAGTATGAAGAGATCCCCCAGAAGATCCATTGTAGCGACCACAGAATGGTAAGGTCTCGTATTAACTTAGATTTGAAAAGGGAACGAAGGAAGCTAGTGAAGCGGAGGTCTATTAACCAGTTATCATTAAGGGGGAACTTAGAAGAATTCAGGATTTCCCAGCAAAACAGTTTTTCCGCTTTAACTGAAGAATACGACAGTAATGAAACAATGACTATCATTTCACAGCTATGGTTAGGGAGCGTGCCGTAGAAGTAGGCGGTAGGACGGTTCAACAGGATACCGGAAAGCTATCTCAGGATCCTAAAGATGTGATTAAGAAACGCCAAAGCAAGAGGACGTCTAACTCCACAGACAGAATAGGCCTATCAGAGCAGTCGAAGTTAATAAATAAGCGCAAGGTAGCCGACATTGGGAAATTTAGCTTGGAGAAAATCGATCATGCTCTAAAGAGCGGAGGTAGCCTAAAGGCAGTGGAGAAAACTAGGTATAGATAAAGAACAGATGTATGCACGAAGAGACAGAGAGGGAAATTTCATTAGCAATGGGGATTGTTACATGCGTCTGGTACGTTCCTTTATTGGAGACACACTGAGAGGATACATGGGTAAGTTACAGGAGAGGAGGCTGTGCTCTCGGCGCATGCACTGCCGCTGGGATCTCTGGCGGTGGGTTCTTGAGGTGCCGAAACCGAAACTCGCGCACTCCACACTTCAAACCGAAACTCACGAACACCACACATCCCTCCCCACTTAGACTGAGTCACCACCGATCTTCGTAACGGTCCGGGGGACGACGACGCCTCGGCGGCCTCTGTGGTGGTCCTTGCAGAGTATCACCGGATGGGAGTGGCCCAGTTGTGCCGTGGCCATCTGGAGCACTTCTTGTGGACCCACTTTGCTGATCGTCGGTCTGGCTTTCCGGGAGAAATAGCGGGAGCAGCGAAGACCGGAGATGACTGCTTGACGGCTCTGCTGTAGAAGTATTGTCGTGAGTCGCCTGCTGACTCGTAGTGTGAATGTGATTCCTGTGTCTTCGCACGACGCCTCTGTTATGTATTTCTGGAAATGGTTGACAGCGAATATTACTGCAAGTCCTTCTCGATCTAGCTGCGCATAATTCCTTTCTGTTTTGCCAAGCGTTCGAGACGCGAAAGCAATGGGTGCTTCTCTTCCGTCCTCATCCGTCTGTGACAACACGGCGCCGACTCCATAGGGTGAAGCGTCGCACGATAGGAGAAGAGGCTGCCGTTCGTCGTAATGAACAAGCACAGTGGAGTCTCGAATTAGCTTCTTTAGTTCTTCGAATGCGTTTTGGTGCTCCGTCCTCCATTTCCAGGTGAGGCCACTGTCGCTCTGTCCTTTAGGAAGCGGTCGTAAAAAGCAAGCAGCCCTAAGAATGCTTGGAAATCAACTTTAGTTTTCGGCTCTGGTGCATCCATGATAGATCTGTGGTGTTCGTGAGTTTCGGTTTTGGTGCATCCATGCTAGCCTTAACCTTAGCTCCAGTTGTATGCACACCTTCTTTATCAATGCCGTGTCCAAGGAACTCCACATTGCAGACCCCAAACCGAAACTCACGAACAGCACAGGGATAAGTAGAGATTGTAACCAGAACGTTACTGAGAGAGGCAGTAGAGCACAGCGATGAGATATCCCTCCAGTAAGGAAGGAGGAAGTAAAGAAAGCCTTAGGACGAATGCATAGGGGGAAAGCAGCTAGTGAGGATCAGATAACAGCAGATTTATTAAAGGACGGAGGAGAGATTGTGCTAGAAAAACTAGCCACCCTGTAAACGCAATGCATTGTGACCTCGAGCGTACCTAGTGCTTGGAATAACGCTAACATTATCTGAATTCATAAGAAAGGAGGCGCCATGGACTTGAAAAATTACAGACCGATCAGGTTACTGTCCGTTGTCTAGAAGGTATTTACTAAGGTAATCGCTAATATGGTCAGGACAACCTTAGACTTCAATCAACCAAATGACCAGGCAGGCTTTCGTAAAAGATACTCGACAAGAGATTATATTCACGCTATCAATCGAGAGAAATGCGCAGAATATAACCAGCCTTTATATATATCCTTCATTGCTTACGAGAAAGCATATGACTCAGCGGAAACCTCAGTTGTCATGCAGGCATTGTGGAATCATGGTCTAAAAAAGTGCTATGTGAAAGTATTGGAGGATATTTTTAACGATTGCAGAGCTACCATAGTACTCTACAAAGTTAGCAATAAAATTCCAATAAGGAGAGGTGTCAGGCAGGGAGATACAATCTCGCTTATGCTCTTCACCGCCTGCTTACAAGAGGTGCTCCGGGACCTGAAATGGGGACAGTTGGGGATAAGAGTTAATGGCGAATGCGCCATGAGCTGATGACATTGCCTTGCTAAGTCACTCGGGACATAATCTGCATAGCATGATCAATGAGTTAGAGAGGCAGAGTAGAACGGTGAGCCTGAAATTAACATGCAGAAAACCAAGTTAATGTTCAACAGTCCAGCAAGAGAACAGCAGTTCGCAATTGGTGGCGACGTGCTGGAAGAAGTAAGAAAATATGTCTTTTTAGGGCAGGTAGTAACTGCTGGTCTAAATCATGAGAGGGAAATAACTAGGCGAAGAAGAATGGGGTGGAACGCATATGGCAGGTTCTCTGAGATCATGGATGGAAGCTTATCAATATCAATCAAGAGAAAAGTATACAAAAGCTGTATCTCACCCGTACTCACCTATGGGGCAGAAACGTGGAGGCTAACAAAGAGGGTTGAGTTGAAGTTAAGACAACCCAGCGAGCTATGGAAAGAAAAATGATAGGTGTAACGTTAAGACATCGGAAGCGGACGGAGTGGGGGAGCGAAGAAACGCAGGTTTATGACATCTTAGTCCAAATCAAGGCGAATAAATAGGCTTGGGCAGGGCATGTAATGCGAAGGCAAGATAACCGCTGGTCCTTTAGGGTAACGGAGTGAATTGAGAGAGAAGGCAAGCGCAGTAGGGGACGGCAGAAAGTTAGGTATGCGGATGAGGTAAAGAAATTGGCGGGGATACGATGGCCGCAACTGACGAAGGACACGGTTAAATGGAGAGACTTGGGAAAGGCCTTTGCCCTGCAGTGGGCGTAGTCAGGCTGATGGGGATGATGATGACGGATGAATAGCGTTGCTTGTACGTGTGTTATCCTAATTTGTTCACCACATATACCATATATGATGCACTCGATTGACACGCATTGTGCATGCTAATTTTACTATCTGTTTTGTCATCATCATCAGCCTGACTACGCCCACTGCAGGGCAAAGGCCTCTCCCATGTCTCTCCAATTAACCCTGTCCTTCGCCAGCCGCGGCCCCCATATTGCGGCAGATTTCTTAATCTCATCCGCCCACCTAATTTTCTGCCGCCCCCTGCTACGCTTGCCTTCTCTTGGAATCCACTCCGTTACCCTTAAGGACCAGCGGTTATCTTGCCTTCGCATTACATGCCCTGCCCAAGCCCATTTCTTCCTCTTGATTTCGATTAGGATGTCATTAACCAGCGTTTGTTCCATCGCCCACTCCGCCCGCTTCCGATCTCTTAAGGTTACACCTATCAATTTTTCTTTCCATAGCTCGCTGCGTTGTCCTTAACTTACGCTGAACCCTCTTTGTTAGCCTCCACGTTTCTGCCCCATAGGTGAGTACCGGTAAGATACACCTGTTCTATACTTTTCTCTTGAGGGATATTGGTAAACTGCCATTCATGATCTGAGATAACCAGCCATATGCGCTCCACCCCATTCTTATTCTTCTAGTGATTTCCCTCTCATGATCTGGATCAGCTGTCACTACCTTCCCTAAAGAGACATATTCTCTTAATACTTCCAGCACCTGGCTACCAATTGCGAACGGCAGTTCCCTTGCTAAGCTGTTGAACATTACTTTGGTTTTCTGCATGTTTTGTATGTTCGTTATTTTTAGAGCGACACTTTTATCTCAACTTTAACCAAAGAGACACGACCACAGAAATTATGCTAACATTTGGAGCCGTTTTGACGAAATTGATGACCATGCTGCACGTTTCCACTTCTAACGTTTGGGACGCCGAACATGAGGCTCGCCATTCATTCTTGCTTTTCCACTGCACGCAGACAATTCTTTGACATGTTCGCGTAATCGTTTCTTTGCCTCTTTCACCTTCACAACTGTCTATGACGCATCGTGAAAACATTCCGGAGTCCTTTCACTTGTTTCACCCCTCCGCCTCTCCTTCTTGTCGCATAGAGTCGCCTTTTGCCCTGGCCGAGCCTCATTCTTGGAACAGCACTGGCCCTCACTATGATAAAGGTTATTTTTTCTTTGTGATTTTACCTACACTGACCATATCTAACCTACCCCTATCCTTTATTACTATCGATGCCTCCTTTATTTCTATCTCTCTGTTGTCTCCTTTTCCCTTTATTCCCGCTAGCCGCAGCTCAGGTGCTTCAGGTTTGATGGAAGATACTGCAGATAGCAGCATCTGTTCCTTGAGTTTTTATTTTTATTTGTTATTTGGAATAGTTAAATAACCACTAACAACAACTCTCTGACCTGTTTTCTCGTGGCGCCAGGCTACGCGCAGTGCAGCTCATTCACGCTTGCTAGATTTTCCTCTACCCCTTTTTCAGCTGCTGTTTGTGTTGCCACAACAAATTCACCTAAATTATAATGAACTTGTCCCATTGCCGTCTCTTCCTCTCCTCGACACTCGCCCAACGAGTGTCACCTGTAGCCAGCAAGGTGGCGAAAAACCACACAACCAGCGTGCCGACAAAGCATGCGCGCTCAAGGTGGCGCCGTTCGTTGTCTCGTCTTTCGAAAATCCTCATCTGATACGTTTTGACAACTATGACGTAATTCTGTAGCCTGGCCTGCAGGATTCTATTTGTGAATACCACCGTAGTTTTATATTGAAATGTGTTAGGAAATGATTATATTTGTGGCTCATTTCAGCACCGAACTTTTTTTGTCTGGCAGATAAAGTGAAAACGACAAAGCACCTGGACGACTCCTGTGTGCCAAATCTCATTGCGAAATGTCTAGTGGAAATTAGTGCACAGATTTGCGAGGACTTTATTTTTCGGCTTTGATGAAATAGATTTATCGAAAGCTGACTTCCTCTTGAATCAGCGAAGTAGAGTATCGGGCTCCACGACTCATGTTGCGTTCATTTCGACATTGGTCGTCCATCGTTTGTGAAAGTTTAGTGTCAGAAGCGCTTATTCTTTCTCTGGAGCAGGCCTCTCAGAGCACGTGTAATATTTTCGCGTGGTGTCCCTTTGTCTTGTACACTTGCAGGCGTACAAGAAAATGCGGAATTTCCGGCTCCCCATATTGTCTCTCAATTAATTCCCAGTGGACTATCAGAAGAGTGCTTTCGTGTGGCTTTCAAGTAAGAGTTCCGTCTCCCATAGTACGTGCATGTGAAGCGACATCGATAATCTACTTACATTTAAAGAAAAAAAACAAAGGTGTACTCAGCCGCCTTTGAATGGAATATTTTATTTCACACAGAAAAAGCTTCGCTCAAAGCTTCTGTTTTTACGTCAATGGGGAGGAGATGCTACCACCTATGCCATGCTTTGCTGTAATAAAAAGGAAACCAACCAGCTCGCAATTTACAGACGTAATTTTTATGGTAAATCTAAAAAGAAAATGATTTGTACAAAACACAATACTTATATCTTTTGATGACTTTTAATATCTATTTCAGGATATGACAGGGCAAATTGGGCTTAGAAATTAGCCGTACGGTGGAAGGCTAATTCAGTAAACTCGATTGCACGTTTTGCATTTAATGTTTGCTTTTATATTGAGCATCTTTAGGAATTATGTCGTAAAAATGTGTTGCAAGTGTCTTCGCGCACACTGTGCGCCAAAGTCTACTGTGTTAATTTAGTTCTTGTCTTTTTCCTGCGCTGGTTGTACTTACACTGATGATCACATCGTGCGACTCTTTGCATCTTCGATGTACAGTCCCCATCAAAAGTGTACAGCCCAAGAGGTTTGCTTCTGAACTGATCAGCTCGGCTCCCTAGCACCTCTATTAGTCCAAAGCTTCGCAGGATTGAGGACTCGAAGCCATTTATGGTTGGAGACATTACGGCCGCTTAGGATGCGTAAGTGGGCACGCTACAGGGCCCGTAAGCAAACCCCTTGGGCTTTATACTTTTGACGGGGGCTGTACATGAGGTCATTGCACAAGAGCTTGGCGAGGAATTTGTTCCAAGGCAGTGCAAAGGTTCTCTTACAATAGTACTGCAAGGATTAGTGCTCATATGACTCATCAGCTCAGCGGCTCCTGGCACAGTGTATATCACGCTGTCACCGTAGATACAATAAATTTCTTCCTTGAATCATTTATTCTTTTCTTTTCTTGCATGTCCCCTAGCTGCTTATATCTAAAATGTTACGTATAGAAGCTCCGGCTGGTGGAAAACAGGCAGAATAAGTCTGCATTATATTTGTCCCCTCCTCATGCACCAAAAGTTCCCTGCAGTCGTAAATGAAAGCCAATGCCGATACTTAGACTGGCTGAGCATGGTCATTGTCTTGGCATGATTGAGAGGCCATTGTTGGAAAAAGTCTCGAATTCCCCAAACGCCGATTTAGAAACCATATTCATGCCAATTTTCTCCCTTGTTTTGCCACTGTCGGCCCATTATTTTTGTGCTGTTTGGCATTAGCACTAATTAGCATTTTCATGACCAATTTTCTTACACGAGTACTACGGAATTCGTTCAGAATAAGAAGCCTTTTTATTAGTACCCAAAAACATGGAGAAAAAACTGTAATATACAGAAGTTTATAGGCCCCTTCAGTTTTTAATGACGATCTCAAGAGCTTGGATAAACTTGACGAATCGGATATGATTTGTCAAATGCTATAGGACCTGTGCAGATATTTATTGAGGTTCGCACTATTTATATTAAACAACATATTGCACTAAGAATAATTAAGTTCCTCAGAAGCACTCGAGAGCAAAGAAAAATGCTCCAAATCAACCTGGCTATGCCATTGATTTCATCCACTACATTTTTCTTCTCTCACTTAATGTACCCGCCAGGTTATGATCAGTTTTTTTAAAAAGGGAAGATGTCTGTGTAGTCAAAACTGCTCTACGCGCCGAGCTTTGTTTGCACTTCAACCACAGCCACGTGTAATTGGCATCCTAATGATGTAGCGTCCCAGGCTCTCGTATACAGAATAGCAGAATTAAAGCACTATGCAGATTACGAGCGATTTGCTTCATAGAATATCCAAGGAACATTACGCTGTTCGCTCCGGTAGACGGCTTAGCTCGGTTTGTAGCTGCCAGATAATATTTCGAAGCTTTGCGGTGCGGGCTCCAGTATTGTAGCTGCACTGTCCGAACATGCCGGTGGTGTGAGAACTTTGTGTGCCGAAGTACCATGGCCTCGTATTATTCCCGCGCAAGGCTCGAGGATACTATAATACAATCTCATATCGACTCTACAGCGTCGTCTGCACCTATTTCTCCTACATGATCTGCCAATAATCGGCGACGGTGTCGGCTATAACATTTCTTTAGTATCATCATCACCATCATCATCAGCCTGACTACGTCCACTGCAGGGCAAATGCCTCTCACACGTTTCGCCAATTAGCCCTGTCATTTGCCAGCCGCGGCCACCGTTTCCCAGCAAATTTCTTAGTCTCATCTCAGCGCCTAACTTGGCCATGAAAATGTAACCATGTTTTTTAGTCTATTCAAAGAGCCAGGCTCTGCGTTCTCCCGTTTTCGCAAGTATCTGTAATCTATGATTTGGATTTCATATTTCTTGCCTGTGAGCCGAGATATCTTTTGGGGACTCTTAGAAGCGGTGAGCTTCTTACAGTCCCACTTTTGGTGCTCCTATATGCAGTGTGCTTCTTGCAGTTAGTTCCCATTCATTGGATTATTCTCGCATTCCCGCAGTACAATCTAGCGTCTGCACCCCCCCCCCCCCCCCCCCTATATAGATTCCTATAAGTTCTGCGACCGTTGTTGCTTGCGGGAGCTTGGGAATGCTGAGAATTTTTCCCTGTGCTTATTTCCCTAAGCTTGACTTCAATGCCACTCTCACCGCGAGTTTAGAGGTCGACGTACTGCTCGGCAAGCGGATTTCACAACACATTCATGTTCCGAAAGTGCCACTTTCTGCGTCCGCTATGTCTTACATTTAGGAGGCGAATACGGAGACAGTGCTCGGGAAGGCACTATTTCTGAACGAAAATATTCCGGTGTTATCTGTGAACACCTTCGTTATTATGTTCCCGAATCAACTTAGCATCATTTTTTAGTTCAAAAGACGCCATTCTGTTCTGGGTTGCCTTGCCGTGGACTTTGAAAAAGCGAAGTAATTTCTCTCATTACATGGAAAAATTCCGATCCTTTAAATACGCATACGAACCCTAAACACTGCTCTCTCCGATTTGGCTTAGCGACTCTTGAAAAGTGCGTACAATGGACCTTCTTTGCGAATCGGTTTTCTTTTTAGAAAATTACAGTTCAACGAAATTATTGTGTGTATTGGAGTAGCTCATGACAAAAATTTTTTTTCGCCAAAAAGGTGGCCTCTTTGGTAAATGCACAACACCCCTAACTGGTTCTTGTGCTCTCTTGGCTTGAAGTGTTTTGTGACGTCGTTGATGCCACTTGAAATGCTCTGTAAATAGTTAATTTTCATAGAGCAATATTTCCTGCATTAAATACCGATCTGAAAACATCATGCCATAGAAGATGGGTGTGAAGCTTCCGCCGAAGACGTCACTGTTTCCTTGCCGAATTTGGCTGGAGTCTGACTTGAAGCGAAATACTTGTTTTTGCAGCAGACCTCTACAGACATGGCACATACCTACACAGGAAGATTGGCCTGGTTTTGGCGGTGGATTCCAAGAAAAATCAGAGGCGATTGCTCGGAAAAGAGAGACATGAGGCGAAGATGTCGAATAGTGAATAGGAAACTGGAGAATAAAAATTAAATACAAAAGAAGATTAAAACAATTGTGCACAACAAGTACAAAAACATTTCAGAAATATTAGAGATATGGAAGAACCTTTAACTGAGTTAACAACGGAACCCTTAGAGTTTAAACAATGTAGACACGAAGACACCAGTAAAGTCAACTTAACGCGAATCACCTTGGTGCTCGCACCGAACGAAAAAAAGGCTGGAAGTGACACAAGAAACCGTAACTTCTTGAGATTGAACATGAGCTGAGCGGAACAACTTCATCGGTTTATGCAAAATTACGGCTTCCACAAAACAAAAGGGCCTCCGGCAATTTCGTCTGTCCTTGGTATTGTTCCCTCGCCGACCCCGCTATGTCCGACGTGTGTTCCTACGAATGAGCGTCAGCCTTCGCCTTTTGAAGTATACCACTATAAGGCGCACTCAGTCATCGGAACCTAAAAAGTATAATTCATGTAGCTCTTGCAATCAAAATCATTGGGTGGCATTTCAGCAACACTGCAAGACAGCAGCTGTCAGAACGGAGGACAAAATATTAGGTTACCTCAGAAACAAAGCGTATTAGAATTAAATATGAATATTGTCAGGATGAAAGCATGCACAGAACATAATAAATCCCATTTTCGGTCACCGTGGTCAGTGAACACGGGAGCAGCTTTATTTGTGAATAATCAGAAGTGCCAAAAATCTGATGGGCAATAATTCTTCAGTTAATATGCAGCAGAGCGTAAGCTTGCTTTTCTCCATTTTAAACCGTTCAAGGAGACCGATATGAGCATTAAACTTTATGCTCGTGCCTTACACATTACGCCACTTCCTTCAGGCAATCTGAAGAAAACGGCACATTTCAACAAGTGCATTAAAATATAATTTTTTTTTTCTTTTTACCATTTCCAACCAACTAAAGAGATTACCTTTCGTTTACCACAGTAAACGTGGGGCAACCAGGAATTCCTTCATCATCTCAATCACGGAAAATCATAATGATTTTCATTATTTACTTGACGGTTTTTGCTTCGTAATGCTCGGGCCCGTAGTGCTGTCACCACGGTCCTTTGTTGAAACCATAGTAGTCAAGGAATAAAAATATACCATGTGTTGTGACCAAGGGCAGGTTTATGCTACCGCACATGAAAGCAAGAAGGCCACCTCTGCACGCTGTGTAGGTGAGCAGTTAGAGACTGTAACCTTGCTGCACAACGGGAAAACGTTAGGCGGATGACCGCAGCGGTACGAGAACGACCAAGAGGGGTGAGGAACACGACCGCGCGGCCGAGCAAATAGGACAGCTGTTGACAACGCCGTTCCTTATGCTGCGAAAGTAGCCACGGAGACCATGCACCCTGCCAGTGTCGGCCAACTCTAAAAAGAAGCGGACAGCACATCCTGCAGCAAACCTCCTCGCCATTGTGCGAGTGCAGCTACCAGCATCAATCAGTAATCCTTGAATATCCTACGCCTTTCCTAAAATTCATTTCATGCTTACGTCTGCTCTTCATGGGACGATGACCTTCAAATTCAGCAAGAACAGTAGTTACTGCGGTAGCAGTAGGTTGCGTTGGCAGCGGTAAACTTTATTCAGAAAAGAGTTTTGCGCCCCTCGAAGCAGGAAAGGCCTTTAGTTCAGGGCTCCTACAGCCTTAGCTGTTTTCTGCGCCGGCTGAACCGTCTTTGATCCTCTACAGCGCGGCATCCAACTGCTCCGGTTTATGTTTAGACTTTTTGCGGCTACCTGCACGCTTTTACAAGCTCGTGTAGTGTGATACAGTGTGGGGTGCATTCCACATAGCGGGTACGTGTTTTGTTATACTGTGGGGTGTATGTGGCGCAAAAAGCAGATTTGTTGGTATGTGCTCGTCTGTAGCTGCCTCCACGCTGCTGTTTCCTGCTGCGTCTGCTTCTTGTGTGTGTGTGTACGTTTTTATGCGGGGGGCGGGGATTCGCCGATTCAGATCCTGCACGATACTCTGCTGTTGTGGGACCGTTTCCATGGTCGCCGAGTCTTCTGTCGCGGCCCGGTTACTAGCCCCTCAGGCTGTGAAATGCAAATGCAGATTACAGCTTAGGGACTCGTGGCCTAATGTCCGGATGAGTGCTCTTTTAGAAGTTTGCGTTTCCGCGTTGTTAAGATGCGGTGTGAATTTGCTGATATAAGGCCATTTTGCGTAATTTCGGCTTGCCATTTGGTAGTGGGAGGAGAAGTATATTTTGCTTTCCGCGCAGCTGCCAGCTATTGCCAGAGTGGTGTTGAGGTTTGTTGTTTGGAGGTTTGTATGATGGTGCCTTAGACCATCTGCAGGGTGCTGTCGACGACAGAGGCCAACAGACAAGGTTGGGAGGCTTGCAGCGCCATGTCTGGGAATTTGACGTTTGTGAGGTGTACGTATTTGGCCTGAAGTAATGGGACTCGGCAGGCATGTTTGATGGAATCCGGCTGACTTTGATTCTATTCTTAGGTCGGACTCCATTGCGACTGCTTGAGAGTGTTTCCCGTTGGTTATAGAAAGCCGTCTACGGAGAGAATGACTTTCGGACATGCTTTGGGTTAGATTCGCCTCAATGCGCTTTAGAGCCCTGGTGGACATTCCCAGTGCATCTAGTTTATGCGTCGCCATGTGCGGTGGCGGGCCTAGAGCTTGAATATTGAATATTTTGTCTTCAATACTGAATTCAATACTGAAATCAGTATTTAATTTTGCATTCAATATTTAATTGAATATTTTGTCTGCTTTTCAGCGGGAGGTATGCTGCACATTAGACAATCCGGCCAATTACGACGGCTTGAACTGAACAGAATTAGCGGGAGTAGTGTTTAGCCTTTTCGCGGCTCTTGAACAGCCTCCGTTTTGTTCGATGCCCCGGCCTGATATTCGTACGTGAAGAGCTATCGGACTTAATTGTCGTATAACGTGAGCAGAATGAGGCCAGTTCTGATTTTTATGGACCACCGTAAGCCACTCCCACGCTCGCGTCTCTGTGCTTAATTGTTCCTTTCCTCTGAGGCGCATTGCGTCTCTCCTAGGATCAGCCAACTAGGGAGGGCTGGGAGGAGGCCCTGTCCTGCTCGGACCTGGAGGCCCAGCGGGCCCTGGTCGAGAGAGCACGGGCAGCGGCGGCAGCCAATGGCGTCCCGGAATACGGACTGCCACCCATGTTAACGTCCATCCACAGCTTCCCTTCACCAATTCAATACAGTGCCACAATAAATGTTTTCTCCTACTCCTGCCGCACATCATGCATTGAGATCAGGTACTGTGGTAGATACAACGTGGCTACGTTAAAACTGGGCGAAAGAGAGGACCGACCCTTCATGCGTCCCCATGTGAGTTAAAGATTATGAGGATTCACAGCGCACTAATTCTTTTTGTGGTTGTACGATCCGTCACTAATCTAGCCATAGGTTTGTTGTTCGCAATCTGTCTGATATCGCAGTTGTAATATTGTTGGGTTGCTGACATTGCCAAATGCGCATTTCAGATCCAAAGCCAGCGTTGCCGTGAGACTGTGTTAAGAGACGTGGTTCAGAGCATGTTCTTTGAGCTTCAAGAGAATATCTTGAGTGTAGAGGTGGGGTCTGAAGCTGAGCATGATATCAGGGAAGATATTGTTCGACTTCAGATAACAGGAAACCATAGAGGCCACATAGATATCACTTTTAGAATGGCTGGCAGCTTGCGGTTGATGCCAAATTCTGAGCGATGGACATGGGCGAAGGAGCAGGACGGGAGTGGACAGGAAACCTTACCAGTCTTTCAGCCATGAGCTGGATTTGACATAGGCGATGCCAATGGGTCAGCTTCGCCGGCCGCTACTTAATTGTACTGGGCCATCATCTCAGCCTATCGCACTGTGCTGCGGATATTGTCACTCATGTCGATTTCGCCCATTTGTTGGCCCAACGTGTATTAGGGAAGGCTGCTAAAAGTTGATTTGATTTCAAGGAAAGCAAAGTCACAGAAACTCTCATCCCTGTGTATAACTTCTACGCGCGCTGTACCTCAAATGGCAACACTGCAGCCCTACGCACGCGGCAGGGAGAGAAACAGGTTCTTCGGCGCCAACCATAGAAATCATACCTTGCCATAAAGGAAAGACGCAAGAGCTAACATACAAACGCGTAAAGCAAAAGAGAAGAAATAAAAGAAGGCTTGCTGCCCCTATCATTTTTTACAAGTATATTGTGGATAGAAAGACATAGTGAGTAAGAGAAATAAAAAATATACATCAAAATAAAAAAATCAAGCACAATTTATTTATGAGCATGTATAGCACAAATTCACACGATAAGACCACATGGTGACAGACACCGATGCATCAAAAAAGCCGCTCATATTTGCTTAATAAAGATTATTAAGTGCTGCACGCATGCACAGTGTGCTGAAGTGGCGCCGAATTTTGTAAACCTAAATTAGTGAAAATAAAAGAATTACAATTACAACAGACGCGACTTGCGCGGTAGTGAGGCATGTTTTGCAGCTCTTTCTTTTGAGCTATTTTTCCAAGAAATATCAACAAATAACCCAAGCCACTTCATTTATTGTAACGTGAGTTATTAACTTCTAATGGTGCATAAAATACTTAGTAATATAAAGTCCAGGCTTCTATGCAGAATAGAATTTGTTGTCTCACCCTCAAAAATAAATCTTCAATAGCATCAACCGCACTCCTTAATGTTTAACGCACAAATGGGATCAACTGAATATCATACAGAAGGTGTTTTGCGAAACGAATTCAGTTTAGAGTCTCATTTTTTAGTGACAGTAAAGACCAGTTGAAGATCGCATTCCCCTCGTTACCACGCAAAGTTTGTGTTGCTAATTAACAAAACTATAGGGGCAACCGCTTTCATCTCCTGTTTGTGGTCACGATACTGCATAAGGAGCACGTGGACGTTTTGAGAATTCTGCGAGTGTAAACGCGTTGTCATGCACTCCTAAAATTCTGGATTCGACAAAGCTTTCTAGTGCCACACCTAGGGCCGGCATACGTCTATTCTGATCACACATTTTCTTTTCTGTGGAGAGCTCCATTATTGCGGTGCTCCTCACGCATTCAGTCAAACTCGATGGTGACCAGAAAGGAGTTCTCAAAAATTTCACCCCGTTCTTGAGCCGCGCTTATAGCGTCTGTTTAATACTCCCTTAACCCTACGTCTCCTGTAAAAGACGCGCAGAAAGCTTTGTTGCACAACGCCTACTTCTGCAAAATTCAAATTAGAAAATCCCTACCGGATGCCGACAGCAGAATGTAGCGAGCCTCCATATTGCGGTGCCGCTTTTTATAAAGGAAGGCTAGTCTTTGTGACAAAGAAAAAAGATATAGCGCTCATCAACGAAAGTTCACCTATTAAGCTTGTTTCAAATTTTACGCGCTTTCTAATGTGCGATACGCGTCAGAAATGCACGTTCTATTCTACTCAAGGTTTCTGTTGTTTGGTACTCAATTTTATCTCAAATTTCGAATTGTTGACAGCAACAAAACACAATTTTGACATCTTAACGTTTATTTGATAATGCATTTCATTGTACAAAATGTGTTATTTATGCCCTTGAATATGATAAACATCGGCAGTTAGCAACACATATAAATAGTAAATGAAAGAGAGCTGAATGTCATTGCAAAGCAGAAAACATGCGTGCATATAAAACTTCAACATAGATGTTTTTGCTTTTAAGAATTTGCTCTCAGCCAAGACTTTCAAAAGATATCCGATGTTCAAAGGCCAAGATGCCATTTCAGGAGAGCTGGCAGTTGCTGCGAGTGCGCAGTAACATTTTTTTGGGGGTGTGCATTGCGATCTTGTCGCAGCTCTGAACTTTACGTCATAAATGTTAAAGATTCCTGTAGAATGTGCTCTTCCGTTTTCTATCTTGGTCCCGTGCTGTGCTTTCCTTGGAGAGTGCCCTTTCACACCTCTTGAATGACACTAAAAGTCAGTAGAAATTTTTTTTTCCAATGGTAGATTCATCTGGGGTCCTTCGTAAATCACAATTTCTAAATGCGTTCATTTCAGTGATTTACATCTGCTGCTACTGAAACTCTAATTCCGCAGTAATCTCCACAAGCATGAAGCGATCACCTACTGGGCTACCAGGGTGTCGGGTTTCTTTGTTGAATTTTTGACCCGGAATGGTTCGTTATAGCTTCTGCTATACTTCTTTGATGGAATGCGTGGTACTGTGAAATGAAATTTAGAGCGGATATTTGCTCGTCGAGGCTGTAACAGGGTACAAAAACCATGTAAAGCTTAAAAATTGTTATCAAATATCGAAGGCAAGTCCTGTTACAGCTCCCGCATGTGAATCAGTGCAATCTGGGTCCTGGTGATGCAAGTGAATATACTCAACATACTCTAGCTCCAACATATAGTAGGAAATGCAAGACCTCAGGAGCTGATTAGCAGCTTGTAGAGACTCTCAGATCAACTTCGGCAATCGGTGTATAAATTATTTCATCACCTAGGCCTTACAAGTCCGCACTCGAACAGCAGTGTTGCATAGAGCACGACTAAGTCGAATTCCACCCATGAAGCTATACTATAGCTCACGGTCCATGAATTACTGTTGTTTAGTATAGTTTAGTTTATGGTGTGTTATAGACTCAAGGCGACTCAAGCTATCAGGGACGCCGTAGAAATGGCTCCGGGAAGTTTCGAACAACTGGGCTTCTTTAACGTGCACTGGAATCGCAATGTGTTCCTAGTAATAATTACTTGCTGATACGTAGTACAACTAAGAGAAATAGTCTCTGGAGACGCCATTGGCGCTTAACCATAATTAAAATTGCCATATGTTGGTTACAGCTGTTAAAGAGGCTGCGTAATAACCGTGAGATACAGCTGATAAGATACAGCTGCTGTATACAGCACCGGTAAGATACGGCTGGTGTATGCGTTTCCCTTGAGGGATATTGGTAAACTGTGCCAATCATGATCTGAAAAAACATTTCATATGCGCTCCACTCTATTCTCATCCTTGTAGTTATTTCCCTCTCATTATCTGGATCAGCGGTCACTAGCTGCTCTAAGTAGACATATTTCCTTACTGCTTCCAGCTCCTCCCTACCAAGTGCGAACTGCTCTTCCCTTACTAGACTTTTGAACATTACTTATGTTTTCTGCACGTTAATTTTTAGACCCTCTTCTGGTCTGCCTGTCTAACTCAACGATGCTTTGCAGCTCATGTCCTGAGTGACTTCTCAAGGCAATGTCATCAGCTAATCGCAGATTACTAAAATATTCTCTATTAACTTTTATCCTCAACTGTTCTCAATTCAGTCCTCGTCTGCCGAGCCGGAGTACCTGGGTTCAAAACCGACCGCGGTGGCCGCGTTTCGATGGAGGCGAAACGCAAGAGGCGCTTGTGTGCTGTGCGATGTCAGTGCACGTTAAAGATCCCCAGGTGGTTGAAATCATTCATGTGACCTCCACTATGGTACGTCTTTCTCTCGTTCTTCTTTCCCTCCACCTTCATCCTTTCCCTTACGGCGCAGTTCAGGTGTCCACCGAGATATGTGAGACAGATACTGCGCCATTTCCTTTCCTTAAAAACCAAGTTACCAATTTAGCAATATTTCTTCATAATAAAGTTTTCGGCGCAAATTGTGCACAACTTATCGACGTGAGCAGTTATGCTTAGATGGTGTGAATTTATCGGTGACGACTTGATAGTCCATTTCACAGACTTGACAAAAATCTTGTTTGGGCCCAAGTATTTTATGAGGTGGTGGCGGTGGTGAAAAGCTTGAATGTTT
This sequence comes from Amblyomma mixtum, assembly GCF_055824585.1. Lineage (NCBI taxonomy): Eukaryota > Metazoa > Arthropoda > Arachnida > Ixodida > Ixodidae > Amblyomma > Amblyomma mixtum. The sequence goes on from NC_143020.1 coordinate 50,431,992, forward strand.
AAAGAGAGTTTGGGGGTCTGAAAACCCCGCTGCATGGTCGGTATCCTTAGTCCAGGACAACACACGACGAGGCCCCGTCTCGCGCCCGCTTTACTAGAGCCCTTTGGGACACCTGTGTAGAGCAGTTGAAGAGGGCAGTCTCCCATGCCTCTCGGCTGGGGGTGGGGGAAGTTAAGGAATCTGAGTACATGCCCACACCATGTGAAAGATGTCCCAGATCTCTCCACAGAGTGGCAGCGCCCATCTATGTCCGGGTCAAATTGTTTTGCTATGGCAGGACTGAGGTGGTGGGTTCGACTATCACTGCCGACTGGTTGCCGACCGGTTCTCTCCAATCGGCTCAAGTCATGTTCCGGTTCGGGGCTAGGCTTTTCAGGGATGTATGGTCAGGGAAAGGAGTCCGCTTCTTCAAATGCCGTCACTTTCAGCTTGACAGTGACGGGACAGTAACTTTCTAACAGATATGTCTTGAATACTCAAATAATAAAAATGAAGCGAGTTAAAAACATCTGGTTGTAATGTTTTCAGCAGATGGTGCTTGGGCTCCGCATGTAAATAATTGAGCAATTAAGGTTAGAAGCGCTTCGAGCATACGATAAACGATTAGAACTTATTACCAAAAGATGTAGTTTGCCGCAAAACTATGGCTTTCTTTTATGATGTATTGTGCCAGCTGCTGTACTGTACAGTGGCGGTGCGGGTATCGTAAGAATAGAGATAAAAAACAGGCACTCCGAAAAGATGTGCACAAGTGGGCTGCAACCCACAAGGTGGACGTATGTTTTTTGACTGGGGAATGAATCATGCGTCGACGCAACGATTTGTTCCAAAACCTTTTTTCCAAGCGCTTCAGCCCCCATAAGGCGAGCACAAGGCATGGAGAAGTCGTCTGCCCATTGATTAAACATTTGGCACCAGCGGCCTCTGTGTATCGAGTCCAGCACCTGCCGAATCGGGGCCGATGGACTACTGCAATGCTGCCGCTTTGGTGCAAAAAAATAAACTGTAGTGGAAACTTGCGCTCTGGCTGAAGGGATTGACGCGATAAAGTTAACGGGTAAATAAACATATACGCGGAATTGGTTGTTCCCTGTTTCTAATTTATAGTTCGCCGGGGGTCGCCATACAACTGGTGGCGAAGTGTCGTGCCACTGCCCTGCGATAGCAGGCCCTGCCACCGGTGCGGCTTGCTCGACCTAGGGGGTCTTCCGGAGAAGTCTATCGCTAAACATCGTTAATATAACTGCCACCTGCAAATGTGGTAATTTGTTTCTCACAGTCCGGTCCGAAGGCTGCAGTAGCGCCAAATGGTAACATAAACTAGGTTGCCGTAGAGGCCGGTTCTTCCGGGAGCTTCAGCTGTGAGGTTTTAAATGGTAGCTTAAGTTGACGCCGGTGCCAGAGAATTATTTCCGACATGGGGGTCGTAACACTGTGGTGTTAAAAAGGGTCTCAATTTTGCTTTAGCGCCAGAAGTGAATTTAAGTTGTTTGAAGGCGGAACAATTTACTGGCCCCTCAACACAACGGTTCCGTCTAAAACCCCTTCCCCAAGCTTTTCATCCTGAAAAGCTATCACCACGCAGAGGGATATCTTGTTCCCAATGGAAAATGGTTCGGTACCGGCGGCGCTGGGGATCAAATCCAGCACCTCCAGAATGCGAGGAGGATGCTCTACCACAAGGCCACCAATTCGTTCAAGAATTTTTCGGTATGCCGCAAGCTGACGCAGGCGGTAAACGGGGTACTCCTGGGTCGGACCACTTCCCAAAAGCGTGTCGCATACAAGGGGGACCCCCACACCAGAGACTGCTCTTGGGCCGGTATAAGTCAGGTTACCGCCTGCCCCGAAAGCCCTGCCACCAAGCGTGGCTGACTGGTCAAGGACTGCCACCTCGTTGGTCAAATGATCGACACCTCCCCGCCCCGAACAAGCCTCACACCTGCGGAGTTGATGAACCCTTGACGGCCGCTAACTGGCAGAAGGCAATCCAGCCCATTGCCTGCTTCGGTTACGGTGCCGAATGGGCGTCCACACCTACAACCGTTCACCGCACTGTTCAGCGTCGTTTTTTAACCAGCCATATGAAGACTGTGCAGCTTAGAGTGACAAAATACCACAGAATTTTCTTTCAATTGCATACCAAAACTCTTGTCATACACGATAACATTACTGGAATTGGTTTTATGATTTTTATTCTTTCTTTACAGAGACATATGATGCATACGTTTAGAGCAATCAGCGAAAAGCGTTCTGAAGGGAAGCAGCTAAAGGCCCTGAACAAAAATGTCGCATCGATGCTCCGGAATGTGTCGTAAATAAAGGGCGATGCCCACGCAAGTACAGCTTTCCTTTTAAGCCGCATGGCTACGCCTGGATGGACTGTAATGATGATGATGATGATGATGACCAATATTACCACTATACTGAACCTTGGGAGATTCCCATAAACGTTACAGTAATAGCTTTAGAATTGTTTAATAATTCGTTCTCGCCTATCATACTCTAGCCGTCCTCGTTAGCTTAGTTGGTACAGCGCTTCCCCCGGGCAGGTGCTAGTCCCAGATTCTAATCCTCGGACGGGGACTAACTTTAAACTACGAACTTTTTGTGGGAGCTGTAAAGCCCCCCTACGAAGTCGTACGGCTACGCTTGGAAAGGTGGTAATGAGTCTCTACTCTATTATTGCTTCCAACGGTAGAAAGCCCCCACGTGAGATGCGCAGGACAGCATTTGCGCGTTGTGCGCGTTGCGGTTACGTGTATCATAGCCATGCAGCTATCACGAAGGGTTTTTTTTTCTACCAATAAATATTTAAACCGCATTGTCGGTCTTCTGCACCTTACACTCGACTTCTTTCACTTTCTTTGAGAGAGGGCCAGTACCGACTCGCATTGGACCTCTCCATGAAGGTGCTGGGCGAGTACGCTTAAGTTTACAATGCACCTGGTGCCCGCTTGCTGATTATGCGCTATTGCCTCCGCCGCGTGCTGCAATGGATGAAGGCCAAAGTGCACGTCGTCTCCAAGTAGTCCGTCGTGTTCGTGACAAACTTGCCTCCATAGATGAGCCTTCAGCGAGACATCTCTCACGCACGGGTTCGGTCTTTCCGTATTGGCTCTTCCAGTTTGTTGGGCGTGTTTTTTATGTTTCCACCACGATTGCTACTGAACGAAGATGAAATGGTAAAATATTTTCGCATGCAGCAACAAGTGAAGGTCATGTAGCATAAATTTAAGATGCGTTTTGAGGAACCAAGCGATAGAGCAATTGCCGACTGCAAAGCGGGTGCTTACAAAATGCTGCGGAGGACAGAAAGAAAGACGCGGTGAAAGCGGGCTGGTACAGAGTTGCAAGCCAGGATCCATAGAGTAAAAAGGCCATCATGGAGTTTATAGGGGCACGGACATCACTCAGAAAGCTTTAGTCTCAGTCTACATCGCCATGCATCCATTTTAGTCGGAATATGATCTCATTGCACAAGTCAGCGGCAAAAAGTCATGACTAGTCGGCCGGCGTTACGATTAATTTTTCTTTTTTCTTGTTTCTATAAATTTCTTCCTAGCAAAATGCTATATTTGTTTTTTGCTACTTCAAACTAAATTAGGTTCATTATCTTCCGTGGCTCAAGCCGGGAGTATGTTCAAATTTCTTTTTATTTGTCCCGCCATGGTATTAAGTTAGCGAGCAGTGAAGCGCAATGCTCGTAGAAATATCCCGAAAAGACCAGCGACAAGCTAGAACACGAGACGAGTGCTGTTCTTGCTCATAATTTGTTTTTAGCACTTTTTATGCCAGTGCATCATCTACCAACAAGCTCAAAGGAAACTTTCCATTTTAATACATTGAGGCACAGCCTACTAGAAATGACAAAAACCAAATGATCTATAGAGTTATTCTGGAATGGCTGATGCTTGAGACATCCTAGCATTTACCTCAAATCGACTGCCATTTTCTTGTTCTGAATATTCTGCGATGATTTATAAGTTGTTGTTTAACTCCGCAGCTCTGCTATGCGTCTTTGAAGATTTTTCATTTTCGTGGAGATACATTTGACACCACTGTGTTTCTTACTTCACTCTTGCTTGGACGTCCTTAAAGAAAAATGAATATATGCGAACTAAGTGTAAGCAATGGACCGAATTTCTGCCAACATGATTGCGTCTTTGAGAATTAGCCTGAAATGGAAACTATATAACTTGTTTTGAGAAATCAGGACCGCTTCGGACGGCAAACAAATTCCCACCGTAGAAAGCCACATTATGCGGCCACCAGGACGATGCTCTGCGTTCTGAGCAGACCGTTTTTCTGAAATACTTATTATGAGCGCTGATGGCCGTTTGTGTTTTCATTATATGTGTTTATTTCTGCAGGCAGCATAAATACAGAAAATTATAAGATTTCACAGCCGCCGGCAATGCTGTGCTAGTAGAGCAACATACACCAAAATTTGAGCTGGAGGGTTCGTATACCATAGGTGGGATACGTAGAACCTGTGCCTGTTTTAATGCGACAGCTCCACTTCAGAACGAGAGTTTAAAAAACTGGGCTATCGCTTAAGCCATGACTTTCACCATGAATACATAGGTTAATACTGTCACGACTGGGAGTGCAACCTGCGTCGGCGCAAACAGATCACCTTCGCTGGCCACTGGACGAGGGCACCATGCTATCACCACAGCCGATCACGACTCGCGTTAAACTACACTGCACTCTCGCGCTGTGGATTGTGCATTGTCGTCTTCTTCGAATTCCATCTACGGAGCGAAGAAAACCTCGAACAGAGCTTAACTTGAGCTTAATATCGACGCCAGATGTGCCGACGACCCAGGAAAAGAAAATCGTGAGCGAGTCAGGCGACGCATATGCTTTCGCGTGTCTACTCGATTTAACTACGTTAAAACAGCCAGTTTTTTGTGCTTTTCTCTGACTAATTAAGTTTCCGCCATAAAGCACATACGCTGTTAGTTTTCACTTCATTGATGCCACAAATAATAAAAAGAGACCATCCCTTTAAAAACAGAGCGGCATATTAGGGTGTATCCGGCTAAACACGTACCGCTCATTTATCGTGGCGTTTTAAAATAGTTTCGAAATGAATCACCACCCTATGCCAAACTCTTCCTCATAGTTCGCACACACTGTTAACGACCAGCCGCCTGCAGGGTTAATCGGTGAAACGAGCACAATGTTGCGGTAAATTTTCCTTCCATGTATTTAAAAGGGTCGCGGTTAGTCCGCATACCCCGGTGAGGGTCACTCCTACGCGTAATTATCACAGTGTTTTAAACATTCTTCGTACCGGAAATGTCGTTTCGCAGTTAAATGTCATTTGCAGAATGTTTATTGATGTATTGGGGTTTTAACGTCCCAAAGCGACTCCGGCTTTGAGGGACCCCGTAGTGAAGGGCTCCGGAAATTTCGACCACCTGGGGTTCTTTAACGTGCAGTGACATCGCACAGTACACGGGCCTCTAGAATTTCGTCTTCATAGAAATTCGGCTGCCCCGATTTGAAGGATGTACTGGTTTAATCGTCACTTAGAGACAACACACTAGGAGCACTTTTAAACCAGACAACTACTCTCCGAAATTGTTTATATTTGTTTTTGCATGTTTCCATAAATTTTGCCCCCAGGCGTCGTCAGCATCCACGCGTTCCCTCTGCGTTTGTAACTATGATATTGATGTCTAGACGAGCACCATGTTTTCAAGATTAGGGGGCGCACGAGGACGTCGAAGGTGGGTGGTGGTGTCGCCTGCGCCATATTCTGCTACAGTACATGCATCACAACCGCTTGCTTCTCGTTCCGTTTCATAACCCGCTTTCATGCAGAGCTCTCTGTGCTGTCTGATTTGTACTACCCTGCAAATGTAGTTCTCGCGCCAGCATGTGCAGTTCCCTTAGGAGCGTGTGTGATACAGAGAAACATGCAGGGGAGAGAGCGCATCTCGAGGCGAGAATTTATCGCTTTAAGACGCGCAATTGCAAAAAAATTTTAAAACGATAGCTTCAAAATAACGTTGCAAGCTTGTCACGCTCTTTTTCAAGGAACTCACCAACGTTTAAAGAACAGCCTCTTCTATCAGCAGTGCGCCAGCCCGATTCACCCTGCCGGCGTGACACCTGCCCGCACGAATCGCGGTGGTTATAAAAATATTTGATCGTATTAAAAATTAGATCTACAATCTACTGTGCTTTTAATCACGAATGACCATTTTGATAGGTAGGCTTTGACACACTCTAAACACGGTAACCTTTGGGTAACCTTTGTAAAGGTGCACATTTTCACATTGAAGTATACCTATAATTTAAAGGTTACAGAATGTAACCTTTCCACTTTTAACCTTTGTACAAGTTACAAATGGTAAAGGTTACTTCTTTTTACGCATAGGTTAGGCGACTTTTTAGCGCTGTAACCTTTACAAAGGTATACATCATTGAGTTAGCTATAGGTTACGTGCTCCAAAATGTGTAACCTTTGTAAGCCGCAATGGCTGGCCTAAAAATGGCAAAAATGTCGTTCCAACTTGCTGAAGGTGATGCAATACAGAGCTCTGCTGGATTGAATGGAACAAAAATTGGCCAAACATGAGAATGGTTTAGAAAGGAGAAAAATGACAAATATCAGGATATGACGGGCAAATTTTTAATTCACTCCAACATCTTCAAAACTAGAGGAAATACAAAACAACAAAACTTCTCAAATATTGTCTACATTGAAGAAAAACTAAGGAATGTAACAGATGCAGGTATGTTCAAGGCTCCATTTTTGCAAACTTTTTGCAAAAAAAAAAGATCACAATAAATAGGCATGCAAGGCACTAACATATGGGCCCATATTACAGTATTACTGTTGGCATGCGAAACAGAACCACGTCGAACAAGCAACTCAATAAAGCATGCTCAGATGAAGTCTCGCTTCGAATAGAGCTTGGCTACAGCATATCACTCTTATTGCAATGTAAATAAAAACATAGACACTGTAATTGTAGTACCAAAAAGAACAAAATAAAAGCTCTATTATTCAAGACCAAGTGCCAAGTAAACTTGACATTGTGTGAGAGATACAACAGACACAAAATATGAATGGCAAAAATATCAGAGAAGGCAATATTTTGATCACACATTTTACCCCACCTCTTAAAAGAAAGATTAAAATGACTATACAATAAGAGATCGAGAAACGTGATCCAAGCAGTTCAGATAACATAAGTTCTTTTAAAACTTGCGGTCACATACAAACGCAAACAACAATCAATCGATTTAAACATCTTGGCTAAATAGCAACCAGAGATATACATGTACCTAACAGCTTTCAGAGGTGCATAGCATCAGCTAATTCAGCACAACTTGCCTAGATCATATAAACAAAAGCCCTTTGTGACTCCTCCAGTCACTTCATTAACAAAGATGCACGTTGACATGACCAATAGCTTGCAACATTAACAGTGCTATAAGCCTGACAACACTCGCATGATAAGTACATCAACTTGTGTACTGCAGTTAAAAAAAAACTTGCTCAATTGAGCTGTAGAAAATATACTTCAACATATTAGAAAGTGAACAATTGAAACACATTTCCTCCCAGAAAATTACAACAAATTATTCTTTTTCAAGAGCATGAACAAGCTCTTAAGTCGGTTCGTCAGTATAGTCCACGTGGCACTAAAGTGTCTGGCAGGGCAGTCTTCTGCAGCAGGATGAGTATGGCGGAAAATGCCGGTGGACAGTCGAGGTTTTTATATGTAATATGTTACCAGGAAGAAGATGAGAAGATGAGGGCACGCTCTAGGTTGCCGTTGCTGATCGAGATCACTTCTTTACTACTTCCAGCGTAAACACTCAGCGCAGGTGTATACATGAGGTGCTGTCACTTGCAACTCTTCAGGCAGTGGGATCTGTGGAATGTTAAAGACAGTGAGCAACCATTCATACTTAAAGCATGGCTGATATTCTCACCAGAGTGAAACATGGTATACAAAGAACACCGCAGTGCCTACCGTATCGCAGCGCCGCTGCTACGATTGCTGCGCTGTTGCTTCCGCAATTCACTCAGGATGGCCATTGGTCAAACCACAGCCAATTTTTTTAATGGGCCAAGTTGTATTGCCAAAATCGTATGGCGCACCGATCAATTGATAATCAATGAAACGACGTGCAAAGTTCCAAAATTCAGATTCAAAACAAAAGTACCGCTTCACAGTGAAAACAGCGCGGGAAAACGAGACGAGCAAAGAAAGACACAACACATCGTCTCGTTTTCCCGTGCTGTTTTCAATATATGAATCATTACTGTTATAGATGACCAAAACGGGAGGGGGAGCGAGTACGAACACTCGACGCTCACACAAATTTGTGAGAATAAAAAACGAATATATTGCAGTTACAACTTAATTCTTGTTAGCGCATTTCAATAGGGCTCGCACTGTCTTACGCACGTCCGCTCAGATCGCTCGCGCACCACACACCCTGCGCTGCGCTTCCAGTCGCCAACGCTGATGAGTCGACGCGCCGCACTCGCGAAAAACAACCATCACAAACACAAACGTCATCCAGACGGCGCCGGGAAGAGAGGAAAGAGGATAGGAAGGCAATGCGGTAGGCACTGGGACCGACTGGCGCACCGAGTCAGATTCACGTGATCGCCACTCGAGTCGAGGAGGCGACTGCTTCATAAGATCGCTTACAATACCAACTCGCCCAAATCGCATCCTTCATTAAAAAAGTACCGTCGTGCGTTTTACGCATGCTCTTTTGTACGTATGCAAAAAAAGACAAAAAAAAACGCGCGCACACGCATGCAAACGATCAAGAATTAGCGCTGGATTACCCCCGTATTATCACACCTAATGACCCCAAATGACTTACGGCAACAAAAGTCTAAAACCAATATTCTCGATAACCAATCCTTTGGCACGAAAACCCGCGCAATAGGTGAATGAGGCACTCAAACTACTGAACCACATTTCGCTTCGAAGTGCACTCAACGAGGCTTAGGAATGAAGCTGCTCTGGCAAACAAAGAAAATACGCACTTTAACAAGCATGAAATAAATGACTTCGCACTCACCCAAGTCCGTCATTCTTTCATGAACCCCAGGAACGTGATTGCAGTAGTCGCAACGAATAGCGCCGGGCGCGGAGCTGTCCGCCGAGCGCACAACGACGTAGCGTCTACAGTCACATTGAGGTTCGTTGCAGCTGCTGCGCAGCGTACCCCACAGGTTCCTGCTGCTTAGCGGCATTACTCCAAACAAACCACTTCAGGAACGCCACCAAAAGACGGCGTGGTTCACGAGCGGTTCCAACTCTCGGTTCCAACGGTTCCCAGAACAAAGCAGTCTCCGCAACGCTGCAACGTCCGAGCCTTCCCGCCGTCCAGACTTGCCGGCGTGCAACAGTCAACGATGCCAAGCGTTTGAAACAGAAGCGCCGCTTTTCATTGGGTGAAGCGCCGGCCATCTGCGCATGCGCGTCTCACGCATACTGGAGCGGCCGTCATGCCATATTTTGAGTAGTTCTTTGCCAATTACTCGTTTCTTATAGGCGGCGCCGCTCCTACCGTGGGCGCATTACGTTTTGATTTGTGATATATATTTTCCACCAGAACTGATACATTGGAAGTGTATGAAGAGAGCCACATGAAGGGAAATCGAATCGCGCACTCGGCGGCCCACAAATGCGGTTACGTCCGCTGTCGCCTTTCCAGGCGCTCCCCTTCCATATGTCTGCTTTTTAACTATTAATTGCGACCGTTGCTATCGCGTATCGATTCGAGGAAGATGAGAAATAGGCTCTATCCGAGTTATCGAGAAATTACATGGAATTGGAAATACTTGTTTATTAACGTTAATTCGCGCAATAAAATCGGTACAGAGCATGCTTAGAGAAGTAGCACGTTGGGTTTCTTTGCAAAACTCATGGACAGGAATCGAACATTCAAGATGTGTTCACATATACGGCTGCAAAATACTGCATTTGCATTGCATTCGCAGCCTCCTTTGGTAAATGGGAAGGCAGATATCTGATAACGCGCGATTCAATGTGGCTGCGACCCAAGACAGCAGTATCGGGCTCATGCGATAGCTTACGTTGATGTCTCCCCCTTGCGGTCGAAACCGCAGCCCCATTGCATCCGAAAAGCACATTCCCGCACATAAAGCAGCATACGTCCTCTATATGTGCATATCTCCTGGCTTGATGACGCGTATAGGTTACCGTGCTGCGTAAAGGTTACTTCGCAAAGGTTACTTGGCAATTTTGTCATCGTAACCTTTGAAACGGTTGACTTTTGACCGTTGTAACCTTTGGGCTCCACAAAAATAAAGAACACATAATGAAAACATCAAAAAACATCAATTGCAACCTTTGTGACAAAAGTTACTCGCGTCCAAAAGTTACGTTATAGGTTACTGTGTTTAGAGTGCAGCGGAAACCGCCTTTACTGCTTTGTTTGTATGTATTTCCGTGGGGCCTAAAACGGGCAGCCACAGCAGCGCCAGGAAATTTTGCTTGCCTACTTGATTGGTGTTCGCTTAGAACTTCCTGTTCAAGGTGTGCTGAATCATGCATTACGGTCACACACACAGATTTGGGAGGCATTTTTCATATGATCTTATCAGAGACATCATTAATAAATGCTGCGACGGGGACCAAGCCGCTGCGTTTGATTGTCAAATTATACTATGTGAAGCAGTCCACCAATGTCATCAAGTATTGTAGGGTGAGTAGTACGACCGCGCTTTCCCTTGAGCCAAGCCGCTTCCATTTGCATAATGAACTCTGGATGTTCACGCTGACCTCCTCAATAACACTTGTGCTGTCGACGTGGTGAGCATGACAAACGATAGCGTCAAGGCCTTTGAGGCAGAAAGCTGAGTTAGTTGGTGTTCGGATTGAGAGGACTTAGTAGCAGCTCTAAAAAAACACGGACGATAGGGTAGAAAGACACAACACCGGCGCTAGACATTAACCGACTTTATTTCCAAAAAACAATACTATGGATTTATATGTTACAATCAGGCGCCAAAAAATCAACAATCAAATCGCATGCGTGACGGCATTCCCGACACAGGAACTTCAAGTCTTTAGTAGAAAAATAAACATTCGATTTACTCACAAATGATTGCCTTTCAATGTGAGTAAGAAAGCCTTCCAATACCTCCCGCTCCTTCTGATCTGCATTTACATGTAAGACACATGTCTGCTCAAAGAAAGGGGTACCGGCTTTTTTCGACATGTTTACATCGTTTGCAGTCTGCCGCTAAGTGTCCAGGGCCTGATACAGCAGCTGCCACATTATTGTACTCTGTGAGGCGAACGTTGATACAACGGCCAGATTGGCCGATGTAGCATTTTCCGCAAGATGGCGCAAGCCCAGCACAGCGCTACCGGTCGTCAGTAACGAAATGAAAGTGCTGAAACGGGACCTTGAGCGGAACGGCTACCCTAGAAACTTTGTCCACAAAGTGACAAGGAGGCTGTCGCAGACGCATGACGGACAGCCAGTAGCAAAACCGATGAAGCGCGCCTGGGATTCTCTATGTGCCTCAAGTCAGAGAAACCCTTTCTCGGATCATCAGGAAGCACGGGGTGCACATCGCAGACGTGCCCACAAGCAAGCTCCGAGCCGAACTTGAAAATGTAAAGGACCCCTTGCCATGTACCAGTTTTCCAGGTGTAGTTTATCGGATCCCTTGCAGCGACTTCCTCGCTGTCTACATCGGCAAAACCGGAATCTTTCAGTGTCGAATCAAAGATCACCACGGCCACGTTGGGTGAAAGCGCGTGTAAAAAAAAACGAAATTCCGCAACACGTGCCAGCCACCGGCCATGACAATACCGAAAATATCAGAGTTCCTCTTCGGAGAGGCATCAATCAGGGAAACTATTATCCCCCTTCCTCTTCAACTGTGCTCTGGATTCCCTGCTACAGCAGTTGAATTTCTCGGTGCTGTGGGTACACCTGCGAGGTGTAACTATGAGCGGCCAGGCATTTGCCAGTGATATGGTTCCGGTATCGAACACCCTCGAAGGACTTCAAGCCCAGCTTCGTAAGACTGGGCTCTATCTTCAAAATGCAGGGCTGGGCTTCAACCCTCGTAAATCCCAGTACTTTGGTCTGCGCTATGGCCATAGCGCCAAAGCCTGCAGATACGAGCTGCTGCCTGTTTCCTTTGGCTGTGTACAGGTGCCACCTGTTGCTAATAAAGTATCTAGGATTAGGAATTCACCTCGCGAAACTACCAGAGGAGGAAAGTTCAAAGGCGGGCTCCCCTATGTGCCTCATAAGTAGGGCTAGTTTGAAAAGCTTCCAGAAACTGCACTGCTTCCGTCTGCTGGTGGTCCCAGCCTTTCTCTACACAGCTTCAAACACTCTTAATTTCCGAAACGAAGCTGGTCGCCTCGAAAAGTTGCTAGGAGGTATAGTGAAGAGAGCTCTACATCTACTGCACAATTTTCCGAACACCGCCTATGGTTGCCACCGAGATCTAGAGGACTTGGGCTCCTGCAGTTGCAGCGTGTGGCTCAAGCGGTCCTACTTAAGGATATGGGACGTCTCATTCGCCTAGGCGACGACTTTGTTCACATTCTTTTTGAGTACGTCCTACAAGCATCCTTCAACCAGATTGCTGAGCAGTTTGATGTGCCTCAGGGGGTCACTCCCCACATGGAACTTAGTTTGGCTATCAAAAAGGGGGCGGTTCGGTGGTGTAAAAAGCTGGAGGTAGAATACTCCAACAAAGACCTTTTTGCCTTCAGGAATCAGTTCTCAACAAATTTATGGCTTTCCTACAACTCAGCTCTTATGAAAAATGGTAACAAAATTAAGGCTCTGCGATTGTGGACCAGACTTCACCCAACCTAAACATTGGCCAACGAACAATTCGAAAATTCTGTCGACCGTCTATGCATGCTCTGTGGGCGCCCTCCTGAAACAGTGTACCATAATCTACAGGAGTGCAAGTGCATGTCTCTACCATGGACTGAGCGTCATAACTTCTTTGCAAAGAAGGTCGCCAGGAAGATCCTCGAAAAGGACTCCACTGCGGTTATTGAACGTGAGAAGATGTTTACATCCCCGAGAGGCTCGCGACTACGCCCCGACATGATCGCTAGTAAGGGCGGGGTTGTTCATGCTGTAGATTTTGCTGCCACATGGGACAACAATGTGGGATTTTGAATAGCATGTGCGGCTACAAGGCGGCCAATTATGAGCAACTCCGACCTTACTTCCCAGGTGAAACAGTCCAGTTCTGGGTGATGGCCTTCGGGGCCCGGTGAATGCTCTGCATGAAAACCGCCAAGGTTGGCGATGTTCTTGGTCTTACAAAGGCCGACCTTGGATGGCTCTCTGCAAGGCCCTTAGTTGGAAGCATTATCATGCTTAGCCGCTTCGCGCGGCTGGTAAACTGAAGGCCTTATCCCTTACACGCCTTCTGACCTTTAGCACTGACACCTCCTGTGACTTTTAGCATTTTTTTGTATTTTTAGTGATATTAGGCAAGTAATCTCCTCTTCAGACCCCTGTTTTTTTTTTTTTGGGGGGGGGGGGAGCGATTACTGGCCAGATTTTATGTTGCTTTTAGACCTTGGTACTTTGTTCTTTTTTAGTTGAACTTTAGTCTTGTTACTAATTTGTCATGCTCTGCTTCAGTTCTTAAGGCATTTCCCCGAAGGCCCCAACCTTCAGTGTTCGTGCATAAACATCTATTAGCGAACGCCGCAGTACATTCTGCGTGACTTGACGTGCCGTCAAGAGACTACGTGGCCAAGTACCGTGGGGGTCTATGCATCTGCAGCTTGGCAACGGCAAGCCACGATAACTAACACTACCTTGGGAGACCTCTGAATATGCCCCTGTCTTTGCGAGGTATCTTGACAAGGTATTTGAACTGGACCTAATATAGGCATGTTCATTTCATTCGCCAGAATGTTTTGTGCACGTTATGCACTTCATAGAAGATAGATTAGGCGGGTCTATAGAGGTTGATCTGAAAAGGTTAAGAAAAGTCAAATATTATTTTGTGGCAGCTGATGATATATGATTGCTTTCTGGCCCTATCTGCTCTATTTTCTATATTCTTTTAGACACTAATTGAAGCCTTTCGCGGGGAAGGGTGCGTGAAATGTGATCGCCGCAGCACAGCATTTGGCCTTCACAAACCCACAAGTGTGATTAAAGTCAATGCGCCTTCCACGTGTCCCCCTGCCCTCTTTGAGCTAACCTGAAATTTGCGGGCGGGAAAAAAATAGATGCCTTCTGTTCGGGATATGGCCGCATTCAAAGCGAAATTTAAGTACTGGCAACGTCCATAGCTTCTCGCATATTCGTATGAGCTCGAGCAAAAAGGTGGCAATGCACTCCAAATTTGGAAAGCACGGTCACGTACTACAGAAATACCTTCTTTTTAAGTTTTATATTTATTAGGAAGGTGACTAACATTTCGAAAAAACTAACTGCACAAAATAAAGAGGTGAACGACGGCCTGAATTACTGTGCCCGTATTAAGATTTCACCCTTTTACTCTTGGCATGCGTTAAGCCATCCGTTTCGTTCCTTCCTGCCCTTTCCGGCATACATCCTCATAGAAAAGATATAAAAAGCCAGGCGACAGTAGCTCACCACTCACCGTCTAGTCCCGTGAGCTGATCTTCGTGATGAACAGCCGAACTTCCTTGGCTCTTTTGGCTTTCATAGGCGGCACTCTGGTCCTCACGGCTGCTGCTCAGAGAGGTATGGTCATGCACTTTACGCTCTACAAAAAAATTTGTGCCAGTCCCTAGCCTTTTTCGACCTCAGTGTTCTATAGCTCCAAATTTTCACAAAATGAAAGTTACCATTTTCTCCGCTCAATATAAAGGCACAACGTGTAACCTGAGCGGTGTCGTTATATTTACTATAATTATATATTTCCCTTTAATAGAAACAGGGCAGTGGGATAGCTGGACTCTTTATATTCTACACGTACTCAACGCTACAAAAACTTTATTCAATCGCAAATGATTCTGGGAGTACAGCCCATGGGATGCCCTTCCATATCATAATTTTCCCGTCATTTATTACTGTTATTTGACACTTTGCTGCTTAATATGGGAACTTCTCCGATTGTCCAGCTGCTAAACACCCGCGCAGGTAAAGACAAGCAAGCGCCTCTGTGCTATCCGTTCGCTGATACTGCTGTGAGTTCGGTCCCGCTTCCTAGTCTCGGTCAGGCGCAGAGAGATAAATAAATGTGTGGGCTCAAAAGAGTGAAGAAAGTTATGTTGCATACTTTCCTACATATTGCAACGCAATGATAAGTTAAGCTACGCACTAAAACTATACTTACATGCAATGCCAGTGGCATGCTTACGTAAGAGCATTGCGAATCGCAATAGCGCGGAGTGATAATGTAACTAAACGGTGAGCGGCCTGCTGGAACACTCGCAAAACCTAATCGTTACGTGCGGGTCATACTGGGTCTTACCGCGCGGTCGGAGTATCTTTCGCACCCTGAGACAGCGTTCACGGATCATTAATACTTTTCGGTACTAACCTAGAAAAACTATGACGAATACATGCTAAACTTCGGCTGGGCTTGAACCAAAAAGAACGGTACCCATAGCCGTCTTTTACATCTGAATAGTACCCTGGAGAAAAATCTACGCGGGGCAAAGACTGATAAGGTTTTCTATAAAATTGTTAGATTCGTGGGCTTCAACGGAACGACGAGTTATGTGACCTGTTGTATAGCGTGTGCTTCAGAGAATGTGATAACTAATTTTTAGAAATTGTGCATTGAAAGTAAAAACAAGCTTTTTCCAGCATTGTAATGCGAGCGTTGGCGAACTTCAAAAAACACGCTGATAATACTGACTAGCAAAGTGGATGATCAAACTCTAATATTTTGCTTTTTAAGTAGTATTGATAGTACCTGATTGAAATTTAAGATTTGTAGCCGTCCTTTAGTAAAAGCCATATCCGTTATTAAGGTTTCAAAAACATGATTACCCTCGCCGCTGTGCACCGAGAAAACCTGGACATTTCGACTAGTTACATGCGCTGGGGGGGGGGGGGGGGGGTCCTTTGCCTATGTCCTTTACGAAAGGGGATGTATTTTGGCATGCTATAGCGAAATCTATCGAGCTGCTGCGCGAAGGCAATTGCGTTCTCGAAATTCTAGAAACTGTTATGATAATACACCTAATTGCAATCAGGCGCCTATCGGCAAGAGCTGAAAAATTAACTATTAGAATTTAGTTAATCAATTTGTTAGCAACATGATCCCCATGTTTTTGACGTCTGCCAATACCGGTACTACTATCCCGCAAAAAGCTTCTCTTTACCTCGAAACCCCTATTTCAATGACACAAGCACTGTCGTGCTGAGTAGGAACCAAAACTGAAATATTTTGCCCATAACTTCTACGCTTTCTTATTGCATTCGGTCGTTTGGTCATTGGTTAGGAAATTAAACACGGAATGCGACGTGCACTATATCGCAGACACCGTCTACGGTACGCAGTGAGGAGACCCCGAAGACACCTGCCTGCGCACCTCAGACATTTTTCTGCGCTTCTTAAATACATATCTTCCCCTGTACTATACAAAGAATATACTGGAACATCGTAATAAAAATCCTCGAAGTGGATTCAAGTTTTATGCGCTTATATACCTGAAGGGCCGTGAAAAACACATTTTCCTATAGGAGTGCTCATCAAAGCATTAACACAAAAATTGTGAGACAAGTTGACTATGATTTTCGACATTAACAGATTACAGCACAGTTATGTGATCGGAAGAATAGCTGTAACACATAGGCACTTTGACGAGTGCCATGTGCTCAAAAAATATTCCCCTCAGTGCACAGAGGTCTGAAACTTGATTTTAAATGAGCTCCCAAAAGGTGGCTATATATTCCGGCAGCGTTGAACTCCTTAAGATTTTCCTGTTACGATTTGCTTCATATTGTGTTCTGTCGCAAACATTTACTCGACGAATTCGCCGTGAATTCCGCAACTCCTGCTTTCTTTTGCTTTAAATGCAAAAGCTGGAGCGTATCATTAAACAATCTACTTTTTTAAATAGGCAAGATATTGATAATCTAATCTCTTACAGGAACAGAACACCAACGGCTCTACCTCAATAAGTCTTATTTTGACGGTGCGTATTTACATATTTATTTTATTTGTCGTTATAGCGCGACAGTGTACTGCTAGCAATTTCGTCTAGCATGTCTTCAGGTGGGTCTGATTTTACACAAATATACAGGCTTGCAGTTGGTATTTTCTAATTAGTAAAATAGCACTGTAAGGTGCCATCTAGGGTAAATTATGTATGTATTTTTGCGAATAGTGCTTCATATTGTACACTACTACTTAAGAAAGAACGTGGTTAGCCTTTCTTACAGAAGATCCCATTGTGACGTAATGTAGTCTATGATTTAATATCGAAAAATAGAAAACTTTGTGCTTCTATATTTTATTGCTGGACGTGAGTGCATTGCAGAGAAAGAAAGCGCCCGAAAAAGTGTGAGCGGCTTGGCGGATCTTTCTTGTATTAGGGAAACAAAAGGTTCTCTCTTCTTTCAGGAGGGCTGGGATGCCTACTAGAGCTGCTTGCGGAGCCTAACAGCGCGTTGACCACGTCCGCATGAGGCAACATTTATTGAGGCTTTAGTCAATATTTCAAGCGTATACCGCAAGAAAAATGAAATACACTTTATATATCAAGGTGACAGCCAAGAATAGCTGCAGTTCCTGCTGCAGAAAGCTAGAAGCTTACTGGCAAAAACCCAGAAAGCGACTGGCTTTAATGAGCGCTTCTGAATCGTTTCAAGAGAGGTCGTCTGGTGAGCTAGCTGAGGCTCAGTCTACATCCGCCAAGTGCTACGAGGCCGTCAAGGACGTTCGAGGGGAAATGGGCAATTGAGCTGATGTTTTGGAACTGTTAGGTGCAAAATAAATGTTTTTGTCTGCGACCTGGTTAGAGCAGTATGAAATATAAGTCATTTCAGAAAACAAAAACAGGGTCTCTAAGGAATAAAAATCATCATTGTGTGGACTTGTAAAAGGATTTTTGCGATTGTTATGTGGTGAGATGGGCTACCCTAGGAAGCATGGGGCGTCCCTCTCAGATGAATTTGTAGCGTCTCCTTGCTTTTGCACTTGCAAAATATCATCGTCGCCTTCCGCCGGTCTAGTTTCTTCATTTCTGCAAGCACTGTTTAAAAAATTCCCATGTGTTAGAACGCTTTTGTAATTTCGCATAATGGTGACAACCCACGAGCGGCAGCAGTTCCCTCTATTAGAATAGAGCATGGGGCTCACCAGTCAAGCATTATTTCCTTGGCTCGGCTCCCTGCCGTACTGTCATCAACATGGCATATTTTACAGGATTGCTATTGACACAATAGTTGTTATATTCAATCTAGCCTTACAATTCATTCTGGATTCAACGCTAAAAATGCTTTCCTATTTCTGGAAAAGCTAGAAGGCTGGCATAAAATGCCATATAACGGAAATAAATTTATCACAAGTGCACGGTTTGCACAATGCTCTTAAGTTGTTCGCCACGTGTATTTTGAACAAAACTTTAAAAAGTACGACCCTTGCACTGTGGTTAGCCAGTTGAGAGTAACAAGGACGAATTAATTGGAATACTTCACTTCGATTGTTGCAGTTTTTTAGACCACTTTAGGAAAACAAAAGTTTCCAATTTTTCAAACTTCCTGATCGAGCTTCAATATTTTTTTAAATATCATCATCGAGGTGAATAGACAGTAACGTAGATTTCTGCCTCTAAAATGTTAAGCTGCTATCACGTATGCAGTTTTTTTTTAAAAAGCACTAGAGAAGCATTTTTGCTTTTTATTTTGTTCTCCAGAAACCGATTGCACACTTGGAGATGGTAACACATGCGATTACCCTAATGGTAAGACTTTTTGATTACCTTTATATCTTAAAGGTGCTAAATTCTATTATGATAATAAATGTTATCGAAGGCTGATATAGAACTACCAGAAGGGAGCGTTAGTGGGCGACGTTTACTAAAATACTCATATAGATCATCCTACCAGTAAAGAATCACAGGAAACGTGCCATGCTAAGACTCCGTTTCCACCTTGCAAATTCCGATTCAAAATAGCTCGCTTCCACTTCACTGACCATGACATCCTTAGAATATAGTTCTGTTATACGGCATCCTTATCTGGACGTTCAGCATTTCAAAGCTTATCATTACTTAAAGGCAATTTGAATATATCATGTGTTGAAACCAGGAGAAAATTTGCCCGATTATCATTTTTCACTCCTTATTTTAGCGTGTATAATCTTGAATTGGCCATTTTGAATTGAAAGAATTATGTTTTCGCTCCTAACACTACATATGCTAAAGCTGGTGTTGCACTTGGAGAAGTAGGGACTTTTCGTCTAGTCCTAAGAGGGAAAACATGTTGGTAGGAGTGCATACTTCCCGTTTTTCACTTAAAATATTTTATAAACAAGTATAATTAGGGTTTACATCTGTTGACTGACCACAAAATGAGTTTTAAAGGCTCTTTGTACATGGTAATCGTTCATACATACGTGTCATGTCAAAATGTCGACGTGCTGATTTAGTTCGCAATTGAATACCTGAATACAAGCAAAACTGTGCATTGAAAAAAATCCTTAGCCTAGCAGTCTTTGTAAAAAGAGACAGGTGTACTTGCGAATCATACTTTTGCACTGCATGCAGCAATATTAAGTCTGTGAGGCACTTCATCAGCCTTCTAAGTTTCATGCTTATGGGCTCAGTGAATATCAGCTGTTTGTTTCATATATTATTCTAATAAGCCAGG
The DNA here is from genome assembly GCF_055824585.1 of Amblyomma mixtum. Lineage (NCBI taxonomy): Eukaryota > Metazoa > Arthropoda > Arachnida > Ixodida > Ixodidae > Amblyomma > Amblyomma mixtum. The sequence goes on from NC_143020.1 coordinate 50,451,816, forward strand.
AAAGAAAAGCAACTGCGAACAAAATGCGACTGGTTCCTCTGCTCAAGCAGGTTTGCGTAAAAATGCAAGTTAATTTTTCATCAAAACCAAAACGAAATGGCTTGTATGCTTGGATTTTATTACATGTATATTGTAGGGTCATGCGGGAGCTAGCACATCACTTACAATACATGGAAATCTGCTATATTCATAAACCCCCCATCCTGTGGTAGAATGTATTGCCTTTCAGTGTGGTGTGACCGCTACGTGTGTTACTTTAGTTTTTTTTCTTCTTGCAGCTTGCTACTGTTACCCTCCATTTGGAAGTGGTCGAAGCAGAATTGCTGGTTACTTCTACTCTCCCGAACACAAAAAGTGCATAAGACCTTCAAGCGGAATCGGGCTCGGCTGCAACAGCTTCGAAAATCGAATGGATTGCTTTAGGAAATGCGCGCGAAAACTCAATCCAGGAAAATATAAAATAAAAAATGTCAAGAGAAACTGGTAAGTAGCGAAATGTGCTCATTTTTTTATGCGACTAGGGTGTGGTCTGGTTCCTATAGTGTGGAAAATATTACACGTTTTTGTTCCCATAATCAACTGAGACATATCAAAGTGTAAGAAGCCTTTTCGGACGACTATTTGGTAATCTCTGCATATCTGCTCTCATAGATACAGCACTGTCTATTACTGTCTGTCCAATGTAGATCTAGTAGCATTTTTTTTATCAGAACGGGGAACTGTAATGTATAAGAGAAGTCGAAAACACCTGCTGCGCATGAATGTGTTGCCTATGGAGAACTCCTTGAAAACTTTCACAAAAATGCAGGCATGCATGAACATTTCGGAATATCTCAAATCTACTAACAATTATATCCTTGCATTATGTCATTCACCAAGCGAGACGTTTGGTGCACTGAAACGGAAGCGGTTCATTTGCATAAAATATTTTTTTTAGAAAAACGGGTAAATATGTATTGAACATATCAACAAAGTGATTTGATATTTACATGAAATAGAGGTAGTTTGTACCTCAAACTCAATTCAATGGTTAAAGCTTTACGCGGCAGATATTGGTGGTTCGGTGCCGGTTTCAGACATAAACTCGCTAGGAATATTAGTTCTTGCTCATTAAAGCTCATTAGTAGGAAATATACATTTTTATGGTTGTGTATATGGCCTAATTCTGGACTAGGTTTTTTAAATCTTTATCCTTTCAGGTCTTTAAGTCCATAGATAAACAATTTTAGCATAAAAAAGAATAAAAACAAACTTTTGTCACCTTTACATTGTTATTGAAAGCAAAAATAACTGAAACAAATTTTGATTTGTGTTTGTGTTCTAAATACATTTCACGGGTAATTTGTAAATTTATATTCTCAATTTCTAGAGCCTGCACAATTGCCCGGGGAAAGTGCAACGAACCAGCATAGTATCATATATTATCAGGAAACATTTTTGCAACATCTTCAGACCCACTCAACAGCCAAGCACTCAATATTTAGTGTACGAGGGGTGTTCTATAAATTCCAGACACCTACGTTACTCCGAGGATTCGGTAGATTGTTTGCAATTAATAGAAACCCGATCAAACAGTGCGGAAATCTGTTAACTGCCAGCCTGTATTAAAGTTTGCTCACACATTTTTTTAACCACAATTGAGCACTACAGTAAATATCTCTCATATACTTAAAAGAGCATGCACACACTATCACAAAGGTGTGTTGAATTACAGTGGCTGTGGAATCGTGCTTACGAGAATAAGAAGCCGGACAAAATAAGCAACACAGTCCTAGGCCTAGAATTTCATTAGGTTGCTCTTATGGAAAAACGTAATCAGCAATCTTTCATAGCTTGCTACTGCAAAAGGGGAAGAGCAAAGACAGAAAAATAACTACACTGAAATTAATTTCACAGTGTGGACAAACGTTAACCGGACTTCAATTTGCTGCAAATAACCAATGTATTTATTTCCTGGCTACGTAATCAGATGGTATTTGTTCCAGGAGAGAGAGCATATATTTCTGCTCGTGGTTTTAACTTAACATTAACCTCTTTCTGTTGAGTGCACAGAAATGACATTCTATTAACCCGCATTCCTTCAAATTTTGCACGTGAGTGTACTACTTCAGACATGGTTGTTGCACTAAACATACACACACTATAGCCAAACGGGCGAGTTGGTGGTACGTATTGAAGGCCAAATTTTCTGCGACATGAAAATCCAGGCTCATGTACAGTGTTCAGTATTGACGTGGTCGATTTGTTCGATTCCCTGCCTCACAATGAATTGATGAAGGCGGTTTCTAAATGTGTAACAATTGACAATGATGAAGAACAGTTGATTAGAGGGTGTGGCATTTCTGTGGCTAGCTTTCTTGAGCTGCTGTCTTTTTATTTAAAGTCAATGTTCGTTGAATGGGACGGTAAACTGTATACCCAAAAAGCGGGTGTTTGCATTGGATCTAGAGTGGCACCAGTGATTAGCGATATTTTTAGTCCTTTGTTGATCGTGGCATCCAGGAAAATCTGTCTGGAATGGCGTCACGCATCTTTCTTTACGTCGATGACTTCTTAATTTTTGTAGAAAAAACTAACTTTTCTAGGCGCATGACTGATGTACTAAAAGTATTTAAAGAAAATGCTTTAGGTCTAGAGTTTACCACTGAGGTCACGGTCGGTAGCAAGCTACAATTTTTAGATCTGAGTTTGAAGGTGGAGACGAGACACGTCTGTTGGGAATATCATCCAAGGATGGGAAAACCGCTGTTAAATTATAAATCGCATCATTCGAAAACAGTTAAAACAGGAATTGTTGTCTCATCCCTTTTGTCCTCATTATCAAAATCTTGTATCCATATGGCAACCAATAGCTTCAATGAACAAGTTAAAAGGTTAAAGGAAGCTGGATACCCGGATGGTGTTATGTTATTGGGCTGTAACAAGGTAGCCAAAAAGCTTAAGAATCCATATTTGGTGCCTAGTCCGGGAAAAGAGCAGGAAAGGAAAAAGTTTGCCATTCTCCCTTGTGTACGAGGGGGTACCCAAAAGAAACCGGACTTATTTTTGTTTGAACTTATTTGTTCACATTTTAAGCACAGACCTTCAATATCCTTCAAAGTATTCCCCACTTGCAATGATACGCTTGTCGAATCTTTCATTCCATTTTTCAAAACATTGTTTAAATTCATCTTTTGTTATGCTTGACAGTGCCTCCGTCGTTTTTTTTCTTCACCTCAGCTACATCAGCGAAACGCTTTCCATTCATCTATTTTTTCATTCTAGGAAACAAAGAAAGTAGCACGGGGCAAGGTCGAGAGAGTATGAAGGTTGATGAATAGGGGCCATGCCATTTTTGGTCCAAAATTGCCGTAGAGACAGGGCTGTGTGAGCAGGGGCATTGCCATGATGGAAAAACCAGTCACCCGACCGCCACAAACCTGGCCGCTTCCACCGCACACTGTTGCCCAATCTTTTCAAAACATCTAAGTAGAAAGCCTGGCTAACTGTCTGACCACGGCCGCTCGATCTCTGTGGTCTGACACTGCGGGACAAATTCTCAATGGGCGACTTCTCTCCCGTCGAAAAAAACAAATCAGCATTGTTTTGAGGTTTGGTTTCACCTGACGAGCTTTCTTGAGGCGAGGTGAATTTGAAGTTTTCCATTGGAATGATTGTTGCTTTGATTCAGGATTCGATTCAGGAACACTTGAGTTGTCACCATAGCATCGTCTTTGTACGTCTTTCTTAATATTTCAAGAGTTTCCATTCAACTTTTTCCGTGCAAAAATCAGAATTTCACCGGCGCACGCTGTTCACGAAAATCAGCCATTGCAAAAACGACATTCACACAAAACAGTCGTCACTCTAAAACTCTGCCTAAACTAGTCTGACCTCCTTCAACGACGGCACTCGGCTTACTGACTCTGGAATGTTCGTTCTATGCGCTCCTAGTGACAAAACGCGGTACCACAGAAGCTTTGCTGACCAAAAAATTTAGTCCGGTTTCTTCTGGGTACCCCCTCGTACATCGCCTGTCACATAATCTTAAAAATGTGGCAAAACGGTATGGCGTAGGGGTTGTTTTTTCCGCACCCAAGAAATTTAAAAGGGTTTGTGCTGTTTTGGGAAAAGAAGGTTGAGCAACGAAAAGAATCTGAAACAACTTGTGGGGTTAAGCCCAAAACAATGTATGTGCCATGCGCAGAAGAGGTAGTTTACAAAATCCCAATGTGATGCCGACAAATATATATCGAGCAGACGGGGCGTTGCATCAATGCACGTTTGAAAGAGCACTCAAATAATCTGGAAGCTAACAAATATAATAATCTAGTTGACCATGTTCGAGACTGCCAATCTTGTTTTCCTTCATTGCCTTACTGTGATATCCTCTACAAACACCCGTCCCGATTAACACGTGAGACTATGGAAGCATATCACATGACGAAAAAAACAAAGTTATGCGTCAGTAAGCCATCTATTTCATTATATGTCAGTGGGGTTGCATACCTCGATGCCACGTAGAAACATGGGTTTTGTTTACTAGCTGATAAGTTGGACACTTTTTCTATAAAATGTACTACTTTCCTTGAATAAAATTTCAGTTGTGAGTCAGCGCTTGTCCTGTGTTTTCTTCTACTTTGTCTGCGTCGTTTGCGCTGTTGGCCTTCAATACACACACACAAGACAGGGCATTGGACGAGCGCATGAAATCCTCATGAAATCCTCATGAGCCCTAATAAAATCGGGTCCTCACAGAATGCAAAAACGTTTTAATGATCAGGTAAACAGGCTTTTCTCTGCCGGGTTTCCTTGTGCGATCGTGGCGGCTGTGGCTGAGGCGCTACTGCAAAAGATAAAAGGGGAAAGCTCAGCAAGACTAGTAGGCATGCCTTACGTGCACAAAGTATGACAAATCTGAAAAAGGCGCCAGGAAAGTACAATGTGCGAATGTTGCTTCCAGCACCCTCTAAACTGGCAAAGCTATGTCCCGCATCCCCAATCAAGGAACAAAGAAAGGTGATTGTAACAAGAAGGATGCTAGGCCCTTTGCGGGATACACCGTCGGAGGTGTCTATAAAATGCCACTGACTTGTGGAAAAACGTCCGTGGGCTAGACTGGACGCTGATTGAACGATCATGCACGGGAACATGGTTTATCACTAACTACAGGGGAGGGATGTAATTTGCTAAGCAATGCCTGTCCAGCAGGGAGTGCCGGCCATGGCTGAACAAGATTTGAATTCTGGACAAGAGTAGCGGTATGATCTCACGTGAAGTTATGGGAGCCTAATTCATAAAGAAAAGAGGAGGTCCGTGTATCAGCGATTCTTCGGTTGTGCTGTTCAATAGTGAGGTAGCCTTCCTCGATGAGAGGACGTAAATTCTGGTCTTGGTGTGCTACTGACTGTCACATGCTGAACCCTTTCCTTGCGCGTGCTTGAAGTACACTCTTTTTCCTTCAAATATGTCCTGGCTACGTTGAATAAAATCAGTTATAAGTTTGAAAAAATCGCGCTTGTCCCGTGCTCTGTCTTGTGTGTGTTTCGCGCAACTACAATGTATGAAGTACTGAACGAACTAGACCGATAGCACGTTCTACTGAGTGTACTATCACTGATAAAATTCTCCAGGACGCGCGACAAGGGATTTTGGATAACAGCTGCTATGTTTGCTAGTGATCACATGCTATTACTAGCGCACATCACAGAACGCGAGTCCTATTTTCGCTTCCAAAAATATGGTGTCCCTGCCCACGGCAACTCAGAGAGCTATCAGCTCCGGTTCTCGGTGATGCCTCCTGGAGAATTTGTCCCCGACAGCACATACAGCAATGTCGAACATTTTCTGCTTAACGATAGCGGCACCTCTTTTAGATATTTATGCTGGTTGGCGAGATTTTCCATTTGTAGATGAGAATAGGGCCAATTCTAGCATCAATTTTTATTCAGGGAGGGCCCTTATTTCAAGATTTTGAAATCGGGCAGAGTGTATGAGAAAGAGAGCTTTTATTCATATGTTTCATGCACTCACAACTTCACTAACCTGGCCATTTTTGTTTGTTGCAGAGGGTGCAGTTCCACTCGTTGCTTCACTGCTGGAATATATTCCGAAAATAAATTCTGCTGAAACGCCAGGCAGACTACTTCAACCAGCCTTTTATTTTCTCTGATATAAAGATGTAGACAGGACTAAAATTTCTAAAGCTTGACGGGGGTCTTGCCTCTTTCAACTTTGCAGTCAGCAGTGAAACGACAAAACACAATCTTTTCACACAAACAGAAAGTAGAGAAAACAAAAAACACCAAGTAAAGAGCAGCATTACTCATTGGAGCTGAAAAAAAATGTCGTGCTCTTGGAAAAAGAGAAACGGTGTGATTTTAAAAGCCTGCACATCATCTAATACACATGTTTAGAAAAAAAATTTTAATGACATCCTTCGAATGCTGGAAAGGGTCAAGAAATTCTCTGTTTTACACTGACAAAAGCGGAAGCCAACTACTCAGTAACCGAGAAGGAATACTTTGCGATTGTTTGGGCGATCGGAAAGTTTCGCCCTTACGTTTATGGCTGCCCTTTCGATATCGTCACGGACCATCATTCCCTGTGCTAGCTGGCCTCCTTGAAAGACCCTACAGGCCGCCTCGCTCGCTGGGCCCTACGCCTGCAGGAGTATGATATCCGTCTCATCTATCGCTCCGGCCGAAAACATAACGACGCCGACGCATTGTCCCGCTCTCCACTGCCGCCAGACGCTGCCTGCCACTCGCCAACCGGTGGCGCTTCGCTGTCGTTTTCAACAGATACCATGGGCAGCGAGCAAAATAAGGACCCCTGGATATCTTCGCTTCTACGTTTTCTCTCAAATTCCTCGGCGGCACCCGTGCCCTACGCCGCTAGGCTGCTCACTTCGCCATTCGTGATGGTCTGTTGTACCGCCGCAACTACGTCCCTACCGGCAGGAAGTGGTTGCTTGTCGTCCCTGCCCATCTGCGGTCGACATTCTGCGCCCTGTTTCACAACGACCCGCAGTCTGCTCATGCCGGCGCCTTTAAAACATACACGCGACTCCGTCTCCGCTATTATTGGCGCGGTATGTCCACCTACGTCCGCAAATACGTCCGCTCGTGCCCTGACTGTCAACGTCGCAAACCGGCTCCTCACAACTCAGCCGGCCAGATGCAGCCTCTCCCTTGCCCTTCCCGTCCTTTTGACAGAGTTGGGATTGACCTCTGCGACCCCCTTCCTTACACTGCTGCTGCAACCGCTGGGTTATTGTAGCCGTCGACCACCTCACGCGTTACGCCGAAACCGCGGCTCTTCCTGCTGCTACGGCACCACACGTTGCCTCTTTCATCTTGCATCACTTCATTTTTCGCCATGGAGCGCCCCGGGAACTGCTGAGCGCCCGTGGGCGCGTTTTTCTGTCCGAGGTCATGGAATCTCTTTTCAAACAGTGTAATATCACTCACCATACCACCACGGCCTACCATCCTCAGACTAACGGTTTGACGGAACGGTTTAACCACACCTTGGGCGATATGCTGTCGATGTACGTGTCTTCCGACCACTCCGACTGGGACCGGATCCTGCCGTTCATCACCTACGCCTACAACACCGCCACGCAGACCACCACCAGCTTTTCGCCGTTTTTTCTCCTCTACGGGCGAGAACCTTCCTCACCACTCGACACAGTACTTCCTTACCGGCCCGACGTGTTTGAGTGCACCACTACTTCGGAGGCTTCCAAGCATGCCGAGGAGTGCCGTCAGCTCGCTCGGTCGTTAACATCCGGCGAGCAGGGACGTCAAAAATTCCGTTTCGACACAAGCCACACTGATGATAGTTTTCTACCCGGCTCTCTCGTCTGCCTTCACGTGCCGTCTACCTCACCTGGCCTTCCCTCCAAACTTCTCCCCAAGTACCACGGACCTTACCGCATATAGAGCGCACTTCCCCGGTCAACTACATTCTCGACCCGGTGACACCCTCCACAGATCAACGCCCACGCAGCCACGAGACTGTTCATGTGTCACGCCTGAAGCCATACTATGACCCGTGTGTGTTGTCGTCTCCCTCACTCGCCAGGATGGCTTCGCCTTCAGCCCGGGGGTGATGTGTAAAGAGGAAGATGAGCAGCGGCGGCCGCCGCTCGGATAGCGCGCGGCGCGAGATCGCTGGCTGGATGACCGAAGCTCGGAACGGCATTTTGGCTAGCTGTCGCTAAGTTACTTTCCCCGGAAATCCTGCTACAATTTAACTTATTTAATACTACTGGGAGAGTGTAACCGATACACTGTTCGGTGTAATATGTTCGAGGTATCAGCAATGACTACATTTCTCTATGCCAAGTTTGCGAAATACGGGTGTTTTAAACAAGTTCGGCCAAATAACCAACATAATTTTCATCAATCCGGGAAGAACATTTGTCGCTTATTAAAAGTCGGCAATTGTATAAAGCATAGACTGGCAGGATTTCATATTTTAAAAAGAGGTCCTGTGTGGTGGAACCGTAATGTACACCAGCAATGCATCTTAGAGCTATTTTTTGAAAAAGATGCAACTTGGACAAATTAGTGACACCTGTAATGCCCGAAACAGTGCAGCAATATTGTAAGCGAGGTAGAACTAAGGATTTATAAAGTAACAGCCTAAGTTTGACAGTAAGAATACCGCGCTGGCACCACATAACACCGAGAGCTGAAGCTATTTTTCATCTGACATAATCTACAATGTCGTTCCAAGTCAAGTGCTTTAATAATATGCACCAAGAATTTTGACAGACTACTATTTCTACAGGATCATAGCTTAAGCATACGCTCAGAGGCCTAGATAATACCTTCCCTCTTGGAAATTATAATACTGTTTTTGACTTTTTAGGATTAATCTTAAACAATTTGCTATAGCCCATGTATTCATGCATTTAGTGTGCTGGTTGCTTTTTCTTTCATGTGACCTTCACATTTCCTGGCTACAAACACTGTAGACTCATCAGCATAGGATACAGTTTTACAATCAGTTACATACTGCAAAATATCATTTATATAAATTAAACATAAAACGGGCCGCAGAATGCTTCCTTGGGGGACTCCTACATTAATATTTTGTATTGGAGAAAATGAATTACTAATATCTACATATTGTACCCTGTGCACAAGATAGGATTTTATGAGGTCCAGAGCTTATCCGCGCACACCAGAGTCTACTAAGTTAAATAGCAGAATTGTGTGGTTTATTAAATAAAATACCACAGTAAAATCAATGTATATATCTGCGACTATCTCCTTATTTTGAAACATCTCAATTTTTATTTCTTTTTGGGTGAGTAGTGTTGATACTGCAGGTCGATTCTTTCGAAAACCGTGTTTGAAATGAAGAAGCAGGTTATGCTTCTTAAAAAAAGTTAGTTCCCTATCACGCATAAATTTCTAGATATATTTTGAAAATAACGATAATATCGAAGCTGGGCGGTAGTTTCTGCCCTCATTTTTGTCGCCGCTTTTGAAATCCGGTATCACTCGAGCCATTTGCAATGGCTTCGGAAATACAGCGGTAGATAATATCACATTGTAAATGTGCGTAATAGCCTGGCACATTATGTGCAGAACATTTTTACTGGGTGCTACGTCAAGACGAGTTGCATCTACTGGCTTGCTATTTTTAATACTGTTTATACTCGAGAAGACTTTCGCACAGTTGGTGGGCGCAATAAAAAGGGATGATAAACAGCTGCTTCCCTTTATAAAATCAATACAATTCTGGCCACTGTTTATCTGGCTCTGACGGGGCTGTAGTATATATTGTTGATAAAAGCGTCAGCTAAGCACTAGAAATAAATTCGTTTTCCCTCATGCTGAAAATCACCAAAAGCATCAGGAAAATTTGGTGCAATAAAGAATTCAATTTCCGCCAGAATGCATCCTATTGCTTTTTAGTCAGGCAGGCTCCAAAATACATTTGTAAAGTAGGCATCTCGAGAAATTTTTAGCTTTAGTGTAAGATTATTTCTGTACTTTTTGAATCCTGTGCTTGCTTCAGTGATGCGCGCTTTTGCTTAGCTCACCATACCAAGGCATGCAATTACAATTTATAAATCAGAATTTGTAGGTAATTTGTGTAATTATATGAGTGACTATATATTAGCATCAATATTTCAGCTGCTATATTATACCTTGCATTGGCCTCTGAATACAGTGTTCATCATAAAAAAACAGTGTTCTTGGAACCATTGAAGTTTTAGAAGTTCACTAGCGGGGGGATGTTTACTCCAAAATCATGTCATATTGTAAGGTAGAGCGCAAACTGAGACACAAGACGCACAGAAAGAGGGCGCAGACACATACGTCTGTACGTGTGTGTTTTGACTTTCATTTTGCGGTGTAACTTCTAATATCACAGTTAACAACTTGTTAAACATTCCATCCTTCTCCAACAGCATCCTTCTAACAATTCCTTGTATTATATTACTGTTGCATTTCGGCGGCCATATTCAATTGGAGGCTGCGAGTGTTATGTCTTTTGGTAAACATTTATTGAACTTCGGAGGGTTCATTCCTACACGCTGTAAGAAATTTTCTACTTCGGGCTATTTTCCTATGCGTGAAAAATAATTGACGAGAGCTGGAAAGTGAAAGGAAACAGCTTCTGGCCATAAATCGAAGTCCCGGTTCAAAATAACTGCGTGCGCAGCATATTACGCAACGATGGCAGTTCAAAAACATTCGCGGTTTATCAGTAAAACTCTCATTACCACTGGCCCTTTTATTCGAAGTGAATATATGTCATGCTACAAAGCACCTACCGTCAAAGAGGAAAAACGAAGAAATAACCACAGCCTTATAAGAAACTGAAAGGTTCAAAGAAGATGCTGAGGTTCAGATGAGCGCACATTCTTGGCAAGTCACTGTGCAGGTTGTGGTAAAGAACTTGCTGGTTATAACGCGTGGCTACTATTCACGACTGAATCGGAATTTTGGACACAGCATAAAATTATCTTAACACATTCGAAAGGAGACACGGAGGTCATGACAAAATGTATTTCGATCACGTTAATATCTGAGGCCTCACCGCTATTTAACACGAGAATGGCAGACATAATCGGAAATAACACAAAATTTACTTTGCCAAAGTATCTGGTTGGACTAAAGAAAAGCTTCTCCTCAACAGAGCATTCGCACCTTAAATCATGTGATAGTAAAATGTGCAGCACGAAAATTTACATTCAAAGCCACCAAACATTACGAGAAAGCATTTGATTTCGTTGGCATTTTGCGGGCATTGGCTAGCTCGTGTCTGCAGGAAACAAAGTAAAATAGCCCAGAAAATTGAACAGCATTTATATTTGTTTATTCGCGCTCGTATAAGTATACCTACGTGTGTATGTATATATATATATATATATATATATATATATATATATATATATCAACTGATTTCTTGGTAAGCTGATTGATCAACATAATGTAAAGTCACCAGAAATTGAAAAACATAACAGGGTTTAATTGACGACATTTCGGCTGGAGGACCTTGATGGTCACCTAGAGATCAAGAAAATTCATTGTCGATGCTGAATGTGACGATAAAAACGAGACGTTAGTGTGAGCGATGCTGAAGTCGGAAATAAACATCCAGTTTTCCTCAGCGTTTGGTGACCATCAAGGAAAACTAACTTGAGACAACAGTTCACAGACTGCCCACAGACCGACGCCAGTAGTTACATTTCCAAAGTAGTCACTCTCGGCATTGTAAAACCTCCGTTGGCATTGTTAAAAGATTGCAACGCGTAGTGTTAGAGCGTGCTTAAGCCTAAGAAACAGCCTAACAGCCTACCGCCTAGAAGATACAGAAGAGACAGGCTAAGAAGGTAGAAATATGCTTTTAACTTCCACTCGCGGCAGACACAGAGATGAACACCGTTGTGATAAAGTGCCTTACCCACAGGGTGCTCACCCTGAAAAAAAAAATGCTTTTTCCGTTACGACAATTTAACCTGGTCACACATATATGCATACAATGTACTAGAGCGACACCATACATTTCCAATGGCTGCTTGGGCCCGTCCCTAAGCACCGATGGCGAAGGCTGGCTGACGCAATCGTCCCCAGCCTGCTTGATAAAGAAAGCTTCAAAGATTTCACGGTCAAGCTCTTGCTCAGGGTAACATATAAACATCGTCTTTTAGAACATATTTTTACATTAGCATATCTGTCAACGTACAGAAAAAAAGTGGCTGATAGCATCCTTTACTAGATTAAAATCTTCAAGCGATGTTTCGTGCAGTCAAAGCTCTGTTTGGCCAATGCATAGTTTTTTTTTGTAACTGATGGGAATACTATAAACGACATTTGTAACACGTTTTGTGAAATTTGTCGACAGCTTCATATGGCACGGCGCCTTCTCTCTTGTTACCATTGAGCAAATTTTTTACAGCTGGTGGAGTGCAGAAAAAATAACATTGGCGTTGCATCGGGCGGCTATTTCATTAAGGCTGTGGTTATCTTATGCAGATACGGAATGACCCGAGTGTTTTTCTGTTTCTTTTCTTTATTATACCCTGCTGTTTTACTTGTTTTCCTTTTTTGCAGTCGACCCTTAACAACAGCTGAAATATATTAGCTGGTATACAAGACATACGTAGCCGCTCAAGCTGTTGATTTATGCTCTCGGTCGGTTGATATAGGCAAGTTTTTCCCAAATCGGCGTTGACGTAGCTCACAGTAATCGCTTATTATATGATTTTAGAACGAGTGCTGTTAAAACCAAGATATTGTTTCTTGAAAAGTTTCAGTTTAATCTAAAATAAACATCGCCAAATCAATTCACTAATGAAATGATGCAAATTAGCAAACATTGGAACACTAGAAAGTCGAAGAAAGAAAGGCTGAAGTTTCTTTTGCTCTCAAGTAATGGTCACTTTATGATTAATGCAACACACTATTTTGTAATGCACCCCTATGCTATGAGCCATCAAGACCTAGACATAGTATGTATACTCCTATGCCACTTTGTCATACAGAATGCTTTAAATACAGCTATTTTCAACGAGTTATCAAAGAGTGGAATATGCTGACTCCGCTGTAAAAGATGATTCCCTCAATGCCTTTCTTGGAAGCCTAAAATCATACTTGGACCTTAAAGCACCTACATTAGTGTTCTTCCTCTCAATATTCGTTTTTATTGTTTTAGCTTGGTCCTGTATGTCCAGCGAATTTACTTGTGTTTCTTGTCTGGTTTTTTATAGTTGTTGAAATGCCCTGCCATTTGAATGTGCATTTACTCAACTTTATGTACTTCTGTAATAGTCTGCATAGGCTGACAGTATCAGTGGATGTTTGAATGAATGAATCTTGTGGTGCATTTGTCCAGCTAAAAAGCGCTTTTAAAACTTCGCTACTCTGAAATCACGACCACCATGACCAGGATTATTTTCGTGCTCTGGCTGAGATACACAGGAAGGAATGAAGTAAGGTGTGGAAAATGGTACTTGTGCAGTAGTGGAGGGGTCCTAATAATATCGAACAGCTTGGGTTCATTAAGAGCCGTTTACCATTCTCTCACCGCAGTGTGTAATGCTCCTGTGGCAGAAAGCCGTCCTCGCCAGTACGCTCATGCACCGAACTTGTTAAAACGCTCAATAATAGCGAGGTCACAGCCGTCACAACGTACGTAAATCTTTCCGCTTGTGTCCAACCAAGACATATGCGGGTGTTTTCTGCCCCAACTGGTTGAATAACCTCTCCTAAAAATATTTTCTTTTTCTCTTGATATTTTAGGGCCGTGCGCAGTGTATCAAATGCCTACGACTAAACCCGTCTCCTCAAGCATTTAGTGCTAACTTTATTTTAGCCGGAGTATTTATAGGGGTGCTCCCGGCGGAATTTTCTGTCTCCCAAGCGTTTCGCTTGCTTCTTAGCTTCAAGTTCTAGACGAACGTTTTGTTTTCCACTTTTCATAGGAAAGCCCATAATTGTCCTCGAACTGATTTGCACCTCGCCTGCGTGCCCGTTGCAAACAGTGAACCAAAAATGAACTCGTACAGCGACACGCCTCTCAAGAAATGATTTTTTAGCAGCAACTGGGGAAAACAGCTAAAAAAAGAGCATTTAGACCCGAAGGCATATGCATGCCCCGTTCGCTGGACTATTACATTATCAGCTTACTTACTGAAGAGGCCCCGCGAAAATAATGCTTTGTCCTCAGATACGCATCCGACAAACTTGTGATTTTTAGTATAAGCCGTGGAACGTCCTTGTGGGCGTGTGGCCGGCGGAGATAGGGCAGTATGCCTTGTTCCGCTTCTCACTAATGCAGCAGGCTAAACACAATTATCAATGCTGCACAGCAAGAACCACGGCGTCATGCACGTGAGCAGTGGCACTGAAATTGAGTTAAAAATTAATTTCCTGCACAGTGGATTGGCCCGCGAAAGTTCGAAAGTAGCAACATATGAAGTCAGCAAAAGGATGCATGAAAGGTGGCGCAAACACACGTTGATGTATGTGTGGACAGGGACAAGCAAATATAATCGTCAGAGACGAACGGCACGACGGAAAATCTCGCGCGCAACGAGAAAGAGAAATAATTGCTGAAGAAGCGCATTCTGCTAGGCCCACTCGTCACCCCTCAAGCAGAATGCTGGACTAAATGCCGTTCGCTGAACGTGGCGGGAAATGTCAGTACATTGGCTGAGATCCCATTCGATGTCATTGTCCGATGTCGTCAAGATGTTTGCTTTACTCAAAGGATGCTAGTGAAAGGTTTAATTTCTATTTTCAGAGCTTTTTGAGACACGCATGGCCCTATTAATATACAGATTATCTTCTATGCCTGTAACCCCAGTGATTGTTCACATGCAGTGTGCCAACACTCTTCAGGTGCCCTTTAACGTGCAGTGACATTCTACTTCAAAGAAACGCAACCGCCGGGGCAGGGACCTCCGGGGTCGGAGCCCTGACTACGTGATTGCATGCACACCGTCCCTGCCCACGAAAGACAATTTTTTTCCCGCGTTAAACTCTTCAGCAAGCGACCGACTTGCGTACAAGACACCGCCGCGGCACTAGCGAGTTTGGAGAAATCGGGTATAGCGCTCATTGAAAATTCACAACCAACAATTGCACATTATCGTATTTGACTTGTGAAAGCGGCCTATGAAATCACCAGTTTTAAATTTATAGCCACTGTTACCTGTTCCTATTGTCAGCATGACTCTGTATACTGCGCCAAAAGAGCTTGAAAGGAATGCGATGTGGTCTGAATTTCTTTGCAGGATAAAGGTAGCAACCTGACATTGAACTGCAAAGTAATAATTAGTTCGAAAGGTGTAAGAGATCGAAAGCTATGTTTTCTTTTTTTTTTTCTGGAAAACTTTGCAAACATACTAAAGCAAACTGCAAAGCCGACGAAACATTTATTTTGTCACAAAATATGTACATTAAACAAAGACAAATATAAAAGCCAGAAAGCAGATTTCAAAGCTGAGCAATATTTCGTACAAATTTAATTTAATTTATTTTTTTCTGTAAATGAAGCGAAAAACAGTGAGCAAATAAAATAAATGTATAGCACCTACGTATTAGTACAATGTTTAGGGTAATCACCCAAGGCGGAGAGGATGTGATGTATATGTCCAATTACTCATTAACCTTAACTGCAGCACAGCAGTACATTTTAAAAGGAAAGGTATACACTTTTCACGCTAACGTCGTAGTTAAAGCTGGTCCTGGTATGTGTGGATGGTAGGTGGGATGACCACCTGTCCGCGGCAGTCACTCTACCTACTAAGCGAGCCAAGACATTTTATCTTCACTGCTCAACTAACGTGGACTGCCATCAAATGGCACGATATAAATGCGAATTGATCAAAAATAAGGAGTGGCTATGGTCTTTGTTAAAATATTTACGAAAATTCTGCAAGGTACCGTGAATTTTTAAGGCAGAAATTATTTGACAGCATCAAAGTAAACATTTTCCATGCGTCTTAAATGAAAATGCAAGCAACTCTCATTTAAGTGTCGCAGTTTAAAATTTTCGGTGTAGTCGCGGTTATCGAATCTGGGTCCTGATACCGAAGCGACAACTTAGTGTTTATCCCATCTGTCTGGCATTCTGACGGTTTTATGTGGAATTCCAAGCTCGACCTGACTGTACAGCCAAGCTCGACGCGAAAATGAAGCAGAAAAAACTGTCGTGTGCAGCCATCTCGTCGGAGCATGCATGTTTGACGAGCTGTGCA
Source organism: Amblyomma mixtum (assembly GCF_055824585.1). Taxonomy (NCBI): domain Eukaryota; kingdom Metazoa; phylum Arthropoda; class Arachnida; order Ixodida; family Ixodidae; genus Amblyomma; species Amblyomma mixtum. The sequence goes on from NC_143020.1 coordinate 50,468,029, forward strand.
GCGCTGCAAAGATGAAACATTTCTCTTGGACGTGTTAAACGATGTCGAGGTCGTTGCTTGAAAGACAGCAATAATTTTTATCTCTAAGTTATCTGCGAGCAACTGTACATTCTTTATCTCTTGACGTGGTACTCTCATCTAAAAAGCCAGCAAATGTCATTCCGCATTCGATAACTTTTTTTTTCAAGGCAGTATCATGTAGACTGTGATGAGGCAGTTTGACTTCTACACTCACCAGGACTTGTTTGTAGGGTTTGCTAAGATCGAAACTTTTGCTCCCTACTTAAACGTGAGATCGAAACACACGCACTTAAAGCAAACAGGTTTTCTAGCTTGAAGCTAAAATTAGGCAGCGATGTTGCATAAAATGAAAGATGGAGTGGTAGCAGCTCCGATAGAAAAAGATGAGCAATGAGAGAAAATTAAGAGTAGGGAAAGCAGGGTGTAAAGTGGGGAAATACTTTTAAGCCAGCTGCCTTTACCACACCAACAGCTGCTACGCAGCAAGAGTCCTGTCAGGAGAGATTATTCCTTTAAATTCTGGCGATGTGCGAGACATCTTTCAAAAGTTACCATGCATAACTTTTCAGGTAGGGAAATATCCATCAATACATAAAAGCTAATTTCCAAAGTTCTGTTGTAAGCCATTACTTATTCGCTGAAGGAGAAAAAAAATTCAGTTCTTACATATTCTCTGGTAAAGCGAGAAATCCACTGACATCATCGCACGCACTCAAAAACGTGAACCATGACTGGATATTTGACAAATGTTAGGAACAAGCCGACCACAACGAGCGATGATCGAAAAAAAAAATCACTGCAGCCTAAAAAACATAGGAGTTTATACCACAGGCCTTCTTGCCATTTGTTCCTATCGAGTGAATAGAGAAATCTTGTGCAAACAATCACTAAAGTGTGTATTTTATTCAGCAAAGTGCAGCTACCAACCTTTTCTTCAGATAGCGAAGTGGGCGCCATCAAGGACACTGGCAGAGACTTTGATGGCTGCTGTATCCAACCGCTTAAATATTGACCTTGAAGCCAATGCAGTAAGTAGAGTAACCCTACTCACCTGTGATTTCAGAGCTCTTTACAGTGTGCAAGGTAGCATTACATGCGCATGCACAAGTAAAACATTGAGCAAGCCCGGTCGCCTGTAACCAGGTACAAGAATATACTGCTGTAAAGCATCCTGTAACGGAAAATAGTTCTAAATAAAGCTTCAATATAGGAAGATATGATCTTTCTTTGAGAGTGTTAATCTCACTTTGAATATCTGGCAACACATATATTTCGCCTGTATATATTCATACCATGCCGATTTTCTTCGCTAATGAAATTACCCTTGACGTAATAAAGAATTGAAAAATAACCTGTTGCGTGAAGAGACCTATGGATGGTCCATGTTAGGCCATCCGATTAAGATCAAGCTATTACTCACAAAATAGTTATGACATGTATGTGGCCTCAGTGTATAAGAAGCTTTCATAATATCAGAAATATCTTGTGCGGAAATATATGTCACATAACCGTACTTTATAAAGTAGAAGTTATGCTTGAACACCACACTCAGTTTGAAGCGAATGCGCAAAGGTTCTAAAATATATGCCTTTGATTTCTCATACGACACTACTCATAAACTTCGTCTGCCCATTACAGGAGCCGCGATTGGATGAACCATTCTAAAGTTGTCAACGAAGAGCGTGTTTTTGAAGTATCTGAAGCCTCAAGTGCATTTTCTCAAGGTGAATATAGTTTCGAGGTTCAAGGCCCATTATTGTATCTTGATAGTGTACTCTCGCCTGTGCCCACTCTCGGCCCATTTCGACGACCTTTTTCTACGACCACAGTTCAGTTTCGCCGTTTCAGCGACCCGACACTCTTAAAATTCTCTTTCGCAGTAAAGGGCAAAACGACTGCTTTGGTGTAAGAATTCTCATTGTTGTGAGAAAAGGTGAACAAGAAAGGGTTTCATCCGGCAACATGGTAAACGAAGTAGTATTTTTAAACTGCGTGCTGAGCAGGTCATTTAAAGTTCAAGTGAGGGATTACTGCGAACGTCACTCTATAGAACCCTGAAATACGTATGCCGGTTTCAAGATAGCATAAATTATAAATGTCGACCTCGCTACCTTGTAAGGAACCGCAAGTGCCTGTATCCACAAGGATTCGCTGTTAGCAGCGCCAGAGGAGACCACAGCGATGCGTTGTTTTGCTTTCTTGCTACCTTTCGTCGCTCTGTCCTGCGCGTTTTTGATCGCGGAAAGCGTGAAGACACCCAGGCCCAACCGTATGTGACTGATGCCATATTTCATGAATGTTTAGAATCAGTGGAGTGGATTTCGTGGTTTAAATACGGCTTCTCCAAAGAGTTAGCTTTCTAAACAAGCTCTGATTATTTCTTGGCTGGTTGTTGCTTCATAAGTAGCTGAGGGGTCCATTCCCAAAAGCAGCACTAAAAAGAGCTGTGTACGGCAACCAGTCCAGGCAGGGTAACAGGATGACGAAGCGACAGAGATATCATGGGATCAGAAATAGACAATCTACTACAAGGGCTGATAGAGAAAACATAGCGAATGCTGTATGGTATGCGACGAGGTATGCTCTCGGTTGAGTTTTTGGCGTTCCGCTTATGATTCCTGTATGTGAATAAAGGTGGCCTCGCTCGTTAACCTTTAACTTCTGTGCACTGCGATCTCGTAACTACGTCGTCGCCTTAAGACAGGTTATACTGGCATCCATAGGAGTTATCGTTTTCTAAACAGTAACAGTAACATAGTCAAATATTGTAAAGCCGACATAAAGATCGAAAAGTTGATAATTTCAGGAAGCAAGTAATAAAATTAATGGTAATGAAGGGATTTTAACACAGTCTAAATTCTTAAATTTAAACAATTCTCATATCCTTTATTTCATCTGTCTGATGTCAGCTCGGCTAGCAGGTACATAGTTCGAATTGGTGAGCCTCCTTTTCAATGCTACTCAGAAAGGTGATGACTTGATATATAAACATGCGAATATAGCTCCTTTATAAGCGCCAGTTCAAATATACCGACCTTACAGCATATGAGCAATGCAGCAAAAATTCTTACTGAAAATTGATGTAAAAATGCAAAACACTAATATATAACTAATGGTCAAATATATACTACCGTCAAAATAAATGAAATAATTTCTAAATTCAGGAAAACTACGATGGTTTTTGTACTAGATGCTACCACTTTTGTTTCACTGCTAATTCCAAGAATTTTAGTCAAGCTTATTAAATTTCATGCAGGTTGCGGCAAAGCCGGTGGACCAAGGTGCAAATTCCCTAAAGGTGAGTTAATGAAAAGAAGTTAGAGTGAAGCTCCACGTACAGTCTTTGTCAAAAGTAACCAGGCTGCATGGTTTGCTTCTCATTTGTATAGTAGAGCCTTTACAGCTTTCGCTAAGGTTGAAAAGTTCTTTGAAGGTGAGGCCAGGGGTTCTCTTTACCATACAGAGGTTTAGAGTTTCAGGGCTCTCATAATAGTTTAAATAAACGACTGAGAAGCAAAACGATGCAGCCTGGTTACTTTTGACAAAGACTGTACATCCCCTAATATTCTCTTAATGTGACGATGACGTGCAATGTCTACATAAAAACCTGAAGCGCTCCTTGGTCCACTTTTATTTCAAGATAATGCGTAAGCACGATTTAGCCTAATATTTGATGCCATAGGTAGGCATAAAGCAGAACTGATACCGCTAGGGATCTCCGTTGGCATTGTTTAATGCGGACCGCGATTGTTAGTATTTCCATCAGTTCCTGTATTCGCAGCAAACATTATGTCATATGAAGAAACTGCAGTTGAATGTGCATGCAATAGTGACATCATTTCTACTCTTGTCATAATCACGTGAGCATTTGTGGCTGTAGAAGGTTTCAGTTTATTTTATTTTGATGCGAGCTGGCGTCAGTAGCCCCAGTCTCTTAGAGGCGCAGTTTGCCGTTCGAAGCGTGTCAGTAGCTGAACCAAAGCTCGTGTGCTGGGATCGCGGGCATGCTAAATGGAGTGTGATTTCATATGTTTGGGCTTTCATTGGTTTCATTTTAGGCGAAACTTATTAACTTGACTTAATAGCAGTGAAATCGCTTTTGAAATAAAGTAAGTCAGAGCAAAAAAAAAATCGAACTGCTGGTGTCTCATACCTTTCATTATTAAAATATACCTTATCTCCTTCGTTATCTACCCACCGCAATACTGCGCGATCCTGTAACCGTAGTTTTTCTTCAGTGCAAGTAAGATTTCAGGCCTTGTGTCACATGTCGTGATCCCTAAGTCAGGCGTAAACACTTACCATGCTGGTTAAGCACTCTGCGCAAAAATATGTTGCACCAATTCCCGCCATTGTTTATGCTGAGGTAAAAAGAAAAATTGCGCGTGGAGAAACCTCCACTAGTGTTTTAGAGAGCACGAGTGGATCGTTTATTCGTACAAATAAGCCAAACTGGTCCTAAAAAAGCTATTGTCAAAATTAAAGCCGTCTTTCCGCCAGATTAGTTTTTTGAATGCAATCGAAAAACAACGCTGAACAAAAATCTGCGGTGTGTAACATTTACGGTACCAAAAGCGCAAAATGAGCTTTGATATACCCCAGCGAGGAGGATTGTCAATAATTTATTCTCCCGAATATTTATGGTACGCTGAAAGCACACAGCGCTCGTTAGCACGAAGTTCCGGCCCCTCGTAGCCGCGATTATGCGCCCCTCACCCCCCCCCCCCCCCCCGACCTTGAGGGTCAGTAGCTTAATGCCCCCAGCAGCAAATAGTATGCGTGCAAGCATTCTGTTATTGTGATACGCAGAGAAATAAATATCCAAAACATGGAAAACGGCACCATTACGTCCACAATGTACACTGCTGGTAGTGTGCATTGTTTTCATGATGTTTATGTGTAGAAGAATGCCTTGTGTTTCGGTGGGAAAGTTCAGCACATCATCAGCTGCGTTCGTTTATTTTATTTTCTTTCTGTCTCAAATGTGCTGTTTTTGTTCGCGCTTTAACATATACTCAAAGTCCGGAACGAAACACAAAGATCCTCCTATTAAGAAAGCAAAATGTTTTACCTTTGTACATTTTTTTTTGGGGGGGAGGGGAGGGACGGGCAAATGATTCAGCGCAGTATATACGGTTAAATAGTTGTGAACTGATCCTGGCTGCAAAAGTAGAAAAGTAAGCACAATGCCCGTTTGCATTTCAATTCAGCCAGATATCTACTATCTCAGCAAGCAACTGCTCTGACTTAAAAAGCAGCATTACGTTTTCTTATTCTATGATGTCAAGAATATGTACAGCTTGGTGTCTGCACACTCCTGATGGTGCATTTTTCATACCATGCTCGAATGGAGCATTCTTTCTGAGTTCAAGATGATAGTGTCATTTTTTTTATTGAAGGCTTTTAGTGCGTGCTTTATCGAAACACACGTTGAAAAGAAATAAGGCGACTAGATTTTGATGACGATTGTACAATATCACTTCTTTTCTCGAACAAAGAGTGTTCATACTTCATTATTAGTTGCAAAATATATAAAATGAGTGATGCTATCGAGTAGTGTGGCCAAAAAGACGCGTAAAAACCTCGACGGGGAAAACGGGCAGAATGTATTCGTGTTTTAGCCGTGTTTTCTACATAATTGAAATTCACCTTCAGGAAATTATACCTTACGTGCTACATTCCCGCTATATTAATCCACCTTTTACTCCACGTCTTTTCCACGCAGTGTGTTACTGCCCTAAGAATGAAGGCAGAGGTTACTATACACGATATCTGCGCTACTTCTACAACAAAACAAGTAAAGATTGTGAACGGTTCACATTCTACGGAGGAAAAGGAAACTGCAACAATTTTGAAACAGAAGACGATTGCTGCAATAATTGCTACTCTTTATACTTTGAATAAAAAAGCGCGGCTAAGCTGCGTCCTCTTGTGCTTGACAAAATGTGGTTTGTTTGCGATTCTGCGGAAATATATTTTGTTGCAAATCATCTTATAGGGCTTCACTAAGATGTCGCGTTTTACTGTACGTACACTGCGACACTATAGAATCCGGTGGCCCCCATTATTACCGAACTATACCGAACTATATTACCGAACTGTAATAGTTGATTCATGGTGAAGGTAGCGCGAAACACGAGGACGAAATGATGGAGGAAGACAAGACACGGGCGGTATTCCGCAGCTGGCGTGCTTTCCTTAATACGTTCACCCTAGTCTTTCGCCCTACCTTCATCATGAATCTGATTTAACTCGCCCAGCTTTCCACCTTAGCATAACATTTGCCCCCCGAGTGGTCTTCTTCGTGCTCAGCTAAAGGGGTTAGATCTTCCTTCTTCGTGCTTCCGGGTGTTCGGCTGCTTTGCGAGATAGTCCGTGTAAGGATTCTGTACCCAATCATGCCGTTGAGCAAATAAGTGTTCGTTCTAATGTGCAGCGACACGGAACATATACTTACACCGACTGACCAACTTTCAAATTGCATAGAGAACACCCATGCCCTAGGCAAGCTGCCGCTTCCTATGCCTAAAATCTGCATTCCACCGACAGCGAGAAGCCTGTGCGCAATGAAGTCAACCACGGGCATCCATATAAATTGCTATTCTTAAAGGCTGCAGGCACCGTTCCACTACACATCTCAGAAGTCGACGTGCTTCCGTCAGGGGAGGTTCGAAGGCATCGTAGAACGGTCAGCCAGTTTTGGATGTGTGCCTGTCTTTAAACAGATGGACGGCAAGCCGAAGTTAAAAAGGAGCGCCTTCGCTCTGCGAGACGGTCTGAAGACAAAGCTGCAGAATCACAAGGGTTATCTTCCGCAGCCGGGAAGCTTTTTGCTAGCAGTTACAAGTGGCAGTAAGCGTCAGCGAGAAAAGATATGGTTGAAGTAACCCTTGACTCCAACTGAGGTGTCTGATGTGAACACACCAAGAGCGTTGAATAGATGATGCTTTTAATCGTGTTGCCTGGTTGTTTCTGAGAAAAGCAACGCTAGCTCTTCCTCTTTTTTTAATGTATTCTAAATTTCCGCTAATCTGTGGGAACTTTCCAGGCAAGAGAGAGATAAAAAAAAACTTCATTTTGTAGAGGAATTCGGGCCTCCTAGGACCCCTGGAACCCTGCACGACCCCACCACACAAACCTTCATGCCTAAAAGGTCCATGGCGCTTTGTCAAAAGAAGAACAAGTAGCAACGGGCGGGGAGTGCGGACGTAAAGTAGAAGTAATATCCTCTTGCTGCGTACGTGTAAGGGAAAAAAGGCAAAAGGGAGTGAACACTTCGAGACCATGGGAGGAGCCCTCTTCACGAACAACTAGAGAGACTATGCCTTGAAGCTCCAGAGTGTAGCGTTGTGGAGGTCGCGTAGGAGCCAGCCGTGGCCACATTTATTAGAAAACTTGACGATGTAGTGATTGGTAGAGCGACGGTAGCAGCGTCCGGCTGAGGCCTAAGTCCCGTGCATTCCGCCTTGCGCAAGCGCATTGCTTCATCTGCCTTTATTGGGGAACCACCATAACTGACCACAGGTCGCGAAAACAAAATACCGGGGACGGGAAATATAACGACAGATATGTACATAGGTGGGCTATTTACAAAGGTGCAGCAATCTTCATCTACGTACGCATCCAGGTCGTGACCATAGACTAGCCAGGGTAGTAGGCGTGACACGAGAGGCCTCAATTGGGCAAAATGCACAGGTCCCCGTTTTCGAGAAATGAGGCTTGAATGTGGCCGAATCAAGCAAGGAGATGGATGCAGAGAGGCATCGGCGGAAAACTGTTGGCATAATGAAACGCAAATGAAGGGTCACATCATGCAAGCTACTCTGGAAATTAGCGGTTTGACGAAACCGGATGGCGGCCACAGAAGGACAGCACTGTCAAGCAATTAAGCCGCTGGGAGCAGGTGTCTGCGGAAAAGAGGGGCAGAGCGTCCACCGCCTGTGTCGCGTGATTTCTTCGTGCTGTTAAAACTTCGATATTCATATTCGCCGTCCCTGTCGACGTCGTCACCGTCTTCTGTTCCCCATTAATCACCTCTTACCATGTCGCCGAATAGTTCATCTTTATTGTCAAATCCTTATCGTCATCGTCCTCTTCTTTTCTCCTTCAAACTCATTTTTTTTGGCCTCTTACATGTGAAAAATGACAATTACGATTACCCTTAATTCAAAATTTCAGCGTAGCACTGTCGGTGTATCAGCTTGTGTAAGCCGTTGTGTTGCTTTTCTGGGACCTCGGTACGTCTGGCAACGCTGATAGTTCGAGAGCAGTATTAGTTGGTGAGAACGACGGTGTGGAATGCACAGCGCGCGAGAATGTGAATAATAGTTCAACAGCAGTATTAGTTGAATATGGCGACGCTGTGCAATCCACCGCGCGAAAGTGTGTTGCAATTTTACTTGGAGATGTGATAGGGCTGCGGCGCTCGACTGCAGGCGCTCTACTGCAGTGGCAAGCAAAGCTATTCACTTCCTGGCGCCGTAGGATAGGATCTTCCTCGAGGCGATGCTTATTTTTAACTATTTATTTATTTATTCTTTGGTTCGGTTAAATGGACGGTGGTGACGCGGCAGAACCCACGAAGTGGAGCTCAAGAGCAGCGCTCTAAAACCAATTAACGCATGAATTCCGCCATGCTTTATTTCGTTACGATGACTCGTTGCCTCCTGCAGTCCTTATAATTTTTTCAAAAAACATGCTTTTTGAATCAGAATAGCGTGCTTTTCGACATAGTATACAGCCAACACGCGATAACTAGCAGGCTGGTTAACTAATATTGAATAGTTAACTTTTAAACCTTTACTGTTAAGCTCCGTGAGTATAGAAAGGAATGCAGCCTACCCTGAATAATATCCACAACAGTTTTTAGAATTTCGATAATGCGGTTACCATCGGCGCTGTGGCCCAACCAATTTTGGCTATTTCGACCAGTTACTTGCACGTGGGACGTTGCTTTGCCTTCAAGATTTTCGTAGCCCATGTATTATGGCGCAATGTTGCCAAAACTTACTAGGCCACAGCTCCCAGGGAAGCCGAATTTTCAAAAATTCGGAAAACAGATGATAAGAGCTTGGCTAGCATAGGCGACCACGCACTCAGCTAGGCTTGATGTCGGCGATGACCGCACCGAGGCCGACATCGGTGGCATCGGTATGGAGGCATCGTAATGGCGAAGCATGGGGGTCATGTCAAAAACATGGCGAAGCGTCGCGAAGGCTTCGTCAGTGGCCGGTGTCCAAGAGGAGAGGTTAATGTGCTCATTCAAGAGCTGTGTGAAGGGAGCTATGATAATAGCGGAATTTCGGAAAAAAAACAATGAAAGTAGGACCATTTGCGTGTGTCTTTTTTTTCTTTAAAAAAAAGGTAAGTTTTGGGAACTCAGCAACGGCTCCCAGATTGTCAGGATTTAGTGGACCACCATCCTTACACACGATGTGGCGCGCATGGTGAGCTGCCTGGAGCTTAAGTGATAATTTTTCTGATTGAGTTGAAGGACGGCGCGTGTAAGCCAGGTCAATACGTGGCGCAGACGGCTCAGATCAGTGGGAAAAATCAGCAGAAAAGACGACGACGTCGTCCAGATAACAGACAGATATTCCGTTTGAGGCCGCGCAGCACGGTGGTCATTGTTGTTACGGACGTCGCTGGGTCATTGCACAGGCCTAATGGCATAAAAGCGAAATCGTAGAGCCCGTCCGGGGTGACGGAAGCGGTCTTCGTGCGATCAGCCGCAGCCGTGGCCACCTGCCAATGCCCGGGGAGCAAATCAAAAGTAAAAACAAAAGAATTGTGCCCCTGCAAATAGTCTTATGCATTGTCGATGCGTGGAGCACATACAAGTCCCTACGAGTAATTTTGTTGAGGAGGAGGTAGTCCATGCAGAAGTAAATGTACCCATTCTTATTCACTAGGACAACCGAGGAGGGCCACGGGCTAGTGGAAACTTGATCAAAACCGCTATGCAACATGTCATCAATTTTTTCGGCGATAACACATAGCTCTGTAGGTAATGCACTATACGAGTGCAGGAGTTGGTGGAGAGGTAGGTTTGGGCCGTTATCGAGGTGTGGGCTGTTATCCGGCCAAAGAAAATTGACGGCGTGTCGAAAGAGGAGCGGAGATGGTGCAGCAGTTTAAGACGCCGCTGACGACGACGCGGCCGAAAGCGCTGCCTAGAGAGCGGTAGAAAATATCACTCTGAAGCGGGTTGGAAGCCACACGGATAGGGGTCAAGGCATGAACTCGGGAAGCAGCCGAATATGCGAGAGCGTTAAGGTTGAAGAAAGAGGGTGTGGTAGATGGTCCTTGGCGATCACAAAATGAATAAGGGAGGGGAAAACCTCAGGTTGCTTGAGCAAACGTATCGACAAGAAGACTTGTCTTCGTAGTAGGTAGGTCCACGGGCTCAACGCGGCCAACGCCCTTTCCATGCAGCAATGTGGGTGAAGAGGACAGAGTATTTCGCACCAGAAGTGTGCTGGTGTCATTGAGCAGGTCAAACACCGTGAACGGTAGCAACACGAGGCGGCGGTAAAAGCAATGTCGGAAGGAAAAACGGAACGGTGGCGTCGGCGGCAGAAGTGGCAGAGAGATGAACGAAAACAATGGGGAAGGGTGGGATAGTGGTGCCACGAACGGCGAGGAGATTGGTTGTTGGAAAAGGACCCGCCTCCTCAAGCACGGTATGAGATGGCAGAACACAGGGCACGGAGAGATAGGCCCGTAGACGGCCGTAGCCAGTCAGGGCATGGTGGCGGGGCAGGAAATCCCAGCTGCGGATCACGTCATGGGAGCAACTTAGGAATAAAAATAACAATAATAATAAACTTTATTATTATTATTATTAATAACTTTATTAAGGAGGAGGATGAATTCAATAAAATAGAGAGCGTAGGTAATTATAACTGGCGCGTTCCAGACAGTTATCCGCTGGAGGTGCTGTGCACTGGCGGTACGCAGCGGCGTGCCCGAAACAGGTGAAGTCATCTTGCGAAGACAACGAAAAGTTCTAGAGCGATAGCTCCACTTGATACACCAACCCCGCGCAAAACCACCTGACTTGTCCGCTGCCTGACTTTCACCTTCAGCCTAGCCATAGTCAGTGCGTGCCTACATAGAAAAAACACCCAGAAAAGGAACCATGTCCACAACTGGCACTCGAACCAGCGCCGGTGCGAACAAATCAGCTTCACAGCATGCTGCGCTTGACCACAAGGCAACCGCCGCAGTTTTTTTAATTGCATTTGCATGGAAATCGATCCCTCGAAGGTACCGAATGCTTTGCGCACGCACATACTGCTGCGCAATACAGGCACATATTTCCTTGCATTGGTACACGCCCTCCACCTGCTCATCACATTGCGGGAGACGTGCACACACGCACCGTGCAAAACTTCACGGCACTCTTACGCGGCGCATTGCAGAGCGTGGTCTTCCTCAACTTCCATCTGCTCTATCCGGAGGTACTGCACGTTTATAGTCTTTGTCTTCGTAGCGCAAATCCGTGCATTGACACTGATTGGAATGTAGCAAATATGCTGTGTAGTTTCCGGAATTTCAAACATTACCTGGAACACCTACAAAATTTAACCTTGGCCAGTTTGGACCATAATCTATGACAAGTATAGCTCCGGACCATCAGTACAAGCACTTTATCGTGTATGCTTTATGTGATTTAAAGTCCCAAAGCGAATTAGGCTATGTGGGACGCTGTAGTGAGGAGCTCCGGAAATTTCGACCACCAGGTGTTCTTTAACATGCACCCACATGGTACAGCACATGAGCATCTAGAATTTCGCCTACATTGAAATTCGGCCGCCACGGTCGGGATTGAAAACGTTCCTTTCGGGACAGCAGCCTAGTTCCATAGCCACTGACCCACCGCGGCGGTTAATCTTTAGACCGGCACCAGTCGTCAGGCACCGTCCTTGCAGGCTGCTTCTCATTTTATTTAGCTGTGACGAGAAAGGTGTACTCATAACTTGTAATCGACAGTTGTCTAGAGTAGAACGGGAACTTTGCGGCCATTGAGAGCCACTTTGAAGTCGGATGTCGTGGCTCCTGCATTGCACGTCGTCCTCAGCGTCGAGTCATAGCTTCGTCGGGAATAAAAATCATAGGCATGTCGTCCTGGATTTTCGTGATAGTGTCATCGGCGTAGTGGGTGCGACATCTTTATGCGGCGTCGACCACACTCAATTTAAAGCTGGCGAGGAAAAATCAGGATAAGGTGCAAAGAAAATCCAAAAATCTAGAATAATGTGGAAGAATTGCACCCTTCGCAAGCGGGTCCGTCTGGGCGAGTCAGGCCTCGACGCAAATTTGAGAGTTGCAGGCATGCGACATGATCAAGTGCGCTGTCGGGAGAATGGCGGCCGTTTCTGTTGACACGCGTAATCAGACAGTTAAGGTCAGTAATATTCTGCAAAATAACAGAGAGACCAAATGGTTCGCGATAATTTTCTGGCTCAAGCCACTCATCCTGACTGGATGCCAAAGCAACAGAAACTCGCCAAAAATATAGGCAACTTGGCATTGGTGGTCGCCGTAGCCGGCTTTGGAGCGCTACTGTGAGTCGAGAGCTCTCAGGCGAGCTATCCGGCGGGTTTTTTCATCATGACAGAGAATATGAGCAATCTCTGGACTGTAGTCGGTGCTAAACGGGAAGAGGGCGTCGAGTTTGTATCGAGGAGAGCTTACATAAAAAAGGAACAACAGACAGTGGCCTGTTGTTTCATGTTTAGCTGTCTTGTGTGGGTAGATAGTAAAAGGCAGAATAGAGTTCCAGTCTTCGTGGTCGGAGGAGCCGTACATCCAAAGTACTTGGTGTGTGTCAGGCTAGTTCATTGTTGAAGGTAATTTTTTTGTGGAAATTAGGGGGAAAAATGTCCGATTTCGAACGTATGGAAAGAAATTAGTTCATCGATGCAATGGCGTACACTAGCAGAGTGCAGCAGAAAGACGGAGACCTGATGTGTAATAGGTATTGGGAGAACAACTGTGTCACATAACAAATGTGGTAATCCCTGCATACGATGATCCATTGTTGCAGGCATGATACTTAGGAAAAGGACACAATTCTACCCTAACTTTCACAAAAAGAATCTTTTCTCAAAAACCAATTTTTATTTTCAGTTTTCATTTCAGGATGGAGCAGGCCAGGAGAAGCGCTTGTTGGGCGTTTGCGACACGCGAACTAGGCACAGCTAAGACCATATTTCGGAGTCTTATTATGCATACGCTACAAGTAGAAGGGTTTTTGAGAGTGGTAAATTTTCCGCGCATAACTCAGGTATCCCGCATTGGTGTCGTCATGCAAGACGCGAAAAACAGGGGAGCGTAGCCTGTCAGGCTCCAGCCGAAGGAATCGGAGGCAAGTCTCAGAATAGATTGTTTTGTAGAGAAGGCCATCTCGTGCTCAGAATGCATTGGAAGCTGCAGCGGCTTCGCTCGTACTCTGGGACACACAGATGCTAGCGGTGTCAGCTCGAAGAAGTGTTTGCTCAACGTATTCCGGGGCTTATGAATGCGTCGTCGTTTTTATTACAAGGGCTGATACCAGCTGCACTGTCTCGGAAAAGGCGCGTTTGGAAATCATCTGGGCAGTTCACAAATTTGGCCCTACTTGTACAGGGTCCGTCAAAAGTTCCAAGGCCACAGGGTTTGCTTTTGAGCAGCATAGTCGGGCTGTTGAGATACCCTCGAAGCTCAAAATATCTGTAGAGAATAGAAGAAGGATCGTTCTACCATCTGAGAACCTCGATAGCTCTATCGGAATCTTAAGTGCCAGGATATACCGATGAAAAGCGGACCATGTGGCCTGGGAACTTTTGACTGACCCTGTACGTCCTACCATTCGACGTCGTCACGGACCATGGCGTTTTGTGAGTGTCGTTCTCACTAAAGCACCTATCTAGACGCCTTGCTCGCTGGGCTTTCTGCCTCCATGAATATGATACCCTTGTTATCTACCAGGCCGGCCGCAAGCATGCCGACACAGATGTTCTGTCCCACTGTCCACTCCGCCCACGATCAGCTCCTCGAACCCGTCCTCCTCCCGAATTAAATTTTCTCTTCTTCTCAGCCCCGTGGTACCCGAAAAGAGGAAATATCCCTAGACCGCCTCCCTTCTTCCTTCTTTGTCTCAGCCTACATTCTGTCTACCTTCAGTAAAATACCTGTCTCACCTACCGGTTCAGGCGCGCGCTTTGAGACCTGCTACCTATGCATATTTCCTCCCACCACAGAAAACGGAACTTCGTCCTTCCCTTAATAAGAACGGAAAGTTGGGCTAGTTACTGTGGATTCGTAGTTAGCACCGCAAAAACGAGGACAAAAGCAAACGAGGAGACACAAAAGAAATTCAGTTGATAGTCTGCGCTTTTTTTTTGCGCTGCTAAGTATGAGTTCTTCCCTTCGTTGCTTTTGCAAGCTACACATCCACGCACGCCATTACAAGATTTTCCCCATTTTTTTCTGTAGATGGCCGCGAGTCCTCCTCTAAGTTGGATACAAGCATCCCATACCGCCGTGATAACTACGAATGCAGCCCAGTTTAAGGGCCCGCCCAGAACGATGGAGAATACCGCCACCTTGCCTGATTACTCGTTATGGAACACCGATTACGTCAACAAGCTCGTACCGAAAATTTCTATCTGGTGACCTCCTGTAAATCCGGCTCTCTTGTTTAGCTGTGGCACAATGCAGAAGATATGCACTTGTGCCAGTGACTACTGGCTAAAGGCCAAGGCCTGTCTCGAGTGATTGAGCAAATATCGCCTGTTAAATGCATCGTCTAGCGCGTAACACCTACGGATACGCTTCCTGCCTGAAGCTTTTACGACCCCAGTATTTTGTCCTTCTCTTCAGTTGCTAGGATGGCTCCTTCTTTGCTCCGAGGGTGATTGTTGTAGCCAAATGACGCAGCAGCCGGAAAAATATAACTAGGGGACACCGACGAGGAACAGGCAGACAGTGCAAAGTCTTGGCTCGGGAACAGTACACTGAGACCCCATCATGGAGTCCCTGCTAACGAGGCCTTTAAATAAACGTCGTAATATATGCGTTGTGTTGGGTTTTATAGCACAGAGCAGATAGGCAACTAAGGACTAAGGTCATCATGCGCCAAGCTCAAGGCATAGAGAAATTGTTAAAGCTAAATTTTATAGAAATATTAAAATATTCGGTGGTGTAGAGAGACTAAAAATTAGTTGGTATTACCCATAGATATCAGAGGAAAGAAATTTTACTACTGGTTAATAGTAGAAGCATTAAAGAAGGTCGGGTAGCCTCAGCAGCACTCCTTGGCTGGGAAAGGATGTCGGGCTTCCCAACCATTTATATCTAAAGCTCTTCCTTCTTAGAAATGACAAGGTGTCTGAGTTGTATCAAGAAATGGGGCAACACAGCGGGTAAAAATTTAGAGCTTCTTGTGAAAACCTTTGTGCTTAAAAAGCTAAACAAACAAGACCTGTCCACAACTGCATCTTCACCTGAGAGTAACATTGGGTGTAAAGGAATTTGTTCATTATAAAACTGAGTAAAATACCTTTTTCCTTAGTTTTTCGACTTTCGTACATCAGTATAACATGGGATTAACTGTTAGTTCGTCTCCACATATTTATAAACAGGTTTGCCTTCTTTTGACAATAGAAAGTTGTGTTTAAGGTGTGTGTGGCCTACGGCCTATACGAAAACAGTAGATAATTACTTCCTGGGTTTAAATTCGTGGTTTTTTATTTATTTCAGTGTTCTAAGCTGCCTGCCATTCTATCCCTAATTCGAGACGTACCAGGCTCATGCAACACTTGAAGTGCATATTCACTTTTTTATTTGCTTGGCACAAGGTTGAGCAGCGCACAAATCTGCTCTCTAGTTGCCTTTTATTCCAACATGATTGGGAACCCAACACAGTTTTATGGTTTTGTCCTCGAGCTCTGACAGTTACTATATTGTGTATGATGTCACCAAGTAGAGGGGTGATTGCATTTCTAGAGTGGACAGCTGTAAGTTGACTTAAATAGTCTGTGTAAATATTACTGAGTGTGGGGATCTTGTTCAGTATTTTTCTATGGCCAGACATACTGTGTAGCATTGGGCAATGAAGATGGATGGCCACTATGGGCGTCGTACTGTTTTCTCAGAATTCCTGTGCACCACGGCGGTCCCTACATAAACATTCATTTCAGAACCATAAGTATGAAATTCCGTAGAAATAGCGTATTTTTCTTCGAGTGCAAGGAATTCTTGGACAAAACACAATAGAGGTAGTGTTCTCGTATTTGTGCCATGCCAGGTAAAGAGTCAATTGCACTGAGGTTCTGGGACATCTCTTCAAATCGTAAGAGCAGTGGTCTCGTAGTCTGAGGTTTGTTGTTAAACAGTGTTGTAGATAGGAAGTTAGGTACTAGAGGGTAATATACAGGTTTCCTTAGGGAATGATTTGGGAATCTATGAGCATGTGAGCGTGCTTCTGCCTGCAAGTGCAGTTCATTGGTGTCTACATAGCGAGTGCTTATGGCTGACGTCCTGTATGCACCAGTTGAAAGAGGCAAACCTAAATTGCGTACTGGGTCTAGTTGTTTTAAGTACGGCGGCCTTGCACAATATACAATGCAACCACAGTCTAAGGAGGGTCTTACCCCAGAACAATAAATTTGTAGAATGCTCATCCTCTCAGATCATCGGTGTTTCTGTAAAAGGAGTTTGAGTACGTTCAGTGATCGGGAAGCTTTCTTTTTCAGCGCAATTATTATAGGCAGGAAAGTGCGTTTTGTTTTTTTATCAGAAGTTATCGCTCATAATTTGTGCTCATTTTTTACAGGTAATTTGATTTCGTTCACATGTAGTGTGGGATGGGTCTACAAGCCTCGTTTCAGTGAGAACAGAGTGGCAACTTTTTTTTGTGGAGATAAACAGAAATCATTTTTCTCTGCCCATGTTGCAGTTTATTTATCGTTACCTGTATTTGCTTCTCTCATGTTGATATGTTGGAGGATGTGCAAGCTATCGAAGATCGTCTACATAGAATACATGACAGGCCTTGGGAATATTTTCCAAAGCGAATTCATTTTTACAATAAAAAATACTGTGCTTAAAATGCATCCTTGAGGTGCTCGATTATCGTGAATAAAATTCCTCGAAAAGGTTGGGCCTCGGCGGACATTAAATAAGCGGATGTCGAACTCGGCCAGGTCGCGAAGAATCCCAAACCTATAGTTTGCGTCATATGCTTTCTCTAAATCAAAAAAGACAGCAAGGCAGTGTTTTTTCTGTAGGAAAGTTTCTCTGACCGAATTTTCAAGACGAGCTATGTGGTCGGTAGTGGAGCATGCCTTTTTAAAGCTACCTTTGTGAACAACGAGAAGGTCACGGGCTTCTAACACGTAGGTTAATCTGATGCTTGTTGTGTCCCCTTATTGCTTTTGTGTGTGTGCGCCCCCTCCTAACGACCACTCGCATTCCCCTCCTAACGACAGTTCGCATCCTCCTCCTAACGACCACTCAATCCTCCTCCTAACGACACTTGCCCCTCGTCGCACGCTGTCACCAGATGCCCCCCCACGGTGCGCCCCACGCACCCTCCTCCTGTTCTGGGAAGCCACTCCCTCCCGTGGACGCTTCTCAGCTCCCTCCTTTCTTCGGGCGGCCAGTTCGGCTGCTGCCTCGGTCGACGCTGGTCGCACCCTCATCGGCTTTAAATAAACGAAGTCTAAAAGTACCGTGTGCGTCTTCGCTGCATTCAACACAGCGACCGGACACGACAGTGGCGACGAGAAAGTGGATTCGACCCGCGCTACGCAACGCTATTGACAAGCCATGGCTACGCGAGGGTTTCCCAATCAGATACCAGAATTCAACGGCTCATCGTGGTCATCGTGGGTTGGACGCCTTCAGTTCTACTTTGAAGCTAACAACATCACAGACCCAGCCTTGAAGAGGGCCAACCTGCTGACGCTGTGCGGGGAGCAGACCTACGATACTGTCTGCGCCCTTATTCAGCCAAGCACACCAGCGGCAGTGTCTTACGACGACATCGTAAAAGCGCTGCAAAAGCACTACGACCCAAGGCCATCCGAGGTCTACAGCCGGGCTCGCTTCCAACGACGAGATCAACTGGGAGGAGAAACTGTGAGCGCCTACGTAGCCGCGCTCAAGAAGCTCGCTGCCGACTGCAATTTTGGAACGCTGTCGACAACAGCTACCGGGCAGGAGGGAGACGCAGCTTCTTCTGCTAACACCACCATGCTTCCCTTGGACGTGATGTTACGCGACAGATTTGTGTGCGGACTGAGTGACGAGTCACTGCAGCAGCGCCTGTTCGCTGAGAAGGACCTCACATTCAGCAAAGCTTACGACATCGCCGTTCGAGCGGAGAGCGCCGGTCACCAGCAGAGAGGGATTCGCCGGAACACCGAGCCGGTACACCAGACAAGCAACCAGGTGCGCAAGCCTTCTGTTGTTGTAAAATCGGTCAAAAAGGCACAACGCTGCTGGCGGTGTGACGACCAACACAACCCCCAGGGATGTCGATTCCAGTCAGCCACGTGTAACTTTTGCCACAAGCGAGGGCATATCGAAAGAGCATGCATTACGAAACGGAGACTTGCCAAGATAAAGTCACCTTCCCAGCCTAATCACAGCGTCAACGCCTCAGAGAATACGCCGCTATCTGATCTCCATGGAACAACATCAGCAACACCATCTGTGTTGTACGACCTGAACACCATGAATCTCGGCACGCGACCGAAGATTTTTACAGAAGTAAGCGTACATCACCAGCTGATTAAGTTCGAGGTGGACTCCGGCGCAGCCTGTACTCTGATCAGTGAGGACACGTTCCGAACTTCATGGCCATCTGACGCACCCGCCCTGCAACAAGACGACACGCACCTGCGAACGTGGTCAGGACAGAATCTGCCACTATTGGGCTCTGCCAACGTGCAGGTTAACTACAACGGCCAGACCCATACGCTACCTCTGCTTGTTGTGAAGGGCACAGGATCAAGCCTTCTAGGGAGAAACTGGTTTTCTCCACTAGGCGTGATGATATGCGGTAAACATCAAAACGCCGATGCGCTAAGCCGTCTGCCACTAGACGCAACTGTTGACGAACCATTTCCACCAGGAGACGTTCTGATGTTCGAAGCACTGCCCGAACCTCCGCTTACAGCAGGCACAGTTGCAGCATCTACGCAGAAGTGCGCAGCTCTCCGGCTAGTTTACACAGCTGTTCAACAAGGCAACGTGCATAAACTCAAAGGGGACAACTTCGACGCTTACCGCAGGCGAGCTACAGAGTTGAGCACCCATCGCGGCTGCATCATATTTGGGTCCCGAGTTGTGATGCCGAGAGAACTACGCGCACAAGCTATGTCTCTCATCCACGCCGGACATCGGGGCATCGTTGCAATGAAAAAGTGTGCCAGAAGCTACATGTGGTGGCCTGGCATTGACAACGACATCGAAACAGTGGTGCGAGAATGCAAGCCTTGCCAGAGCAGCCGGAGCGCCCCGCCGAAAGCTCCTGTCCCAGAATGGGAAAAGCCAGACACACCATGGCACACACTGCACATTGATTTTGCAGGACCAATTGAGGGCTGCACTTTCCTTGTGGTCGTAGATGCCTACACAAAGTGGCTTGAGATAAGGCAAATGGGACAGACGACTTCGGCAGCAGTCATTGACAACCTCCAATCACTATTTGCAACGTTCGGCCTGCCGCGCAAGGTAGTGTCGGACAACGGAACACCGTTTGTGTCTGCGGAGATCCTCAAGTTTTATCGCGACAACGGGATCTCATCAGTTACATCGGCCCCCTACCACCCAGCGACAAACGGACAAGCCGAGCGCTACGTAGCCAAGCTAAAACGCGCCCTTGAAAGAGATCAGACAGGCTCGCTGCAGCGCCGCCTTGCGCGCTTTCTCTTCAAGCAGCACACGACGGTTCAGGGCACAACAGGCGAGACCCCCTCGAAAATGATGTTCGAGCGTGAAATGCGAACCCAGCTCACAGCCATCCTCCCCGAGCCAAAGGCAGAGACGTTCCGGGAAGAAAAAGCAATTCCGCGCTGCGGCACGCTTAATGAGGGGCAGCGCGTCCTCGCCCGACAGTTTCTGAAAAAGCCACGCTGGGAGGAAGCTACAATTGTCAGACGCATAGGCCTGCGCTCTTGGCTCGTCAACATACATGGCACAGTAGCACGCCGACATCTCAACCAGCTGCGTAGATTTACGACGCCGTCTGAGAGCTGTCCGCCAGCGGAGAGAGCACGTGCACCATCTTCCCACATAGCCTGGCACCCCTTCCCGGAAGAAGAGACTTCGCCCAGGACAGACCTGGGAGACGCAGCGAACAACAGCCAGCCTACAAGTGTTTCTCCCCCGAGCGCACAAAGCCAGCGCGCCTCCACGCGTGAGCGCCGACCCCCTGCACGATACCAGGCAACTTTCTAAGGGGGAAGGAAGTGTTGTGTCCCCTTATTGCTTTTGTGTGTGTGCGCCCCCTCCTAACGACCACTCGCATTCCCCTCCTAACGACAGTTCGCATCCTCCTCCTAACGACCACTCAATCCTCCTCCTAACGACACTTGCCCCTCGTCGCACGCTGTCACCAGATGCCCCCCCACGGTGCGCCCCCCGCACCCTCCTCCTGTTCTGGGAAGCCACTCCCTCCCGTGGACGCTTCTCAGCTCCCTCCTTTCTTCGGGCGGCCAGTTCGGCTGCTGCCTCGGTCGACGCTGGTCGCACCCTCATCGGCTTTAAATAAACGAAGTCTAAAAGTACCGTGTGCGTCTTCGCTGCATTCAACACAGCGACCGGACACGACAATGCTCAATACACTTTCAAAAGATTTCGATAGAGAGCTGGTGAGGACAATGGGCCTATAGCTTCTAGAATGGGTAGGTGCTTTTCCGGGTTTTAAAAATGGAATAATAATGACCTTATTTCTGGCTTCGGGTATTTTCCCCGATAAATAAACTTAATTAAAAAATCTTTAACGTTAGTCCACAGCCGCTTAATAAAGATAGGCTAGCATTTAATAATGTATTTCGTCCTTGAAGGATGCAGTCAGCTAACCGGCGGACAGTAATTTCTTGAACTGTAAGCAAAATAATACAATATTCATATTTACTGCCACTTTTCGGAATTTTTTATTTTTGAGCTGTGTTGTTTCTATTGTAGGGATGACTCTAGACTCTAGGAATGACTTTATACATTATTACTTAGAAGAAAATCTTCGAAAGTACGACTTGTTGCATCAGTTTGTACACTCTCTCAAACACCGGAGCGAGAATTAAAATCCTCAACTACCAGGTATGGCTCTAGTTGTTTTCCTAAAAGAGTTTGTAAATCATGAAGTGTTGCTGTTAGATGCGGCTGAAGATATGGCACACATTGTGATTGTTTTATAAATAATGACAGTGACTGCAACAGCTTCAGATTTGGGGTTCAGTTTGATCTCGCTAATTTCAACATCAGTCAGGGTGGCAATAGCAACACCTCAAATAGTTTACTCGCTTGCTCTCGCTCACACCGAAAAATATCATAGTTGTTCAAAACGTTTTACTTAGGACATAAGTGGGCCTCCTGTAAGCATAAATCCACCAAGGACCGTGTATTTAAAAGCTATTTTATGTCAATGTAATTATCTATTGGACCTCGGCAGTTCCACTGTGTGAGGTACGCCATGTTGGATGATTTTGTAGTGTAGCAAAAACTTAAGATACCGGTTTTGGTGGTACCGATACTGGGGTCTTCTCTTTTCTTTTTCGCTCAACGGACCAATGAAGCCGCTGCACCGGGGGAGAGTACTGTGCTGTGTGCATCGCCTCACTAGGGGATCTGGAGGCCCGTGGAGAACACGCAGGGGTTCGGTTGTGGGTCTCTCCCGATTGGCAAAGTCTTGAGGGCGACTAACTAAGGGGCCTGCGGGCCCTTTTTCAGAGGTCGTAGGGTAGCCTTCAATACGTCTGCTGGGGGCTGGGGCGGCCCGCCCTCAGGCTTTGCCAGGGCATTGACCGAAACCCGGTGGGGTGTGCCAGCCCTGAGCCCCACATCGGCGAAATTTGTTTTTTTTTTCTGTGAACTGAAAAGTTGAGCGGAGTCTTTTTCTTGCTTCTTGATATGTAATTTTTGTCTTTTTATTTACAATTGTTATCTCTTTCTGTCTTTTCTAGGTAGAACACGGTCTCGAGTAGGCGGGGTTGTTCCCCTCACAGTTCGTGCACCATGCGGCAGCGTTTAAGTCCACATATTCATGACCATTTGATGAACATTTTGCACGTGTTTGGCGGCATGATAGCTCTGGAAGCCACGGCCGAATCATTGACACTGGAAGCATTGCCTTGAATTTGGAATACATGGTTTTGCAGTTATCCTAAGATACCCTACTTCTATGAATTCGGGGAGATTGCCGGAGGCAAAGGTCAAGACTATGTGTTTTGCCGGCATTTCTTTGTCGTCTTTCCGGATTTTGATGGACCCTTTGGCATCTCTTCTTCAGAAATATTCAGAAAACCAAGTTAAGAAATTACACCTCTCACTCTGTTTTGTGATCGATGAGTAGTTACGGAGACAGGGACGTCTCCAAAGGAAACTGTGGTTGGGAGTTTGGAGTACTAGTTTGTCTCGGATTTGGAGAAGTAGGTTGCCATTGGCTAACTTTGTCACCTTGTTACCAAGGCCACGGGCATTAGTAAGAGATTTAGAAGCAGTGAAAGGAGTCATATTCCTGGCTGGTAGCTTTGCGTCTCCACTATGTGTACATGGCACTTACAGAAAGGTTATTTTGTTTTTCAATGGAATTCTGCTGTTACATTGGTCCGCACTCATTTTTTTGGGCGATATTTTTTTAGGAGAGGGGGAGCCATGAAATATATGCTTTTTTGGCCGTGGTGCCAGCCGCGCACTAAGGAGCATATCGAGGGAATTGGGCAGGAACTGGCACGCAAGTCCTGCCCACAGTACACGTTACCTGTAACCAAATATGACGGAACTCAGGGTGGTTGGCCACAGAAGGTTTAGCGTAGCCGTCTGTGAAAAGTGCATATACTGAGAAGAGAGGAGGAGGCAAGAGAGTTGTAAAAAAGAGATAGAAAGGTGAAAGATGTAGGGGAGGATAGGGAAAGGCGACTGCCTATTTGCCCCGGTCGGGTCAGGATGGAGGGGCCGTCTACGGGAAGCTTTGGCCAAAGTAGTGTTGCCTCCGCTGGAGTGCCATAAAGGTCCAAACGCTCGGCATTGGCACAACCACCAGGATCCCCTTTTCCCCGGGCACGCCGATGCCACGCACGGCTAAGCACGTGTGCTCGGGTCCGCACACGCACATCTCACCATCATCTCCCTGCAGAGATGTCCCTGCGGATGCTCAGGAGCTCGTGGTGTCGCAACTCACCAACGTAGGTTCCCGCAATAAACGAGGTTATATTTTCTTTGTTCATTGATGCACTTATATCTATGTACCCTTATACACTGTGTTTAACGTAAGACATTATGCTTAAAAATCTTAAAAATAGGCAGTTGTTTTAGAAGAGCTCTTTTTCGGCCTAGCATGGTCAGTGATCTAAGATGGGCTAATGAGCAGGCTGTTTAACTAATACTGAGTAGTTAACTTTAGAACTATTACATTAGGCTCCTGAATTAGAAAGACGCGTGTCAGCCACCATAAGTAATATCCATATTAGTTTTCAAAATTTTGAATATGCGGTTACCCTTAGTGCTGTGGCCACACAACTTTTGGCTACACCACGCCAAAACACACGTGCTTTCTAGAAACCTGCAGGCGCAGCAGCCTCGCCAGCGAGCGTAAGTCGTCGAAATATCCAAAATTTTGTTGCGCCACAGCGTCGAGGGCAACCGCGTTTTATAAACTTTAACACTGATTTGTATAATACTTGCGGCACTCTCAATAATTAAAGTGGCAAGTGGGAATAGTGAAGATGTTAACTGTCCAATATTAGATAATCAGCCTGCTATTTAGCACGTCTCAGTTGCATTCGGATGTGCGACACCGTTCACCATGCTATGCTGGAAAAGCCGGGTTCAAATTAAAAAGACCGCTCTTAAAACTTACAAAAACCTTATGCGATAAAGCAAATTGTTTGGGTCTGGTTTTGCTCTGGGTCTTCCACTCAGTTTGGTTGCCCTGACAGCGCTGTGCGTCGTGTATTTTGCGTGGAACCTATGGATGACATATTTTTTACCAGCACGGAATAATGGGGTTGCTAAAAGGACTAAAATCTTCAAAGGCCTCTGGACCGGAGAGATTACAAATGCGCTGTTTTTTTTTTGTTTTACGCAGGCCCAGTGGAGAAATTTTCATCTTCTTTTTTTTTCAAAATCTCTTGAAGACAGTGATTTGCCCCTTGAATGAAAAATGCGTACTTGATGCCCGTTCATAAATCTAAGCCATGTAATGTAGCTACAAATTATCTCCCCGTGCTCTTGATGAGTTTGGTTTTCTAGGTTTTGGCGCATGTCTTTTTTTTAATATTGTTCGTAATCTTAACAAGTTCTTCTTTATCAACTGAAAAGAGCACGGGTTTCCTATTCGCATTTCCTCCTTGACGTAGGTAACTGTTCTCGCACATCCACAATTTTTCTTGTATTCAATTCTCTTATATTTATGCCCGTTTATTTTTCAAATTTTTTTTCCAATATTTTTTTTTAAATCCAAAATTCCATCTTTAATTCCTCGGAATTCTTACCCAAAGTTGAATCTTTAGCTTTGCAACAAAAGTTAATCCATTAGTTTGGCACCAATTTCCATTTTTTGGGCTCTCCTCACTGAACCTTGTCCAATCCCCCGTCGTGGGTATGTGCCATTCCACCAAGGCAACAACAACAACATGATGCAGCATGTTCACTAGATAACGGACTTGGGGCTAATTGTGTTTTGTAGATTTCAAAAAGGCTTTTGACGCTGTACCTGATCCATTTATGTTAGGAAAATTACCATTAAACATTAGGACAAATTAGTAGCCTGGATCAAAGTATACATTTATTTAAGAATGAAAGGGTGGTGAAAGGTGATCAGATTGCTGAGGAAGCTGCTGTTACCTTATGTGTTCCCTGAGGGTCAGTTCTTGGGCTGCTGTTGTTGGTAATCTTTATAAATGACATTTTATCTTCCGCCGCCGCGGTGGCTCATGGTTCTGGTGCTCGGCTGCTGACCCGAAAGACGCGGGTTCGATCTCGGCCTGGGCGGCTGAATTTCTTTAGAGGCGAAATTCTAGAGGCCCGTGTACTGTGCGATGTCAGTGCATGTTAAGGAACCCCAGGTGGTCGAAATTTCCGGAGCCCTCCACTACGGCGTCCCTCATAGCCCGAGTCGCTTTGGGACGTTAAACCCCATACACCAACCAACCATTTTATCTTCCTTGACACTATTCGCTGATGGCTGTTTTGTACTGAACTTTCACCAATCCTGGGGACCATGATGTTTTAAACTTCGACTTTCACATTATTGCTGAATGCTTTGGGAAAAGGGGCATCAATATTAAGCTCCAGCATAGCGTCTATCTGTTTGGCAAGAAAAAGGCACCCCATAATTTTCATAACAGAAGCCTTAGTAATATGAATTTATTGTCCGTCACTATATACAAATATATTGGCGTCTATTTATGCAGTGACTTTTCTTGGCAGAGGCACATTAAGTACATAACTGCAAAAGCGTGTTGTGTTTAGGAATTTCTGCGTCGAAATTGCAAGGTTTCCTTTTTAAAAACTAACGCATTTCTATATACTACTAATCGAAGGACTATACTAGAATAGGCATGTATATTTATTGCGGGGCCCCATGAGGCCATAAATGTAAAACTGATGTTGATAAATTAGAAAAGTTTAAATATATAGCTGTCTCTTCTGTTTAGAATAACTACGTCAGAAATCTCACTGTATCACCAGCGAAGAACTTGTTGGGATGGGGCAAACATCAGAAACGCAGATACATATTTATGCCTAAATTGTTCCAGGAACTTTTTCATTGTAAAACCATTATTGATCATGACCAATATTTGTTTCCCAGAGACTACAATTCTGTATCAAGAGAGCACACTTTCAAAGTAGTAGAAATAAAATGCAAAACAATTAATAAAGTCTCATGTTTCCCGAAAAGAATAAATCAATGGAATCCGTCCACCAAGATGTCATGTTCACAGGGATGAACGAATCTTTTGCCTCATTTCTGTGACATTTAGTCTGTTTTTTTAATGGTTTCAAATTATATGTATTTAATTTTCTGCCCTGTGTTCATTTACTTGCACCTTTGTTGTATTACTTACGTAATAATTTATGTCCCTGTCTACCGTAACGACAACAAAAATGGCGCTGTGTAAAGTGATAAATAAATAAACATTTAAGCTAATTACTATATCACAGGTGCCGCGGTCGTCTTCTTGTCACAAAACTCTCTCTGTTCATGGTGAGAGGATACTTCACGCTTTTAAATCTTTTACAAGGTCACGCGTGGAACGATGCAGAATCGAGGCTCCACCTAAGCAATATTCCCA
Organism: Amblyomma mixtum; assembly: GCF_055824585.1. NCBI lineage: Eukaryota > Metazoa > Arthropoda > Arachnida > Ixodida > Ixodidae > Amblyomma > Amblyomma mixtum. Next base: position 50,494,560 of record NC_143020.1, read on the forward strand.
ACGTTCAGGACGGTCATAGGAATCCTCGCACTGGAATCATGCCACTGATATCGGGTGTCCCCGCTCCATTCACTTCATCCTAGTGCTTACGAGCTTCGCAAAGTGACAGCGCTGAAATGCGGTGTCGAATAAATAGGGGCCAGCTCTGAAGTAAGACCGTCTGTCAGCCCCTGTTCTATTGTTATTGCTTCAGCACCAAAATAACAATGACACCACACGGTTGTGTGCCGACTACCAGTGTTTGAGCGCTGTAGGATATTTAGAATCGTATTTTTTTCTATTCACTGAGTTTGCAATATACTCATTTCTCTTATGAAAGCTTTTCGTAACTCATGTCTGAAGCAGGGATTCCTGAATTTCTCACCGCCCATTGTGACAACCAACAAACTGCACTCTTTGTCATCAGGAATTGTTAAAGCGGGTCCGATTGGTACGATTCCAATTCCGTTATAAACTGCCTTTGTGTGTACATCAAGAATCCTAGACTGAGGCACTCCTGCTGGCACATACTTTACGCGCTCGAGCCTATGCTCGCTTGATTTTCTCCACAGAGCCATGATAAACACAAACAGATCGGATGAACAATGCTTGCGCAAACGCTGAGAATTTTCCCCTGATCTTTCCTGGCCTTGCTACCACAACATGCACAACAACTCCCACTGCATACTGCTGATTAAGTGAAACATATATTTTAGAAGTATTGTGACCTTCCTTGCTCTAACCGTTCGTGCTCAAGCTGTTTATTCTTACGGCGCATTATATTGGAGGCTGATTACAGTGATTGCACATATCGACTGCACAGACTGAAGGACAATACATCCGTAGTAATTCCTATATATATATATATATATATATATTCCTGGCTCCCTACGCGTAAGGAGCCAGTAGAGCATTCCCTGATTTACATCTGAACGCTTCCTTCTTGCTGTCTAGTCTCTTGAGCAGAATACTCACCATTTCTCTGAAACTATATACGACACTAACAATGAACACTGCGGAGGCGATTTGTGGCCAAAGAACGCGGCAGTCTTCTAAGTAAATCTGGAATAGATTACGCAAAGTATTCGCGTCAAGGAGAGCATTGAACTCCTTCAAGCAGCCTTGTCATCACACCTGTATGATATTTTTTATTTATTTTAGTATCTTAAAGACCCCCAAAAAAGGGAATTACATGAGGGGTGGGTTGTACAGAAATATCAACCAAAAGGAAATTATTCTGTAAAATACCAACATAATGGTTCAAAATACAAATAAGACAGGCACACAGCTCAGAAAATGAAAATGCAAAACGCTCAAACGTTCAAGTGGTTTCGAATACAGAAGAAAAAACCGACAAGAATAATAGACAGGAGGAAGCGCTGAACAGTGTGTAGGAAATCAATAACGAATTAGAGAAAAATAAAAACCACACAGTAAAACAAAGCGCAATAATTCAATGCTAGTGGGGAAAGGTACACGGAAATCTCAATTATGTCTAAAGATTTAAGCTTATCTTTCAATGCAAGTATGTCTTCTGTTGTTACAGCGGCATTGGATAGTCCGTTTCAAAATTTTGCTGTTCGCACGGAGCAACGCTGCGCAAATGTTTTTGTTTTTGGGCAAGGGTATGACTACTCTGGGCTGTTTTTGTGTCGAGCTGGAGAACGGGGAGTGTTTTGCGACGTAGATACTCAACGGAAATAAATAGTAGAAACGATGAAAGGGTGCTAAACTGGCTAGTTTTCGACGGTGCTTTAGTAATGGCAAGCTGGATCGGTTCTTCAGAACGCTTGCACTTGTGTAGGATGAATAGTCGGAATGTTCAAATCTCATGGCGCAATTTTGGATATTTTCGATGCTCTTGGAAAGGTATTCTTAACGTGGGTTGTAAATGGCGGCTGCATAGTTGTCATGATATTGTGGGCGGCTTGATATTTGGTTCGCGCCGAAATTATACTTAATCGGGCCAACCTACCCACCACTGCACACTCCCTAAATTTGGAGAGGGAGGAGCGACAAACTTCTCCACCCCGCGTGCAAAAGATGACGATCGACTGCTGACCGACGATAGGGGCCACGCCTGATTAGGCGTTGACCGGAGGCATGAGGCGTAGGCAAGTTCTTTACCAACCTCTTTACTTGGGCAAAGGACACTGAAAAAACTGGCCAAACAAGTCAAGCAAAAGAGCGGAAATACACAGGCGCGGGGCGGAACACAAACACAGAATGAGGACACAACAACTATTAACAAGAAGACGAAACCAACAGGGCAAGAGCTATACAACGTTACTAGAACAAAGCAATAATATACAAAAGGTTCGGAGAAGAAAAAGCGACAGGACAAAGAAAAGAGTAAAGCGAGTGGGGAGAAACGGTGGCTTAGCTGCGTGGTGGTAAGGTCCGGTCGCAGGTAGCGTCGGGCTGCGGAAGCGCGCGTGGCTGATGGGGAGTTGCGGATACGGGCGAACTTAGGCCACGCGTCTTCGGGGCCGCCGTCGCCGCGCTCTACGCGCAGACACCCGCCTTTGCTTGTCTGCCGACCACTTCCCTGGCTGACCTCACACACTTCCGCACGCACCGAAATCTCCAAGCCAACTAACTCGCTCGCGGTTTTCCCGCCGCCGCGTTCCCACGGCAAACCAAAAAACAAACAAAACCCAGCAAACGAATCCTCCAGGCACAGTGCGCCAATGATTCGCAGATGTTGAGAACGGGGGGAAAGAAACCCGAAGAGATTGAGAAGGGGCGCGACGGAAAGCCACGGCCCTCACGAGGAGCAATGCTAATTTGCCAAGGTCGCGAAGGGTGTTAGGGCATTCAACTGGCCACTTCCCGTCTCCACCTTGGGCAATCGCTCGCTTCCCGGCGATAATCCAGGGGAGGGGGCGGAGTAGCCTTGATCCTCCAGCGTCGCAAGCGGTCAACTACCCCCGCGAGGGGTGCAAAATCGTCGCCGCCGCATTGCGACAGGCCTGCGAACCACCGGCGCCGTGGCCACCTCGCCCGCAAAAGAAAAAGAAAGACAAGGCATGCACGCACTTTGTGACAATATTCTATTTTTTGACATATTAATATGGTGCAAGCTAGTAATTTTGCATTTGCTGGACCAAAACTTCATTGAGCCTTGAAGATAGCCAAGGGATCGGCTGGATGCTGCAGTGATGTAGTTGATGTGCGTTGGCCACGTAGGATCGTCAGACATGTGTAATCCAAGGTTTGGTTTTGTTTATTGGGGTTTAACGTCCCAAAGCGACTCAGGCTATGAGGGACGCCGTAGTGAAGGGCACCGGAAATTTCGACCACCTGGTGTTCTTTAACCTGCGCTGACATCGCGCAGTACACGGGCCTATAGAATTTCGCCTCCATCGAAATTCAGCCGCCGCGGTCGGGATCGAACCCGAGACTTTCGGGTGAACAGCCGAGCGCCGTAACCACTGAGCCACCGCGGCGGGCATGTGTAATCCAATATATTTGTATATTTTAGTAGTGTGTAAGCAAGACCCGCAGATAAAGTAGGTATATGGAATTATTTTGGGGCGTCTATGGAAATGCATGACCTTGCACAGCAATATTTATAGACATTTGACACTTTCAAACCAATTCCCTACTGCTAGTTAGTCAGGTTGTAAGCTAATACTGTCTCTGTGATTAGCTATTTTAGCATAAATTACGCAGTCGCTTACAAAAAGACGGATGTTATGGTTTAAGCACTGATGAAAATCATTAATGAAGATGAGAAAGAGAAGAGGGCCAAGCACCGATCCCTGGGGGACGTCGGAAAGAACAGGAGCAGGATTAGGAGCAGCGTTAATAATTACTACGCACTGATTCCTCTCAAAAAGGAGTTTTCAATCGATGCAAGGACCAATGGGTCAATATTTAAAAGTAATAGTTTGCGCATTTGTCGGCCATAAAGAACTCCATCAAAAGTTTTTTTCGAAGTCAAGAAAGATAGCATCTGTTACTCAGTCATTGTATCGAGAGCTACATTGGCCGTGTTCTCGCCGTTTCGCTGTGGCCGGTGGCCACACCGCGCGCTGAGCCGTTGTCTAGGAACCGCCGTAGCTGGCAGCGCCGCTCGCCGCGTCATCTGGCATGAAGTCAGGGGAGGAGCCGGTGAAACCGCGTTGCGACAACAGAGGAGGAGCCGGCGTTGCGCCGTATATATAGAAGGGGCGGCTCAGTAGGATTCGTCGGCAGATATGGAAAGTGAGTCGGAGAGACTGAAAAAAGCCAGGCTTCGCCGTCGCAATGAAACCAAGAGGAAGCAGCGAGACGAGGTGACGGAGGAAGAATGAGCAAACAAACAAAAACAAGAACAAGAACAAACAAGAACAAATAAACGAATAAAACAACAAAACAAGAAAAAAAGAACAAACCTTGGCCTCGAAGTACTGTGTCGGAGCCATTGAGACGGCTGCTTGCTTTTATGCGAAGCATATTACTCGCACAACCGAGCTCTTCCTTGCTGCGCCGCGCACGGCCGTGTAGCTACCACTTGACCTTCATCGGCGCACCACGTGATATGACGTCACAACAGCTGTGAAAGCTGGGGCCTTGTGCGCTTGCTTGCGGACGCGCAGCCTCCGCCGGTGGCCTAACTCCCGCTCCTACCGCTAGGAGAAACTGACGTCACGCAAAAGTCGACGCACTCGTTGAGTCAGTTGAGCAGCGAGATGTCGGCGAGGGAGAGGGCGGGTCGCCATACCGCAAAACTACGCTTCGCATCCTAGGCTTAACCATAAGCTAAGCCAGGCCATTTCTTTTCACTCACCATCGGACCGCCTTTGCGGCAGTGATAATTTTCAATGATTTGCACGATAAGTCTATGATATTTGTATGAAAACTGTATGAGTTTATTGCATCATAGAACTTTTTTCAGCTGGGTAGTGCTTTGTCCCATCTATACAAACACCAACTAGCCAAGGTTTCTGCCTTTGATTGTTCAAGTGTGTAAAATCCATCAATTGTTAAACCAGTCGTGATGTATTTATTTCATCATCATTATTGTGAACACGTTCTCATGCATTCCTCAATTGTTGGGAAGTTGTTGCAGTTTCCACCAACAGTAGACCACGCGAACATTTCGCAGTTCCCGGTATGTTTGTTGTAGAACCAGCGCTCTTTTCGTATGTAGTTGGGAGTACCTAAATCCTTCGGGCAGTTGCAACCTGCGAGTAGAGTGTGGAAACACATAGTAAAATAAGCAGTGATATATTTTGCATGTTTATAAAGGTTCAGATACGGATATGCAACAATGTTGTATTTAAAAGTATATCGAAAAGGTTGTTTTTATCAAGGAGAGTTTACTTATATATCTTTGCGTGCGCCCAATCTTCGTTGTCCAAACATCTGCCAAATTTCAAATAAACCTGTCTGATGGGCATACTTCAAGCCGTAGACAATCAGCCGACACAGAAAAACTGTTGCCTAATGTTCCATTTAGTACTAAACGCTGGATGGGGATCACACAGGCTTTAAACTTAGAGCTCCACAAATTATCAACGAATAAGAATATGAAATATACTCCACATCCTTAATCTATTGCAACCATATAAAAAGCAGATTAAAAAAAAGTATTTCAAAAGAATCACTGCTATTTTAGAAGGAGGGTTTTGATGTGTGGGCTAAGAGACCTGATGTACACAAGCTTGGTCGAAAATAAGGGTTTTGATGTGCGGGCAAAGGAACCTGATGCACACAAGCTTGGTCGAAAATTACCACCGCTTTTAAATGAGTCAAGCTAGCCAGTCAATATTATGACCTCACGGGTGGGCGCCATTTCTAGGTTGTTTTTGGCATCCCAGACACACCAGGAAAATACATGGCTCGCAAATATGCACAGCTTCGGTTCAAAATAAGCAATCCGTGCCTGATGCCTTGTTTTGTTTTCGTTTTGACATCGGCCTGGATTTTGTTACTTTGAGTCTCCTGCTAATAGGTGCATATCCCAACTATATAAATGTGTGGTTATCAAAATTCCAGGAATCAAGATCGAAATCACTTAAACGTTACGGAAATATCAGCAGTACTTTATAATCTGTAAGTAGCAAATGCTGTTTTTCGATGCCTTAGAGCAGATATTTAAAAAACCGCACTTTTATGCGGCTCATATTCGCTGAGAGGGTAATGCCCTTCAATATTGTAACGAACACCCCAGACATGTTATTTCTTATTATGCTGTAAAGCCCATACAATATTCGTTTAGTGAATCGGTATAGTTAATCTGTATTTTCCACGAAAATCACGATTCGACAGATTGATTCTGCACCTCAAATAAGTGTTTGCCATCACGTACTTCACCACAGGTTTGCACGACTTCTTTGTGGTGTGCTTAGTTTTGCGTCCATTCTAGCACTTTTTTACGTGGGTGTCTACAGATTTGAGATAGACACAAATTGCGTCATAAAAAACAGCTTTCTTCGTTCAGTTGTTTTAGTTCTCACATTTTGTAACCATATTTGTAAATACTGTAAATTATCTTTAGCAATAAATAATGACATGAAGAAATCTGTGAAAGGCTGAGTGGTTATAGGCGTTAGTCGGTCCCCAAAGATGCATGGGTACCGATCCCAGGTATTACTACCCTTTTATTCACTGGATTTTATTCTGGCCTCTGTGTGCGGATGGGCAAATGTTTGCAGCCAATCCGAGGTGAAAATGTAACCTTTCAACCCCCTTCAGCTGTTATATATTATCCGGGATCTATTCACTGCTACCAACTCAGCAACCAAAGGATGCAAGCTTGAAGGCAGAAAGGCAGTCATCACGAGAAATTAGGCTGAGACCCCGACGTGCAAAGACCGTTTCCGTTAAGTCTTTCTCTGCTGAAATAAAATTGCCGTACGCAATTTTGTTTCCTTTTCGGCACATTATACTTTGTCGATGCGTCCATATCCAACACGCGCTAAATAAAAAATAAACCAGAAACAACTGGAGCCCTGAAGGTTATTCGACCCACGTAGAGTGATGCTAGGCAACATAATATCTGTACGACTTTTTCCACAAGTCTCTTGTGGATGTGTCAGGGTAAATTTTTTTTCCCTATCGAACTCCTCTTTGACTAATGGGACGTAGGACAGATGGTCACCTCTGTCAATTCAATGAAAAATAGTAAGTCCGAAGAAGCAATGAAAGGCTAAGGAAAAAACTAAGAGGGTTGTTACCACTCTTAGACGCAACATTTGGTTAGAGCTGTTTAGGCACTTTCATTCAAAGATACATTCAGGTAAAAAAAATTAATTGCCACTTTGAAATATGTTTAGGTAAATGGCAAAATTTTAGTTTTCTACACAAGCTGGATCTTCGACGAGCCGTCGCCTCCTGTCTTCCATTCCAAATTTGCAATGCCCCCGCTTCTGTGCCTCTCCTCTGGCGGGGCATTTTCCTATAGCAATCGCAGACAGAGCCTGCTAAATTACTGCGCTCCTGCCATTGAGTGTCTCATTATTCTACGGCAAACACACTCCCTTGGCAGGAAGGTCTCGGTTGCGCCTTCCTTGCTATTCCCATACCCTCCTTGTTCTACAGCAGCCAACTTTCACCTATGCATAGCTACGCTGTCGCCACACCGCCTTTCAACGGTAGCTTCCGTTTCGATGTCACTCATAGGCTCTCTCCAGGCCCACCGCCTGGAACGCTCAACAACCTCTAGTGGTCGCGGTCGAAACCAATCTATAGTTTCGCACTCCTCCACTGTTGTCTCATCCACTTCCTTCCGAGGCAAATATTCTCCGTGTGCCTAACGTCGCAACCACGCACCGGTTACGCCACGTGGTGTTACGAGCACTACAATGACCCTAAACGCCGGGAATGGTTCCTGAACACCTGCAATAGCAGGCAGGCTTATGCGAAGAAGCACAGGGCAGAACTTCGCAATACTGCAGCTTGTTATTCTAGGCATGCCATGAATCAGACAATAAATTTAATGACCTTCACTGAATTTCTGGCGGCTAAAAAAACAGCTCCAATTCCTTCCTTGCTTGTACCAGTCATGCTGGGAAGCAGTTTTATTTTGTGTGAACAAAAACGAAAAACTATACGTACCTTTTTTGGGCAGTCTTGCACACAGCGTGCTGTTAGGTGGAATGCTGCATATTCTTATACCTGAAAGCCAATGCGATGGAATACGTTTTTGCATGGTTTGTGCTTAAGCTCCGTCAAACAATATTAGCGGCATCTTTGATACCTCAGTCGGTTATTATTAAGTACCGTCGACTGAAATTGCGTGTTCAATTTATTTCAGTAATATTTGCAACCAGGGTACTCAATTCTTTTTTTGTGGTCATCCCCCTCGCCAGAGACGGATTGCGTTGTTCCATAATGCTGGCTTCTACGTTATGCTGGCTGCATGCTGTAATTGGCTACATTTGGTATATTTTAAAATAATTGGCCTAGTATATTTGTAGACAGGCTCGATTTTGCAGTTTCTACGGCAGGATATCCTCAGCATAAATGGAGGCACAGAAAGCCTCAAAAATGCGAAAAACAAATTGACAGCAGTTCAGAGCGGCTTCAAAGGGAAGATGACCAGCTGCCTTGAGCTGCGCAGCAGCTGAGTGGACCAGACAGTAAAATAGAAATTCATTGACTGCATAACCATGTACACGTCTGAGCTTCAATCGAGAATGCCTCTATCTCCGTCGCTGCAGTCATCAACACGTTGTAGCTCTACAGTAAAATGCACGGATCGTTTAGGCTCGTTCACATCATCGGAGCTAATGGCCATTTCTTTCGGTTTGGGCATCCCGCACACGCAACTCAGTTGCCGCCTATTCCCATACTGCAGTGCAGCTCCCTTATAGAGCTTAGCCGCTAGAAGATTAATTGCCTTTTTTCACACATACTATCCGCTGTTCACGCATTCGGAGAGAGGCATGCACAACGAAGTTGTGGGATTAGCGGTCAAGCTTAATAGGCAATGAAATCACTGCCTTAGCAGTAATTCTTGTCGATGACCCATTCGATGGAAATGAAGAGTGCCAGCGATAATCGACAATTTCTTGCAGATGTCGCGCAGGACGAATGCCTCTTATTCGGCAACACTAGCTCTTCTTGCAATCGATGCCATGCAGATCTGCCGCGTTTGCACGTCGATTTGTACACCCCGCTGACCTGCGGCTGCGTCTCTCAAACGCGACCCCATGATGTGAATTTCGACTGGTGTAGAATAATTCTTTTGAGCTACGCTTTTCCGCACTCAGGCCACACGTGCATAATGATGCACACATACTACAGTACATATTTATGCTCGCGTTGTTCCATTTTCACTTCGCACTTGTCCGTCTATGTATTTCAGCTGTTTTTTGAGTACTTTCTTCTGTTATTTTTTCCCGTCATTTATTCTTGTTTTCCTCTCATGTCTCTCTCTCCTGCACCTGTTTTATTTCCGTTCGCCAATTAGGAAGTGTCCGCTACATAGGCGGAAGCTTCTGGTGCTGCTACCTTTTCTTTCAACTTAAAGTAGTTAACATGTTTTCTTTTTCCTTCACATCGTTTAGGATTTACCATCAACTCTATCAGGAAGCTCCGTTAAGATTTATTGCAGCGAAAAGTGAGAGCCGTTGTAACAAACAGATATTTCCAGTACACTCTGCGGTGATTTCTGCTGAAACAATTCTGCATGGAGCATAAATACAGTGACCCAAGTGCGATATATGCCGTACTTTCTATCCCCACTACACATATGAACTGGTATAACAGAATTAGAAGGAGAAAACATAAATGGGAGCAAATATTCTAAGCATCCCAACAAAATTCAAATCGTTACCAACGCCAGAATTTCAAATGTATACAAATTGAATGTGTAATTCACATTAATGTTTGCATGTTTTGAAAATATAGGTGTTATTCTTTAAAAAACAGATATCAAAGCAATAATAAAAGGCTCCACTATGAGACCTTTCCAAGATATGACAATTTTAATCAGTTGTACTCGCGGGTCATTTTATAGCTATGATGATGCTATAGACACTTCTCAGGTATTTTAAAAATTGAAGATTATATAGCGAATTAAACCTTATAACTGAGTAACCTATAATGAATTTATGCTGAAATTTTATTACAGAAGGCATAAACTAAGCACACACTTCGTCTTGAAAACAATCAGATTTTAAGTAAAGATAGTGAAACTCTATAAAGAAGCAACAAATTCACGCTCACTTTTGAAAGCGCTGTAAAAGAGCGCCGAATTCTTTCAGAAATACATCTGTGCAACGGGGCTTTTTGGCGTTATATACAGACATTTACAAATAAACGCGCTATTCAGTCTCCACGTGTACACTATTTGAAGAAATACACTCAGTGAGTACAGGCAGCCCTCAAGCGATTGTCTCATAAAGCAGCGAAAGAAGTAAAGTGCATCATTACCTGCACATTCTAGCCTTGTTTGAATCGGTCGACCATGAGTAATTTTTGCGTTCCATATCAAGACTGCAACTGTGTATGCACATATCGTTATTATAGTATTAAGTGCCATGCGCTGCGGCCTTTTCTTTTTTAAAGACAGGGCTTATGCTGAAGGCTTTTTAGCCACCATTATAGTATTCAGCATACAATAAAAATGTAACGCTAGAAGTATTAAGCCTGGAAACGATGTTGCTCATCTAAACGCACCACACCGTAAGGTATTGCTCGGCTGTTTTGTTTCAGCAAAGGGACCATTTGTCGTGCAAGAGCAGGCTGGGCTTTGCCTGTCCAAACAGTTTAATGCTCTTTGAAGACGCTGGAGGTTATGAGGTTTAACGTCCTAAAGCGATTCGGGCTATAAGAAATGCGGTGGTGGAGGACTCCGCATAATTTCTACTGTCCGTGAATCTTTGTGCACTAACTCTCCAAAGCACATGGGCTTCTAGTATTTAGCCTTCATCGAAATGAGACCGCAGTGGCTGGGACTGAGCCTCCGTCTTTTGGGTCAGCAGCCGAGCACCATAACCAATGAGCGATCACGGCTGCAGAAGAGTAGATATTTTGGGCATAGGCGGTAATTTTCTTGTAGTTTTCATCCGTACATATCAAAGGTGTAGGGACGCACAAGTGGCCTTGCTTCAGAGTAGTAGATCAAAATGGGTGGAGTAATTCACAAAGATATCAACTGAGACACATAACACAGTTATTAGCAAATTACAAAAATTGGTTAATACGTACTTATAGTTTTCCCCTGGACCTCGACGAGGAGCACGGCGCAGAGAAGGACCGCCAACAACACCAAGAAAGTAAGGCTGCGCATAGTGGTGGTCGCCCAGGCTGGAGATAGCTGGATGTCTGTGCTGAGGCATACACCTGCGACCGCTTATAAGCTGTGCGCATGGGCAATTACTTCGTGCCTTAATGCCAGGTTAAGCCGCGTATTTCGCTCCTGATTGGGGTCAAATTCTCTCTACTCGTTATGAGCTGAACTTTACTCAGTTCTCTTGTACGGAAGGTTACTGACGTCAGCACTGTCAAAATCCTGAAAACTATGTTCTACGTTCCAAAGGTAAACTTTTATTAAACATTCCAAGCACGCCATTGCCGCTCTTTTGTTCCAATTAGTAAAATTTTCGGAACTTTTCAGCGAAAACTCCAAGGCTAAACATTCCCTTAACAGCAGAAAAAAGCTCTCGCCACTGACATCTAGATGACGGAAAATAAAATTTCAGTTCCTTGCTTTACCTGTTCCTAATCAACACGGGTCATTAATACGGGCAACTATGATTTATTGGCACGATAGCGAAAATTCCAACATGCATACCAAGGACAATGAAACAAGCTACCGGTGAACTTAGTCCCATGCCATAATTTTTTGGTGTCTCGTTAGCTAGAAAGTTACACAAAACAAGTTACGCTGTCGAATGCTACATACGACGGTCGCAATTTTGTTTCGTGTACAATCAAAATACAGCCATTTTTTCACACGTATTGGTTGAAGAAATAAGTGTACTTCGAGATGGTTGCTCTATCAAGCTAGATCAAATGCCATTGGGCTGCGAAGACGAGGAGTTTCCTTAATTCTTTATCTGCTGTCTTCGTATTGATGTAATTGGCTGGTAGCCTTAGCATTCTCACGATTCCGTGAGGTTGCCCACTCGAGGCGAATGAAACTCGCCTCAATCGAGGCGAGTTTGATTCGGCAAAACTCGCCGAATGTTGGTGGTATATGCGCTATATGCGGCCCCAAACATGATGCGGATAATAAAAGGGTAGGGCTATATTTAGTGTTTTGAACGGACCTTATGACCTGCACCAACAAACAGACTACTAGCCTCTCAAACTTAACGAAAACGATTAGTTTTACCAAGCGTTCCTTAAGAGCTCATGCGCTTTGCTAACTCTTTACTTACGTCGGCCGCTGCATGTTCGATGAGCCCACATCCCCATTGACGATGTGTATGCCCGAGGAAACGTTCCTCCTCCTTGCAGAGATCTCGATCAGCCAGCAACGTGGAACTATTACTTACTCTTAGGTAGCATGTGTTTAGCCTGCCTGCCCACTCCAGCATAAAAAATTATTATCACGCGTGCTCCAAAGGCACACTATATCAGGTTCGTACGTCCGCCACAGGAGAATGTCCAGAACAAGAGAGGCATCCAAATATTATTACTCTCAGGAATCTTGCTGCTTTATGAAACGAAAAGAAACCAGTGCCTCAGATTTGCACGCACTGCCGTACGTGAGCATTTTCATTGACATCAAAATTTACGTGGGCTCCGGAAGCAAGCATTTCAGGAGAGCATGGAGATGTTGAATAGTTTGAACTTCAAAAAAAGAATATTTTCCAGCCTTCCTCGCGGTTGTGCTCCTAAAATATATACTCCTAAATTATGCTCCTAAAACAAATTAAAATTATGCTTTTAAAACATGAAAAAGACTTTACCAATCCGGCAGGGAGACCATGACAAACAGTTATTTTCTGTCATACCTTTTCCTGGTTTGTACTAGGATATGAACTAATTCTTCGAATATAGCGCGCTGAGTACGAGCCAACTTTCGAAAGTATTTTGTGATGATGATTAAGCATTTTGGTACTTGACACTTCTTTCTACTGCACGCAATTAGGTAATTCATAGTAACGGTGTTTGAAGCCCTTAAGTGGGCTTCCATTTCCCATTTATCCTTTAATATTTCATTGCTGATCATGGGTTCTGCAGTTCTTTTGTCACGAAGAATATGGAAGAAAATGCTGTGCAAAATTATAGATTGATTTTTTTTTGTCACTTCTCGAAGAATACTCGACATGAATGTTGCATCCGATAGTTCCGGCGCGTAGCTCATTCCGCGAGTTTGTAAATGTGGAGCCCATCTATCTTAATTTCGTCCTGAAGTGAAGAGATAAGAAGTCTCATTGGGAAATGCTGAAATTTCACTGTCCGAAAAGAAACTCAAATAAGCTGACAAACAGGACGAATCACTTGCTCAGCACGGCGTCTATTTTCATCAAGTGGCCTTTGTTAAAAGTCTCTCCAACGAGACAAGATGCATTCACTCATTCGCAACAAATTCAGAAAGCATGTCGCTTTCTCATCTGAGGCGACAGAATGAAAAAAAATTTCCTTTTGAAGGATACAACAAATTCATCGCATTCTCCTATGAACTGAAGTTTAGTTGCGCGTTGGAAGGACGAAATTCAGTAGGGGCGCACTCAAATGCTGTCTCATTCATTGTGCGCAACGCCCCGCAGAAAGTTCGAGGGAAAATGAAATACTTCTAGTGAATCATTTGGTGGAATCATTCGAAAGTGTTATAATATTTCAATACACGAGTGATGATTTAGCGTAAGCTACGCGAAATCAATAATCTCTTTAGCCTTGAAGACATATAGCGGCAGGCTTTTATGCATAAAGAACACAAGCAGAGATATTTTACCGTCGGCGTGGACAGGAACAGAGAATCCCAAAAGTCCTAAAAAGATTCGATGTCCCGCAGATTAGAACTGACCCAAGTAATAAGGCTAGAACGGGGATTTGTTGGTAGTTTGTTCTTCAGAAAAGCGCTTTTTATTACTTTCCATGAGACAGAAACATAAAACAAGGAACGATGAGATAGATTAAGTGCGCACTCGCAATTTACTTATTTGGTTGGTAAAGAGCTTGTTTGTTTATACACAAACATCAGTGGGATGGCTAGATAAAGGTTACAACACGAACAAGAAATCCTAAGAGCGAAAAACAGATATGCAGTCATGTCATCTGATCACTATGATGTCCCCACCCGTTACTACTTACAATCGAAAAGGTGAACCGATTGCGCGCTGCCTCAATTTCTTTTCCCGGTAGTCGCAATACCACGCATCGACAAGTTCCCTTTAATTTCTCCCCATTGTTGAGCTAGAATGATGGTGTGGTTAAACAAGGTCTTGCAAAGACAAAATTTGAGAGGATGTTGTTTTTACTGATTTTCTCAGTACCAGAAGAAAGAACACTCCCTGTAAAAAAAATACCCTGGGCGGAAATGAACGGCATTTGTTTAAGACAGGTTTATTTTACCTTAATTTCAAGTATGCAAGGAAAAGTAAGAATGGCAAATGAAGTGACTGCAAACAAAACTTGAAAGTACGCGTGTACATTTTACTCCTCCATACAGGCGGGGAGTTTTGTCGTTGTGCACTAAACAACGATTACAACTTCACATTCCTGAGACGAGTTTTACCCAGGTACAAGCAGGAATAAGCTTTTTTGAGGGGTGTAAGTTATCTCCACCCCGTTCCTGCAATGTTGTTATGTATATCTTGTTTGAAGACAGCGATCTTGGTTGCCGTCTCGCGGCTCGAGCGGGCAATGTCACGGAATCGTGAGAATGCTAAGCCAACCAGCCAATTACATCAATACGAAGACAGCAGACAAAGAATTAAGGAAACTCCTCGTCTTCGCAGCCCAATGGCATCTCATCTAGCTTGATAAAGCAACCATCTCGAAGTACACTTATTTCTTCAACCAATACGTGTGAAAAAATGGCTGTATTTTGAATGTACACGAAACAAAATTGCGACCGTCGTATGTAGCATTCGACAGCGTAACTTGTTTTGTGTAACTTTCTAGCTAACGAGACACCAAAAAATTATGGCATGGGACTAAGTTCACCGGTAGCTTGTTTCATTGTCCTTGGTATGCATGTTGAAATTTTCGCTATCGTGCCAATAAATCATAGTTGTCCGTATTAATGACCCGTGTTGATTAGGAACAGGTAAAGCAAGGAACTGAAATTTTATTTTCCGTCATCTACATATCAGCGGCGAGAGCTTTTTTCTGCTGTTAAGGGAATGTTTAGCCTTGGAGTTTTCGCTGAAAAGTTCCGAAAATTTTACTAATTGGAACAAAAGAGAGGAAATGGCGTGCTTGGAATGTTTAATAAAAGTTTACCTGTGGAACGTAGAACATAGTTTTCAGGATTTTTTAACAGTGCTGACGTCAGTAACCTTCTGTACAAGAGAACTGAGTGAAGTTCAGCTCATAACGAGTAGAAAGAATTTGACCCCAATCAGGAGTGAAATGCGTGGCTTCACCTGGCATTAAGGCGCGAAGTAATTGCCCATGAGCATAACTTATAAGCGGCTGCCGGTGTATGCCTCAGCACAGACATCCAGCTATCTCCAGCCTGGGCGACCACCACTATGCGCAGCCTTACTTTCTTGGTGTTGTTGGCGGTCCTTTTCTGCGCCGTGCTCCTCGCGGAGGTCCAGGGGAAGACTATACGTACGTATTAACAAATTTATGTCATTTGCTAACGTCTGTATTGTGTGTCTCCAGTGGATTTCTTTGGGAATAATTCCAGCCATTTTGATTTATTACTCTGAAACAAGGGCCACTGCTGCATACCTACACCACGATTTGTAAGGATGAAAATCGCAAGAAACTTGGCGCCTATGCCCAAAATATCTACTCTTCTGCAGCCGTGATTGCTCATTGGTTATGGTGCTCGGCTGCTGGCCCAAAAGACGCGGGCTCAGTCCCAGCCACTGCGGTCTCATTTCGATGAAGGCGAAATACTAGAGGCCCACGGGCTTTGCAAAGTCAGCGCACGTTAAAGATCCACGGGTAGTAGAAATTATGTGGAGTCCTCCATCACCGAATCCCTTATAGCCCGAGTCGCTTCGGGACGTTAAACCTCACGAAACCTAAAAACAAGATTTCCAGCGTCTTCAGAGCAAAGCGCATTAAACTATTTGGACTGGCAAAGCCCAGCCTGGTCATGCATGGCAAATGGTCCCTTTGCTGAAACAAAACAGCCGAGCAATACTTTATGGTGTTGTAGTGCGTTTAGGTGAGCAACATCGTTTCCAGGCCTAATACTTGTAGTCTTACATTTTTCTTGTATGCTGAATACTATAATGGTGCCAAAAAAGACTTCAGCACAAGTCCTCTCTTTAAAAAAAGGAAAAGGCCGCAGCGCATGCCCCTTAGTACTATAATAACGATATGTGCATACATAGTTGCAGTCTCTATATGCAACACAAAAATTATTCATGGTCGACAAATTCAAACAAGGCTAGAATGTGCAGGTAGCGTATTTCATTTCTTTCGTTGCCTTAAGAGGCAATCGCTTGCCAGCTGCATGTGCGCACTGAGTGTATTTCTTCAAATACACACACGTGGAGACTGAAGAGCTCGTTTATTTTTGAGTGTGTGTATATAACGCCAAAAAGCCCCGTTGCACAGAATTATTTGCGAAAGAATTCGGCGCTCTTTTACAGCGCTTTCAAAAGTGAGCGTAGATTTGTTGCTTCTTTATAGAGGTTCAATATCTTTACTGAAAATCTGATTGTTTTCAAGACGAAGTGCGTGTTTAGTCTATGTCTTCTGTAATAAAATTTAGGCATACATTTTGTTATACTTCAATCAGTTTTCAAGTTTATTTCGCCATATAACCTTCAATTTTTAAAAGACCTGGAAAGCGTCAAAACGAGACTCGTAGAGGTAATGTGACCCCTGAGTACAATTCAGTAAAATCTTCAATTCTAGGAAAGGTCTGATAGCAGTCTTTATTACTGCTTTGATATCTGTTTCTAACTAATATCATTTCTATTACCAAGAAATGTAATAGTAAATGTAGATACACATTCAGTGCACATCCATTTGAAATTGTGGCATTGGTGACAATTTAAATGTTGTTGGGATGCTTAGAATATTTGTCCGTAATTTTGTTTTCTCCTGCTAATTACGTTATAATAGTTCATATATGTAGTGAGAATAGAAACTATGAAATATTTCGAACTTGTGCTCCTTCGATTTCCGCTCAATGTAAAAGCGTAGCGGAAACCACAGCCAAGTGTACCTCTAAATATCTCTGTTCCAATGCACTCAATTATCTCTGCAATAAATCTTAAAGGGGATGTGTTTTATGATAGAGAACCAACCTCCTGATCATATTGCGTTTAAATGTGAACCTGGCGCTTTCTGTTAAAGGTGATAGTGAATTAAAATGACGCCAAGCAGAAGGAAAACATGTTAGGTAATTTATGTTGAGAGAACAGACAGCACCAGAAGCTTCCACCTATTTAGCGGACGCTTCACAACCGGCGAGCGGAAATAAAACAGGTACAGCAGAGAGAGACTTAAGAGGAAAATAAGACATGGAATAAAAGGAGAAAACAACAAGAAGAAAGTACGCAAAAACAGACCTCGACATGGTGCTTCGTGTCATCAGTCGCAATGCGCGGATTAGCTACTGTCTTATTCGCAACGGTGCTCCGCGTGTGGGGAGCCAAGCGGGTTCTTGTTCACGCTTAGTGTGATTGACCGTGTGCTTGATGACGTAGTCACTCAGTTACTAATATTCTACAATCTGGTCCACTTAGGTGCTTGTTTCCTTAGAAGCAGCTGTGAGCTTCTGTCGTCCTTAATAATTTTTACGCTTCCTGTGTCTTATTTTTGTGCCGACGATATCCTCTCGTAGAAACTGCAAAATCTAGCATGCCTCTATTTATACTAGGGCCATAAACCTACCTCTAAATATGTTAAAAACATAAAAAATGTAGCCTATTACAACATGCAGCCTGCATACCTTAGAAGCCAGCATTTTGTGACAACGGAATCTGCCTCTGATGAGGCGGATAACCGCAAAAAAAGAGAATTGAGTACCCTGGTTGCAAATATTCCTGATATAAATTAAACACACAGTTCAGTAGACGCTACTTAATAATAACCGACTGAGACACTGAAGAAGCCGCTAACACTGTTTGACATAGCATAAGCAATAACCATGCAAAAACGTATTCTATCGCATTATCTTTCAGGTATAAAACCATGCAGCATTAAACCCAACAGCAAAATGTGTGCAAAACTCCCCAAAAAGGGTACGTATATTTTTCCGTTTCTGTTTACTAAAAATAAAGCTGTGCTGCAGGGCAAGACAAGTGCAAGGACGGAATTAGAGCTATTTTTTTAGCCGTTAAAATATAAGTGAAGGTCAATCAATTTATTGTCTGATCCATGTCATGCCTAGAATAGCGTACTGCAGCACTGCATAAGTTCAACCCTATGTTTCTTCGCATAAGCCTGCTTTCTATTAATGTGTTCAGGAATCATTCCCTGCGTTTAGCGTCGTTGTAGTGCTCGTGACAGAACGTGGCGTAACCGGTGCGTGGTCGCTACATTATGCACACGCAGAATGTTTGCCTTAGAAGGAAGTGGATGAGACAACAGTGGAGAAGTGCGAAACTATAAAGTGGCTTCGACCGCGGCCACTAGAGGTTGTTGAGCGTTCCGGGCGGGGGGCCTGGAGAGAGACTATGTGTGGCATCGGCAGGGAAGCTATCGTTTAAGGGCCGTGTGGCGACAGCGTAGCTATGGATACCTGAAAGTTGGCTGCTGCGGTACGAGGAGGGTATGGGGAGAGCAAAAATGCAAAACCGAGAGCTCCTTGCCACGGGAGTGTGTTTGCCGTAGAATAATGAGACAGTCAATGGCAGGAACGCAGTAATTTAGCAGGGTCTGCCTGCGATTCCTATAGGAAAATGCCCCGCCCGAGGAGAGGCAGAGAAGCGGGGGCATCGCAAATTTGGAATTGAAGACATGAGGCGATGGCTTGTCGAAGATCTACCTTGTGTAGAAAACTAAAATTTTGCTATTTAACTAAACATATTTGAAAGTGGCGATTAAATTTTTTTACCTGAATGCATGTTTGCATGAAAGTATTTAAACAGCTCTAACCAAACTTTGCGTCTAAGAGTGATAGCAACCATCTTAGTTTTTTCCTTAGCCTTTCGTTGCTTCTTCCGACTTACTATTTTTCATTGAATTGAGAGAGGTGAGCATCTGTCCTACGTCTCATCGGTCAAAGAGGTGTTCGATAGAAAAAAAAATTACCCTGACACGTCGACAAGAGACTTGTGAAAAAAGCCGTAAAGGTATTGTTATGTTGCCTAGCAGTTACTGTACGTGGGTGGAATAACCTTCAGGGCTCCAGTTTTCTCTGGTTTATTTTTTATTTAGCGCGTGTTGGATATGGACGCATCGGCAAAGTATAATGTGCCGATAAGGAAAGAAAAATGCGTACGACAATTTTATTTCAGCATAGAAAAACATAAGGGAAACGGTCTTTGCACGTCTGGGTCTCAGCCTAAACTTTCGTCATGACTGCTTTTCTGCCTTCAAGCTTACATCCTTCATTGCTGAGTTGTTAGCAATGAATAGATCCAGGATAAGATATCATAGCTGAAGGGGGTTGAAGGGTTCCATTTTCACCTCGGATTGGCTGGAAACATTTGCCCATCCGTACACACAGGCGAGAATAAAATCCCCGGAATAAAAGGTCAGTAATAACTGGGATCGGTACCCATGCCCCTTTGTGGACGGGCTGACGCCTATAGCCAGACAGCCATTCACAGAGTTCTTCATGTCATGATTTATTGCTAAAGATTGGTTACAAAATGCGAGAACTAAAACAACTGAACGAAGAAAGCTGTTTTTTTATGAGGCAATTTTGCATCTGTCTCAAAACTGCAGACACCAACGTGAAAAAGTGCTAGAATGGGCGCAAAACTACTCACACCACCAAGAAGTCGTACAAACCTATTGTGAAGTACGTGATGGCTAACACTTCTTTGAGGTGCAGAATCAATCTGTCGAAATGTCATTTTTGTGGAAAATACAGATTAACTATACCGATTCACTACACCAATATTGTATGGGCTTTAAATCCCAACAAGAAACAACATGTCTGTGGTGTTCGTTAAAATATTGCAGGGCATTACCCTATCACCGAATATGGCATCGAAAAACAGCATTTGTACTTACACATTATAAAGCAATGCTGATGTTTCCGTAACGTTACAGTGATTTTGATCTTGGTTGCTGGAATTTTGATAACCCGACATTTATAAAGTAAGCTTATGCGCCTATTAGCAGGAGACTCAAAGTAACAAAATCCCGGCTGATGTCAAAACGAAAACAAAACAAGGCATCAAGAACGGATTGCTTATTTTGAACCAAAGCCGTGCATATTTACGAGCCATGTATTTTCGTGGTTTGTCTAGGCTGCCAAAAACAACCTAGAAATGGCGGCCACCCGTGAGGTCAAAATATTGACTGGCTAGCTTGACTCATTAAAAAGCCGTGGTAATTTTCAACCAAGCTTGTGTACCTCAGGTCCCTTTGCCCGCACATCAAAACCCTCCTTCTAAAATACCGGTGGTTCATTTTAAAGACTATTTTTTTTTAAATCTGTTTTTTATATGGTTGCAATAGATTAAGGATGTGGAGTGTATTTGATATTTTTATCAGTTGCTAATTTTTGGAGCTCTAGGTTTAAAGACTGTGTGATCCCCATCCAGCGTTTAGTACTAAATGCAACTTTAGGCAACAGTTTTTCTGTGTCGTCTGATTGTCTACGGCTTGAAGTATGCCCATCAGACAGGTTTATTTGAAATTGAGCAGATGTTAAGCCAACGAAAATTGGGCGCACGCAAAGATATATAAGTAAACTCTCCTTGCTAAAAACAACCTTTTCGATATACTTGTAAACACAACATTGTTGCATTTCCGTGTCTGAACCTTTATAAACGTGCAAAATATATGACTGCTTATTTTACTATGTGTTTGCACACTCTACTCGCAGGTTGCAACTGCCCGAAGGATTTGGGTACTCCCAACTACATACGAAAAGAGCGCTGGTTCTACAACAAACAGACCGGGAACTGCGAAATGTTCGCGTGGTCTACTGTTGGTGGAAACTGCAACAACTTTCCAACAATTGAGGAATGCATGAGAACGTGTTCACCATAATGAAGATGAAATAAATAGAACACAATTGATTTAATTATTGATGGATTTTACACACTTCAACAATCAAAGGCAGAAACCTGGGCTGGTTGGTGTTTGTATAGACGGGACAAAGCACCAGCACTAAAGAAAAGGGACGAAGAGAGAGAAGCGAAAACAAACGCTAGTACAAACTGATTTTATTCACAGAAAACAAGATATTTATGTACGGACAATCATATGCCTCCAAGGTGTCCTGAACCAAAGCATACACGCAACGGTATCTTCCTATTCAAGACGTTTACTTCTTTGGCACAAATATCAACATCTAGTTTGCTTATGAATCAGATAGTCTTCCAATAATCTCGATTTTTCTTGTCCGCATCCACACAAATAACAGGTGTCTGCATAAAAAAAGCAACAAAATCTTTTTCATTTTGTGCACATTTTTTGCAACGCGCTGCCAGGTGTCCAGATCCTGATATAGCCGTTAAAACAATCTTGTGCAAAATAAGCCAAACGTTTACACATCGGCTTATTTGGCGGATATAACATTTCCCGCTTGCTAATGAAACTCTCTTGACCATTGAGTTCCTGCAGACCAAATGCGGCTTTTCATGTTTTAAGGGGCGTGGAAGATTTCGTTCGTTGCCCCATTAGCAATTTGCAGAGTTTGCCCAGTTTGTTCACTGCAGTAAGCACGACTCTGCCTTTTAAGGCTATGAGTCAGCTGGTGAACATAGGGAAGTGCCACGCATCTAGCATGTTCTTGATCAAGCACTCAGCCACAGATGCCACCAGTCTCATAAAAAGCTTTCCATTTGTCATGTAAATTGCATGCATCTTCATACCTTCAAGGACTTAGGCGAGCAGGTCTTTGGCCCAAGGATCTTGGTCAAACAATGCAGGAACAAGTACTGAATTTCTGTGGACATCATGTAGGCATGTTTGTGTAGTGGTAAAACTATCTAAAAAGTTTCAGGGGAGATTTAAGCTTCACGTTAAGGGGATGACGCGTAGCTCAAAGGCTTATTGCACGCGTATGGAGAATCGGGCAGTCTCTAGATGCTTAGGTCGCTGGGAGTCTTCACACCACTCTTGGCCTAGTGATGCGGTGTTTAGGTGATGGGTCACTGCCCTGCGATGGCAGGCGCTCCCATCGTTGCGGTTTTTGCGACCCAGGTTGCTCTTGCTGAGCAATCTCTCTCGACCAATCATTGATTAACTACTACCTGGTAAGGTGCGCAGTTTGTTCACAATCTGGTGGCAAATTGTAATAGCACCACAAGTTTACGCGACCTACATTGCACCATTGCGGAAGGATTGGTGTGAGGAATCCCAGGGTCCTACGAAACTGAAGTTGAGAATTATTAGTTCCGCATAATTTGGCATAATTTATTATTAATATCCCGTAATAACCTTAACGCCTGGCCTAAGTGTCTTTTCTAGCTGTTTTTCGGAGCCTTGCGGTGCCTTCCTGATTGCTATACTGCCGCCACCGCTAGGCTCAACATATCAGTAGACGTTTAACATTACGAACTAGAGCAAAAAAAAAAATCTGAAGGCCTACTTTACCACATCTTTAGAACATTGGTAAATTGGTTTTGTTTTGAGGAAAGGAATTGGCGCAGTATGTCTCACATATCTCGGCGGACACCTGAACCGAGTCGTATGCGAAGGTAGGAAGGTTGGAGTGAAAGAAGAAAGAGCGTAAGAGGTGTCATAGTGGAGGTCTCCGGAATAATTTTGTCCACCTGGGGATCTTTAACGTACAGTGACATCGCAAAGAACACGGGCGCCTTTTACGTTTCGCTTCCACCGAAACGCGGCCACCGCTGTCGGGTTCGAACCCGGGTACTCCGGCTCAGTAGACGAGCACCTTAACCACTGAGCCACCGAGGCGGGTCCACTTTTCGGCGCCTAGATGCTAATCGGAACAGTTAAGCGGCAGATTCTAATAGCAACTGGCAGAGTAGCATTTGGAGAATAAGCCTTTTTTTTTGTAGTCCATGGCGGCAGAAGTGCAGAGATTCCTTGAGGACAAAACTTCCACCAATATGCTGGGCAGCAAAGGTGTATTCTTCAGCAATAATTGTGTTTCGACCTTCGAAAAAGAAGGGATACTTTCTTGCTGAGTGGTGGGTTAAGAAACGTTTGGTCAATTACTGCAGCTCTTTGCTGCAAGGGATACGTGCGCATGTCGTTGTAACTTTACCCACCTCCTTTTAGACGTCAACATTGCGAGGTATTCCTAAATAATCTGTGCGTGTGTGGTGGTACGCTGTCCTTAGTTTATTTCGTAACTACGAATAAGTGACGTTGCGAAGTTGCAGGTAGCATGAACAGTTTGATGGCAGGAGGCTCAGATCAAGGAAAACAGTAATTAGGTGTCCCCGGAATAACACATTGCATTTTACGGTTCCTCTAGATGTAACAGCTCAGTGGTGAATTACACAACATTAAAATGGGTTACATTGAGGCATTCTAAAGGGTGGTGCGATAAATTAAGAAGAAACTCAACTCAACGAATTAAATATGTCGGCTGGCAGTCATGTGGACGGGATGCGCAAAAGAGCGATGTGTATAAATAGATTTTGGGCTGTTAAGTATCTTTTATACTGTTGTGAGGGTTCGGTGGATGTGAAACAGCGAGATTTGTGCTGCGGAGCAATTGCCCGGGGGTGTGGACCAATCGCCCTTTGGAAGCTCTACTGCTGTGTTAAGTCGGCACTTTTGAAGCTGAAGTGCTGTGACACAAGCGCGAAGTTATTGCAAAGTGGAATTACTTTGGAAGCTAGAGAGTTATATTGCGTCTGCATTATTTTTGTTCCTCACCAATTACGCCTTTATCTGTCTGAATAAGTATGGCTGTTAGTAAGAGACTAGAATAAACCACAATATGACCGCGAGAGCACTTCGAACCTGGAGCGTAGTGAACAAATTAGCGCCGGTGGCACCTTCATTAGTACACTACGCCATGACCGCCTTTCCTTAATGACAATAAGTTCAAAGTCATAAAACAAACAACAACCGCCACCCAACCTGTGTCTCACGTAGAAAGGCTAAAATTATTTCTTTGTCTTTATATACAGGAACCAGTCAGGTACCGACTGTCGCAGCCGAACATCCCGCATGTTGATGTGCAGTCTCTCACGCAGTGCTTTGGATGGCAGCATCTTCATCAACTTGCTTCGGTGCGCAGAGGATTCCATCACTGTAACTGAATGTAAAACCGAAGTGCCAACACACATAATTCGTGTTTGGCATAGTTACGCTCAATGATCAGTCGCTTTGGTGCTATTGCTAGATAATTAAAGGCAGTTTGTCTTACTAGTGCTCATGCCATCCAAATATTAGCGATGTGGGTAGGAGCAAGTATGAAGCAACACAGAAAACATGCGCAAAGGATGGTGATGTAAGAAATTGTTGCGGTGAAGGAAATCAACGCGCGATTCAGCTGTGCATCCGAGACCGGTGCCACGAATTTATTATGTATAAGTTTCACCACGCTGTTCACCCTGCAGTGAGGGTCGTTAGAGAGAGTGAAACTATTATCTCTGCGTTTCACTTACACTGCAGAGTTGAATCGTGAAAGAGAATTCGAAATTTGTACGCCGTTTCTCGTAAAATACATTGACACGTAATAGAATATTTTGCACCTCCGTACTCTTCACATCATTTGGAAGTACATTCCATATTACAATAACTTCGGCAAAAAAGGAATACCGGTCCACATCAGCATGTGTATTAATAGGTTGTATTACTGTATTGTGTTTTTTTGTGAACCTTGGCTTGTAGGCGGTTTTTCATAATGTTGTTTAATACATCCAGAATAAAACCGTAGATAAAATGAAAAAAAAAAGTTCCAGTATTGGTAAATAATTGTGTGTCAAGCTGTCCGTGAGTCCAGCTGTCAACGTTGCTAATGCCAAGTTTCTGAACTATCAAAGGTTAATCATCGCTGTTTATGCGTTCAGTAACTTCAAATGTAGAGGTATTTGTTTCAGGTAGTTACTTTAGTTGTTTTTAGTGCGATAGCTTGACACCTATCATAACCAACCTCCAGAGAGTTCAGCGTACAACCTCTGGCTCTGTCCGCAATTTGACCTCTCAAGAGCAACGTCTTTCTAGTTATGTACGCTGCGTGTGCCAGCTGCTGTGGAGGGGAGGAGTGAAGCGGGTAGTCACGCCCACCGCACACGCTCGCAGAGAAGAGAAGGTGGGTAGCGGCATACCAGCAGAGGGGCCCACTGCCGTGGAAAGGAGGAGGATGATGGTAGTTCCCGCGCTGCGCAAGCGCGCGCCGCCCCTGCGAGCTCCAGCAGATGTGTGCACTATCGCTGTCACCGCGTTGCGGAGAGGGGGAAAGGTGGCATCCAAGGTGTTCTACGTACTCCCTCCGTGACGTCACACACCTTGATCGAGTGGAGCGGGAAAAATTTGGTTTGGTTTATGGGGGTTTAAATTCCCAAAGCGACTCAGGCTATGAGAGACGCCGTAGTGAAGGACTCTAGAAATTTCGACCACCTGGGGTTCTTTAACGTGCACTGACATCGCATAGCGTACGGGCTCCTAGAATATCGCCTCCAGCGAAATTCGACTGCCGCGGCCAGGATCGAACCGCGTCTTTTGGGTCAGCAGCCAAGCGCCATATCCACTGCGCCACCGCGGCGGGCTAATGAAGCGGGAAAGCATCTGCCGGCCTCATCGCATGCGCAGGGCACGAAAGTGGGTTCTGCATAGAACGCCGGTTCACTGTTATGCGATCAACGGAACGCTGGTTGCGTTCGATGCAACGCTCGGCCCACCCACAGCCAAAACTCTCTACCGCGCTGCGCAGCTCGAGCCTGTGGCAGCGAAAGTTGCTCACATAGAGAGCTGACCAGGTCGCCGAGATCCAGGAGATCAAGATCACCAAGGTACAGTAGCCTATCTGCGCCAGAAGGGAGCCTTCCTCTTCAAAGACACTATAAATGAAGTTTATTCTCTCTCTACCTGCCGGGCAAGGTAACAATAAACATTAAACTAGCGTTGTGTCTTATATAACAGGAGCTATCGCGGGACATTCGGTTGAACAGCGTTGAACCACTCGAAATTTTAAACTTTAGTTTAGCGACGTTTAGCGTCCCAAAGCGACTGAGGCTATGACAGACGCCGTAGTGGAGAGCTCCGGAAATGTAGACCACCTGGGGTTCATTTACTTACACTGTCATCGCGCAGTATACGGGCCTCTAGAATTTCACCTCCATCGAAATTCGGCCGCCGCGGCAGGGATTGAACCCGGGTCTTTCGGGTCAGCAGCCAAGCGCCATAACCACTAAGGTACCGCGGCGGCTAATGTTTTTAAAAGGTCACCAAGCAACAGTAGCCTATCTGCGCCAGAAGGGAGCCTTCCTCTTCAAAGACTCTACAAAGTTTATTCTCTCTGTCTACCTGCCGGGCAAGGTAACAATAAACATTAAACTAGCGTTGTGTCTTATATCACAGGAGCTGTCACGGGACATTCTGCTGAACAGCGTTGAACCCCTCCAAACTTTAAACTTTAGTTTAGGGACGTTTAGCGTCCCAAAGCGACTCAGGCCATGAGAGACGCCGTAGTGAAGAGCTCCGGAAATTTAGACCACCTGGGATTCTTTTACTTACACTGCCATCGCACAGTACACAGGCTTCTAGAATTTCGCCTCCACCGAAATTCGGCCGCTGTGGCAGGGATTGAACCCTGGTCTTTCGGGTACGCAGTCAAGCGCCATAACCACTAAGGTACCGCGGCGGCTAATGTGTTTTTAAAGCAACCAGATCAATTGAACGTAACATTTCAAAAAGATTGTGCAGAATGAAATATTAAAGGCAGAAACCTCTTTCTTAATATTTTTGTAGTAACTTTTGTCTTGCCGATTACTGTTTTCGTTAGCTTTTCAGAATTCGAGACTAAAATGTGATGTCAATAATAATGTGGTCACTGATGCGGGCTAGGTGCACAAGCGATAAAAATTACCGGGATGAGATGTTAGTACGAGTTAAAAAATATATTAGAATATTCTGTTTCTAATGTAAGCATGGAAACTAGTTCGAAGTCGAAGGTAATACAGGTGTTCACACAAAAACCTTTATATAGTGGGAGCCAGCCTGCACCAATTATTGCCGGAAAATTGCAATAGCCAAGATGAAGGATGGGAATGCTGCGTTTTCTGAACATATTGTGTGCATCTCTTCATGGCAATGAACAACAAAATGAGAGTCAAAAAGGGACATTATGTAGATTATGAATTTTGTTCTTTGCGGCCAAATGCTACAATAACTCCACTGCCACGATTTCTGCTCGCGTAAAGTTTTAAATCCTAAACCACCATACAGCCTATCTGTGTTTTTGCAGGCCAGTTTTTTGCTCTGTAACAACGCGAAGTGTTGAGAAGCTTTCGATTTCAAGAAGGATTGTTATAATTATCAACAACGAGCAGGTGCCAAGCTCGAAGGAAAGTCCTCTTTTAGTAGACAGTGTCATGTACACTCTTTTTCTTGCAAAAAAAAAAAGAACACTCAAAGCACGGACGTAAAATCACGTTGATGTTCACACTACTGTGATTTTTTTGTAATGCTAGCATGTGGTTCGTTGATGCTTCTGTTTGCTGAAATACAAAAAAAAAAACAAGCTGCACAGCTCTCAACAAGCGCAGTTGTGCGCTTCGCAATCACTACCTTTTTGACTGCACCGAGTTGTGAAACAAACTAAATGATTTGGTACTTTAGCATATGGAGTGCTAATTGAACGCATTAGAAAGTTCAACACCACATCAGCTAATATTCCTTTTGCAAATAATTTTCTTAACGCACGATTCAGTCTGTGTGGTTTCTGAGCACACAAATATTCAGAAATATACATGGTAGGGTGGATAATTAGTTAAGGAGACTAATCTAATTCAGAACGTACCCTAGTTCCATCAATTCCTAAAAGCTATATCGTAACTTCACCACTTCTTCATCCCTTCACTTTTTCCTTATGCTCGTACAGCCTGCCTTTCGTCCATTGACGCGCACATAAAGCGTCTTCACACCGTACCTTTCAAAATGTGACATCACTTTAATGTCAAGATCAGTGCAAGGTCAATTGGCACTCAGGGCGCTAGGACGTGCATTTTATGAATCAGTCTGCGCAGTCTGCGCAATGGAAGCGCGGCGCAAACTCCTTCACCTAGTTCTCTGTGCTATCCTACTCTCCACGCTCTAGTTTTGGCTCCACAACACTCGGTCTGCGACTCCAATATCAACGTCCGCGGTGCCATCCCATGTCCGTATCGTTAACTGTGCTGCATCAGTGCCTCTGGTTGCATTGGGTTCAACTAGGTTGATGAGGCCATGCTTTAAAACTAGCGAGTGGCCTTTCAGATTAACTTCAGCTCTTTAGAGCCCTGAATGCCCTCGCGCTACTGCGTTTTGTAAAAATCTCTTTTCTTTGTTTGAGTAACGTATACAGCAACGTCATGCACGTGCCTGCCAGAATTTCATTGTCTGTAACCTTCAGAATATATTAATTTAAAACTCCATAATCTGATTTTAGTCGCTTAGGCTGCTCTCCAAATATTGAAGCGGACGTCGCTTACAGCTTGTTACAAGGCGTTCTTTTGATTCCACCGCTCTAAATTTACAAGTATTAAAATTATTCGCTGATGCACCCATTATATAGCATACTAGTTATGAGCGCTGAAGATTTCGTTCGTTGCTCAAGTGCATTGGCTCTTTTTACAAACCAAGAAGATATTTTATGGAAGAACAAGTGTGAAGAAGCCTTGCAGGCGTTGAGAAGCACAAAATATTTATAGATAAGCCTAAGAGAATGCTGGGCGTGTTGGATTTTATCTGTCCATTTCATGCCTTCGTGAAGTTCCCGCTTTGCATTTTGTTCTTCAAAAACTGAGGGCGTGCCTAACGCCACTACGGTAGTATTCGATTCTTGTTATGAATGTCATTGCAGTCGATCACTAGCGCTTGTCTTTATAGCCTGCGGGAGTTTCAGAGAATTAAAATGCGGAATAAATACTTGCTCTCTTACCATGTGGTTCTAAAAGCTCGCATGCTTTGGTTTCATCGGAAGTTTTTTTTATTTATAAACCCATAATTGATGGTTGCGAGGTTCTACATGCACAGCCCGTTAATGCTAAAGAAGCTAAAGAGGATTTAAGACGTCCCTCTATTATATATACTAATCGAAATGTGAAAGCGGAGTCTCAACGTTCATGAGTGATTCGTATATCACAAAAGCAGCAGAAACCGTACTTCTGAGAAAAAATGTCAGAAACAAGAACATGATTCAAAGATGATTTTGAAACAGGAATACATGCTCATGTTCACTAAGAAAATACGCTAATATCACTCCTAGATAAAGGCGCCGAGCATAAAGAAATGCTACTAAACCGGAAACGGAAAAATATTTGTTTTTAGGTTAGCAACCCTTTCAATTTATACCTATAAAATTACTCTTTAAACCAAAAACAGTCTAGCCCTTCATAAAGCGTGGAAGTTTTTCTGTATCTTTTAAAAGTACCAGTATAGTTTCAGAATCAGAATCTTCTTAGGCGCATATTGAAAATGTCACCTGCTGAAATACAACTCCGGGTAGATTCCAGATGGTTTTTGAACTTACCGAACTAGAGACATAACTTCTTGTTTATGTCAAATCAACCTTTACTAAATCAAATTCAGAAGTCGCCTCAGAATTTCACCCCCCGCTGTTAGCTACGCGATAGGCCGAACACGTGGTCGCAAGCTTTCTTGCGAAGAATACAGAACACCCTCCAAAGCCGTCGTCTTCCGTTGTTCACGTGAAGCCCATTGTGTGTCGGTATAACACAGAATACTGCATCTCTTTTAAAAGAAACAATGGCCATAACCGGGTGCTCGGAATGAAATATGTCAATAACGTTTACCCATTGTGATCATTTCTGCGGTTCTCTTGCGACTGCCAATTGCCAACTGCAAAAGAAAGCTTACTAAACTGTCCTTTGTTCACTATCGCACGCACTTCGGTTACTTTCAGGCTTAAAGCCTAGTTATAACGCCCACAATAAATCGATATGTCTTTGCAGCCTTTTATAGCCAATTTTCTTAATCGGCCCTTTTAGTCATGTCTTTGATTATTAGAAGCCCCGGGTTAGTGTCCGATATTGCACGGAGAAAGCCTATACGTCCTAAAAGTAAAATATATCCTAAAGAAAGGATGATCTAGTAAAATCTACAGAATGCGCCATTATTTTTCTCGTACGACTGCGAAAAATGGTCTTTCTTTTTTGCGTCTACTCTCGAGCACACCATTTGGAGACAGATAACGGAGAGCCGGCTGCTACCTTTCATGCTGCGAGGTCATATACTTTAAAATGAGTTATTATGTGTTTAAAATGTGTTAGTGAGTTAGTGGATACATTCTCGACTTGCACTTAGACACACGCCGGATTCTCGAAGTAAACTCCAGGAAGATCTGGTGGTGCGGCCCAAAGAACCAGTCTTCTACATCCCTTGGTCGAACTAGGGGCTGTCGGCTTTGGAGCAGGTGTTTGGAGCAAGTGCTACATATAGGTGTAGCAGCTTCGTTGCGCCTCTTCAATTCATCGCGGGTCAATTTCTTCTTCGCCTTGTAAGCAAGTTGAATAATCACAAAGCTCGCCACAGGAGAAGTGACCGGCAGTCGCTGAAAACTTCACATAGGCGGGAGGCTTGAAGCCTGATCATTCCCTGGAACGTGACAGACAAATCCCCCGTCTGCAGCTCCACAGCTGGCCCAAAATAGATAATTATCATAAAGATGACAACAAGACAAAGAGCATAAGCAATTGCACTCTCAGAGCGGAACGAGCTCCACGACTCCTGCACTGCATTAAGGCATCGGCTGTTGCAGATACTTTTCTACAAAATGAGGCACTAAATTATAGAACGGAGTTTCACGATAATCAAATGCCGTCATTACTTCGCACGCAAGCCTTTTCTGTTCATCACTGTTTGATGCCACAGAGGCACGGTCGGGTGTAGTAGAGCCATAGAGTACAGGAAGATGTCAGCGAACGTCCAGTCAATGCATCCCGACTCTTGCAGCAGCGAGAGAAATTGCTCCTCAACGCCTGGGGTAGTTGAGTGGTTACAGTGCTCAGCTGCTAACCCAAACGACACGGCTTCAATCCCGGCCACGGCGGTTGCATTTCGATGGAAGACAAATGCGACAGGTCCGTGTATTGCGCGATGCTAGTGCACGTTAAGGAAACCAAGGTGGTCGAAATTTTCCGGAGTCCTCCACTACGGCTTCCCTCATAGCCGGAGTCGGCTTTAGAAGGTTAGATCCCCATAAAGCATCCTCCTTGGTGCAGCTCGATTTCTGACCTTAGATTCTTCAATCTTAAATTACAAGCCGGCAATGTTGAAAAGAAAAATCTTGCGTAGTATGGACAAGTTAGCGTATGATTACTACATTGAAGTAGTGTTCAATACAACGGGTTGAAGCCGCTTTAGATAACAAACGTGTAGATTAACTTCGCACTGAATAAAAACTGTGTTTGACTGGTGCCCTAAGAGAACTGCACTAGGCGCAGGAAGCGACGGCAACGTGGGGACGGAGGTCGTCGGAGAAGCATACCTGCTTTCCACCCCGCTCAGTACAGCTGGCAAACACCTTTCAAGATAAGGGTAGACTAGCGTATACGGTAAACTCGGTCAAGATATAAGCAGGAGCATTTAACTGCGATAAGAAGAAATAAATCTGGTCTGATCACGCGGCAACGAAAAAGTGGTCAATCTGCATGCCTGAGGTTCTGAGAATACGGAAACAGGGGTCACACAGTTTCGCGCAAATACAATTTTATTTTAAAAGGCGAGTTGATCAGTTTCTCATCAGGCATCGAAGATAGTACAAGCCAATTTTTAAACCAACAACATAATCAGCCTGACTACGCCCACTGTACGGCAAAAACCTCTCCGATATCTCTGTAATTTACTGTGTCCTATGACAGTCATGTCCACCCTATACGCGCAAACTTAATATCATCCGCCCACCTATCTTTCTGCCAACCCCCCGGTACGCATGCTTTTTCTTGGAACACAGTCCGTTAACCTTAATGACCATCGGTTGGTTGCCTTACCTTCTCATTCCATGCCCCGCCCAAGCCCGTTACTGATGATATCGACCAGGATGTAATAAATCAGCTCTCTTTCGCTGACCGACTCTGCCCTTTTCCTGTCTCTTAGTGTTACACCTATTATTTTCCTTTCCATAGCTCGCTGCATTGTCCTTAACGTAAGTTGAACTCGTTTCGTTAGCCTATTGTTTCTGTCCCATAGGTGAGTATCTGTCGGATACAGCTTTTCTATACTGGTTTTCATGGAGTATATTGGCAAACTTCCATTCACGATCTAAGTGAAACTGCCAAATGCGCTCCATCTCATTCTTATTGATCTAGTTTATTCACTTCTCTGGTCCAGGTCCGGGTTTGCTACCTACCCTAAGCAGATGTATTTCTTTACGACTTAAAGGGCCACTGACCACCCTCGGGTCGCAAACACTCTCTACCGCTCTTGGAGCGAAACTCCTCTTCTTCCTTTCCCTCCTCGAGATTTTTCTCTCCCACTCCTCGTCGAGTAGGCTCGGCAAGGCAAAATCACCCCTTCGTTCTCCGATGTAAGCCGGAGGCGTGGTGTCTGTGGAGTGCGTCACACGTCTACGTCATGGCCCCGCCTTCAATAGAATTCTTTTCTTGGTTTTTGCATTTTCTCCGCACACTGAACGATCGAGAGGCGCGATTGGCTCGACCACCTAGACTTGTTAGCGAGCGCATCCTTTCATACATCTGTTTGTCATTCCCAGATAGCGAGCCACCTTTTCATTTTTTTTAGGCCTCCCCACCGTTTCACGAGCGGAGGGGCGGAAGTCGGTTGTGTTCGAAACACACGGCAAAGCGCAGACCCGGCAACCGCCTGTTTGCTTTTCTCCGTGTGCGTTTGTGTTCTGTGTGTTTGTGTCTTTTCTCAGCTTCAAAGCCCATGCCATTCATTTGAGTCAAGGTATACGCAAGATGCGCGAATGATAAGCGGTGTTTGTGCGGAGCGGTCAAGTGGGCGAGCGAGGGAAAGGCTCTGCTGCACTAGCAATTAAAACCTTGTTTTGGGTGGCTTGCATAGAAGGAAAAAAAACTGAGAAGGGAGCGCGCACGCAGAGCGTCTCGTGACGTAATCACGGCAGGGGAGCGAACCAACTCACTCAGTTTTACTATTTTTTACTTTTTATGGCTAGGGTTCAAGGCTGTCACCGTACGCTCCCTCCGCAGTTTTTTTTTTTTTGTTCCTTCATGCGGGTTTGTAGGCATGGGCCAAATCAGAAGGCGCTGCGGAAAGCGTTGTGCAGACGACGCGACGCCAAGGCTATGCCCAACCTTCTCCCGTCAGTCAGAACGATGCACCAATAGAGTGCCTTTAGCGAAAGTAACCACCATGACGTCAACGGGGTTCAGAGTAGTGGGGCGGGGCCGTTTTGTTGAAGGAAAGAACGAGCGGGCTTTGATTTGAATTTTCGCAGCTTTTCGGGGCGCGCGTGGCTCTAGTATTTTGCAGAGGTTATCTTCGATGCCTCATCTATGCAGTGGGCTTGTTTTTCAAAAATTTCCGGACCCTGGTCAGTGGCCCTTTAAAGCTCCTCGCTCCAAATTACAAACTTTTGTTCTCTTATGGAGATTGTTGAAAAGTACTTCGGTTTTCTGCGTGTTATTTTTGCGTACAGCATTCTTTGAAACCGCAAACTTGAAACGATCAGAAACTCTACGACATACTGGTTGCGAAAAATGTGCAAAACGTCGCTGCGGAGCAAATGAAGGCCTAAAAACGTTTGGGTCGTGTACGCAAGCATAGAAATTATTTTTGCTCTAGAGGTATAGAAATTTAATATCTCACTCGCACGTAGCTCAAATTTCGTTGCTACTGAAAAAGTTGACCAATTTGTTTTTTTTATATTCTGAATGTGTGAGATCACAATGACTACTGCGTTGACGCCCATGCATTTTGATTACAGCAGTAACCATACTGAACTGTGTGAAATCGCCGCAGACCATATGTGCTCATGCATTCGCTTCTTGATCGTTGAACCATGAGATCGAAAGCTCTACAAGCTGCTTGCATGCAGAATTTTCTTTTGTGCTAATTGCGCTTGTGAAAGAAGATTTGCAATTCAATGAACCAAATATTTACTGCGTAATACGTACAAAAGACATATTTGCGCCTAACTATAGCCTTAAATTTGGAACACTGATCTGTTTGCACATTGGGTCGACTTAATAAACATATAAACATTTTTATGGCATCTCTGATCTTTCCTACTTTTATTTTTGAGTATCACGAAGGCTGTTTTGCTATTTTGTAATAGCCATCGTTCCGTAATGCATTAGCGAGAGAGTATTACCCTAACGTTAAATTGGTTTTCAATAAGGGAAACCTGCAAATCGCCCTGGTTGGTTCATATTTAACTTCATTAGTGCCCTAATGATGGGAACGAACTATATTGGATCCAAAATACCACACACACAAAAAGGGCACCGTGTCTATGTACACGGTTTTGCGTCCAGTATTGATCATTTGCATTAGTAGGGCACTAATGAAGTTAAATATTAAGGTTATCAATTCATTCTCATGTTACACCTACTGCATACAAAATACACTCGCTCCCCATTCACAACTGGAAATTTCCTTCAGGCATTTGAAAAATAGTGAACTACCAGGAGCCTATTTGTTGTCCGAGACCAAGAGCCACTGAAATCAAGAGAAGCTTGCAGGAATGTTTTGATTATAGGTAAACTCTTACGTGGTTATTTAGGATGCTACAAAGAATTTAGAAATCACTACCACATACCTTCTGCTATATTCGAACACATGCGCTCCGCAAGTGGCGTACGGACTGGTATGTAGTCTGCAATTAGCCTCCTAGGATTCCACAATCTTGGCTTTAAACCTTACCACCCTGTCTGTCGTTTTCATAAGAGCTCTCTACTGTTATCTCCTATCATAAATTATTCAACAACGAAATGAGATCAACACTGCACGAATTTGTCCTTGTGCTTATCGTTGTTTCTACACCGTTGGCTTCTTTTCTGTGTATGTTCTTTAGAGCACTTTCTTTTGCTGTGCTTGGTCCTGGCTAGTCTCGTGCAGAAATAGTATCCCGCGCTATATAAGAAGTTTTGAAACACTCAGTTTGTGTTGAGCAGTCCCATGTGAAAGGAAGTATTCCACAACAGAGAAGATTATAGGATGGAAATGTATTATTTGCAGTCCCAAAAAAACCTTTTTTTACGTACGTATGTGGTAGACCAAATTTTCGATGCTTCAGCTTTATTTCCCTCTGCGGTGTGGTCCCGAGGTTTAACACGAAAGGAAGGTAGCCCTTGCATCGTATAGGATCCGAATTATCTTCATCTTGCGATAACCGCACAAGATCCTCCGCGTTGTGTCTTGTCTTCTTGATTGGGGCTATGTGCGAAATGTTCGTCATTTTTTTATAGCGGACCCTTGCCCTGCAGTACTCAGGAAATATATACGCGAACCTCCAAAGGTGTATTAAGAACGCGGCCACCTTCGCTCCCATTTCATTTTACCGGAATCGATGCGGCCGCTACGAAAATTTACTAAGAATTTCCGAGTTTAGTCTAACTCCGTGGCTTGACTGTGGTCAATGCTTTCCGAAGGATCGAAATTATGTCGCAGTTCAACAACCCGGCTTTATTGGAGGCTTATTAGTCGAAAACAAGTACATGTTCCTAGAACAAAGTGCGACGAACCTTGACCTGCCTAATATTTCGAATTCGAAAACATTCCCTGTATTTGACCTCTAAAAACCAACTCCTTGAACATGAATTCTGTTTTGCTGCGACATTTTAATGGTGAGGACAAGAATTCTCTCTGTATTTAAAATTCCTCCTTGTGACAACAGCACATATTTACCCGCATATCTTTCGCAGTCGAGTCTCTAACCTCTTGGGCACTGCAAGAACGTTCATGTTTCAACAATTAAAATGCATAAAATGGTGCCTAAGAAAAAAAAGCAAAAAGTGATTTACGTCAATGAAACCGTAAAAAATTTTCGCGGCCATTACCCAAGCCTCATAAATGAGGCTGTTTATTTAGATTTTCCTTGGAGTAATGGAACATTCTCTGGTATATAAACAGCCATCCGAGCGTTAGTAGGCGCCTGGACTCATTACAACAAAATGATACGCATTCTGTTTAGCTGCGCTGCTTTGCTTCTCCTTTCGGGCGAGCTGATGCGCTCTGAGGGCACTCAACAAGGTATGCGTTTCCGAAAAGTATTTTCAGTGTTTAGAATATATCGCGAATTTCCGTGTGGTATTCTTATTCTGACTATTGGGCCTTTATTTTTGTGACCTGTCTGAATTAGTGTTACTTTTGTTTCTTGAATGCAAAGCACGTAAAAAGGAATTTACAGAATGAAGGTATTGTGTGCATAACCTGACAGTGTACATAACCTGGCAGCTGCTGCCAATAGTATTTCTTGACCGATCTGAAAGCGAGGGCGGCATCTGCTATAGGATGGTTTTTATTGTGATTTTCAGAGCGAAACCATCTTAATACCGAGGCTTGTCTTAGCAAGATATTGGGGACGAGAAAATGCTGGGACGGGACTTTATTTCAACAAGTTCTAGTTTTCTTTGAACACTTCGTGTAGCTTCTTTAAAGGCTACACGAGACTTCAAGAGTGCACTTTTGGTTGTCTGAAAGCGTTAAGGTTTTTCGAGAATGCATCGCTTTTGAAGACGTTACTGGTTATCTCTGGTTCATAACACCAATGCTATAATGCATAATTGTTCATTTTTTTTAAATATGGAAAAAATATCGTAGTTGCTACGTACTGGCAGGCAGTAAGGGTTTTTAACTAACGTATGTTTACTTAATGTGTCATAAAATCTAAAACGCTCGGTGACAGTGTCATCAGCTAGTGAAGGTTGAGGCTATGATCACAGAACTTTGCCTTCGGTCAGAGACAAGTGAGTGCAAATAGCGCAGTGGTGCCTTCAGAGACAAAGGTCGCAGGGTTTAGGGTCGTGCTGGATTATGGGCGTCTTTTGGTTGATACCACAGAGAAGGAATGCATCGGCATGCGGCTTTCACACAACAATGTGAACTGAACTTTCATTGGAAAACATTATCCCCTTCTCCACCTGTGCAGTGAGCAACCAGGCATTCCTAACTTAAATTACCTGCTCACCCTTCCTGTGTCCTTTTGGCTGTTCTAAAGGGGAGCAGCGTGTATGTAGTAATCTAAATGTTCGGGCTAACAAGCATCATGAAAGCTTAAAATAAGAACAGGAGTTTCGTGTTATTAATATAATGGAAACAAATTTTCTGACGCCATTGCCTTTCCTCGGAAATGAAACTGTTGTTATTGCCCTCTTGAAAGGTCCAGTCCACAAGTTCCGCTCAATGAATATTGCACTCATATCTTTTTGTCGTCAGTGTTGAAAATTTTTGCCATGAAAAATGACTAGCTCGTGATGGCGTCGTAGTTATTCACCCAGCAAAGTAGGCAAGTAAATATCTTAATTTTGGAGTGTTTAAGCATAGTACGCTGACGAGAAACGCTGGTACGAAGTTGCTGCTGAGTATTCAGGAATAAAGAAACAGAAAGCTGTAGTAAAGATGCTCCACTGCGACAATTGGAGAGCAAACGATAAATATCATTATTTTCAGTTTACAATATTTCGGTGTTGAGCGATGTATAGAAAGCGCACCACTGTTTCTGGTGCGCATTTCTGTCTTGCGCCACACCTTAGGACGTGTCGTGTCCAGCTGTTATGACGCCGAATCTGATTTTTTACTTTTGTTCTTTCTCTATTCAAAGCTGACGACTCAAGTGAGGAAGACTTTCAATGGAGTAAGTAATTTCTCTTGTATGCACCGTTAAAGACTACTTCAGAAAGCGAGGTTGTTATACTTTCTTAGGCACTTGTATTCGGATTGGGAGAGAATTTCTCTGCGGCATCATGATACGTTCCTTTCTATATCAGTAATTTAGTTTCAGAACACTCGGAAATAGAATACAAAACCTGCAGTTACATCATTATATTTATTCCTAGTATATCCTGAAAAGCTGGATGGTGGGTACCTTTAAATGGGGCGCTTGCAGCCCTTTTTTGTAATTTTTCTTGCACACTTTTCCGCCGTAGGGATGCCGTTAATGCAGCCGTTCAGGATGCATACCTCGATATCGGTTTTGTTAGAAGTGTCATGTTCATTTACCACCAGGGAGGTTAAACCTGGGTACTAAAGCACACATATCTCTCATAGGGTTTACTGAAACTAGTATAAATTTCTCTGTGATAAAAATATTTCGATGAAAATTAAATTTCTTCGACCTACATAACATAGGAGACTCACACACAGTTCAGCGTACTCTGCAGAAACAACGCACATAAGATCTTCTGGCCTCGTGTGCCACTTCTCTCCAGCTGTGAGGCGTTGACTGGGAGCCCGTCAGCAGAAAGTTTCAGGAATGTGCAGGTTGATCTGTCGGCTCGGTTCGTTTTCTAAAAAAATCTCGTGTCGACATTTTCGCTTCCTGAATCGAAACGAAGAGATTTCATAGCATAACTGCTTGCTCACCTTCATGCAAAGTAAACGACGTTCTAATATGTGAGATGTTTCAGCAAGCAGATTCGAAATTTCTAAAAACAGAATAATGAAAATGCAAACAAAAAAGTTTCCCGTAGCAAACCTAAAAACGTAAAGGACATCAGTTGTTAAAAAAATGCAAATTGTAAGCCTAAAAAACAAAATATATTAGCCAGCCTTTAACTAGCGCAGTCTAGTGTGCCAATATTGAGTTTGTAGCGACTGACATTATGGGGCCGTATCGGTATTAGAAACAATGAAAGTCGTAATCTGAGTTCAGTCGGCAAGAAAAGTTTGAACTTTTTACGCACTCAATTCAAAGTCAGGGCATGAAGCTCACAGGAAAATATGCGCAAACGCAACGTCTACTGCTGACATAAAGCTATATGCCTGCGCCCTATTCGTGCCGCATGAGCCAGCGTATCGTGTCATGTGCTTTCGAAAGAAGGTAAGCGTAAGTTCGGGAAGTTTCGGTTTTGAATAATGTGCACTGCAGCATATAAGAGAATGCTGAAAAAATGCAGCTATTAGCGAAAACTTACTCATCTACCCTGTTGAGAAAAGAATCTCGCTTCCCAGGCTTCTCTGTCCAGCACTCATCACTGCATACTCTGTAGAATACACTGCCGGTGAAAGGTCAGAAGTAGGATTGCAACATTGGTTTGCTTCAAGAATATACCAGCTACCATTCGGCCGGGTACTATAGGCGAATCATCACTGCGGAAAATAATTTCAGAACAACGCCTAACCAATGAGGCAGTCAGACGTAGAGTACGGTAAGGTTTAGATGGTTTTGTCTGTAACTTAAAAAAAATTGATGGATGTCGGGATGTGACTATTATCTCAGGGAAAAAATAAAATGTTAAAAATATTCACATCAGAAATATTTTCCGCTCTACAAGAGATTTTAAATTATTTTCCTGGAATATATTGAAAAGATGCCAAAATCGCCGATACTAAAAAAGGCATAACAGATTTTTTTAATTGTTGGTTTTGATCAATTGCAATTCGTAATAAATCATTTTATGACTGATCGAAGGAAAAAGTTGTTTCGCCGCCAGTATAATCCAGAAACACGACACACGTATGACGCGTACGGTGCTAAACAATCTAAGTTATAGCGGTGGCTATTGAAACTTCTATCTTCAGCGGTGTATATGCTAAGTACAGCCCAAAACTTGGTGTCGTCAGCAGCCCTACCGTTATCCACACCACGGACATGAAACTTACTCATTATCATCATCATTGGCCTTACTATGCCCACTGCAGGGCAAAGTCCTCTCCCATGTCTGTACAATTAACCCGGTCCATTGTCAGCTGTAGCCTCCGTATCTCCGCAAAGCGTCTTAATCTCATCCACCCACCTAACTTTCTGGAGCCTACTGCTAAGCTGGACTTAAAATCCACTTCGCTACCCCTAAAGACCAGCGGTTACCCTGCATTCGCATTACATGCCCGGACAAAGCACTATCGTTCTTCTTCATTTCGACTAGAATTTCATTAACCCGAGTTTGTTCTCTCATCCACTCTGCCCGCTTCTGGTCTCCTACCGTTGCACCTTCTTTTCTTTCCATAGCCCACTCCTTCGCCATTAACTGAAGCTGAACTCCTTTCGTTAGCCTCCACGTTTCTGCCCTATATGATACTTTAGAACGTACAGTGTTCAGTTTTTACGTACTGCTCAGTTTTTCTTGTATTTTATCAGTTGTTTGATTAGGTCAATGATTATATGAAGAGATGTTCACAAACACGGTTTTTTTTTTTTCATTCACCAATGGTCTTATCTCTCTCGCTGAAATGACAGGCATCAGACTGCTAGGCTTTCTGAAGTGTAGTAGAAAGCTTCACCGGTCCTTATTTCGTTTACTTGGGAGTGAAAATCGGGCTTCGGCGTTGAATATGAGGCACACATAGCTACCATCTTCCACGGCTGATAAAGTATAGTAAACAATGTAAAAAAATATGCGGGTGACACTTGTAGATTATAAAATGAGGGAAAGCTGATGTACAAATATAAATACCTTCATTTCAACGTCCAGGATGTTAGGAGTGTATTCAAAAAGCGTGTGAGTTGCTACCCAGAGGGATACACCCCTACATGCTGATCAAGCGGCAGAATCAGTAGACGTATGGAATGTCATCCACAACAAAAGGACTATTGTGCATAGCTACATATTCCCTTGCAAGTCATAATAGGTCAGGATGGTGGCAAATTGATAACGGTGAACAACGCATGAAAAAATATATGAACACAGGAAATTAAAAACGAAATAAGTACAAAGTACAAAAATGTTTGGAGAACGTGCGCAGAACACGAAACTGAATAATCAGGCGCATAAGACTGCCAGTGCAAAATAAGCAGGTCTGGAATAATGTATCCGATCATTTTACGGCCGTAGTTAGTGCGAAAGGATGAAACGTACCAGATGTCATTGCGCTTGCAGAGTAATTATTAGTTTTTGGCTGTAAATGAGCTAGGTCATCAATGAAAGTATCATGTTTTTCAGTTTTCTTTTCTAGCATTCATTAGCAATTGATTGTGGTGGTCACTGACAGATGTTATTTTCAGTTATGGGAAGAAAAGTTCCATGTGAGCCTTAAAAGGAACACTAGCAATAATAGGAACGGCTTTTTGTATTTTCTTTATCCTATGAGTGTTTGACTATATTGTCGTGCCCCACACCAGGTAACAGTAGGAAAGGTTTGATAGAAATAGCCCATTATAAATTAAAAGCCTGACACTAAGTGGTATTAAGAGACGAACTTTGCTTAACGTGCCTGTGCTTGCGGCAGGTTTTCTAACAAGGATATCGACATGTAGGTCCAATGACAAATTACTCGGCATTATAATACCGGGGCGTTTCACCGAAGAAGCTATTTCATTCCCATAAGTGCAACGTGACTGATGAACAGAAAGCTATCACAGATACTGGAAGTCTGATTATGAAGGCAAAGAGCTTGCGCATCATTTGAGAAAAGAACGTCATTTTTTGTCCTCCATTCCCACTATTTTTAGACTGACTTTGCGCCTGAAAATGCATAAACAGTTCTTCATCTTTGTTTCATCCTCTACAGAGTGCGGAAACCAAACAGTAGATATGTGCACCTTCCCAAGCAGTGAGTACTTGGACATCTCTCTTTTGCAACTAAACAATTCAGCATTATAACCCATCTAAACTAGCCAAATGTGCCAGCCTGTTTTCAACCTTAAATAAAATAAAACCTGAAAACAATGGAAGCAGCGTTAATCTGGTTTCACCTATATGAATACAAACGTTTGCATTTTCCTTTTTAAAGGAGCTCGCAACTAAGGAATAATACAAACTAGTCTACAGACATGGAGGGGGGCGGGGTAGGGTCAAAATGAACCGCGACTGATAGCTCGGGTGCCGTGCACAGCCCAGCACTGGACGCTGTGGTTATGAATGAAGGCCAGAGTTTTCTATGTTACTTCTGCAAGCCGCGCTCCCATATAGCTTATGGCCTGTTAAAGGCGCCCTGTTTTTCATGTTAGCGCCCAGAACCGCTTTAGCTTTAACAAATGCGCACTTACTACAAAGATCCGCTCTCATGTAACGGGATTTAGCCAGGGTATGTGCAAATTTTACGCCACATTGTCCCCCGACAAATTAGGGGGGCGGTTAGT
This sequence comes from Amblyomma mixtum, assembly GCF_055824585.1. Classification (NCBI taxonomy): domain Eukaryota; kingdom Metazoa; phylum Arthropoda; class Arachnida; order Ixodida; family Ixodidae; genus Amblyomma; species Amblyomma mixtum. The sequence continues at coordinate 50,537,002 of NC_143020.1, forward strand.
TACAGCATGACTTCGTGTAAAGAAGAAAAAAACCTGTAAGTTGCCTTGTAAGGAACGCAGTTGGCGTTATAATCGCTGCCGGAGCAGTCGTCGATGTATTATTAGATATCAAAACATTTTAACAATTACGTTTAACAATTACAATTAAACTATCCAATAAGGTCGACTTGAAAGCATTGCGCACGAGGGGAACAGCGAACGAAAAAGAAAGGTACCCGCACATGGCGCTACTGCAAGTTGTGGTTTTATCGTACGACCTCGACTAATGAAGCCCATAGCCGCAGCAGCGCCGTGTCTGTGTACATTTCTTTCGTCATCGTGTGTCCCTTTCGTTAGGGTTGTTTTCAGCTAATGATGAACCAACTAGCCTAGCAGTCGATTCTCCGAAAAAGCCCTCAGGGGAAGAGCTTGTGGCATCACCCACGGAAATATATCACCAGTGTGTATGCCGTTCATTCATTTGTGTTGCTATCGGAAAGGTAACATTCTAGAAATGGGGCCTAATGAGTACTGCTCTCAGTTAAAGTAGGGACAGACGAGAATTTGGTATGTTTTTTTTATTTGCATACTTATATTTACATCCTAAATTTATGCGAACCATGCAAATAAGAGACACGTAGTTTAGGCTGAATATTAGAGCTGCTCCAGTGGTAACAATAGTGGCTCTCATTGGAATCAGTGCTATCGTCCAACGCCATGGAATCAACGTTTAAATAGCTTCAAGGAAAGTTGTCAATCCGCTTGGTTATGATTTTATGTTGCAACAAAGTTGAACAAACACTTGAAACTTTCGGCAGGCTCTCGGCTTGTGAACGTTGCACAAATCCGGGGAAGTGTAGGAAAAATATGATTCCAGTTTTTCACCCTAGAGAACAAACCTTCACATTTCCTGAATTGGGTTTAGGAAATATGAGCTTGCTGTCTATTTTGTTTGCTTTTCTACTTGTTTCAACTGAGCCGTAAGCTGCATTGACAGTAAAAAAAAAAAACATATTGCAATCTCCTTAAATAAGATATAACCCCATGCGTTTCTGACCTGAAATATGTTGAAATAGATACCGATGGCTAAAATAGTGTTTGTACAGCACAAAGCTCATAATAGGGTACGGGTAAAAACCTGAGTGTCTCAAATAACGTTTTTCTCATCTACGTGCTGTCATTGTTTCCTGTTTCACCAGTGAGCGTGCAGTGTACTTTTAGTCGTTTTTAAACCGGTAAACATACTACTTGCTTTTTAATGCAATCTTTTTGTTACCGACGATTTTAGTATAAACAGTTGTGTGCAGTTGTTACCAATGGTGAATGCGTTGTCCAAAAAGAAGTTTTTTTCGTCAGCACAGGGATTCTACATTGCCTAAACGTGATAGATGATGTGAGAAACGTCTCCTGTGGGAAATATTTCTACGCTCCGAGTGCTTTCCAAGGTTAATGCTAGGTTTTTCGTTTTTATACAATAATGTTTGGCGTGCTCTTGCCAACGACTCCGATATACGAACATTAGCACTAACAAATTGAATTTTTAACATGCACCTTAACATGGTCATCTACGTCCCCATGACTACTGCAAATGGACAATTTCGAGTTATTGATATATCCTCTTGCAGTGTGCCTCTGCCCGCCACCGCCTATGAATGCTTCCATTCTTCACGGCCGTTACTACTTCAGCACGAGTAAAATGAGGTGCCAAAAATTTCCTGGAGGTGAAAGTGACGATTGCAACAATTTTGAAGACAAAAGCCAATGTCGTATCGCCTGTGGACGATACATCAAACCGATAAAGCCTAATAACAATCGCACAAAGGTAAGTTGCTTCATTGCATTGCAGTGATTGCCACGGGCTCTGGGCCGTTTCTTTAGGTAATACGAATAATAGTAGCCTAAAGAAAACACGATATGTCACGTTTTTATCATACTGGTGAACAGCGCAAAAAGGCGGGACAACGACAAGACAAGCGCTGACTATCAACTGGGTTTATTGAAGGAGGGATGGGTATATATACGAAAACATAACACAAAGAAGTAAGAAGATACTGTGAAAAGGGCCGTAAAAATCAAAAACTATGTCACATGAGAAGTGATGTATGCTAATTCCTTGTTGTTAAGTGTCACGGAAGGATTGCTGATGCATTCGTCACCTTGCCTGTGGATGTGATGCGCTTCCATTATTTCGCGCGGGAGCTTATCTTTATGGCGGAACAGAACTTTGGTTTTCTTGTACTCAGGTGCGCACTTGCACTTTTTGCAGCAGAACTTTGTGCGCGGAAGTCCGCCATTTTGTTCCGATTTACTTTCTTGCTCCTTCAATAAACCCAGTTTATAGTCAGCGCTTGTCTTGTCGTTGTCCCGCCTTTTTGCGCTCTTCATTAGTATGAATGCATACCAACTCGCCCAGTTCTCAGCTTTACTAAACGTTCTATCATTTTATTTCTCACTTGGCAAACTGTTCAGAACGTCTTCCTTACCACGGTTTGAACAGTGTTTTACGACAAAATGTGGCCAAGAGACGTCAATGTGCCATGCAATATTTAGGGCAGCATATCCGTCAAATTATTCTTAAAGAAGTCAAGCTCCTGAAGAAAATGCCTGCATGGGAACCCGCTCTATTTACAGTTAAAAAAAGCTGTGACTGAAAAAGAAAAGCTCACCTCACACTGAACACAACGTTCTGAAGAAGGAAAATGTTCTCGGAGTAATATAGATTGATGTCACAGACATTCACTAATCGAGAAAATACAAGGATACTTTTGGGGAGCGGAAAGGCGTTGATCCGACGTTCACTTCCTTCAAAAGCCTTAAAATCTCGTTCAATAAATAAAATAACATCAAGAAATGGAATAGTGAAGCCAATAAAGTATATGTGTGGTCGAGAAATATTTAATAGAGTTTCAGATGTCAGTATTTCCTGAAAGTTTCTGAGAAAGAAGGAGAAGCGAAAATATTTCCGGCTGGAGCCCAGTATTCCTGCATTGTTTCCGCCCAGCAAAGAGCGGAAGAATTTCACCGTTTCTATGGACAGAACAGCCATTGGTATTATGCGAGTTAAGTCTTCTGCATATTTATTTCAGAAAAAAAAACAAAATTTCACGGCTTTCATTTCCGTAATGTCTTTCGCAGTGGTGAGATGCATAAACCGAAGCCCTCACAAAGCAAGCAAAGTAGAATGCGAAGTTTCAAAAAAAGTTTCATGAACCATTTTCTTCCTATCTTTAACCCACAATGTGTTTTTTCTTTCGTTTCAGAGACCCAGGAAACGCTGAATTTGATTTCGTGCACTCGCTGTTAAAATAAATATCTATAAAATGTATACGTATTTCTCTTTTTACTCCTTGAATTTATTATCGCTTAATCAAGTCAACACCCTTCGCATAAAGATATATGTGACTTTTTTCTGGCATTTCTACCATAAACCATCAATCAGTGATGAACCAAACAAAAACCTTGTAAACTCCCAGCATCATGTTGATCAGAGAAAGGATCGACGACGTCGCAACCCGGGTAAAGGTATGACTTGAAGAGACTGTAGAAAGGCTGAGCATTTGATATAAATCACTGCTACAATAAAAATACCAAATAAACTGTTCTAGAGTTTTCTCGCATTAGGTGGATACTATGACGCTCATGAAGAGTCAATGCCTCTTCTGCGTGGTCCGCATCGCCGACTACGTATAAGATGAACAGAACATGGTAGATGCGTTTCGGGCTCGGTGCGCGGACCCAGCCACCACCACCGAGAACTTCACAAGGCCGGAGAACGATCCCCTTTCCCAATAGCCTACGTCACGGCTGCGGGATGGGTGACGGATGGGCCGTTGAGGGTCAGCGGACCAGGCTGCACGAGCGGAGCCGAAAGGAGAAGAGGCGCCATGCCTAGGAATGTGGCGTCGCTCCTGCACCTTTTCCAAGAGTAGTCTGGCTTCCATGGGATGATGATTGCGAGGCAGCGTTGTAGCTTTGTAAGTGCAAAGTAAGTCATCGAATTGTCTTGTATGTGTTGTCACTAATGAGGGAACGGTGCTCTTGGCAGTAGGTGCCGTGGGCTGGCGCAGAAAATGCCTGGCTCTTGTAGCGCTCCGAATCGCGTCTAACTTCGATGTGAAGTCTTCAATTGTACGTGTCTACAGGTTCCCGAGTGACCCGCAGCGAAGCGCGGCGTGGCCAGATGCAGTTTTTCGTGAGAAGTTTACGCCTTCAATGCATACAGTGGAAAAATTAAACTTTTCGCTCATGTGCGAGTATTTGTAACATATATTTCAATGCTTTTGAGGAGTTTTTTCACTAAACTCCCTAAGGCAGCAGTAGTCAGTGCAGTTCAGTTCACAGAGAGTTGAGAGGCGAGCACTATGCGCCACAATTTCTTGCTTTGACCAACCAAAGGAGGCACTGGTAGCATTTCGGCCTCGTGCTCTCGACAATTTTGCGGCCCTTAGCTACTGCGACTCAGGTTATTCGCCGCAACAGCTCATGCATCATATCTTGAGTGCGGTGGCCAATACACTATATTCAATAATCTCACGATAACGGCCGACGATAAACTTACCATTATGATAGAAAAGCGAGAGCTGCAAACGGCAATGACAAACTGGGCGCTCCGAAAGAAAGCCGTAAGGTTTATTTTATCCTCTACTGATGATGATTTATGGCATTTGTTTTTTTTTCATTACTTTCGTCTTCTGTAGTCCAGAGTTCGACAAAAACTCTTCTGGCGAGGAAATGATATCAGTCTGAAAAACCTAAAACTAGACCACAAAAGAAAAAACAAGGTAAAAACAATTGACATCTTGGGATCTCTACGGATTCCTTGTTAACATATGAAAACGAAAAATGGATCGGTCGTGTTTATACCAGTGAAGGTCGCTGTAATGAGCATGTGTATGCTGCAGGCATTGGCCCACGTATCTCCACGCATGAGCGTCGTCCTTTGTTGGTCATCCTCTTGCGACAATCCACCGTATTTGACTTTTCACAGCCTGCACGGCCAACTTCCAAGCCCTCGTCTCGGACAAAAAACAGGGTTGACACTGGCGCCTTACATCAGGCAAAACCCCCACCGAGTGTCGCCCTCTGAACGCAAGATGATCAACCATCAAGTGAAGGAGATGTTCATCAAAGGTGTTATTCGCGAGTCGGCTAGTCTCTCGGCTGCTCCAGCAGTTCTTGTAGGGAAGCAGGGTGGAACTTGGCGGTTTTGCGCTGATTGCCATCGCCTGAATGCCGTCGCAAAAAAATAAATGTACCCCTTTTCGCGAATCGACGACGGCACCCAGTGGCTTTTTTCCGCCTCCTACTTCTCGTCTGTTGACCTCATACTTGTGTGTCGGCAAATCGCTATGCATCTCGCGGACAAAGAGAAAACTGCTGTATTATACTTGACGGCCCTTACACATTTAATATGATGCCGTTAGGCCGTTCCAATGCGTACGCCACCTTCGAAAGATGTATGCACGCTTTCGTTCCCTACTTCAAAACCTAGACACCGCACCATCATTTTCTGCCGAGCATCATGACGATCCCTCAGTAGCCAAGACACTCTGCCTCTCCGAAGAGGCCAGGAGCCTTGCCCTTCGTTTTCTCTCTTCCCTACTCTCCTCGTTTCCTCTCATTAAAACTATTTTCTCTCTCTCTCTCTGTCGCTTCCCAAGATCTATCTAAAGTGCTCTACAATGCCCACCGCTCTCACTTCACTTACAGCCCTGGTGATTTGGTCTTGTGGGGGCCTATTGTAAAATGGAAATTCTTCCAGAAGCTGCTATACCACTACTATGGACCTTATGCCATCACCGCCCAAGTTCAATTATCGCGTAGCGCGTCTCACGGCAAGCAGCCGTCGACCTGCACGAACTGAAGTGACTCACGTTACCCATGTGGAGCCCTACTATTCACGCGGTGTTTTTTCAACTGACCCTGCGGATTTCGGCTGCGTGGGGGAAGTATGGCGCCCATGGAGAGGCGATGCCTACGCATAACATGAAGAGAACGTGGCAGATGCGCCTCGTGCTCGGCAAGTGGACGCAGCTGGCTTCAGTCGCCCGTCATGGTCTGAATAAACCCTTTCTAGTAAAAATCTCATTTATTGTATGTCTCGTATCATATTTTTCTGAACATATCTCTAGACCACAGTTCTCAATAGCAGCGGTGGCCTAGCTATTTGAGCAAAGATGTGGAATATGGGATGTGCCGGGATCGATAGCTAGTGCCACCGTCGACCCCACTGGTGATACAATGGGATTGGCTTCGTTGGTGGGAAATGCATGTGAAATTCGCTTTTGACCCTCCTTGAGTGCACGCAAGCACCTCTGTGACATGGCTCTCTTTGGCCAGTTAGGCTCTTCTTCATGAAAGTTCACTGTCATCATCATTACAAGAAAATAGTTTTTCGTTTGCACTATGGCTGTTTAAACGAGAAATTGCTCTGTGGAAAGCAAAATTCTTATGTTGAAACTGGGAGAATTTTTGAATAAAGCGCGGCCTAAAACACGCAGACATCAACGATACACATAAAAATTATAAATATACCCTCATGATGCATTAACGCTTTCCTGTCAGCTACCTCGTTAGTTGTTTTGTTTCAGAAAAAAGAAGCACGTTTGAGCTCCAGCCGCCGCTTTGGCTCAAAAAGCAAGCTGCAGTGAGTTAAACAGTCGTTCATGTGAAAGAGACGTGACAGGTACTGGATAAGAGAGAGAAAGAGAGCCATTTCCGATTCATACAACTCAAGATTCAAGGCATAGTAGAGAACACCCCAAAGGTCTCTCACCAAGCTGAACTGGACACGGTAGCTCCGCCGGGCACATAAGCTTCAGGATGATGGAGACCCTCAAATTCAGGCATTACTAAGGTGTGCAAGGTTATGGTTTATGGAAGACAGCTCTTCTCTCTCATATAAAGCAGTCTTAGTTCATCTTGATATGTATAACGGGAGAAATAACAGGAGTCAGTGATGTTATCCGGCTTTTGACTCATTCGTATCACAAACGTTTTTGCCTGGTAGAGCACATGACACCATGACAGCATCCTCCTGTATGAACAAATGAGTCCGCAGCAGCGCGGAGCAGCTGACCAGGGCAACGCTAAGACCTGTGACGCAGCGGACGATGTTAAGACGCTCTGGCTCTGGACCAGCCACCACTGAAAATTACACCTCGCCACGTTTAACGCCAGCACCAGTAAGACAGCCTCGAAATGCTGTTTGAGCAATTAGCGCGAAATATTTGAGATGTCAAGGCGTTAATGGGGACAGCTGAAAAGACAAGGCTTTAAAATATCGAAAGTTACTAAACCATATACAACATAAGTTCCGGCACTTAAGCCCACCAAAAATGTGGAAAATCCTGCAAACGAAATCAAAAGTGACTCACAGCCCCTCAGATAACACCTTTCGAACTATGATATCTACCGAACAAACAATTAGAAGCGCTCGCTTAGACGAACCCATGAACATTCTTCACCTCTAGCAACTGTGAGCGTCGCTTACGCTTCCAAAGTCAACTAAACGCTATACTGGAGGCAGACAGGTCATATCGCTTCCTCGGCATTCATATAACTTCCTCTTTGACTTTTGCGGGCTCGTTGCATATTAACAACGAAATTATTAATGTTAACATCATATTAGTCTACTTGCGCTTCTATTTCTCCTCCGCCCCTATCTCTGCAAAACTCGTGTTATAAATAACGCTTCTTCGCCCAAAACTGGAACGGGTTTCAAGAATTTGGGACCCCAGCACCACTAACATAATGTGTTCGAGATAATTTCAAACAACTCAGCTGATTTCATCCTTATCTCGAATCGTATGACAAGTGTCACCTGCATGAAAAACACGCTAAAAATGTCACCTTTAGCCGCCTGTCGAAAATAATTGTGGTTACGATTTTCCATAAATATTTTACAATGGCCCCATTCTACTGTATGAAATTATACCTGTTCCGCCTTTCATTTCACCCCGCATTGATCATGCTCACAAAGAAGACAGAGTCACACAAATGAAAATTTGCTCATAGTTGTTCATTACTCGTACATCAGAAGGCCGGAACCACCTGCCCGGATCGACACCCAGCATTCAAGACAACCTGAGTTTCCGAGACAAACATTTTTATTGTGTCACGGATTCTATCCTTGCAGGGGGCAGAGGTAAAGGCAAGATGCCTGGCAAAACCTCTGCGAACCTAGAGCTCAAGGCAGCATAATATTCATACGAGGTACAAAATTCCCCCAAAACAAAATTTGATTAGCTAGCATTCTGAACTTAGGCTCATAAAAAAATGTGTGCATTGTTCTTAATTTTCTGTGTTCTTTCCCCTTTGGCTTACAATTGCATGCTTGATACTTCAGATCGAACTGTTTAAGGAGCAACACGACGCTTGTATTTTTATTTGTTCTTTAGAAGGGTGAGGGTTTGGAACTTTAATAAAACTTCGGTTAGGCCTCGTTGGTACATGTTACTCTTTTGTCTGTGTCTCTGTGTCTCTTCGTTGTGGATCGTCCCGAGTTTGCGCAACCTTCGCCTTAAGAGTATAAGGGTTCGGGCTAGTGGTTAGTTGCGCAGAATATTCAAGAGACACAACATGAGCGCTAACAACATTAGCGCTCGTGTTGTGCCCTTTGAATATTGTGCGATATGGATCCTCATGTTGTTTTTAACTAAATTTTTTATATCACTTTCGTGAAATGGCTCACACCTTGAAGAAATAAATAAATAAAGACGTGCGCTGCAACAGCACAACCCGCTGCACATATATGACAGCTCCGGTAAAAGGAAGAGTTTATTGCTCGCTTTGACTGCTGGGGATTACTGCCGCCACACTACTAAGTTTTCACTCTCTCTAAGAGTGCGCAATCGTGACTGTCGAAAGCACAGCACAGCGCCCGGATTTTGTTGCAAAACTCATTTGTCCGACGGATTTCTGTGACGTAGAAGACGACGATGCATGGGCAGTGCCGCGGAACGATGCGCTCGCGCTCTTCGGACTACAGTCGGCAAGAGACGATTTTTCTCGGATGAGAGCCTCAGGATTAGGGCCACGTAGAAGACTAGGAGCAGCGGACAGAGCCGGAAGACGGAGCGCTCGCGCGTCTCGTATGCATGCAATCGCCAAGGGGCGATTTTGATAAGCTCAACTTCTCGATTTGTGTTGCTTCACTAACACCAAAATAAAGCAAACATCGAACAGTCACGTGCTGCTTAAGCTGGATGCTTGCTTGAGTGCTGTAGCCTCCCCTTAAAGTTTCCAATACTGCGAATGCACCTGCATGGTACCCACATAAATCACTAAAGGACACAACCCTTTTAGTGGTCAGACTTTTAATGAAATAGATCATACAGCCTGTATATTTCAAACATAAATTCTCAACTACTTTTTGGCTGATAATGTGGAATGGACGCCGAATTCCATATTTTCCCACCGGCCGACTTACCACATTCAGTGATGTTGAACGGTTGCTGGCATTAAGAGATACACGCGTATGCTCCCGCTTCGTTGTCAGCACACATCAATATTTCCATAATATCTCCGTCTTTTGCTCAGAATGATGGCGCACCCTATACATGCAATGTTCCTCAATATGAAGAGAATATCTGTGGCATAGTTTTCACATTTGGTACTAGCATTTCGTATTACATACTGCCACTTCTTCAGCGCCGCGTCTAGGCGTGTAAGTGCTCCAACCGTAATATCCTGCAATGCACTGAAATGTGAACGCTCCGCAGGAGTCTAGCGGACCGGGAGTTCTGTTTTGAAGTTTGCGCCCCATCCTTGCAGAGAGACAAATTGCTGGCACGTAAAATTTCCTAGTCAGTCCAGGGGCAGAGGTGCAGGTGCATCGCGCTAAAATAAATTCAGGTAAATTCGCCCCATTCTGCTCGCGACAAGCTGGAGAAAGGATGTCCATTACTGGCACATTTTCTGCATTGCTTTAAAGCAGTGCAACTACCAAGAAGCTGTACTACAGGCCTTAATTTCGCCGAAAAGATTCTCAACGCACCGCGCCAAGTATACGCTGAGCACAAAATTGTCTCAAATGCTTTGCACCCGTTATAGATTTCCTGAAAAACCGCATTGCGTGCCCAGTTCTCTACTAAAAACCATTACTTTGTTGAGCGTGTTCCTTCTCATGGCGAATTTACTTAGCATAAGAAAGCACTGGAATCACTTCGAGAACACGACGAACGCATCAAGAGTGCGCTCTGCAACCTTCCTCCTGGGGTTATGTGTTCCTTACTATCCACAAACATATTCTCCTAACCAGAAAACCCTCCAAATGATGTTTTCCTCGGTCGACTTTTACATAGAGAGATCTTGAAACACAAGGGCACTAATACACGTGAGCTACGAACAATAAAAACAAAACTTGCACGTTAAGTGCGACAGACCAACGCCAAGTTTTTCATGGCGGTGCCTATTTGACGATTGGCGCGCGTTCCATCACCTGTGCCTGGACTGAGCGTAATTGGTGTTGAGAGCTGGGACTCCCACTTTAGCGCATTCTTACAATAACGAGACTACAACAATGACTAGCCGGGGATGCCCAGCTGATTCCTCTTATCAACGCACCGCCTCTATTGAATTTGCGCAAAGGCGTGACACACGCATACACTAACTTTCACATTTCAAACGTTCTCTCATTCTTCCGCCAGATCCCGAGTCGCCACTGTTCCGAGAAGAGGATTAATAAAGAAGGCGCGAGGTATTCTTTCTCCTGTTGGACGCCGCCGCTTCAAAGCGAAGCAGAATTAACGTCACTTTGAAGTCCTCGCCTTCCAGGGAACGGGATCCATGAGCCATGGTCTGGGCTGACCGGTGGCGCATCCCCAGTCAGCATAACAGATACTGGTTGATCCCTAACCAAGCCAACGTTCCCCATGGGACACGAATAGCACGCAGCGGTGGAGCAGAGCATCCATCAAGGCTTTCGACAGCAGAGTGCAATAGCTACAGCAAAACGGGCCTAACCACCCAAGCCGGGCAGACAAAAACACTCCGAGACACGAATGGCATTAAGATGCACAGGTAAGGGCTCGAAGCGGAGCATGAAACCTGGCTGCTCGCACAGCCGCTACTCACCCCAAACAGCTATTCCATCTTCGGAGACGCCACTTCCTTGTTCTGCCTCACTACCGGTAAGGTGCAGCCCCGCCGTCCATGTGTACGCGTAATCGAAACGAAAAATATATTACCACAATGAAGTCAACAGAGCGACGAAAATAGCACGGCACGGCTGGCACAGCGCCATCCTTGGCGAACACGCCTGGAACTTTTGTTATCCGCTTGCTCATAACCGCAAACCGATCTTTTCTATCTGCCGCTCCGGTGGCACGTCATCGCGACTGTATACATCCCGACGGCTCGTGCTTGCAACCGAAAGCACAACTTCATGCCCGCTGTGCTGCCGTCGGAATCTTCCCTGCGCACTGATTTCGCTTCCTTATCAAGTGATCACAAGGAGGGATCGCATGCCACATCTCGCGAGCACCAGTACAGTCACGTGCATTTGCGCTCCACCGGCCGGCACCGAGATAACTGGAAGAGAGCGCACGCAGCTTAAACGGCGGACAAGAAGCCGTAGTGCCCCACTACTTAACGCACGCAAAACTATGCAATTTTCCAAGTACAGGTACGGCCAGAATAATACTGTGCACGCGGAAGGCGGCGAAACGAGAAGAAACTGCATATAAGTGCCGCCTATAAACGCCAGAAAAAACCGCCCGGCTCTCCACGCGAATCGGCAGTGCCCGGCACCGTGCCTCCCTCTATGCTTCAGCTGTGACGTTATAAATGTTCGAAATGCGCTGAGCTGTTTCGGACAACACCGCCAGCAGTTGCCTTCCTCCAAGTGGGTCGAGTTTAGCGTCGGGTGAGTGGAACGTCGTAAAAGCAATGGCCGCACTTCCTGAGCGGGCTAGATAACTCGCAGTGCCAGACGGCTGTCATGCGCTCGTTCCCAGCGCGAGCCACACCTCCATGGAAGCGAAAAGGCACCCACTACTGTCCGTTAAGTGGTGATGCTGTTAATCCTGAGCCAAAATGTGGGTCCGTGTAATCGGCACCCTCTTTGTGCGTCCAAGCAGAAATAGGTGTACAAATGCGGTACACCTAGGTGCCACCCATAAGCATTTCTCCATAGTTCTGCGACCATTTCTGTGCTCTGTGTTATTCTGGCACCTGTACGTCCCAGGAATGTTTTTTCGTCGTTGTCATAGAGGGTCGACCACTTTTAGCTTGAACACGCGAGCGGCGTGGCCATGCTCTTCAGAGTTGCACTGTGTCTGTGTGTTCTTTGCATGTGTGCACCAAAGTGAAATGGCATGGCGGTAAGCACCAGCTATATAGATAGATGCCTCTACGCCTGCCCTACCGTGCTTCGATGCTTGGCCGTGTCGAACGAACGAGCTAATCGAAGAACGCAGTCACGCCTATGGCGTGTTAAAGCTGACAGTGGACGCTGTGTGCACAACAGCATGCGTGGAACGGTGTTCGTCCCGCCGAACCGGCTCCCTAAACGTGCGCCGATTTTAATGCCAAAGCATTTCTAGGCTATACCGGCAAGGCCCTGTCACCAAAACCAGTCCGCTACAGTTGAGGCGTTCTCAGACGAGGTAGAGACAAACGAGGGGCTGTAATCGAAAGAGGAAGACGTTAAGGTGATGCCAAAGAAAAACTATGTCAGTAGGGTGATTATGTACCTAATTAGAGCCAAAAATGTCGCTTTGACAGTAGGTATTTCTTAGGAGTCACCATAATCAAAGAGGAGAAAAAAACCGCGTGGAAATTCAAGAACTCCAACCAAGATCGAATGTAAATAACTAAATAATACAAATTAAAAAAGCAAAAGAAAATGCAAATAATTTTTAATTAGAAGCGAGAACAAAAGCCCGCCAAATTTAGCCATACTCAACAGTCCGTCGAATTTAGCGAAATTTTAATGCAGTGGAATCAAAGCAAAAGTGTGAATAAATTGGATAATTAACGCGCAAATTAACGAGAAGGATAATTTAAACAAAAACAAAGTAAAAAATAGTAGTGAAAGAACAGAGACAACCGCCGTGGAGGCGTCAATGCTTCCGTATTCTCCCAATGCGAGTAGCCGCAGTTATCTTTCAATTCTCCTTTTGTGGCAATGCTTTGCTTTTTAAGAATATTGAGCAACAATACTTTGAACACAAAGCGTGCATGTATGTATGCGCTCACAAAGTTGACAACTGACGAATGCTGATATACTCCCTGCATTGCAATCAGGCTGGGCAAGCTGGGCAAGCTGGGCATATATGCTGGCACGGAGTTCGCTGTACAATCAAGCTATTGAGAATGCAATATGACAGCGTATTGTGAACGGAAACTTGAAACAATTTGAAATGGCGAAGACAGTAATGCTGTGTTCAAACCGAGCCCCATGCCCAGCGAAAGGTAATGTTTCTGCCCCATCCTGGCTCGCCGAACGGGCCGAGCTTGGGTCTTCGAGCATGACCGAGACCGTGTAGCGCACACGTGTTGACGACTTCCTTGTTTGGCCCAAAATGTGTTGTAAGTTATAAAGTTCTTGTCTGTAAAACACAGAGTACTATGACTGTTTCTTCTAATCTTCCAAATGGCAGTGTTTGGGAGTTCTCGCGTTCAAATTAAACGTCTCCACCCATCGAAAGAAAATGTATGTAGCCAGCGGCATACATATAACTTTCAGGGATTATCTTTGTTGTTGACCTCTGTATACAGCGTCTAGCTAAAAAACAAATTCGCCACGTTTGAAGAAATTCATAAAAAAAACACCTGACATTCTTCCATTATTGAAATGACACTATCACACCAGCAACCGCAGTGGAGGCATTAACAGCCACACAAGATTTTTCCCTCTTCAATTTTTTTTTTCTTCACATCTACTATGTGCCAGTGTCACGAAAGAGATCCCCTTTTGGCAGCCAACAGGCTTATGATTGTTCCTCCGTGCTTGAAGGTGATAGCAGTAAGCCGCCCGTGTCGCAGGAAAGCCGCCATCGTAGTCGGTGTCGGCATCGTTAATCTTGAGCGAAAAAATTAGGAGTCACTTTGGCGACTAAAGTGGTGCAAGGCGAAAGCCTTAGTACAGCATTCTGTCACGAATGTGGTTGTGAATGATGATTCAAGTGCTGCCAGCGAATGACGCGTCCATTGGCTGTCTGCATGTGTTGAGATTGGCCGCTAGGGGGCCGTGTAGTCCAGACGCACCCCACATCGGCTCGGCACAAAGACAGCGGAATTCGCCAATCGCCAGCATCATCAGCCAAAATTTCACCACCCACGGATCTGCGAATGTGAGCGCTGCACGCCATCAATTTTTGGCCCGCCTACGCCCTTTTTCGGGCACCCACGGCCCTTTCTTCTCTGTGACCTCTCCGCCTGAGCTAGGCCTACTCCGACGGACGCTTCCGCCACCAACGCCATCATGGAGGTGCAGGTGCAGGGAGAGGTTCTTAACCCCAACGACTACGACCCAAGGGACTGGACGCACATTCTTAGTGTGCCTGCTCGCTCCAAGGACGTCCTTTCAACAACCCGACGCCAGGAGGGCGCAGCCTCTGCTACCGGTACCCCCAAGTCTCCATGCCTTGAAAAGTCAGCGCACCTGCAAGCAACGCGCACAGCTGCGCAGCGTTCGCTGCAGCAGCCACCGCTTCCTGCTGCAGATTACAAGATCGTTTTTAGATCACGAGGCGGGCTGCAGCTGGACCTGCTTCCACCCCGACAACTACGAGAGGCCATCCTCCAAGCGGCGTCCCAGCTTAAGGAGCCAGCACGTACCCAAATCAGGGTACACCCGGTCAACAACACCTGCACCGTAAGCACGCCCCTAAAGGATGACGCGCTCGCTCTGGTTCGGGTGAACACCATCACACACCAAGGCAAGGAATTCGCCGTAGCACCTTACATAGCCCCGCCGGACGGAGCAGTACGCGGAGTCATCTCCAATGCTTATTGGAATGAGACCCCGTCAGAGCTCCTGCAAGACCTGCTCACCGGCAACCCAGACGCCCTCATCGTGGACGCCCGCCGAATGGGCTCCACGCGTTCCATCTTAATAACTTTCCGGGCTGGACCTGTCCCACGCGCCGTCCTTTATGGAGGAGCCCTCCACAGGTGCACACCCTATCGAGGGCATATAGACGCCTGCACTAACTGCCGCGTCCCTGGTCACCGGGCAGGCGTGTGTGTCCACCCAAGATCCCATAAGTGCCCCCGCTGTGGGCAGTCCCACCCAAAGGAAGATGTGCCCTCATGCACCCCCAGCTGCATTCTCTGCGGAGGCCCTCATATGACCGGCACCGGGAACTGCGAGGGACGGGGCCGCAAACTAGCGTCCCCGAAGAACGCTCTCTCTCCTCCGGGTACATCGCGGCTTTCCCGCTGCGATCAACCAGGCACAGCCAGCAGACGCAGCTCGACGGCTTCCCGGTCGCCTTCTACAAGCCGGCAGAATGGCAGCAAGAACGCCACGCGTCTCACCTGGGCAGACCGCGTTTCCGGCAAAACCACCCGTCAACCCCCACCACCCCAGTCCTCCCAGGCAGACCCGAGAGACCAGGAACTCAAGGCCTTGCGTGACGAGGTAAGCCGCCTTTCCTCTCTCCTAAGCACCCCCGCCCCCTCCATGCCCCCTCAACCCGCACCCCCTGTCATTAATTCGAGCTCATCATCCACAGACACTTCGAGCACCCCTCCGGCAAAGAAACAGCGCACCACAGACGCCACACCACCTCCCGTGCCCCCAGAAATAGACGCTAAATTAGCAGCACTCGAAGCAAAATTTGACCATAAACTAAAGGAGCTAGACGCCCGCCTCGAGGCCAAATTCAATCACCTTGCCGCCGCCCTCACCGAAAAACTTGAGCAGCGCATGGACGCTATGCTTACCAAGATGATGGAGCTCTTGGAGCATAATCTTACCCATCGCTTCACCCAACTTCAAACCCCCTCCACTCCCCCCATCCTACCTCCACAAGCACAAAACACCTTCCCTGAGCCACACATACCAATTGACACTCGTCTTAATACCCTCCTCGATCCCCCCACCATCGAATATGGCGGGGGGGAACACTAATTATCTCCCCATTATAACTTGGAACTGCCGCGGCTTCCGGGCAAAGCGCGCACCTCTGCAACTTCTCCTTCCCACCATCACACCCACGCCCCACATACTTCTTCTCCAGGAGACTGCACACCGAGCAACCCTCCCCAGCTACACATCTACACACTCGGATACCACTAACACACCCAGGGCGTCCACACTCATCCACCGCAGCCTCACCTACAAAACTCATCACATTACGTCTGAGACGCCCTGCGTGGTCACGGAAATTATACATCACACACATTCACTTCCTTCTATATTTATAGCAATCATATACCACCCCCGTCCCTGCCGATGGCCCCGCTAGAATCACTTCTGCGAAAGCTACACCATCTAGCAGGGAAACATCCCCTACTCATCGGTGGGGACTTGAACAGTCAGCATACTGACTGGGGATACACAACCACGACACATCGAGGTCGCAGGCTCTGGCTGCTCCTGCAGAACCTCCAACTCACTGTGCACAACACGTTTCAGACGCCTACGCGGATCGGCAACAGTGTCAGCATGGACACCAGTCCGGACCTGACGCTGAGCCGCTGTATCCGCGGCGTTACCTGGAACAGAACACAACATACACTGGGCAGTGATCATTACATTATACAAATCACTGTCCCATACAAACCACCCCGTCACGCAAATATGACACACGAACTCATTAACTGGGATGCCTTTCGCGCTGCACGCACCGCCCTTCCAGACACTCCCATCGCAGACATCGATGCATGGGTGCAATCACTCAAGCATGACGTTCACCACAACACACGACACATTTTTTTTTTTATTTCAATACCCTAAAGGCCCAATGCGGGCATTACATAGGGGGGGATTCATGAAAGAAAACAACAGATATAAAACACAGAATACAAACGGCTGAAAACAGAAGTAAACAAGTTAAGAAGGCAGGTACAAGTTAATAAGAGGAACAAAAAATGAGGTATTTGAAAAAAATTCACATGTAGCAAACCGCGCAAAAAAAAACACTACAACCGAAACACCGACCCTTGACACACGCCTAGCCCACCTCTGGGAGGCTTATCACAGCATCCTGGAACGCTGGAAAGGCAACAAACACAACAGAACGCTTAAAAAGCGGCTGGCCGCGCTGCAGACACAAATCCAACAGCACTCTGAGGAGCTCTGTCGATCCAACTGGGGACAGATATGTGACGGCATCGCCGGAAACCTGTCCAGCAAACGTGCATGGCAACTACTCCGACACCTCATTGACCCCCCACGCACCAAATCAGCAGCACAGCACCACGTGACACGCCTCACACATGAACACATTGACGATCCCGACACCCTTCTAGACACACTTCAAACCATGTACACATCTCCAGGCGGCCCCATACCTCTACCGCACTACACAGGACAAGCAAATCCAACACTCGACACCGACATCACGGAGACGGAAGTCAGAGCGGCCCTCCTGACTTTCCGCGCCAACTCCGCACCTGGTGCAGACCAAATCACAAACTCCATGCTCCGTAATCTGGATGACCAATCGATCACCCACATTACGAAATACTTCAACCAGTGCTGGAGGGAGGGTAACCTCCCGCAGTCCTGGCGCCACGCGAAGGTAATATTTATACCAAAACCCAACAAACCACTCACCATTCAAAACCTTCGCCCGATTTCGCTAACCTCATGCCTCGGGAAGCTCCTCGAGCATGTTGTGTTAGCGAGACTCACAAGTCACATGGCGGACAACAATCTCTACCCGCATAGCATGGTGGGATTCCGCCCTCATCTATCCGCACAGGATGCCATGCTGCAACTCACACACGACCTTTTTGACCCGCTTCTTTCAGGTCACACCAAGGCAGTCTTAGCTTTGGATCTCTCCAAAGCTTTTGATCGCATTGAACATCAGGCGATCATGACTGCTCTATCCCCATTGAATGTGGGTGTGCGCACGTATGCCTACATTCAAGCATTCCTGACTGACCGCACGGCTGAGATACACTTCGGGCCTCTGTCTTCCACCTCCTACACACTTCAGAGTATCGGCACCCCTCAAGGGTCCGTCCTTTCCCCCTTTCTCTTTAACATAACCCTCATACCCCTCGCCCGGAAATTGGCAACTATTCCCCACCTCAAGCACACTCTTTATGCCGACGATATCACCCTGTGGACCACCCACGGCAGTGACGGCGACATAGAGAACACCTTACAGGAAGCAGCCACCCTCACCCAAAATTACGCACGGACCATCGGACTGTCTTGCTCCCCAGAGAAGTCCGAACTGCTCCTCATCCGGCCTAAGAACCACCGCTGTCCCCGCTCCCCCATTGCCATTGAATTGAATGGTTACCCGGTACCTGAGGTTGGCACCCTCCGTGTATTGGGCTTGCACATCCAGAACGATGGCAAAAACACCACTACCCTCAATAAACTCAAGCAGGTGTCAGGCGCGATATCGCACCTCATCCGCAGGGTTTCGGGACGTCATAGAGGCATGAAGGAGCGCGACCTATGTCGCCTCATTCATGCCTTTGTCCTCAGCCGTGTACTGTACACTACCCCATACTTACCACTATCCAAACATGACATAAACGCTTTGGATGCTTTGATTCGCAAGGCATTCAAGGTAGCACTTCATCTTCCCCTCAACACACCCACAGACAGATTACTAGGCCTGGGCCTCCACAACACGATCGGGGAACTGGTGGAGGCCCACCGACAGGCCCAATACATCAGGCTCACAAAAACGTCCACAGGTCGGTATATCCTGAACTCCCTCGGAATCAAAATACCGGCCAACGACCCAACCCTTCTCGCCATCCCACGATCCCTTCACCGACAGCTTCTCATCAGGCCGCTCCCGAGGAATATGCACCCGTCCCACCATGAGCAGCGCCGCAGAGCCCGTGCGAAGGCACTCCATCGAGCGTACGGCCCCCAGCCGGACGCCGTATGGGTGGACGCTGCCTGCACGGGTGATGAAGCGACAGCAGCTGCGGTGGACTCCTCTTCATCCACCCTCCTCACACTACCTCTCCCTCCAGATACGTCCCCAGAGGCTGCAGAGGAAGCCGCCATTGCACTTGCTATAACCCGCACGGAAGCCCGGTATATTTTAACTGACTCTAAAACTGCGATTCTAAATTTTGCTCGAGGCCGAGTTCATGTCCCTGCTTTTGGCATACTGGACTCGCCCGATGCACCCCCGCCCCGCCAAGTGGAGCTGATATGGGTGCCTGCGCACTCCGGGAATCCCGGAAACGAGGCCGCCAACCTTTTAGCCCGAGGTTCTTTAAACCGGGCTCAGGTGGCCTCGGATCGGGGATTCACGAAGGATCGCATGCACTCATTCAGTGAGCTGACCCAGGCATACAGAGCCTCTCGCCAGCTCTACCCCCCGCCCCACCCCTCCCTAGATAACAGACACGCAACACTCTGGCGCAATTACAAACACATACTCTCCCCTCGCCCCTTACCCTAACCCACTATCATCCCTCCTTCCCCACTCCTGCTTGCGCCCTATGCCCAGAACCCTTCGCTTCTTCCCTCCACATCCTTTCCCTCTGCCCGGCGGACCCTCCCCCGCGGGACCTAGAGAACCTCAAGACCTGGGAGGACTGAGAGACCCTGCTGCGCTCGGAGGACCCGGCCGTGCAGACCATCGCCACCGGCCGTGCTGCCAGTGTTATGGACCTCAGGAACATAAACACTTGAATGCAGTGGGGTCGTGCGGGGACCCTGGGGCGTGCCCCGAATTCCTTTGTAAATAAAGTTTTCTCTCTCTCTCCCTCTGCATGTGTTACTGATGTGTGGTTAACATGTTAAGCTTCGCCTGTAAGAGTGGAACGCGACAGCGTCTTGCAACGCTGCCAGGGAGTCCACAGAACGCCATCGCCAATTCGGCTGTACGCCTTGCTGGACGGTAAATTTATTTTTTGAGGAAAGGAAATGTATCTCTCTCGCATATCTGTGTGGACACCTGCACCTCGCCGTAAGGGAAAGGGGGAAGATGGGAGTGAACGAAGACGCCGTATTAGCTAGACGCGCCTTTGTTCATTCCAAACCATTCAGCTGGCATTACGGAGTGGCTAGCGTGCTCGTATCGCACTCCGGAGACCCTGGTTCGATTCCCCAACTCGACCAATTTCGTTCTCGGTTTTATTGATTGATGCGGTCTAACTAGAAAGGTTAATTAGGCTATTTTATATTTATATTATTGTATTTCTATCCATCGTGTTCTGTCATTCACCTGCCAATTGTTGGAACTGTCTAGGATGTTCGACACAACGTATATGAAACGAGCAACGTCGAACTGAGTGGGGAAGTGCGTGGTGGTGGTGCGAACGCGGCTTCGTACTTATCTGTTTTTTTTTCAGCGGCGTCGTCTTCCGCGGACGCTGTTGTCGCTGCGGCGCGCGTCTTTCTTTTCTTTTCCTCTTTCTTCTGACCTCGTCATTCTCCTCTATCTTAATTAGGCTAATTGATTAATTAAGCAATTAACTAAACTCAGTCCAACTTAGTTGGAGCATCACTATACGATCCCTTAGATTGGTTGCATGGTTACTAGCCAAAGTACAATTGGCCCCATTTGATATTCGCGCACTGTGACGTCACGAGCATTTCGACCAATTGAAAAGCGTGACATTTTCTGTCGACAACTCCTGCTTACAACGATGAGGCATTAAAGGCTTCCGCCTTAATATCCGCACAAAATTCCCTGAAAAGCAACTTTGCTGGGCCATCGAAGTGACGTGAAGTTTGTGCCGTCTCCCGCCGTGCCTATCGGATTGTCAGCAAATTGCCCACCATGGCCCCTGCCAGTTAATTGACCGGTCGCGAGAGGTTGTTCTATAAGAGCAAGCTGGGTCGCACAACGCCCACAAGTGGCAGCACCTGCCATCGCATGGCACTGGCTGATCGCTTCACCACTGCATTACTGTGCCAAACTTTTACAAGGACTCCCAGGGAGCTATGCATGTTAAGTATAGAATGACATTTTCCGCATGTATGGGAATTAACCTACCAACTCTACTAAGGAGCCTTAGTGTCCCTTCCAATTTTTAGTGTCTATTGATTACCAGACAAATTGGCTTCATATTGAAAAGCTACCAGATTTAGCCGCTGTGTGTAATGCTCCATGGCGAGCAGCCTCATATTAAAGTGCAAGAAGGCTTGCGTTGAAATGCACCCAATGACGACGAAGAGGAGTAATTGTTGAAACATTGAAAATACAAGGCGCAAACCGCAAGGATTAATGATGCAGGTGTCACCAATAGGAGGAAAGAGAGAGGGGCTGCCGATTGTGCCGCCGCGTGGTGATGCAATACTACTTTGAAATTAGGTCACGTCTGTCTGGCGGGAAGTTTCCATCCGCCGCACAGCCCGCCGAAGGGTGCTGTAGTCGACTTCGTCTGCGCAGGAAGTGCAGCCATACCGCCTCCCGCCCCTCCCGCGCGGCTGCCGATTAGCGGCGGCGGTCCGAGAACGTTCTCGCATTCTACTCTTAAAGGGAAAGCTTGAGTGTACTGCAAGTTTTTTTTTTTTAAATTTGTGGTGTTGAGTGGGAGACTGATACTGTATTTCAGATGTATAATTACTGCAACGAGCCACTTATTTACCTTCCCTTGCCTGCTCAGTAGTATGGCAAGGGCCTCGGATCGGACAATCTTGATTCCAGACGTAGCAAACGGTGTTCTCATACAGCTCCTGCCGCTACGGATGAGTGTGGGGCACTACCACGGTTAAGTGACATGCAATATAAAAACACAAGAAAGCAGAAGTCTGGACAGGCGTCGTCGTAGCTGAGTTGGTACATGCCCAGATATGAAATCCGGAGGTCGTGGGTTCTGATCCCACTGGCGGCTTGCGATTTTTCTTCTGGTTTGCAGTCGATTATTAATAGGTGACAAAATTATTGCACTATTGTTCTTGTTTTTATCAACACCACCGACCGAAAAAAAGAGAAACATTCCCTAATGCTGCGTGCTTTCGGTGGCTGTTGGCTTCATTCATATTGTATTACATGCATAGACGCGGTCACCTGCGAATGAGTATGCCGACAAGACGAGGACGACGAAGACGATGTAAACGACACGACATCGGGAACGATGGATTCGAAATAAGTTTATACAGATAGTGCTCGGAAATTGACCGTGGTCACATTTGTAGTAAGCAAATTTATGTTAGAGTTGAGCTGGTGCGAAAGAGGTGCCAGCGGGAATTTATATAGCAAAAAGCGCAGAGGACGAGTTTGAATATTGATGAATATGCAGGACCCAGAATATTAATACTAATATCGTGCAGCAGGTGTAATTCATAGTATTTTGAAAATTTTCTATTTGTTACACTACGTGAGTACATCAAATAACTATTGAAAAAATATACTTAGCCGTAAACGATCAATTTGCGCAAAGCAAACAAGTGTTGTTCAAATAACATATCGCTTCATAGGGGCGCAGTTGTCAGCCTGTGTTGGAGCCCGTCTCGTTGGTCGACCGCGGCGCCCCTGTCTTCCTCTCGGGGGCTGGGATACTGTTCAGGCGGAAGAGGAAGACCGCGTAGGCGAATGCGGCGATGAAGGCCACCACCAGAGCCGCGACCCAGATCAGCGAGCGCGCCGAAGCGCCGGATGAGGAGGAACTCTCACCAGGTGGTGGAGCCTCGCTGCTGACCTCGGTAGGGACGCGGTCACCTGCGAGTAACAGGAAATGATAGCATTTCTTATGGGCTAGAATGACTTTTGAATAGTGCAATAGGTTTCTTGTCGCTAGATGGGACAGAAATGAATGTTCCTTATTGCGGGTTATGTTGTTCTAAGACTTATCCACTATGCTGGTGTAGCAAATAGAAGTTTTCTGGGTAGTAAAGAAGTATAGATACGAAGGCCATGAAAAACTTAAGCGCTTGGTGTTTTCTGGGTTCTCGTTACCGAGGTTATTTTACAGGTAGTGCCCCAGGTTAATACGGCTAACCTCTGTGTTGTGCTAAATGGACTACGTAAGTGCTTTCAACCAGAAAATCTCCCCTCGGTTGCTGTTATCTCGCGCCATTCATTGAATGATGTCAGGAATCATTGCTCAAGAGCATGAGGCAAAGAAACAACCACGTCATACGGCAATTAGTTTAAAAAAGGTGCACAAGTTCTTGTACCCGTTGGTTTATAACAATATCGGAATTTAATATGAAGGTGCTCTGCTGGAAAATCACGCGTAGTTCACGCGGTACATTGCGAAATAATTAGAAGACTCTCTAATTATCAGGCTGCTTCTATCAGGCTGCTTTACCGAAGCGGGCTAACTACAGCTCTGCATCCGTAAGCAGTGTATAGGTCACACCAAAGTAGATTCCACGCTTTCTTAATATTCTTATACTTGGGCACATATCAGCGCCTCAACGTTTCAATTCTAATTATTAATAAAGAAGCTTCATATAAACAGTAAATGATGCAGAGTGAGCAGTTTGTTTGTTCATTTTCTAGTAGCGCTGCCGTAGTTCAGTAAAACACTAATGTAGCAGTTGCGATCAAACAAGACAGGCATATTACATCTTTAAACATGATTTTCTCGTGCTCCGGGCACCTCACGTATTCCTCAAAGCTAGTCCGAGCTTAGCATGGCAACAAAAGTCTTTCAGAAAGAAATAAGCACACATAAAAGCAGGAGGCGCAAACTTAATAAAAGGAGATGAGAAAATAACACAGGATAACGTCTTTTGTGTGTCCGTCATTTTTGACCTCAAGGTATAAATATCTCTGCGTTCCTTGAACAGAGAGCCAGAGCAGATAATCGGTCTCTGAACATTTGCACATTGTCATGTTTCACACAGTTCCTTCTGAGTTGAAAACTACGCTTTTTCTTGTAAAACTCTTGTTACCCAGTGAGGCAAATGAATGATGATGATAGTGAATTTTTATGGCGCAATAGTTTCTGTGGATAAAGAGCGCCATGGCACAAGGTAATTTGGGCACAATTTAATTTCGTTTGCACAACAAGCTGTTGTCAAATACCCATTTCCCAAGCATTTCACCCTGACAAGCCGAGCACCAGGACAACGGAAGCTTGTGTCCATTGGATCACCGGTAAGTACCCGGCGGCACTGGGGATCGAACCCCGCCCCTCTAGCATGCGAAGTGGACGCTCAACCAGTAGGCCACCGCTGCGGTCAGTGACGCAAATTAAGGCAGTTATTCACAGGTGCCACTCTTTTTTATATGACGCTTAAAACGACCAGCGGAAAAGTATCCGTAAGAAAATTCTTAAAGGCCTGCTGCATGAAATAAACGTGTCCTAAAGTGGTCCAAACCTAGTTTAAAATACGGCAATGAAATCAGTCATATGCCATGTAAAGAGAAAGACCAGATTAAACTCCGAATATATTATTTACCAGTACACACACTTTCTCATACATATCAATTGAGTGTCCTAGGGTAAGGGTGTATTCCGTACCTTTCGAAGGTGCGCGTCGCGGATTTTCCTCGCTACTTTCGGAGGTGCAGAGGCTGGAGGGCCGGGTGCAGATGCTCGACGGCCGGGTGCCGATGGACGTTGGCGATTCCGGCCCAGAAACGCTGCCCGATCCCAGGCTTTCGAAGCTGTTGAAGGGTGCCCTGGGACCCTCCTCGCTCAAGGCCGAGAGCTGCTGCAGCTCGCTGTAGCTGAGGTTCATCGCCTCCAGGAGGTCCCGCTCCAAGGCGTGACCACCTCTGCGAGAGCGTCTGCTCCAAGAGGCGGTTGTGTTGGCTTCGGTCGTGTCATCCTCGGCTGTGGTGGTAGCGGACATCGTCGCAGCAGAGTTGTTCATCTTCTTCTTCCGGAGGTGTGGCGCGTGACATTGAACCACTTCGTTCACGGCCGTGTTGTTTTTGTTTCCAGGAAAGCAACAACAACAAATCCGGGGTGACAAGGGGCGTGCAAGATTTAGTCGCCATATACAAGTGCCTGAACAATAAGTTGAGACAGGTGACGGAAAGCAGTTGAATATTCGTGGCAGCCGGCTTGCGTAAAAGAGGAAGTTTTTGTTTTGAAGGTAATAATTAATTAATGTTTTATACCTAAATTAACATTGACTTAAGCGAATGGCAGTTGCACAGTTTGAGAGAACATTCAGAAACCGCCATCCCAATACATGTTATAAGGAAATTCTTACTTGCGTTTTCATTTCCAGCTTTAGAGGGGTGGTGGCACCAAATTTGTGGTTGGCGCTTTCTTTGTTTCAAACGTTTCTTATTGTCCAGGACGCATAATACACACTTGAAGATTCGTATATTTCCACAGAAGAATTTAATATCGCATTTTTAGGTGAACGATTTTCTGTTTCGGTTTATGAACACCGAGTTGGACTGTGACGCCACTTTCTAGAATGCTCAACTACTTCGCCTGATCACGTGGGCCTTGATAGTTGTGACGCACCTACTGCTGCATCGTCTGCTTTCTCACACACGTACTGACCAGCGCCTGAAAAAAAAAACGGCATGGCTAGTCCCAGCAGCTCAGATTTTGACGAATTTTATTCCAATGTTCGCGTGAGGATGCGAAGCACTTTGCAAAATGCCAGTAAGCATCGCTGCGCCGCTCTACCCAAGCTTTGCCCACAGCCGATGTCGCACTTCGCCGCAGTGCAGCAGTGCCGGAGCGCTGCTTGAAATGGTGTACAAATATCACAAGAAAAGACAGACAGCCTTGTTATCAGAAGATCTGCCAGCTATACTCGAGTAGCGACAAAGCACGCCTGCTTATGTTGGGAGCTTTCGGCAACGGCACCGCTCGCGGGCTCCCAGGGCGACGAGTTCTGCGGCTGCCTGCAGCTGCCGTGGTCGTCGCAAGGTCCATAGCACGGCTTAGAGGCTGCTTCTCAGCGAAGCCGCAGCGGCCGGCACTTCCGAAGTCTCCTGCGCTATAATAAAAGTCTACTTTTCACATATAACTTTGGTGCCAATAGCATCATCTCACAATAAAATAATAGTATGATCGATTTCCCCGACGCCTTCGGCAGCAGAGCTAGCGGGCGCCAGGCGAGCCGGATCCCAACGTCGGGCCAGCAGCAGCTGTGAGGCGGTTGTGGCAAGAAATTTGCTCATATCGCAGTTGTTACCTCAGCGATCCTCAAAAATCACGAATTTTTCACATTTATTATCCCAGAGTTTATTATTTACGTCAAGAACACTCATTAGCTCATTTTTATGACGCCGGCAGATAAGATCCAGGCTGACCGGCCCAAAAGTACCATAAAGATTGGGCCGGCCGGCCGGCAGGCTTGGCGTACTTCACGTCTGCACAACAAAATACAAAACAGCCATGCTACTAGAAAGGATTCTTCCTAGATTCAACCAACGGCAGCATACCTGTGCAAGAGTGGATATTTAGGCAACGACACCGCCTGCGGCAACGCAGGGCGACGAACTGCGCGCTGGTCCAAGGCTGCCCTACTCGTCGCTAGGCCTAGCTGGTTTCCCATCGACGCCGCAGCTGAGGGCGCTTCGGGGCTGGCCAGCGCTCAAAGAGGTGCTTCACTCGGCCCCCCTTTACGGGGAACTCGTCCCATATTAAAAGATATGTTCGATATCCACGACGCCTTCAGCTACGGAGTTAGCAGACGGCAGGTGAACCGCACCAGGTACAAGCAGCACAAAAGCGGCTATGGGATGAAATTTTGCTTGTATCGCACTCATAACTTATACCAGCATCTCAGTATCGGCCAACGATCGTCAGAAACGATGCGTTTTTGACATTCATATATCCCAGGGCTTGCTATTAAGGTGCGCAAAGAATACTATCGCGTTTTTCAGACACCGGCGGCCGGCACGAAGGCTTGCAGGCCAGCTCGACTCCAAGGTGGCGCTCTACGTCATCATGACGCTGCCGCTCTACGCGCTCGCATTGGCTGTGGCTTCCTGTCGTTGCGTTTGCCGTGAGCGGCCCGTCGTTGACACCTATAGCAGGCTGGACGCAGGCGACGAGCTGCGATCGGACGTTGCGACGCCTTACGCAAAGGCGCGTCGCGGTGAATCGCACACACTTTTTGCACATGTGTCCCCGCCTTTAAGCATGGCTAGTTCGGCTATACGTTGACAAAAACTAACCGAGCGAGTGGCAGTTCGGAGCAAATACGGCTCGCTGGTGCGTGAACTGCACTCACGTGGCTCGTCACTCGTGCCTCATGGCTGCGGCTGTGCCCCGCTCATCGTACGTCACTGTATTTTGGAATGACGTAACTAAAACGACTGTTATTCTACCAGCTTAGTGTCGTCAGCGTTGATGGCGCTAGCGATGGGTCTAGATCGGGAGATTGAGCATTTAGGTAATCTTTGGAACCGAATTAAAATATTTTTTAAACGTTTGTTGTGCCCAACACCTGGCTGCGAGTGCCCTTGCATACATAGGAATCCCATAGCAGGCTTTCTATAGCCTCAAAATTTACTGTATCCACCATTTTAAAGTAAAAATCAAACTAAAAAGAATAAAAACAAGTGATTAGCGCAACCGCGTGCCAAAATTGTGCTGTTCTCGACCATGGCTTCAGGGAGCCAAATCAGCTGCGGCGGTGACTCGACGGCACCGTTAGAGCAGTATGCCGATAAGTTGGCGATTGTTTCTGCACCTTCGTCAGCAAGTTGGCGCGTGACGCCGCTTGCTGACTTATCTCTTGTGGCTTGTCACTTGTACACAAAGCAAGAAAATAGTCGCGTTTGATGGCTTGGCTGCTTGTGGTACAAGCGCTTTTCAGAGGCTGTCCTGAACCACTTTCATTTCGGAATGGTACCATTTATAACAAGCACTTGAATAGGTTGAATAGGGTTAAATGTTGGGCTAGTCGGTGTTCCGACTTCACAGGCATATTTTAGCGCAAAAGGCGGGACGACAGAAAGACGTTCGCCAGTGTTCGTCTTGTATTTCTGTCGTCCCGTCTTTGCGCTAAAATATGTCTGTGAAGTTAGAATAGGTTGCCTTGCAACTTATTCAAGGCAGGTACTTAAGGCAGGTAGTGAGCGCTGATCCGGATCATCCGAGGGAATATAACTAGAAGAATAAGAATCGGGTGGAGCGGATATGGCTGGTTCTTTCCGATCATTAATGGCAGTTTATCAATATCCCTAAAGAGTAAAGTACACAATTGCGTCTCAGCGGCATTCACCTAAGGGGCAGAAGCACGGAGGTTAACGAGCAGGGCTCAGCTTAACTAAAACCAACGCGGCTAGTTATTGAAAAAAATTATAAGTGTAACGTCAACAGACGGGCAACGGGTACATTGGATCCGGGAACAAATGCGAGATGATGACATCCTTATCGAAGTCAAGATGAAGAAATGGGCTTGGGCAAGACATGCAATGCGAAGGCAAGATAACCGCCAGTCCTTAAGGGTAACGGACTGGATTCCATGAGAAGGCAAGCGTAGTAGGGATTTTAAGCTGGATGGCGGATGAGATTAAAAAATTTTGCAGGGATACTGTGGCTGCAGGTGGCAGAGGTTAGGGTTGATTGGAGAGAAAAGGGAGAGGACCTGGTTCTGCAATGGGCGCAGTGAGGATGATGATTCTGATGATGGATAAATGTTCTGTGGACAATTACCAATTGTTCTCTTATGTTTTCTTCATTTATCTGCGCGACATGGTACAGGGAAAACTAACTCAATCAGTTTTCCGGTATTATATACCGAAATGTATTACATTAGAGGAGGCAAACATTAAAATATAAAGACAAGCTTTTAGCAGCTGGAACATAGCTTCTGCGGAGGTGTTAGCTGTGGTGGGCGACTCCAGGTAAATGGTGATTCGTGTTAGCTAGTCAGCTTGGCAACTAATTATTGTACTTAACATTCTACCTTTTACAATCAGACCCCTGCCTGCAACAGAAAATTTGTAGCCAGTCGATAGAAATAGCGTCACCACGTTTCAGAAATGGAAAGCGCGATTTACTAGGCTGATATGGAATAACAAATTATCGTTTTTGTGCAGCCTTTCAAATATGCGCACGTCCATGAGCGCGCGCTGCGATGGTGAACAATACTTCTCCTTTCATGACTCATTACATGTTCTCTGTTCATTTGCGCTGGGGCGATAGAGTTTCTTGAGAGAAATGTTGTGCGAACGTCTATGCAACTATTTTTAAAGATAACTTCGCACGCTGCAGAAATTCCGTGAACAGGAGCTCTCTTTCTTGGCTTGGCCAGTGTTCAGCCCAAAACGTTGATTCTAATTGTGAATCGGCAGCTGCGCTGCTCTCCTCAGACTGCTAGTGAAATTATTTCAAAATTTAGCGTTTGTCTCTTTCACTGAATTTAACAGAAATGTTACGTTGGTATGAAAATTTCACTAATTTTTCTAAGCTTGTCCTTAGAAGACTCCTATTGTTATGTATGAATCTATGTTTCATACCCTCCGGTTGCCAAGCCGTATATGCAATACCATCATCACGGCAAACCCGCCGGTCCTTGTTTAGATGAGGTGCATTGCCGCCTCCTTTCCCACCGGCCACATAAGCCGCGGACTAAATTTTCCTATTTAAGTTTACTTTTAAAATTCCTAAGCATTTATAAAAAAAGATGCCACGATTCGTACTTGCTAAGCGAAAATAAACGCTTGGGGCACAGCACTGACCACGCCTCTTGTGTAATATGTGGCGTGTCTCGGTATCGTTTATTTTAAACACGCACCGATAGCCCTAAAAAAAAATTTTATTTTTTTGATAATCTGCTTTTTGTCCTTCATGCTCCGGTAGTGTGACAAACTTAAATATCAACCAGAAGAACTTGTCACGTGTATGTGAAAATCTAATATTTGTTGCAATAAGAGCCATGGGATTTTATTCATCTGCGTGAATAATTGTGATCAATTCAGAGCTATGATTGTACATTTTCTAGGAGAAATATAAGGTGTTTGTATTTATTTTGCAAACGTCTACCTAAAAAGAGTGCAATGAAGAGCTCTGAAACAAGGGGATTCATCGAAAGAGTAAACATTAGTTTTGTGAAAGTATTCCGAACTGTCCTTCTGAAATTTCGTCCTCAATATTTTGTGGGGGTGGATCTATACTCAGGCGGTGTTTAGTATTTCGACATTATTTAGAAACAGAATGGTACTTAAGGGGCTACAAAATAAAGTTAAGCAGAAACGTCCACATTGTAGAGCCTAGCAGAAAGATGCGTCACAACTTGGCTTTTTTTGTGCAAGGGCATCGCGTAAAAAAGTGAGTTTTCGACTGCTTGAACCTTTTTTAAATTCCAAACAAGCTCTTTGACATGTGTTAGGCTAAAAGTTTTGCCTTTTTATAGGACGAGTTTGCTTTCGTCTACAAGCTGTGCTAAATTACAAATTAGGCCCTCTAACGCATATTTCAATAGCATTTATCTTCGGTTGGCTTTTGCCATGCGAATGGTCGTACCCAGAGTTTATAGAGCAGCGAATAAATGATAAATGAGCATATAAAGTATGCGTACAAATCTCGTGTGGACCATAAGCGAGTTTTAATACAAGTAAAGTTTGACAGGAACCGCTTGAAAACCATCACAATTCTCTGGTGCATTCTTGGCTGCATAATAAATTTGGCGCAAACAAACTGTTTCTCTAGGGATTTGAGGCGGTAATACGTGCTATCCAAACAGAAAATCAACCAAACACAAAAATCATAGATGCTCCGAAGCACATGTGTTATGAAGTGCATATTTACATATCTTTATTGTTTTCCAGATTGCACGGATGGAGGCAGCCCCCATTGAAAATTCCCTGAAAGTAAGTGCAGTCCTACATGCAAAAAAGTGTGATGTCATTGGGGAAGAAAAGCATTTATAATGCAACGCTATGTAGCGTTTTTCACAGCCTGGTGTCCATGGTATTTCTATTTTGTGAATAGGTGTGCTAGAGCTCAAAGCTTCTTTCGGAGGGCTTACCTGTGTACGAGAAACCTGGAGCTGTGGTCCCGTAGCTCTAAAGCACAGGCAGATGAGCAAGGCAAGTTCATGTTCAATTGCCGACCACTTACGAGCGCTCACGAACTAAGAGAGAAAGAAGCTGATAGCACACGCGTATTTATCTCTCTTTATTCGTGTGCGCTCGTACGTAGTTTGAAATTATTTTTATCGCGTTCGAAATAACTCAGCCCGTTTGTTAATCTCTTCTAGGAGAGGCTGCCTTTTTTTACTGATGTCAAAATGCGCAATGGCTGCCTTAATATAATATGCCGTAATGTTCAACTACTTCCTTGGTCACAATTCTGCATTATGTATTTTCTTTTTGTATTCTTCGTTTTGTATTATTTTATTTTTTACTGCATACTCTTACATCCACTACTTCTACAAGGCGATTCTTTTTGATGGTTGATATTTTGATCCTAACTGCCAATAAAAGCCTTTAAAAACTTAACAGCAGGCATTTAGTTTAGCAACATAAGTTTGCCGTTTAAATGCAAAAAGAAAAATGTTTGCTGAATATATTTTATTCCTTCTTGATTTCTCAGTTTTATCCTGTACACAATGGTCGCCCTACTGCCCAGTACAGTTGTGCAACCCGCGCTTATCTTTTGCGATATTTACAATAGAAATTTAACGTTAAAAAAATACCGTTAAACACCCGCTCGACCTTAGCCGAAGTAATAGACAGAGTGAATAGTTTCGATAATTATTCGGGCTGCTCCTGAGACAACCACAATTAATACATGTATGTAGACGCAATTGTGGAAAAGTGCCTTAGACACCATATTTAAGAGCAGTGCAACCAGAAATTAGATAAAATGCTGCTTTGGAGTGTACAACGGCTAGAGCTGCTTTTTTAATTTTAAGGAAATCATTACTGTGAGAATCAACCAGGAACGCACCGTGCAATAATACAATTTAGCTTCACCTTGGGCATATATGAAACAGTATTGCGCAAAAAAATAATACCAGATCGTTAATATCCAGTCAGCAAGAAATAGCCGCAGATCTACCTCTCCGCTTTAAGTAAAGGGCCGTGTGGTGCTTAGCCACCGCGCAGATGTTTGCATTGGTGC
The DNA here is from genome assembly GCF_055824585.1 of Amblyomma mixtum. Classification (NCBI taxonomy): domain Eukaryota; kingdom Metazoa; phylum Arthropoda; class Arachnida; order Ixodida; family Ixodidae; genus Amblyomma; species Amblyomma mixtum. The sequence continues at coordinate 50,569,039 of NC_143020.1, forward strand.
CGTAGTGCAATGTTCCATTCGACTCCCTCATCCCCACAGAGCTTGCAAGCTTGAGATGCGTTTTATTTCTATCTTTTGTTTACAAACCATAACTTTTTGTCTTTACAGCCCAAAATATTATCCCACCTTAGGCGGTGCCGGAATTCGGAGACTGCTAGAGTTTTATCAAGATAGAAACGAGCCATCTACCAACGACATGCAGAAGGAACCGAAGCGGAAACATGTAGGTTCAATTATTTTACGCAAAGTTGGTTAGTACACAAAATAAAGTATAAAAATACCACGTAGAATTCAGAAGTGCTTTTTGTTTTGCTGCAATTAAATGAAGCCAGAAATCGATAAAAAGGACAAGATCTTCGACTCCTATTACCAGAAATCTGTGCAAATGAAGACGGAAACAAGTCGGCGTATTTATATTGTTGTGTCGTTTTCCTGCAACGTTTGACAGCCTGCTCACCGATGATGTTTTAATAACTCAATCGCTCTGAAGGTAAGCAGAGGTTAGATGAATGTCAAAGACGGTTAGAAACTGTGCACAGCATGGATGCAGGACGCGCATCTGACAGATCGGTAAAATGCTTTGGTGTTCGCTTTACCAGGGGTGCGGGCGGTGAAGCCTAGTTATACATAGAACACACTGAGATTTTTTTTTATTTGTGGCACCTGTAAATCCGGTGGTGCAATAAGGAAAAAAATCAACTTGCCAGTATCTTGTTAAGCACTTTCACACTAATGGACTTTGTGGACACATAAAGAACTCTTATTTAGAATAAAAAAATGTAGCTCACAAGTGATGTTTTAACGCTTGTTTTGGTGCACTTACAGAAAGCGAGTTAGAGCTAGAAAATGTTTGAGGTATTGTTTTAATTTCATTGCATCTCGTAATTATGCCTACACTAAAAAATTAAAGCTTGAAGCTAGCAAGCTGCCGCGGTTGTTTATCTCATATATGTAGCATAGATTATGTCCACTGAGGAACAATAGCCGCTCTGATCGGAATCTAAATTTTTGAACTGCCACTGACACGCTCTTAAGGCGACGTGAACATTTTGGGGAACTGCTCGCTATTTCTCGCCCGAAAACATTTTCTCACTAAAATAGCCTACGCAGCTTTTAAAAACAGCCAATTAGACTGGCTTTCAACGCGGAATACCAATGCCTTTATTTATTAAAGTCAGGCTGAACATTTACATCTGTGATCCCTAACATCTGGCAGTTGTAACATAGAAAGACTAGGATTTCGTAAATCAGTGCGAGAAGGGTTAGTCAGGTCCAAAGTTTTTTATCGGTCGTGGACCTGACTGCAGAAAGGCCGAATATTTTATACTGCTATGGATGGCAGAATCTGGCGGATAGGCTGCTCAGAGAGCTATATTTAAAAAAAGTTATTTAATGTTTTCCGTTGCTAGCGTGGACGGCCACACGAATTCTGATACAAAAAGAGTTATGTTCGTGCGAAGAAAAAATTTTCTTCTAGGAGTAATCCGCACCCAAAGAAAACTGAGAATTCGCCGTGAAAGAAATCTCTTACACAGCTCCCAAAATATTTAGGAGGCCATGGTTTCAATAAAAAATTAAATAATTGATGTCAGAACAAAGCCAATCACATCGGCGAGAAGAGGTAAATATCCAACTTTCAAATAGTTATTCACCATACATAACAGCACTGCAAATTCTCCTTTTCGTTTGCCACTTCCCATCTTTGATTCGAAGAAGTAATTGTATGCGGCACTTAGCATGTGGTGTTGCCGCTTTCGCGAACTTGGCCTATTGGTTCTGCTCTGTGGACCTTTCACATCGAAACTCCCGTGTGTTGCTGTAAGCGTTGAATTACGACTACACTAATCCCATGGATTAGTGCCTCTCATGCTGAAATTTCCATGGCTTTTCGAGAGAAGGTTCTTCATTCTAGTCTTCCTTATGCTGAGAAGGACGCAAGCGGCGCCTGTGAACAATTCAGGTACTCTGCATGTTCTGAGCGAGCTCGTTAACTGCACCCCATACCGCATTTATATGTTTAGCATTGAAAACAAGACATCGTGGAGTTTTGAAATTATAAAAAAAAATTTCGCCGCCGCATGCACGGAACAGAAAGCTACAGGGTGAAATATAGAGCTTCTGTAGCCACCGTTTCATCGAAGGCAAAGAAAACATACGCAGAGACTTTGCGAAGGCGGAAAACAAATAGCATGCCGTCCTGCCCTATTGATTGATATCCGTAAGAAAGAGCACGGAGCCTTTACATGTGAATTTTAACACATAGGCACGCGTGTCATTCGTTCATCACATATCAGTCCCTCCACAGTACTAGCTACCAGCAACACAGTGATCTTAACGCACGATAAAATGGAATCGCAATCGACATGTGCGAAGCATTCAGCAGGGAAGCAAGCGTTAAAGCGGGCTACTCAAGATCTGCCTTTAATGACGATAGCAGGAGTCGTGGGAATCGCCAATTCGGAATGTCGGTCAAACTTTGGGTCGTGGAAGGCTAAATTCCTTCACTCTACGCCACTGTGGGCAAATGTTTTTATTTGCACAAATATGGTTGACGTTCTATCAATCAATAACGTGCCCTAGCATCCTACTTCACTGCTGAAGATTCGCGACAGCCGTTTAAACTGCAGCCATTCAATGCTTTATCTCAAGATAGAGAGTGTGAGGAAGAGGGCAACAGGCCGGCGCTAAATCTTTTCATTATACGAGTCCTCGTACAAAATGAGCAAGCACTCTTTGGCTTGCTTCAGTTATAGTGGAATACAAGAAACCAAATTTTTTAAGCGGCAAACTGCGGCCCTTCGACGAGCGCACACTGTATGCGTTATTTCCGCCTTGTTGTCGACAACTGAACGCACCACCGGTGAACTGACTGCTTTTGTTCTGTTACGGCTGCGCTACTACTTTCTTTGAGATCTTAGAAGTAGTTACTTTACAAAAAGTGAAGCTTTCCGAAAAAGGAGTTAAGGTTTGCTGTTTCAGAACTACTGCTTCCCAAGCTACCTGAAAAACATATATCTGCACATCTGCCACAACGACACGTTGTTATAAACCAAGCAAGAGTGCAGTAGCGCTTTTATTTCTTTCGTTAAACAAATTTCAATATAGGATATTTCTACAGTCCACGAGTTACGGAGATCTGTATTTTCTCGCCTAGTTCCTTGACGCACTGCCACAAAGCACTGGGTGACAGCGCAAATGTTTGATTACTTCATTACAATAAAAAAATGCCCGCCGAAAGTAAACAAGCCCTGCCAAACACGGAGTCTGAAGACACAAGAAAATTCAGTCATTGATCGTTCAGAATAGATTACCGATATATGACGAAGGAGTCTGCGCTTCTCAACATGAATCACCGAAAGATTATAATCACCAGTTCCACAAGACCATTTCCTTTATCAAAATATCGCCACTATCCTCAATTTGTATTCTCGTCCTGCTTCAGCTATGCCTTCGTGTTGCTACGTGCGGTATACTTCCAACGTTGAAATGGATGTTCTGCGCTCTGAGATTGCTTTGCTCGGTGCATGCAGAAACTCCGTTTATGAGAGAGTTCCTGAACGTATTTAAATTTCTAACATTGATTACTCGTTTCTCTTACTTTCGCACATAAGTTCTTCGTTTTGTTTTTGTACATCCAGACTATACGATGACCTCTTAATAACGTGATGGCTACTGATTACATTTATACCATGATTAATAAGCACCAGATACGCAAATCGGCCGACGTAGTACGGCTTTTGAATTTTGTTACGCATTCCGACTTTGTAATGCAGATCACACAACCTGTCTTCTGGGGCTCCAAGAATACAAAATTCACTGACTATTTTCTCATCTAAATGCTAAAAATGTTTTGTCTGTCCCTGTGGCCGCCGAGGCGGCTCAGTAGTTACAATGCTCGGCTGCTGACCCGAAAGACGTGCGTTCGATCCCGGTCGCGGCGGCTGAATTTCGATGCGGGCGAAATTCTAGAGGTCCGTGTACTGTGCGATGTCAGTGCATGTCAAAGAACCCAAGGTGGTCAAAACTTTCGGCGCCCTTCACTAGGCGTATTTCATAGCCTTAGTCGCTTTAGGACGTTAAACCCCATTAACCGTAAACCAACTTTTGTTCCTGTGGAATACCTGTGGCTTCAAGTTTCGCTTTCGCTTCGCTGAATGCTTCCACCGAAGATATCAGTCCTTGGTAACGCTGTCGGCGTCCAGCTATGGTGATTTGTGAGTGAGGTGCTCAGCTGCAGACATAAGTTGGCTGTGGAGCCAAAGAGAACAGCCGCAGAACGGTTGGCCATGATGAGGCAGGTGTCTAGCCTTTCTCCGGACTCTGAGAGTGCGAGATGTCTTTCGGAGTGTGTGGACCTAGTCTCTCAGTGTAAGGCCCTTAGGCGTGGGTTACCCATCCATGGAACTGTCTTTTTTTGCGAGATAACTCACTGGCACTTCTTCCCGCTGACAAGAGAGAGGGATTTGAGGTACCTTCTGAGGTTGCGTAAAAGGCCAGAAAAAAAGACGCGGTGCTTTCGGTGTTTGAAACTAGGAATGAGGTGCGCCTGGAGCATGCAACGAGTGCTACATTAAGACTTTGCAATACCAAAAATTTGGACAAGCTTGTACGATCTATGGAGAAGGCGGAAGAGGTGGGTTTGAAACTCTTCTTTGCTGCTAAGACTCTCATAAGGTGGATTGCCCTTTGAGGACATCATCTCTGAAAACAGGACTTGGAAAAAGTCTCTAGTAGGGTTCTTGCAGCACAATTTGAACTCTCTCACTATTAGCATCTTTTTAAAAGCTTATAACTGTGATGAGGTAATCTGATTTCTGGTTGTAAAGCCCGAAGTAACGTGTCAGTATTTTCATTTGACGTAAAAGATCCTTATTATTCTATTCCTCAGGTTGATTTGTTGACCAGCGTCAGGAGCTGCATAGATAACCAAGGTAAAATTTCATTCCAGGACACTTGTGTTTTGAGCGCGGATAGCTTACCCCAATTGCTTGCAAGATAACTGCAATCCACTTTTCCAGTTTTTTGAGCACCATTTTTACAGCGGAACAAGTCCGCGAACTTGAACGCAGATGTACATGGTCGAATGTGGCAGTCATTTAAAGTTAGTGATTGGCTTGCCTCAAATTTAATACAAATAAATAGCACCAAATCCGGACTTGTCTCTTTTCGTAACCCGCATAAAGATGCACCAAGTGCAGGTTTCATATATTTACACACCTCATACTGCTCTTTGTGTTCTTGTCAACCTATAATTAGCGTCCCGTCGGTTAAGTATCTTGGTATATACATAGACAGTGATTTGGCATGGAATACTCAGATGACTCACATTTGTAAGAAACTCAGAAGTGTTACATGCTTGTTGTTTAATTTGCGAACTATGATGCCATTTTCTGTTAGAAAATTAGTCGCCCAGGCTCTGGGGTATAGTTTCTTGAGATACGGTATGTGTTGTTTTTTTAACTGCTCTTTCACATGGAAATGTCATGTTAATAGGATTTTCAAAAACGTTGCTACTAGCGTTCTCTACTTGCCGCAGGAAAATCTGCCCAACAGTTTCTTTACCGCAGCCGGTTTGCCTTCTTTTGACAATCTTTTTAAACAAATTGTAATACTGAAATATTTTTGGAATAGCGCATACAGACACATAAATACGAAACCGGTACCGTTGAGACATGTTCCTCGCTATCATAAACCGAGAGTGCGCACTCACTACGGCAAAGCAACTAGAAAATATTACGTGCCAGCTATCTTTAACGAACTACCGGATGATTTACTTTCTTTAACCACCCGCAAAAAACTGCGTGTTGCTGTTCAAGCGTTAGAGAATCTTTAACATGTACTAAAATCTTATCAGTGCTTTTGCATTCTTTCCGTGCCAAAATTTTTGTGTGCTTCATATTTACGTCTTTTAATTTTCTTTTGCCTCTGATGGAAGCCGCCGCGGTGGCTCAGTGGTTATGGTGCTCGGCTGCTGACCCAAAAGACGCGGGTTCGATCCCGGCCGCGGCGGCTGGAATTTCTTTGGAGGAGAAATTCTAGAGGCCCGTGTACTGTGCGATGTCAGTGCACGTTAAAGAACCCCAGGTGGTCGAAATTTCCGGAGCCCTCCACTACGGCGTCTCTCATAGCCTTAGTCGCTTTGGGACGTTAAACCCCACAAAAACCAACCAACCAGCCTCTGATGGATCTCTGATGTAGCGCGAAGATTGCCGCGGCTGCCGGTTGTCGCCGCACAAGCCCACTTGTGGCTTCGGCGCTTCCGTTTTATTTTTTATGTTCAGATTTTACTGAGTAAAGATTATTATTATTATTATTATTATTATTATTATTTTCAGTTATGTAAACGATTACCTTGTTATAACTAACGCACAACATCTGTCTGATCACGCTTTTATGCTCAGCATATTGTCAGATTTTTTAGGGTGTTTTGAACCACTGTCACAAAATTCGACGCAATTTTGGAAACAGAAGCAAAAACAGCGCCGCGCGGACGCGTCTCGCCGGCGCGAGCCAAACGGGGGAGGAGGAACCCCCGCCGAGCGCATAGCCACGGCCGCTTGATGCAAAGCGCAAAGCGAGGTGCGGCCAGCCACGTCGCGCCGCCGACAATGGGTGAGCATGTCCTGGCGGAGTTTACAGTCGCGGCCGCTGTTTTCGGTGGGGGCGCCACTGTTCGGGGACAGGTCCCGGGAGTGGACTCCCGAAGCGCTCCTTGCTTCGTCGTGTTCGAGCGCATTTGCCTCGTGTAAAACCGCGTTTGCGTCGTGTAAACCACGTTTGCCTTCCATATTCAATGCAAAATAAAAACCACTACTACTACTACTCACGTTCCTCATGTCTGCAGTGCTTTCTTTGGATTTTCTGCTGTGCGCGTGAGTGAGCACGCTTGCCTCGCGTCTGCAGTGCCGGATTTGGACTTTTCGTGTGCGCGTGAATGAATGTTTGCCTCGTTTCTGCTGTGCACGCTTTGGGCTTTTCGTGCATGCGTGTGTGGAGGTCAGTGACGTGTATTGGGCACGATGCCGCGCACCTGCTGTGTCCGTCAGAAACTCCAGAAAACAGCCAACTGTGAGAAATCACGAGTTCCCTTCCGAACTACAGCGTCGAGAAGCATTTATTTATTTATTGACAATACCCCCAAGGGCCCTCGTGCGAGGATATTACATAGGGGGGGGGGGGATACAAACATAAAAATATGGCACAGGCACTTGAAACAAAATACATGTAATAATGAATTAAAACTAGTAATATGCACAAATAACACAACAAACAAAGCAGAATAAAATACTCAGTTAATGCACATAATACAAAAAAATACCAAATCTGTTAGTCCATGGTTTGCTTTAACGAATGCTGAAACGATTGTAGGTTAACCTCAGTAGCTATGTGTGATGGCAAGTTATTCCAATCTATTATAGTGCGAGGAATGAATGATTTCGCGTAGAGCAATGAACGGCATGTGATGCGTTTTATTTTGTTATCGTGGTCGCGGCGAGGAAAGACTGCAGGGTGAGGCAAAAAGAAGTCGTCGTGGAGGGTGGGATGGTGATACAGTTTGTGAAGTAAGGTTAGGTTGAAAAGGATGGCTGGAAAGGATGGAGAGTAAGGATGGCTGAAAATATCGCTCGCTAAGGACTGTCCGGAAAAGGAAGTAGGTGGGTGCCAAGCGACAGGTCTCTGGTATGTTCTTTGCATTTTACAGAGATAGACTACAAAAAGTAAGGCCAAGGAAGGTTCGTCTGTGAATGGTTCCTTCCTTTCTTGTATGACCATGCAATAAAAGTGTCAAGTACTTTGTAGTTTTCTCGGCTGCAGGTGGGCTTATGAAGTTCCACAACTTCAGCTATAATGATCGTTTTTTTATATAAATTGCAATAACTTGTGTATATAAGAGCGAAAATTCGACGTGACACAAAGCGGAAATTTACTGCGTGTGACCAGCTGTGCGTGTCCGTCTCATTCACCGTCTCCATGGGGTAGCGAGAAGTGAATAAAAATCAGGGAGCACTTTGACGATCTAAAGTGTGAAGAGGCGAAAGCCTTTAACCGCCTCTGTCGCTGCCCTCTGCTTGGCGACTGTTGAAGATCGTTTGGCGACTCTTGATCGCTTCCGTACGACATCGCGAGAGCGTTTCGTAGGGCGCGCGGGCTGCATCCTTCCTCGATCAACGTTCAGAGACCACCTGAGAGATCTCTGGGTGATACGACCATTGTGCAAATTTTTGACGTCAGTGCACATGCGCCGTTGTTAAACCACCTGAGGATTGCGCATGGGGCACTGCGCATGCGCAGTGTGCGCGTTTAGTGGGTATCATTAACTAATCATCATTACTGTTCGTACATCTACTACCACACCATTAACTATCATTACTGACTTTTCAAGTAACCATTATGACAGTGGCCGCATGGACGGACGGACACGCTGGCGAGTCATGAGCCATAAAGGCTTTCGCCTTAAAGATAGAGTGAAAGCTTCAGGCGCATTAACGCTACATCCTGAGGTAGAGCCGCTGGCCCGGTCGTGCATAGTATAGGCGGACAGCGTTCAGGCATACACTAGGAGTATTCCCACCTGCTGCGGTGATTTGTGGCATAATCGGCGCTTTCAATGACGACTGAAAAATGCAGTCTTTAATGAGGCACTAGGAAGCGCACTGTTTACGCCCTCAAACAGTGAGCAACGGGCGTGCCGACGCAGCTGCCGCGGCGTTTCCCTGCGAGCACTTGTCCCCGAGCAGTGGCGCCGCGGCGGGCGCACGGAGAACTAGGCCCAAGACGCCGTTTCTGTGCGACGTGGCGGGCCGCACCTCGCTTTGCACTTTGTATCTAGCGGCTTTGTATCTAGCGGCCGTGGCATAGCCTGTGTGCGTGTGCTCCCTCTCCCCTCCACCACCGCTCAACCGACGCGGCGTGCGCCGAGGGAATGAGTCATCCATGCCGGAGATTTCTCTGGAACATCCGAGTTGCTTCTACAGCTGACGTGGGGAAAAGGGCGTAGCCTTGCGTGCACTAAGATACGTCCCCCTCGCCCGTCGGCTGTGGCGCCGCGCCAGAACTAGCCAGAACCTTCGCGAAACGTCTCATGACTTTAACCAATGAGGACGCGCGGCCGGCGAGAGAAAGGAAGGCAAACTGCACGGAAGATGCTGCGTGTATGTGCGCGCCTACTCTGGCGCGTAGAACAAACAGACGTGGAAGCGAGCCTATAAAAGAAGGCGTTGACCGCTATCAGTCAGTCCGGACCGCCGTTTAAGCTTCATCGAAGCGCGCCCGTTCGACTCCCGGGAAAACACCACTCGGCCAGCATCGGACCAACGAGACAACTTTCGCCAGTCTGCGGGACGGCATCGTCGTGGAACTCTGGTCGTCGGACAGCCGCAGTGCCCGGTGAACAAATTGTGTTTTGTTTGTTTACCTCTCTCTCGTGTGTTAGTGCACTTTAGGTGCAATATTGCATATATATTGTATTCTCTCTCGAGTTTAACTTTGCACAAGTTGCATTGTTCTGTTAATCACTTTGTATGTGCTTGTACTAGTGATTGTGTAATCCTCTGTATCGTCTCTTTGCTGCATAAACTGTTTTGTTTGTGAACCTTTGGCTCCGACCCATTCTCTGGCTTGCGACCAGCGAAAGCTGGGCACCGAACGCCCAAAAACCTCTTGTCACTTGGTAGCTGGTCTCCGCTGAGCTTGCCACGCTGAGTCGAGGGCATCTCCTTTGAGTCCGAGACCGCTACCCCCACACACTCCAAGGGTGTCTGGGAGCTTCCCGCGTAAAAGTGCGCGAAGTGTGGGTGATAACCACTAACCTTGACGCATGAGTTGCCGTAAACAACTCCATAAGATTTCTTGACTCAGGCATTTACTTTCGTGTTAACCACGTGTTTTGGGCTTACGAATCACGAGGGGTAAACCAGTGCTCTCTTTTGGTTCAGCACTGTTCAAACTAGTGAAATGGGCTATTGCGAGCACTTGCTTTTGTAACGCCCTCGCGAAATCTTGTGAGCGCCGGCGGGAGTCAGCCTTCAATAGCCAGGTGGTGTTAAGCAAGTGGTGTTAAGCGTCTATAGTGCACGGTTTAATTTCATATATGTCTGGAAATATATCGTTATCTCTTTCGATGTCAACTCTTAACAGGACATTATGAAACTGCAATTTATACCGGGATTCCAGTATCCAAACACAAGACCAGGTATGAAGATATCCCAGAGATAAACGCCTACTGCAAGGTTTGTATACAAACCGGGCTGTTTGTTTAAATGTACGTTCGGTACGCCTAGCTCCTCTTTGGGCTTGTGGATCATATACTACATCGGCTTATCAAAACAATGTGCGTACGAGTAACGTGCACGCAAACGCTTCCGGTATGTCGGTGCAATTTTTTAAGCGGTCCCTTGAGAACGACTTCCGTCGTGATGCTGTGCAGACTATATTTTTAATGTCAAGGTTCCAGCTTTATGCAAAATCGATAATTATTCTCTAATATTCAACACATCACTACAGGACACATCAATTATATTCAATCTTGAATAAGGAGGAAAGCGGGAATTTTCCTCATATTACTGCCAATCTACGCATTTTCAGTTATTAAGGTCTACCTCCAATCAGTGGCGCCATTTATTATTGCTGATACGTCGTCATTTATCGAAGATTGACCCTCAATTGTAATTGTGTCATAGTTGAAACGCGATCGTCTGCAACAAAGCCGACTGCGGACAGTAGAGTCAATGGCATAGACTATGAGGTAAATTACAAAATTTGTCGAGCGACTTTTCCTCCAGAAGCACTTGAAACGGCACACGCTGTTTGCTACTTAAATTTGACTTTTTTTATATACTCACGTCGCTTCGCGAGGTGAGTGAAGACAATAGACAAGTCAGTTGCTGTATAAAATTGTCGCAAGCTTTCTCAATAAATTACAATAGAACCAAAGACCGAAAGATTAAGAAAATCAAGAATTTTTTTTCTCTGTGCCAACCTATGAGTAGCATCGCGATGACCTCGTTTCCACTGTGAATACAATGCACCACCTAAAATATACCCCGCCATAAACCATGTTGGCTGCTCGCTAAAAGGTTGTCCTTTTAAATATGAAAATCTGAAGGTAAAATGTTGCATGACCTTGTTGGCGCTGAACAACAGAAAAAATGTTTGCCAAATCTTCACACATTTATTCTCTCCAAATTCACAGATCATAGAAACAATGGCTGCTGTCCACTTGTTGGGAACCATCTTTCTGTATGGCTTGTATTAAATGTAATAAAAGCTATTTCGTGCACCATTCAACATAACAGTTATGAAATTATCTTGGAATGGCCTGCGGACCGTTGTATTTTTTCTGCCGAGAAGAGATGACGCTGCTCAGGTACCCTGTTCATCTTTTACGAGGTGATGTATAAATAAAGTTCTGCCTAAGTTTATACAACCTAGTCTCTTCTGTGCATGATAACTCTAAAAAATAGTTCTTGAAAGCCCATGCTAATACGCAGATGTACGTAACATTGTAATGATTTTGTTTAACCTTGCTCACGCTAGCTTTCTTCTCTGCTAGCGGCCTTGAGAAAATTTTAACTCGCTAGTTTGAAAATCCTCCTTCTTCACGTTACAAACTGAAAAATTGATGATTTTAATTTATTCTGCAGCCGTTACCAAACTGGAGATAATTTTGTGGACCCAGCCTTTAGCCAAGCTGTAGAGAAGTGTTTGTTGCGGCGTTTAAATTGTATTAAGCATGAAATGCTTTTAGCCCCCGTTGTCGGCAGTGTGGTGACGTCACGCCGAGACCTAGAGCCATCATCTGGGCACTGAAATCCACTCATCCGGGCACTGAAATCCACTCAAATCCACTCATCCGGGCACTGAATTCCAGTCATCCGGGCTCTGAAACGAGAACATCCGGGCACCGTACGAGACTTAACGAGATTTAACGAGACTCTCTAAGCCCTCCTACGCGACCGGCATGCAAGCACCGGTTGGTCTCCAAACGAGACAAAAAATAACTGCTGCCAGTGCCTTCTCAATGTTTATCAAGATATCAGTGGAGCTGTGGGTTTGATAATGCACGGAATTATAATTTCCGATTTCTAATAAGGCGTGCAAAAAGCACATAAATGCCACGTTACACTTCGTTGTCATACGTGATCCGGGGGAGAAGCGCTGCGTTCAAAGGGCAAGGCATCGCGCCGAACGGGTGGTGGCGTTCTCCCTTCCTGTACGGTGCGGTTCGGGTATCCACCGAGATGACATTAGGCCCGTAAACATTTCATGCTTACTCTACTCTCGTTTACGGGAGAGGCAGAGATTTTTATTTCAAGCGCGATCCACTGTTGGTATTGCTTAGTTTTCTAAACCTATTAGGTACATGCGTATGTACACTCTCATGAGCCATGTGCTTGAAATGCACTCAAAAACTTCAACATTTCAGTTCGAATCCTTTGACATATTCCAAAAAAGGTCCAGAATATCAGCATCACGGGAGTTATGAAATTAAATAATCTGTAGTCACGGAGCTTAGCCTCGTATCGTTTGGGAAGACTTTCAATGAAATGCACGTTATTACATGTTCAAGGTCCGACATCAGCAGTGCACGCAAATTCACAAAAAACTTCAGAAACAAAAATATTATTGAGGCACGAAGCAAGCCTCATCCTCGACAGACCACCTGAGCGCGCAAAAGATTGCAATCTATTTTAATTAATGTAAGGTCACCGTCCATGAAGTTATAGGTATACTGCTTGCAGTTGCTCGTGCAGTGATTCCAACGTATATGGGTCAGAGTTTCTTGGTAAATAGGCGTTCATATGACCTCACTGGTGCCACATTGTGGTATAGCTTGCAGCTTCAGCAGTGCTAGCCGAAGCAGGCGGCAATAGGCCGATTCATGCAGCCACTTCATTTAGACTGAGCCTGCAAGAAGACTACATTAAAAGCCTTGTATAAAGAAAAAAGCTAAGGTAAAGGATAGCACAAAAGCCCCAAAGCAGTAACCACTTTTCTACGCTCCTACAACGATGCACAAAAGCATGGCGCGAATATTTATTACATACGATGGCAACACAGCCTACATTTGTGGAGCATTGACACGTGTGTACCACGTGGACACCTTTTACGCGTGGGCGGTGTTTAGCGTGAACTTGGTATAATATCTTTATCGGCGGTGCTTTCATAGTCTCAGTGACGATAGAATGGTGTGTGCCGTGTTGTGCAGCGGGCTATCAAATTGACCGCTCTCCTTTAGGACACTGCAGACGCTTCAATGGCGCACAGAACATGGTTTGAAAGAAAAACTACCCTCGAGTTACTAAAGACGCAGCGATATTGTTGATTAGGAGAGGATAATCAAGTTTCACCAGGAAATATGTCACGTAAGTAATGTAAGTTTATCATCTGTCCGGCGTTTTTATCACCATATGGCTTACTTAACTTTGATGTATTCTAAAGGATTGTGAGCGCAGTAAGCAGCTAAGATTTAGCAGTACACTCTTTATCAGACTAATGAGATCACAATTAAGTAAGGTCGTTTTGTGAACAGACTTTGTTAAAGGACTTTGTACCATGAAAATGTTTTTTTTTAAATGCGTTCACAATTAGAGCATTTTGTGAAAAACCCTTCTGTAAAATTTAAAAAAAAACGCATCAACCCAGCTCTTTGGCGAACCACTCTAGCCGATGCATCCTTGTTCTGATCTGAGGATACACGAGGTCGAGCACCTCGCCGGTTCATGAGCCTTGATATCACTGGTGCATTTTAAATTGGCTACAAAATAGAAGCTTCGAGTAATAAATGAAGCATCTGAGACGGAAATGGCTCTTTTTATGTGTTCTATTCATTTAATCCCCCCACCCCTCCCCAAACAAAATCAAAAGCTCCTCATACACACGCCGCTGACATTATTAATTACCCTACACACACGAGTCGAAAAATATAAGCTTGTTAAAAGGGCTTGTATAATTTTCCCGGCGATCAAGAATGTCACGCTAAATCACTGCTTCGTTAATGAGCTAGTGGCGCATAAATTTGGGAAAGCAGAAATTAGCTTGGTTTTTGACCGTGCCTGCATTCGGTGCTAATGAGCAGTTGTCATTTAAATCTTGGAAGTCTTCTGATTTACATAAACTGACTGGTAGGTCACCAGCCTATAGTTTTTATCTAGTTATCTTGCAGTGAAGTAATGATACGATAAATGCCAGCATACAAATATATTACAAGGAATGCTGAACTAGTTGGGACTGAGCCGAACATAGTGAATATGAAGTCAAGTCCAAAGAAGTTTTTTTTTAACAAAAACGCCCGATGCTGGCATTTTTATGAACATTCTTAAGTCCTTTTATAACAGTTTAAATACCGCTGAGCTTTTGTTGCTACTTTTGTTGCTGAATTCAAGGCTCAAGTCTATATAAAACTTCCTCGAGAGGTTCTTCTTCCACAGGTACCTTTGTCTTTTTGTATGAAATCTCCATGATCCGCCGAATGTCTATCTTGGCTCTATTACTGATTTTGTCCGGGACATTTCTCCACGTCGATGGCAATATCTCCCGTAAGTTTTTTTTTGCTTCACAAAACGAAATTTTGCTTCAGATAGCCCTTACAAGTAAAAAGTAAAAATATCAACTTTATTTTGCTGGAACTAATATCCAGCATGAGTGCTCTTCCAATTTTGCGAGCAGAATCCAACCCGGTTGCGGCCTTTTTCCTTACCGGCGGATACCCTGTATTACTAAACACACAACACCCAACTGCTATTTGAATAATATATCTCACGCAAACCTGCCTGTTAACTCTGTGAATGTAATATTCTCATGCTTGTAGTTACGCTCAGGCCTTCTTTTTGAATTGTAATACCTGGAATTCATCAGTAAGCTGTAAAACGGAAAGTAATAAACCTCATATATCAATGTGGTGTCCAGTGCCAACGCTGGTAGAAAGACATGTTAATTTTTTATAAAATACACATCAAGTTTTCCAGCAATGTCTCGGTCGACTAGTAAGGTGAACTTTCACCAGATCTACAGGTATTCAAGCGGCGCGCGTAGATAATTAGGGTGCAAAATTCTATTCCTAAACGATTTTATCAAAACGCTGTAGGGATGCAAAAGAAGAGCCTAAGCTAATCCAGTATACTTCGTCTCTTATTGTATCGCAAGGTTGTTTAAGAGTCTGAGAACACTAGTGGTCGGCGTCACTACAAAGAAAATATTCCAATCATATTCGCTTCACGCAGGCTGTGGATATGGACCAAGCCTGAGTTGCCAATACCCTCGTAGAAAGTACGGTTTTTTTCATTGCATGCACATTTTTGCTTCGAAAATTACCTGCGGTGTTTACTGCTCTAAGGAAAGGTGCGATGCACTCAGGGAACTTCGGACAAACTATTCAGTAATAACTTTGCTGAAGAAATATCCTTACCACATGCTTATTTGTTCTACACAACATGTTCTGCTGGAGAGAACGTGATAGCTAGATCTCATCCACTGGTTGCTCAAAGAATCAAAGCGCAATGATCAATTGCAAATTGACCATGACATAACGCACTGAAAACTCTTTGGAATAACTCTGAGGTTCCTATCTGCAAAATACTAGTTAAATTCTTACAATCTCCACTCTAGTTCTCTTAGCCGCTCAGTAAGGACTCATAACTGCCGGCATTCTAAGCAGAAGTTCTTGATTCTGTATTTATGCGGTCAGATCAGTCTATTTCACATTTAGTGCGTTTATATATCAGTGCTTGCAGTAAACGTATATGGAGTTAAATGTTGTGCGCATTAAACACATCCCGCGTGTATTCTGGCCATAACAATGAATTACCTGTCAGCACGTCATTTCGCAGTGAGGAGACTCTATTTATGCCTCAATTTCAACCATCATTTCTCTATTCGAGCTTTTTTTGTTTTCACGTATGGGCAACTTAGCTTTGTTAAGTTTCGAACAGCTTGATGTCAGATTGTTATAGGAAATAAAAAAGTGCTCTTTTGTATATTTTTAGCTAGATGATCAAATACTATTACCCGTGATATGTATCCGGGGGCCTTTCCTTCAAATGATACAAGGTTTTTATTGTCGGAGTGCGATGAGAATGCTGGTTTAGTGCAGTGTGCCCGTGTTAATAGTCAGCGATGAAGGAGGCCTACGAAAAAGCGTCTTCAAGCAGGTATTTGTTTTGTTCTCTGATTTTTATGTATAGTTGGAAATCAGCGTGGAAAGAAAAGTCTGCAAAATCAGAAAATATGAAATATAAGCTAAAATACAGTTAATTCACTATTCTTATGTACCCATCTGGGCTTGAAGCCTATGATGCTCTTTAAAGAAAATGAGAGAAAAAACTCAAGATAGGGTGCATTTCACGATAAGCACGTTTATTGAAAAAAGACTATCTGCTCCGATAGACAAGTTTTATGTCAGAAAAGTCCAAGAACTGAAATTCAGGAATCTTGTTTGCGCGCTGCCTTTTGAAACAAGAATAATGTCAATGTTTTACCTTTACGTCGCGAATCTTCGAGGCTATATAATACCATCGCGCAATTTAAAGATTGTAGTTAGAAGGAACACAATGCTCTTCATGACTAGGGGAAATGTTTCTATTTTTAACCTGAGTTTTATCCAAATAAATATATCCTTCCCTGCCGAAGAAGCTTCAACGAGGCCATAAAAACAAGGAATCGATATTTGATAGTACAAATAAGTCAAGGTTGGATGGAGCAGTGCTCAGTGTCACTTAAAAATTGCGAATGCTCTCAACCAGTTACCCAGTGTAGATCAGTGCCAGTGTTCATAGGAAGAATTATAAGTGAGAAATTTTTTATTCCAGTGTGCCGATGTCTTCCAGACGCGGGACTCTTCAGCTACACAAGATATCAGCGTTTCTACTTCAACCAAACAACTAAGAGGTGTATGATATTTACATGGTACGATAGCGGTGGCAATTGCAACAATTTCGAGACCGCAAAGGACTGCCGAAACGCTTGTCTAAACATAAAACTGGTACGAAAAACTGGCAGAACGCAAAAACCGAAACAATAAACTGTTCCTTGTGGCAGACACAAAATGCTTTTGCCGTCATCATGCAGCGAAACGCAAAAGTTTTTTTTAAGTTTTTATCGCGCCCTGGAATATAGGCCGAACCCAACGTCATCTATTAGCATAGCAAGGGTGGAAGCATTTTGAGGTTAATCGCCAGGATGCCACGCCGTGAAAACGTTCCTGTGAAAATGTACGCTGAGAAGTAGCAATAGCGTGTCCATTCTTTCTTTTTTTCATTATTTTTTTTTAATTTCGCACTTGAACGGGCTGTGTCCCGCTTAATGATCTCTCATACCTAAATCGCTATCAGATTCACAGTGCTGCTGGTGTTTTGAGCCAAAATGGAAAGGACACTGTTGCTTTTGAATTCTCGTATTAAGGGTCTTTAATTTGGGATTCGGATTTCATACATCTTCTAACTTTCCATTTAATATTCGTTTGTGAGAGCAGCAATTGTGTTTTATTATTCAAGGTCAGCGAATGAAAGGAAAGCAGGAGAAGTCGTTAACGAGAATCAGTTGGCACATATTTACGTGTTTTAAGGAAAAGGGTCAAAGTAAAAATTGGAGGGGGCACTTAAGTTACGCCTTAAAGGTATGATGCAAAAGATTTAATGGGTTAATGCCCAAATATGCGGAATTCATCACTCATACTTTGCTTCATACTTTCATACTCTTCTACTTTGAATTCATACTTTGCTTTCACAGATGCCAGGGAGTTGTCCTATCCCTCTTGGCGCGGTGGTGCTGTGGTTAATCGATGCACCCTTTCCGGGCAATGGGGTTTTGTTACCGATGGGTTTTGTTACGTGTTGCTCTTCCCAGGCAACCATTGGCGATCAATCATTAATTTCACTGCCATCTGCCACAGTGGCTTGCTTGCTCCCAATATGATGAGCAGGTTGTGATGGCGCCACAAAGTCGCTTGACCTAGTGCCTAACGTAGTTGGTCCTAAGGGGACTTTTCGCTCTCAACGCCGACGACGACGGTACCGGATTTGTTGCCGAACGGAAACCTTAGCGCTATCACCTTGAAACGATTGTGCCAGTGCAGGTGAGAACCCGCTAAGAATTCAGGCTTCCTAAGCTAAATCCTACTGAGAGTAGTCCAACCTCGCCGGTGGCAGCATCCGTAACTCGAACATAGCAACTCAATGGCTTGTGCTTTTTGTGCTTATTAACTCTACACCCAGGCACACTCGGATCGGTTGCTGGGTCGTCCCACATCGAGCGCGAAATTCTGTCTTGTCTACTTCTGGTGGTCACAATCTCGCGCTCTTTTTGCCACAGAAGCACATCATCTCGCAGCCTCTCTGCGCCCGCAAAACAGATGCACGCCTTCCAGACAAGGAACGCAGTCCCTCGAGGCAATGCCTCTGATAAACGGGAATGGTACTCTCGCAGAAATTCTTGAAATGGCCAATTCCTTCTATCTTCGAGGGCTGTACAACGGCTGAAAAATGAATAGTTTTTACAGCAAAACCGAATGACTGCTTGTTATACAAGCTGCACAGGCGCGAAAATTATCTTTTTTTTTTCTATTGGGAAACTCAGTGCATAGTCTACAACTAAAAGACAGGGTATATGTAAACCGAAGCGTATGCTTCGGTCACGGGGCGGCCCCGCGTACTGAAAAAGCAGTAGGCCCCATGGTCACGTATAAAAAACTTCTGCCCTTCCGATAGTGTACGGCGGCGCGCAAAATGCTTATGCTACACATTAGACTACTTATAAAAGGAAGTATCGGCTTCTATAGTATACGGCAGCACGGTGTGCGAGAAAAATCTTATTTGGACGCAGTCACGCATGGCAATCACCTCAGATGCCCGAAATATGAGTTTTAATTTAAATCCTTCATCAGCTGCTTATCAGACCAGGGTGCCGGCTGGCAAGGAAGAACTAGAATAATGATTTCCTTTGCTTTGTTTGGACATACTATTTCTCTTCATGGTCTGAAAACAGTACCAAACACAGCTCCTCAATATCTTCGAAGCACCGAGTCATAGAACTCTCATGGAACATGTAAAAATATTGTGTAATCAGCAGGCTCTGACACCACCCATTCCTTTTTGCAGAGTGAGACATGAAACTGAAGGTTTGGGACACGTGTCACGTTGTTCTAAAAACGTTCCTAGTGAACGTTGCGTCCTGAGAGTTCATCGTAAAACATGATGCTGGATTGCAGTCGCTTAGTTCCCCCAACTGGCTATAATACCGGCAGCTTAATAGTGCTTAAATATTTCTGAAAGTGATAGTGAAACTTGGAGCGCTCGTATTGCTTCCACATAATGCCAGAGACATCAATCTTGTCAGTATCCTCAACGCTGCCCTTTGTAACTGATCTTCATGCATCGGATTTCATGCAGAAAAACCTCGCAAGAACAAATTCTTCTTTCGTAGCATCAACAGTTTCCATCTGCAACTCAGTCTAGAAGTGAACAACATCCACATCATCGGAACCTCACATTTTAGTGCCAGGATTACTCCACATAACGCACTGCATTTAAAATCACAATCATATAAGGATTTATTGCTTTTCACAGTAGAACACATCATGAGCAAATATATATAGAGGCTCGTGGTCAAAGACTTTACTTGGTACCTTCGTCACTTAAAGAAATCCTCTTGACGACGTTTCCTGTTTAACTGGCAGTGGCCAGCAGTGACAGATTTTTGGGAAACAGCTGTTCGCACCGACTTACCAACCAGCGTTTCAGCGACTTCGCGTTCAAGTGAAAGCTCCTGGAGAGTCTATAGTAGCTTTCTGTTATATTTATTCTTTTGATTTTGCGCTGTCTTTTCTGGATTTGCCTGGGGTAAGGGCAGAGTCGTTAGGAACCATTCGGGCTGAAAAACTAGCTGATGTAAATTTTACTCCCCCGGCTTTGCGCTCGGATTTATCTACCACGGTCTTTTTAGTTTCTTTGGTGCTTGTCTCGGCGCGTGGATTGTGTGTCAGAAGAAAAAAATTGTTTTTTTACTCATGGTGATGGCTGTGGGCGGAAACACTCGTACGCCGGCGAAAGCATTGGCCGTTGATTGACTGTAGACATCATTCAGTCGTGCACTGTGAAGGGCTCACAACAGAAAGGCCAGATACTCGTTTCTGAGATTATGTTCTTTATTTGTGGAAGCCGATGTGCGAACCGATCAAAATATTTCTCCAGCATTTAAAGTGAAAACGGGCTTCCCTCTGTAGTTGACGGACCAGTCATTGCAAGGAGGAGTGAAGACAGGTTTTGGCGCTCCATATACCGATACAACAAACGGTTGCAGCCTGTGGCTTCACGGCGAGGGAAATGTCGGCAGGATGATAAAACTCCCTTTCCGACTGCGAATGGTGACGCTTGCGTAGCTTTGAGGATTATCTAGGATTAAACAAATGGGCTCTTTTTTTGAGGTTTGCATGCCTTGCAATACGCTGTAATGGAGGTAGACACATCGGCCGTGACATTCATTCTGACTTGTCTTCCAAACCCAGCGATCCAGCTGAAGCAGTATTAAAAAGAAAATTTTGATTGTCACCTGTACAAAAACTTACACCGGAGAGAAGGCATTCCCTACTGTATTAACTATGCACAAGAGGAGCACCAACTCACCGGGTACTGCTGGCATGACGCATAAGATTTGCTCATCTTCATGCTCTTCAACAGCATTTCATGATTCTCTAGGGAACTGCGTCAACTGTTCCATTCCTACAATTGTCCTAAAGTTCCCGGCTATCCGTTTTATTGCTGCCTTATTTAGCGTCCTGTAGCAGTCAGCATTCATGTTCTAGTTTGAACATCAATTTTCCATTTTTACTTCGTTTGCTCTCTTTTTTCCTGCCTTTCGTAATTTTTTTAAATTTGTTTTTGTGTACTTTAGGAGTACACATCGCCTTTCATTATAGGTGCAATGTTTATTCAACGTATTAATCGTTGAATTCACGTTTGTGCGAACTCTATTTTTCAATATACTGAGCCGCTGCTATTATTTTTTTCGAAACTTATGCGATTTCCACAAAGTACCAGGCTCCGCTGAGTGCCTAAAGCGTACACGCTGTTACGACTCAAGGTAGCAGCATCCCAACGCTGCCACCAGTTGGTACGGCTCGAGGTAGCGTGGCCAGTTGTTACGACACCAAGGGGGACTCGCACAGGATGAGGAACGGTCTGAACTTCCGAGTTGGAGATTACAAAAACAAGCAGATTTAATGGCAAGAAACTGAGACACTTATTTACAAAAATTTACAAAGGAAGAACAAGGAATCAAACGTTAAGAGTTCATAGCGTCGAGCGTCTGGAGGAGCCTGATACCCAAGGCTCAGAGCCACTGGATGAACCTATTACCGAAGGTCCAGAACCACACTGGATGAACCTATTACCGAAGGTCCAGAGTCACACTGGATGAACCTATTACCGAAGGTCCAGAGCGTTCGTACCCACTTTGGTCGCAGGTTATATAGCCCAAGGCTCCGCCCTTTCACCAGGCGACAATCCATCGCGACACAAAAGATCGGCACTAGCACCGCCATCGAAGACCTGTTGAGCCCCCTCACTAGGCGGTAACTCATCGTGGCACAAAAGATCGCCACCACACGTCACAGACGAAGCTCGCCAAGACACCTGTTGAGAGCCCGCACGTGGGAACTGGCGAGGAAGATGCTAAGTCCGCATTCCTATAGCATTGTGTCCTGTTGACGTCACAGCCGCAGCTGCGCAGGCTTCCTCTGATTCGTTCCGGGTTTTTTTTTTAAGACGAGGGACAACCTTTCTTCTCCTGTCGTCGGTTGCTTCTCGAAGGGGACGTCGTTTTCGCCGAGCCGAGTGTGGGAAGAGCCTCATCGGCCACTTCCCAGAAAGTCGCCGTTTTCTGTGAGGTCATCGTGGGGTCAAATGAAGCCAAACGACCCGTCAAAATTGCTGCTACGTTGAATCTCCCTCCGTTTCATCTCGGGTCTCAAGATGGGTCGTAACAATGCACAAAAAGAGAAAAACGGTAGCAGTGTCTTCCTAACGTCTCCTGTTGCTACCCAACTGACCTCACTAGTCTATAATTGATTGCACCGCTAAGAAGAGAGTACCTGCTCTCATCAACGCCTGAATGCTTTAGCTCAAACCAGTGTTGAAGGAAATGCCGCTCTTAGCGATGGCTATCGATGGCACTAGGGTGCGGCTTCCAAAAAAAAAAAAACACAGCGAGCAGTATAGGTGAATAGGTTTTTGAAAAATAGGAAAGTGACGAATATTATTTGTACTTCTCCCCCTCGTGCTTAACGTTAAAGGGGTTGTGAAAAAAAAATGAAGCTGCCCGATTTTAATTTTTGCTGCTTCCATAAACATTAGACATGCTAATTCCGAAATATTTCGACTCAATTTTGAGTCTGCATTTTATAAAGCCCGTTCGAAATCGCTGCCTTTTTGAGCTCATGAAACGACCATGCGCCGCCGTCGGCTGGCACACGCACTACTCGACTACGTCATTTTAAGATCTTCAGAAACGTAGAGATATCTTCAACTTTCTTTTGCCCTAAATAATAGCTTTATGAGAAATTCAGAAAGTGAAACAAGGTTTTCCAATTATTTGCACGCGTAATAGCACTCTGTTAAACTGCAGCGCGTGGTCATACATCAATCACTGACCTGGGACCAGTTTCGGTTTCGGTTCTGCTTCTCCATCCTCCTTGGCTTCAGTATCAGCGGCTCGACATAGCCTTGCTTACGTGAACCTATCTAGGTGGTGTTCCTTGACAGCGGTGGTTTGAGTCAGAGAATCGAGCTGAGCAAGGCCAGCCCATCTCGACGACTCATTCTTTACATGAACTTTTTTTTTTTTTTTTATTCGAGCTGTTTGCCATCAGGCATAATGAAAAAGGAAAGAGAGTTATAAAAAGGAGTGCAAACAAACCTCGCTTAAAAAGCGGCACAAGTTCGTGATATAGCGATTATCTAGAGTCCACTTGGTATAGTCGTCTGCAACGTCCCATCGCAGGCCAACCTTTCTTAATAAACGTCGTCTCACGGAAGCTGTAGCCGGGCAAGTCCACAGCAAGTGTTTTTCATCACACAGGTCGGGCGCAGCACCACAATGGGGACACTTGTCTGTCACTTCGTAACGTTTGTCACGCCACCGATGACGCACACAAGGAGTCAGAGCCGCTCCTGCCCGAATCCGGCGCACAGATACCTCCTCCTCCCGAGTGAGACTCCGGGGGAGAGGGTACGAACACGGAGGAATTAGAGCGCGTGTTCGCTGACGCAAAGACTGTTTCTCGGAAACATGGGACAGGAACGGATCTGAGGGAAGAGGGGAAGGTGGCGGGATATCGGATGTGTCAAGGTGTGTCATTGCATCCACATGAATATTATGCGGATCCTGGGCATGCCCGCGAATCCAGTGTATACGCACAGGACAGGGGTATTTTGTGCAAAGTTGGTGAATGGATTGTGTAACTTGGAATGTGCGCCGGACAGCCTTAAGCTGTTTAAGGGCGGCAAGGGAGTCGGTGTAAATGTGTACAATATTGAAAGTAGGTACGAGTGGAAGGGATGCAATGGCATTGTGTATCGCCTGAAGCTCCAAGGCCAGGGGGGAGCAAGTATCCGAGCTATATGTAGCGCGGGAGTTGAGATGAGGATGTGAGGGACTGTAAACTGCAGTAACTCCCTGCACTGCTGTGTGTGATGCATCGGTGTATATTATGCACCCTGAAGGAAGATGGGCGGCTGATATCGGCGTCGAAGCAGAGGGGCGATTGTCTGTGAGCTGACAGTATGACCAAGGGGGAAGAGTCTGTAAACGATGAAGCTGAAGCGACATCTTGCGTGCTCTGTTTGCCTCACGCTGGTCGATAAGTTCACTCAATGTATTAAGTTGAGCGTACTCTTGGAGAATGGGTATGGGTGTGATACGCGGAAGATAAGTTATGGCGCGCATAGCCTCCCGATTGATTGATTCAAGGGAGTCCCACTGTCGTCGGGTGAGGCGATGAAATTGCGCTTGGTACACAATCCGCGGCTGAAGGATGGAGCGCACGAGCTGACGGGCAGTATCAAAACGCGCTCCGCCAGAGCGCATAGCTATGCGTCGAATCAGACCGAGAGTAGCGTGAGCCGATTTACGGGTCGCGTTTAGCCACGGAGTCCCAGTCCCAGATGCATGAAGTAGAAGACCTAGAACACGCACACTTTCAACTTGAGGAATTGGAGAATTGTCTACCGTAAAGGTAAAAGGTGCTGCTTTCCGTAAGCCACTTCTGTTGCCAATTCGAATGAAACAAGATTTATTACACGAGAGGGTCAGACCCAAAGGGGGTAGTCGTGATGTTAAGGCATCCAGCGCTTGCTGAAGCGCCGACTGTTGCACAGACGCATCTGGATTACAGGACCACAAGGTTATGTCGTCGGCGTACGCAAGGACGCGCACAGAAGGAATTTTCTCTAGGGCTCGGACAAGAGGTATAAAAGTTACATTAAATAATGTGGGGGCGAGGACGGAGCCCTGGGGTACACCGCGGTTGGAGGTAAAGTGACCAAAAGGCTTCCCATGGATACGTACACTGAAGGTTCTGTTTGTTAAAAATGAGTGAATTGAAAGGAGAAAGCGATGCGGGAGACCGAGATCTTGAAGGGTGCCAAGAATAGAAGAGTGTAGGACGTTGTCATATGCCTTTGTGATGTCACTCGCGATCACCGTGCGAACAAGATGACTATGGGGAGAATGGTTTAGTACGTCCGCAGCCAAAACAGCCAGACCGTCTTCTGTTCCAATGTGAGGGCGGAACCCAATTTGAGATTCTGGATAACAATCATTCGATTCCAGCCACCACGACAAGCGAGCTGCTAGAATGTGTTCATAAAGCTTGCAGATAGTAGGCGTAAGTGAAATAGGGCGGAGGGCCGAAAGAGAAACCGGCGGCTGACCTGATTTGGGGATTGGGACAACGATTGAATGTTTCCACTCTGCAGGAATAACTCCAGAATGCCACACCTCATTGAATGTATCAAGGAGGGAATGTTGAGCAGGTCCTTCCAAGTTGCGAAACAACGAGTTAGGTACACCGTCATGCCCGGGAGCAGTGCTTGTTTTGAGGCGATCTATGGAGGCCAGCAATTCTGCCATGGTAAAATCTGAAGTAACCTCATCAGGGGGCTCAGAAATCGATAATATGGGAGAAGGGGTAGGGAGGCAGTCATGATGTGGGAAAAACTGACGGGCTGCTTGTTGTGCAAATGAAGTTTCATCCACATTCAGAGCCAAGCGAATGCTCTTGGTATAATCAGCTACTTGAGAAGTGCGTTCCATGGCGTGAAATACCCGCCAAAGATGTCTATTACCCTGTGTAGAGGAGAGGCGGGCACACCATGCAGCCCAGCGTTGTCTGCTAAGTCGCTTTGAGTAGCGCCGCGCACGTGCAGTAGCCCGATGAAGAGCTGGAAGAGCTGAAGGGTCGTCGGGATTACGAGAAGCATAATGATCCGCCCTGCGACGAAGAGCCCAGAGATTAAGGAGATGCATGTCTGGGTTCGGATCATCCTCATTTACAGTAGTGGCGAATGTATGAGTGGACAAAACAGCTGAGAGGGTAGACAGAACAGTAGATGGGTTCAGCGTAGACAACCTATTATCTGCGCGTACGGAATCCCATGATGTAAAGCGCACGCTGCGGCGTATTTTCCGGAGACGCGAAGTTGTGATGGAGATTAAAATAGGGCTGTGATCACTGCCCCAAGTGTCTGGTTCAACATTCCAACGAGGGTAGCCGGGCCCTAACCACCAAGACAAATCAGGCGAATACGGACCACCCCGAGGGCGCGTTGAAGTTTGCGGTTGATTTAGTAGTTGAAATGAATGATCTAGAAAGGTGCCATGAATGTGAGCACCCCGGGAGGAATCCAAAGGGTAGCCCCACGATGTGTGAGCGCCGTTGAAATCTCCGCCAACTAAAATAGGGGTGCCCGAGTAGTTATTACGGAGAAAACGAATCCAACCTAGGTTGGGAGACACTGTTCCCGGACGACCATAGAAAGATACAAGTATCAGTGGTGTATGTGCAGGTTTTACGAGAAGGCCAACGACCTCCTGGCGAGTGTTGCACCACCGTGAAAGATCGATCGGTGTATGGGGAACCGAACGATGAACATAAATTGCAGATTTACCGGGATGGAGGGAGGAAGCGATGCAGCGGCGATCAGGGATGGAAGGAGAATGGTACGCGCAGAAACCAGAGAGGCGAGGAAGGGAATTGTGCTCTTGAAGAAGGAAGGCCCAGGCCTTGAGTTTGCCGTCACGCAGGCGGATGTTCACTTCAGATGACTTATTGGCAAAGCCACGGCAGTTCCATTGCACCACCAGAGATGATGCACTAGCCATGGCGAGGCCGAAGAGCTTCAACGATCAGGGTGGTCAACTGCTGCATGAGTGCCATTATTTTCTCCACTGCCGGGGAGTGCACATTAGATGGGACCTCGGCGCCGTTATGTGGCTCAGTGCTGTTTGGAGATGAGTCGTGAGGAGGTAGCTCGTTCGCTATGTTTCTTCGAGATGGCTGTGAGCGCCGCTGTTCTCGACGCTTAGTGAGATCCTCTAAGTGGCGACGAGCCTCTGCGATGGCATTGTCGAGAGCGGTGTCTTCATCTGTGGTGTCCGTGGCTTTACGTGTTGATGTGGGCTTCCTTCCTCGACGGTGAACAGCTTGTGCGTAGGAAAGTGGCTGAGTGGAAAGTGGCTGCTTCTAGACGCTCATCTACGAATTGCGAAGTCCGCGTGCGCTCTACGTCTGGGGTATGTGAGGGCAGGATGTTCGAGGTTGAGCTTCTGGCTGTAAATATCGGAAAAAACTGGAAACCCTTCTTTCCGCGGTTTAGAGAAACATGACGTGCCGTTTGCCTCCTCGTAGTTTATGCTGATAATATTATCTAAAAACGTTGAGCTGGGAGTAGCAGACGACGCGCTCATCCTAAAGCGACCGCAGCGCCACCGCCTAGACGGCGATCGCGTGGGGCCGCTCTGCTCTCTGGCTCGCCGGCACAGTATCCCAACTGTCTTTATCTAGAAACGTTGGGCTAGACTAGGCGCGGTAAGCTTCGCCTGGTCAGCCTGGCTCAACCTCTCAGCTGCGTCGGTGTTGCGCACATCGTAGCAGTTGTCAGTGCAGCGTTTTCTCATGCGAGATGCCTCCACCAGCAAGAAAGAAGACCGAGCGTTGGTGCTTTGTGCCTGGGTGTGACACGGGATACAGGAAAACGTCTGAGAAAGTCTCTTTGTTCCGCGCCCCTGCCTGCCAAGAAATGTTGGCCAAGTGGTCTCGAGCGATCCCACGGGCCGACAAGGCGTTGGAGGAGAATTCTGCAGTTTGCGAAAGACACTTCGACTCACGGTACGTAGCCAACATTTTTAGCTGGGCTTGTGGGTGAGACTTATTGGAATGTAGAAAGCGTCTAGAATAAACAGAAGTGTGACACGTGTTATCGGCGTGCTGTGTGACGGTACATAACGCATTGCACGACATTCTCGCAGCATGCCCATCCTGCTCTTTAACGCTAGCTCAAACTGATCACCATGGTCTGTTCTTTCTGTTGCCTCTAGGTTTATCGTTCGTGACTTCAAGCACATTATTAATGGAGCTGAGGTCTTGATACCGCGCTCCATTCCTGCCCTCTCAGAAGACGCAGTACCTACTGTATTTCCTACCCTACCGAAATACATACAGTTTCCCCCCTCATTTGTAAATAAATGTTTTCATGACCAGATATGTGTTGCTTCATTGTATACAATCGTCGGAGATTGCTTACGTGAGCGTCAAGCTGGCATACATGCTACAGGTTCACAATCGGGGACATATGGTTTGCGCGTTGGGGCGCCTTCAGCCAACGCGACTGCAGTTTCGAGGTCCTACGGCACGCATTACAACCTGCTCTTCTCGCCGTAGTGGCTGCGTTTCGATGGCGGCGCAACGCAGAGAGTCAGTGCACGTTAAAGAAACCCAAGTGGTTGAAATTATCCTGAAACCTTCCACTACGGCGTCCCTCGCATCCTGGGCAGCGTCTCGAAATGTGCACGCACAAAACGCGCTTCAGTACACCTATGCAATGCAGACTGGGCTTGTGAAGCAGCATATTCCACGGGAATAATGATGCGAGTTGACGAAACATTATTTTATGGTAAAGATTCATTCTTTGACACTCACAAAAAACGCGCTGTAAGCGAAATAAGCCCATTTTCGCCTCGGTGCTAGAAATTTAGCCTACGCTGGGGTGGCTACCTACGCGATGCGCACATTTCGGCTGCTCACCTTACCGCGCCTCTGCCGTCAGCGCCGCCACACGGCATCGGTGCGCGGCGGGGCCAAGCTTCTCCGGCCGGTTTTCACACCTTCCCAGTCTAGCCACCCTAACGGTGCCACATTGGAGTCAATATACGTGCTGTAACCTCGGTCAACTATGGCTAAACAGGCCTCGCTAAGCCGCCATGTTGTGTTGACGACAGAAGCCTCTGATTGGCTTCTTAAAATGACGTTTGCTGAGAGTTGAGGGGGACGCGCGATGGGAAACCGAAATTTAGTTTTTTTCGCTATGCAATCAACCCAGACGATGAAACGAACCAAAGTATACTGTAGAATGAAGGGTCAGAATTCCAAATACACACGTCGTTCAAAATTTTCGGAAAACGTTTCACGACCCCTTTAAAGAACAACAGGCTACTTAGCTGCGCTTTGTTATCGACCTCTTTGTCGTTTCTTCCCACGAAAAACTTCCACAATAAAGAGTGCTGGTGTTGAGAGCAACTATATTCTGAAAAAAACTGTTTTAAGCGGCGCTACCCTTGCTAGTCGATTTGACGTGCTTGACGTGCCTGAAGAAACTATTATTGTCAGTAGGTATAAGCCAACAAGCATAGAAGGGTGGCTGAATGATTTTATTTTGTTTTTTAAAGTGGGATATTTATTATATTGGTTATAAAATGAAATCATACAGATAGAGCTATTTAATACTCAATTGTTTCTTGGATTATATGTCACAAGGAGAGATTCCAATCGCCCGTTTCCGTAGTGCATGCGTCGGCTATGGACTTAATAGCTTTTGAAGACTAAAACGCCTTTTATCAAGGGCGGTCAAATACCTCTTTTGTCATATCCTATAGCTGACATGCTCAGGGAAATCCAGAAGCAGATGAGGTACATCAAGATTGCGATAAAAGAAGAAGGCAATTATTCTTAGCCCCTTATACTCTTTTTTGTTGCGAAAACAACACTAGGCTAATGGCTTAGCGATTTCGCGGAGCTCTGGAAAGGCCAAACTGTGAATGCGCGAGGAGCCGGTGACGTCACACGGAGCACAGCTGGCGCGCCGGGGCAGCCGCTGGAGTCGCGCCGTGCGCTCTCCATCGCCTCGCCGCCAGTCTCTCTCTCTCTGTCTCTCTCCCTCTCTGATGCACAGTAGCGATTGCGCATCGCCATCTGCGTGGTTTGTGGTGTACATGAAATTGGCAGTGGCTTAGCTCTGCTATGACAGGTTATGCGTAGCGTTAGGTGAGGGTGAGGTGTCCACATCTCGGTGGGCACCTGAACCAGAGGGAAGGCGCATAACTGCCCTCTAGGAGCAGCGGATAACCCAATCACGCTTTAAGCTAAGTGGTGGTAGTGACAGGTGTGCGCTGCATGCGTTGGCATTGACAACGTTGTGCCAGAAACGCGGCGCTGAAGCCATAGGCCGACGGCGTTCGTTGCGTTCATTGGCATTGGCATGACCACATTTTGCACTCCGATCATTTTAAGGAAAGGAAGCGCGCATAATGGCTGCCAGCGTCAGTGGACGCCTGAATCGTGCTTATAGGTATGTGGGGTGATGAGAGAGATATGTGAGCTGTAGGCATTAACACGGTTGTGCCAGAAACGCGGAGCGATGGCGGCGAAACGCAAAAGGCGCCCGTGTGCTGTGCGATGTCAGTGCGCATTAAAGATCCTCAGGTGGTTGAAATTATTCCGGAGACCTCCTCTACGGCACCTCTTTCCCGCTTTCTTCTTTCACTCCACCATCCTTCCTTCCCTTACGGCGCGGTTCAGGTGTCCGCCGAGATATGTGAGACAGATACTCTGCCATTTCCTTCCCTCAAAAACCAAACCAACCAAGCCATAGGCCATTGGCCTTCATTGTATTCGTTGGCGTTGTCAATGTTTTACACTCTGAGTCGACCAAGAAGGTCTGATTTGGAGAGCGCAACTGGCAGCAGCTTCCAGGGGAGCCCTAGACTAAGGGCAGCGGACCTTTGTACAAGCAGATGGATGAAGCCATCTGACAGCCGCAGAAGAAAACCAAATCTAGAGCTTAATAAAGTTGTTCACTCACTCACTCACTCACTCACTCACTCACTCACTCACTCACTCACTCACTCACTCACTCACTCACTCACTCACTCACTCCGATCTTTCTAAGGAAAGGAAGGCGTGCCTACCTTGGGGCGAGCGCGCGCATCGAGGCACGCCAACTGTGAGTAGTGACGTCACTTGCTCCTCGCGCATGCGCAGTATGGTCGTGAAAGAGCACGCGAAACGGCGAGACTGTGGGCAATGTAGTACCTCACGCAACAATATATGGCTACGCGCAGATGTTGCTTTCGCAATCCTCCAGGTTTAACCAGAGCTAAACCACAGCCAATTTTTTGTTTTTAATGCGTCTCCATTACAACGGTCTCTCACAGTGGGAAGTGCTACCGCCACCACGCAGGACGCCTCGCTATTCTTGTGACATCAGCGCAACCTGCCCGCCATGACAGCTGGCAACTTGCGCACCAGATAATAAGAAAAATGCCCACCGTAGCAGGCCACAGTTAAATATTGATTGGTCGTGCGTGGTTGCTCGAGAAGAGCAACGTCGGTCCCACAAGCTTCAGGAATGGCTGCTTTCAAAATAACCACCTGCATTGCCAGTAGCGTATGGCTTGGCCTCAGCCGTGGTATGTGGACTCCCAGCGATATGTTAATTTAAAGTAAAATCTGACCGATTCCGCATTTATGCGAATTGACCCATAAAATCTATCGTACCACAACCTTACGCGGATACACAACAGAATTCCAGCACCGGAACACGCCAATGCATTAAAACGATCCATTGATTGCTCTTGCTACTCGTCTTCAGCGAGGAGTCCCATGATTCTGATTTCACGTCGTAGCAGAGCTGCTACGGCTCAGCAGGTCAGAAAAGGTCAGAAACGGCGGGAAAGAAATTGTCGGATTTTAATGAGCAGATTTAGCTGATCAAATAAATATCGCTGTATTGATAAATACGTGCAGTGCATGTCTAGTCATTCGGCAAAGCGTTCTCGAGCTGCAAGGCGCGTCGGCCCGCTGACATTTAGTCTGAGCGGAAGATGCGGCCAAATACCGCGGCCGCCAGCCGCCATAAGAGGGCGTACACCTTCTCGTCGTGGCGGATGAACATGAAGGCGAGGAAGAGGACCGACGCCAGGGTGACGAGCCCAACGGTGGACAGCAGGCAGCAGCCGGCAAGCGCGACGGGTCGGCGCCTGTAGCGGTAGTGCCACGCCGTTCCACCGGGGAGTGGGGACTGATTTAGTGAAGCCGGATCTGCAATGAAAAACTAAAACATAAAATGTTTGCAGCCTAAGAATGACAAACCACTCAATCGTGGTTTATGGTTTATGGGGTTTAACGTCCTAAAGCGACTCAGGCTATGAGAGACGCCGTAGCGGAGGGCTCCGGAAATTTCGACCACCTGGGGTTCTTTAACGCGCACTGACTACGCACAGCACACGGGCCTCTAGAATTTCTCCCCCAAAGAAATTCCGCCTCCGGGGTGACTCCCAGCCGCGGAGGCGGAATTTCTTTGGAGGCCCGTGTGCTGTGCGATGTCAGGGCACGTTAAAGAACCCCAGGTGGTCGAAATTTCCGGAGCCCTCCGCTACGGCGTCTCTCATAGCCTGAGTCGCTTTGGGACGTTAAACCCCATAAACCATACACCATAAACCGTTTTTTTTTGTCGCATGAAGATAGTGCTCGCAGTTCCCTATTTGAAATCTCCGTCAGATTTAGACTTCAAACTAAGATTAAGCATCCGCAGCCATTGCAAAATAAAATACGCTCAAGCTGCCAGTCTTCCTCTTCGACCGTTATAATATCCTGCGTGCCCTTCTCCTCCTAGCGATATGTAGGTAATCTCTAGAGCGCTTAGGTAGCGGAGGCTTACAACTCGACAGTTTGAGAGTTTGGTTTGGTTTATTATGGTTTAACGTCCCAAAGCGACTGAGGCTATGAGGGACGCCGTAGTGAAGGGCTCCGGAAATTTCGACCACCTGGAGTTCTTTAACGTGCACTGACATCGCACAGCACACGGGCCTCTAGAATTTCGCCTCCATTGAAATTCAGCCGCCGCAGCCGGGATCGAACCCGCGTGTTTCGGGCCAGCAGCCGAGCGCCGTAACCACTTAGCCACCGCGGCGGGGTGACAGTGTGAAAGCTTGACACCCGCTTGTTACCACTGACAAATTACATGCTCCTCTCTGAAAACCCAGCTGCGTAACACTTCTGCTGACTATCGTGCTCGGTATTTAGGCAGTTGTTTCGCAAAAAGAAAACAAATTTTTCAATCATCTTTTCACCTTGAGCCCGGGCCAAGTAGTCTAGGGGTGAGATGCTCCCGCGGTGTTCCTCGCAATCCGCAACGCTGGCGTCGTCTTGCTCACGTACTGTGCCGCAGCTTACGTTTGACGGGCTGCCCATGGTTGTTGGCGAAAGCCTACGGTGGAGCTCAGGAGCAGAACAGTGATCCTTGGTGGCCTTATTCGTCATCTTGGCCGCGTCATTCTCGGCCATGCTTCACGGCCTAAGCTTCGCTTCTTCTTTCTTCTTCTCTTCTGGCGCGGCTACTCTGGGCGATGTGTTCTTTTTTTCGGGCAGACCTCTTATTTTGCCAAAATCGCAAAGTACGTCTTATAAACAGTGTAAAGGTGACGGGAAATAATTTTGCCCAGCCACGTGTTCTAAAATAAAGACTAAATCAATCTAGAGGCCCCTTCGGAAAAACCTCGAAACCTTCACTGTTCAACTTGCTGACAGGCGGAGTCGTGCATCAGTCTGAAGTATGGCTGCGTCAAAAAAAATGAAGTTGAAAACATCTGCTGGCAGCCGATCCAGAAACTACTCCTGCTGCTTCGAATAGTGCCGTAATGGAAGTCGCAATGCACTCTAAGCAGTCACAGTGTATAATGACGTAATTAAAAGAACTCTCCTGACTCCAGTACTTTGTCGTTGCTGTTTGGAACTCTATTCGCTTTGTTAGAGCAGATGACAGGCAGAGCGCAGGGAATAAGAATACAAGTTGCTTGGATTATGGTGCATAATTTATGGCCATAAGAATTTACTGCAGCTGTAGCAGCAGCAGATGCAGTAGCTGGTATCTGGTATGCTGCGATATGGCTTATTTTCAAATTTGTGATTTCGATT
The DNA here is from genome assembly GCF_055824585.1 of Amblyomma mixtum. Classification (NCBI taxonomy): domain Eukaryota; kingdom Metazoa; phylum Arthropoda; class Arachnida; order Ixodida; family Ixodidae; genus Amblyomma; species Amblyomma mixtum. The sequence goes on from NC_143020.1 coordinate 50,602,496, forward strand.
TGTGGCAGTCATTGTATACCTATCAATTATAGATATCATTTTATTTTAAAATTTGCCTTTTAGAATCTTGTGGCCTTGTGACGTCATGCATTTCTCGACCAGTCAGCGAATATTGTGGCACCAGACTTTCCCGAGTAGAAAACGCACTATATTTAGGTGTCTTCTGAATTTTTGCGCAACCATCGAATCACAGCGGGCCAGCGAAAAATTCTTGCATGAAGCGTTATAAGCGCTGCTGACAAAAACTTATAAAAGCAGCATGGTTGCGCATATAACAATGATAAGGTGAAAGAAAAAGCCGGGATATGGGTCTGCCGACCTCTTTGCGCTTATTTTTGCGCCTCCATTGACAGAGGCTGCCGGAAAAACGTTTTGCCATAGCTGCAGTGCGCTGTCGCGCTTTCATTGCAACTGTTCTCATCATAAGTTAAAACACGTACGATAAGTCATCCTTCTGGCGGAAAATCTCTAGTATAGAGTATATTTTCAAGAGTGTATCATAAAAAGAGAGTCGTAGCAAATATATATACAAACTTCCAGCTCCTAAAAAAAATAATCTTAAAGGAAAAACACTGAAACTTGCTTTTTCGGCCCATACAGCACCACTGACCAAGATATAAATTCCGATTTCGCCTGTCATGAAGCCACTACCAAGGGCATTATAGACACTGTGTTTTGCAGAAGAAGGACGCTTTCTCTCCAATATGCTTAGTTCTGACAGCGCTGCGGCGAATACCTGATATGCAGTATAGGGATCGGTACTGATCATTCCTACTGCAATATTCGCGCCAGACTTCGCCGCCGCAAAAGTCGTGTTGTTCCTCCTACGCACACAAACACACACCATCCGACGACCGGCACTGACTCCGCTCTTTCGATACGTTGATATTCACATGAAATTGATCACTTTCAAAATAAAGAAACTGCCTAACGCAGTACCTCGCTACGACCACAGCAGCCATTTCCACCTCAAGACAAACGTGCGACCATTTGCTGTATCTGAGCCGTACCTTTTTAAAATGTTTTAAATAGCACCTTAACCTCAATTAGCATTAGCCTAATTACGCTTACCGGAGGGCAGAGGTCTCTTCCGTATCTTCACATGAAATATTTAGCGTGCAAATGCGTAGACCACCAGGCTATTTTAATCATACTAGTAACAGCAAAATACTTTCCAAGATTGGTTCACCGAGTCGAAGAGCTAAAATAATTTATCTTAAAGCACAATATTAAAGGCTCCTTTTAATACTTCGTTTCTATTCAATGAGGAACCATGCTAGCCCCCTCCAAAATATTAGAGGCACCTTTTATTACTTCGTTTCTATTCAATGAGGAACCATGCTAGCCCCCTACAAATGCCCTACATTCTTATACAGTACGCCGGTTAATTTCGTGCCTTAGGTCTCTCGCCATTATTTAAAAAGATGTTGAATTAGAAAATGACAACTTCATCACAGAAAGGGGCTATTTTACAAGTCTCTAAATGCAGCACCGAATCGACGGCGCTTGTGTGTTGTTTACTACGGTCACATCTTTGTTGCTTAAGCAACTCCTCTCCTGATCTTTACCGGCCTTATAGTATGTGTAACACATGAATAAATGAAAAAATAAATTAACAGCCAAATGGATGTGATGCGTGAAGCCTCTAACACTACACCAGCAGCACAGTTATTCGGCCCAATAATGAGAACGTATTGTATTGACGAATCTTACAAAGGACGGTTGTGATACCATCCTTTTAAAATATTGGGCCGCTTGCCTACGCTATTTGGGTATGCGGCTTTAAACAGACGATGGCACCCAAAGTATGTGGCCAAAACTCCCCAACTCCACATAGACCTACAGTGAGCCTTCAGCGACGACTCCAACTTACTTCGTCACTGAGCAAGATCCACCGCGAAACATTAATTAAGATATTTGCCTTTATGCCTGCATGCCTGCGGCGCCAAGTACAGAGCTCCACAATTTGACAATCGCACCATTTCTCGGCTTATATGAGAAGCTAATGTGGAGCAAAAAAAAAAGAATTCAACTCGCTAGCACAATAAAAATAATAGGGCAGCACAGGCATGCTTACCAAATATTATGCTTGCGACGCTGGCGTACGATCACAAAGGGAAGATGCATGGAAGTTCTAAATCTTCACAGTTGAATGGCCCTTGTCGTTGTGTTAATTTATTAGGTGTTTTTTACCTTTTCTTGCCAAAAGCAAGAACAAAGCATTAGGTTTTTTGTTTACCAAAATATATTCACTAGAGTATGCACCTATATTTCTGCGTAAGAAAAAGTTAATACTGTCAAAAACTATCAGCATGGCTTCCTTACTTCTGATAACTAGTGGCAGCCATAATGCATGCGATATAGTTTCTCAGGCACAGCCATTCCTTCACGTTCATCAGTATCCGTGTAGACGGGGCTTGGCTGAGAGATTATAGGGATGAATTAGATCACTAATAATGAAGTATGTCTAATATTAGGCATACTTATATATTCAGCTTTCAGCTTTTGCTTAAATCAACTACTTCTGATAGTTCTGAAGCTACAAACGGTGATGCCTCAAGCAATGTGTGCGCTTGCTTGAGCAGTGCGCAACAAGCGTAAACGGGCAGACAACTCCGAGAACTTTGGATGCCATGACTAAGACATTGTGTTTGTTGCCTCGACTGTTCCTGGCTTTACCAAGGATAAATAGGTGGTCTCCACAAGAATAGAAATGGCTCTCAGAATATCTTGACGTCTTGAGGGACTTTCATTGACGGATGCCCAGAGAGAACTTCAGAGGAGAAGTTCGCCGCGACCTTGTGAACCAATGCACCTATGTCAGATGGAGCCAGTTCAAAATGCGTAGAGGGGCACGTCCTGGGCCAAATTTGGAGCAGACAGTTACGATGAAAACACCTCACAACTAAATCCACGCTCAAAGCATTCAAGAGAGATTCCTACTTAGTCATGAAGACGAGAGGATTAGCAGGAGAAAACATTATCTTTCGAACGCCCGCCGCTTGACCTGTGCTGACGGGGTACTAAACGGGACCTAGCAACCGCATAACGATACGTGGTCACAATTCCATATCCTTAAACTTGGTCGCACATGTCGGAGGGGGAGGAGGAAGAAAAAGCATTTTCCTTGTCAAGCAACATTCAAGCTTCCCTTGCTCAGCGCTTCAAAAACAACATTTTCACGCAGCGTAAACTAAAATAAAACCCGGATTTTAAGGCGCCTTGAAAACGAAAGACGAAATATGCCGACACATTTCTCGACGTGCGCGCCAATCCTCATCTTGATGTGCTTCATGAGTACCGTTGCACAAACAATGAGTGATTTTCTTACTTGCGCAGTAGAAGTAGCGCGCGCATTACAGCATACGCTTACTTCTCTATTATCCGTGTCTTCCTAGCACAAGCATATTCGTTAAATGTACGAGCTTATGATGAAAGCTAGTTATTTTGTTCATTGAGACAATCATCTAAAACCGGAAACACTACTTTATATATTCTGATACGCTCCACATTCCCACAGTTATCTTCCTCTACTACATCCGGATCGAATGAAGTGGAAACGAATGCAACTAGTCTCATTCGCTATTTTCCAGACTAGAGCACGTTTTACCAGTGTAGCTGTAGGATATTCTAACTAAACCTCTATGTGCGGTACTGACCTTAGACGCCATTTGAAGGCGATGACAATAATGTTTTACAGTGCACTGTTAACATAAAGATACCCTAATGGGAGTAAATTGCTTGTCCTCTAAAGCGCACCTAAAAGGTGGTTTGATTTACTGCATATAAATGGTGTATTTACTGCCTTATATAAAGGATGTATTTAGTAGTACAAGGAAGTAAATTTATTACTACCTACAGAAATCGAGCCCAAAAATGGTGTCATGTTTATTTATCCTCATTGAAGCTCATTTTATTTACAGTGACAGTGGCGGCAACGGGACGTGCGGGCCGCCGGAAACGCAACTTGGGACACTGCGCGGCCCTAATGTGACCCGGCGTCAAGCATTCTTTTCGCGGTCTGCAAGCCCAGCAGTGGCTTAGCTTCAGGAGTCTTTTGCTTGTCGTCTCCTTTCGCTGTACGAGCTCGTTTGGCTTCCCATGTTCGTAGGTAGAGGGTTGTAACATCATTATCAATTTTTCAGACCTGAAAAGAGCCGCTGGGTAGTTTTCACGGTCATGCACCACGCTATATTTGACCCAAAACCAGAGCAGAAAAGTTGAAAACACCCCTGAGGTAGTTTTGAATGGCAGTGTTTGCTTTCATTTTCACTTCATTAATGCTTGCCTTTTCAATATGACTGAGGAAATATGTAGTATCATCAGCTCAATGAAGAGCTCAGAGTTGAAAATATGTTCTTTTACAGTTCCATGTCCATGCAACACATAATCTGCTGCAACACACCGCTTGAACGACACTGAAAAAAGCTTGTGACAATTAGGCCCAAGGGGGAGTCTGTAAGGGGGTGCCGACACTAAAAAAAGAAGGTCAGGTATGGTTAGAGCACTGGATGCTCCACAGAAGCAGTTCAATTATGTTGTCAACTGTAGCGGAAAACGGCGACAAGCCGATATCTTGTACTGCGGCTGGCGCCCGTGAAGGAGCAGAAGTGGGCAGAGATCCACCGACGATGGTAACCATACATATTGACTAGCGACATTCACACACAGGATTGAGGATGGTAACCAAGCGGTCGTCACTCACTGCCATTATCAGACTAACCAGAAGCAAACGAGACGCTAGGTGGCTGGGCGGATTCCTCAAAATGATGTTTTTTTTTACTCCATTGAGAACTTGGGGTGCATTCAGACCAAGAAACTTCATTTAAAAATGGGAGTTATAAGGAGGAGAATCCTCCTTTATGCCCCCATTACTGAGTGCAGGGAGAGTAAATAGGTTATTTAGCACATTTTTGCTCCAAATTGACGTAAATGTTCACTGATATAGAGTTTAAAGGTAGACGCCAACCATTTAAACGCCCATTTGGGTTGCTTTTCGTTTACTGTATACATGGGTACAAGCGGCCAAAGGTTTCTGTTTGGTAACAAAACGGTTGCCTTTGAGATGTAGGTTTAGGCGCGCACTCACCTGAGAACTGGTAATGAAAGGTATTGGTGGCTTGCAACTTTCCAGGCCACCTTCCACGTAAAGTGTTAGTGAGTTGTTCAGCATCACTTTTTTTGGACTAAAGCGTGGCGGTTTCTGCGCAGCAGCACTTCGCCATGGTCGAACAACGAGAACGAAAACACGATCCTCTTCGCCTTAATTATTTTTTATTCTCTCAGTCTTTTCGGCGAATGCTAACTGGAGAAAGTAAACTGCGAAATGCAGGTTATGAACCCGGTGGGCACTTTTGATCGCAAGCTGCCTTTGTTAAGAAATGGTTGCAGGTTGTGCAGCATAGTCCCGTCAAGAACAGCTCGCACCTCCGGGTCGTAGGGTTGTAATAATACCTCTGCAAACTCCCAGAGGAGCATGGGCCTGATACTCTTGGGTCATGACATCCTGCATAGATCAGCCATTATAAGAGCGGCAGCATATGCGGTTAAACAAAAAACACGCCACCTCTTTCGTGGCTTTCAGAGGTGTGCGAAATTTTGCATTCTCGACGGGGCTCTGCAAGTTGAACAATGTGAATAAACTTTTGTAAAATGTTTACAGTCGGTGCAATTCGAGCGTAGCTTTTGTTGAGCACAAGGACATGAGCCTACTCTGGATGCGTGGTTGTTATCAGCGACCAGTGTTGTTGCACGTGGGTGTTCGTTTTATTGCAAGTGAAAATAAATTGTCAAAAACATTTTTTCAACGTAAGACCCATTGAAATATTCTCTTCCACATCTTTTAAGGGCAACAAGAGGTTCTGAATTTTTTTTCGTTCTGCAATCTCTAGTTTCCTTTCTGTCACCGTTCTTTCACACTCCAAGCCAGTTTTCTGGGTAACACTTGTAAGCGTCTCTAAATTATTTTACTGCATTTGCAGTACTCCCTGTGCGCACCGTGGTGCGGCACTTAGTATTATATTTGTAAGTGAATGTTCGTCGCCTTGGGCAGTGCACTAACGTAACACGGCGGGAAGAATTTTAATGATTGGAATGCAGAAAACTCATGAATTTAGGGATGATTTTCGAACTAAAAATTAATCGAGCACCAAATGAAGAAACTAACTGCAGAACAAAAAGGTTGTCTTCATTTCACGAAGGTAAAGTCGACCTGCAGCTACTAGGGGTGGTTTGGCCTTGATTATTCTTTATAATACAGCGTTGGCCACAATTAGAGGTTTTGTTTTTGCCCTGCCGTGCTCATTAGCAGAATGCATTGACATTATTTTTAATGTCCTCGAAAAGGCATTTTGTTTCATTGAAGCTACTTAGACTTCCGCGCAAAAACCAGTGTTGAGCACTATTGCCGTTTAGCTCTCTCTGATTGCTAATTTAGGCTTTTCTAATTGCGCTGAATAAAATCAGGCATGGTGTTTTCTAACACAAAAGAATTAAAGAGCCAGTCTCATCATTGCTCATCATTCCCATTTATACTGGTTACACCTGAAAAGGAACGAAAAAGCATTAGACTTGGAAATGTCTCAGAGGAGTGAGTGATTGTTTGTAAAGGGAAGCCAGTTTTAGATTTATAAAGTTTTTTGGTTTCTATTCTGTGTTTTAGAGTACACCTCTCGTAGCATTTCATTCACTGCGAAATATTTAAAAGCAATGGTAAATTTCCGCCTTGCTTTTGGAAGGAAGCAATTGTGAAGATCCGATAAGCTTTAGCTTATGGATTCGGGATAAACCACGAGGGCATGAGATTTTTTCAAAGCACTAAATAGCTAAATAGTGTTAATTATTGTTGCCGAATGCGCAATAACTATTTAAAATATTGCAGCTACATTTGAAATGTCAAACACATACCGTGTGGATAGGTGCATGTTGGCGGCGGCGCTGAAAATCGGAATAAGTACAAGAGTTACTTTTGCCACTTCATAAGTAAGACAGAGATACCTTGTGCTCTATCTTCTTTCTAGAGACTTAAGCGGTCACAAAATGAAGAACATTTATTGAAATAATTTCACAGCCTGCGGCATTCTTTTAATGTTAATAAAATGATGGAACCTTAATGTCTTACTGGACAGCTGCTGGGTATCAATATATCAATATAAGTATTTCTGGCTCTATCACATACAACAGAAAAATGTGCGTTTCTGGACACTGAACCGGCCCGAGCACAACGACTGCGTAAGGTGAGCCGAGCCGAGCAGGTACTCTTTATAATTAGGAAACTACCGTGAGTCTTCGCTTCATAGTTCCTGGCGTGTAAACCCTCGAAGGATGAAAAAAGCAAAGTTGATGATAATGTGCAGTTAATTTTCAGTGTGTACTCTGACTGCAATTTCAGAAGTAAATTAACCCATTTGCTCTTCGTATTGATGGCTGCCAGAATATACGTCGCTGTTCGACGGAATCACGTCTGGCGACGGAAATTCATACCGACTTGTCAAAGGGCATACACTCGCTGAAGATCTTTGACGAGCTATGTTTTTTGATAAGTCGGTGTTAATCTGGCGAAGAAGAACAATTCTTAGCTAGCGTGGCATTAAAAGTAGTTGTATGCTTCACGTGCTCTTTTGGTAATGCTTAGCCCATTCGTGCATTCTTGAATGGCTTATAAATGGTTGTAGCTGTAGAGGTCTTTTTTTGGTCACTCCGTCACCTTCAACTAATGTTGTACAAGGCCCGGTTGGCGGCATAGATGGCTCTGCCTTATCACTCTTCCGACAAGTGCACGCCCACAGCGGCAGCTTGGAAATAAGTATATGGAACGCCGCACGAACGAATGATAGATGTCGAAGAATGCGATTTGCAATCGGCGCATCTAAAGGCTACAAATTAAGCATGTAGCGCTAGAGATCGCGTTGACAGCCCATTGATTAAATTGATTTCAAAAAGGACCTGTCCCGTTTGCACTGTCGCTGGTTGCTATCCTCCTCGGGGCTTCAGTTATACTGAATTTTCCTTTTTACTGCCTTGTGCACTGGAGACAGATTGACGTAGCATGGGGTCTGTTGAGCTTTATGTTTAGAGACCGGATTTTAGGCAAATGCCTATTTTTTTCAGCGCTTCGTAGGCGCACCATTTTTACATATGAGCACGAATTAGGTGTTTACAATATGTTTAACACTCTTTTTATAGTGCCTATAAATGCCTATTTTGGGTGTCAGTGCCTATAAATGCCTATTTCCGACGTCGGTGCCTAAAGTTCCCTATTTTACAGAAAAGGGGCCTGAAATACGCTGTGGTTTTGCTTTCAGATTCTGTTTGCTTTCTAATCTATTCGGTTTTGAGTAGAACACACACGTGGCAACATTGGATGACCTCGTCAGTTTGCTGTGGTGAACACTGCACCTACGCCGGCTGTGTACACAAAACCAACCACGTCAGCCGAATATATCGAAGCAACCTTTTTCCTATTTTCTGCCATTTTATCGTGGCAGCTTGTTGATCACATTGGCTGTTAAAATGGTAGTTGACCAGATGGCACCACATTTCGGAAAGTATACAGAGTAAGTTATAGGTTCGTCCAAATAATTCCAGTTGATTCCAATTGAAACCAACTATAAAATGTTCCATAAACCTGCTGGAGACAGCTTACCTTATTATAACTTCCACCTGGGTAACCTGCCTTATTTTCGTTCCTTGTGCCCCAGATGGTGCTTGTCTTCTACTGCTTCCATAGCTTTAACAGTGATTTCTAGATGGATGATGTTTATTTTATCATGGATCCTCGTGGATGTGCGTAGGCCAGTGCAGAACTATGATTCTTTTCGGCATATTCCGCATCAAGCAGCACTGTGTGTAACATTTTCTAGCATCTCGTATTTATGGTTTCCAGACCCTTCTAATGGCAAGCACCATTTGATAGTCGCGTGGCTCCAGACACGTGAAGCCACAAACTATAAAACACTGTTTGCACAAATGACAACATATTTATTAATGTTGAAGCATCGTGTATGCCTGCAATAAATAAGGTCAATTCCTGTGTGAGCGAAGACTGAACTCATTTGTCAGATGCTTTGAATTGACAATGTTTCTATCAATTTCTAAATACATGGCCTCCTATTAAGGTGCTCATTGTTTCTACTTTTGTACACGACAAGCGAATTGTTTGTTTCGAGGTATACGAAAGTGTTTTAAAAGTGTTGGTAACCGTCCCTTTGCTCTGCTGAAGCATGTGTATTGTACGAAAAGTTGCGCAACAGCCTTAAAAAAAACGACTTCTGATGTTCGCACCTTGCTTAAGGTCCCAAATTATTCCTGCTGTGGTTTTGTTTTATTTTACGGCAGATATTGCGCGCTGAAGTTCGGAACTGTGTGCACTTTTGATAAAGTTTCTAGTGCCTATTTTTCTCCGTTAGGTGCCTAAAATGCAATTTTAGCCGCCTATTTATGGCGCCTAAAACGTTCTTTTTAGTGCCTAAAAATCCGGCCTCTATTTATGTTATTGAAGATTTTATGATGTTGGAATGCGTTTACCGAGATAGGCAGCTAAAAGCGTTCCATAGTTAAAACATTGCTTGGTCTATTTATTCCGCTCAACGCCCTAACACGGATACATTCGTGTCAAACTGGAGCTTTTGTCAACTTGTCTTATTTTCGACCCAGCGGCTCATTACTCATGCAAGAATTCACCCCCTTTCGCTCCAAAATCCAATTAGTTCCAGCCAGTCAGAGGGGACACACATTGATGCTGCTTTTTTTTACTCTCAGGGCAGAAAAATGGCCTTTCTCACTAAAGCCCAACACTCCCTTCACGTCGGCAATAGAGCAGGGAACAAAGTGTAACATCTGAGGTGCCGAGAACACAAAAGTTTGGGCTCGAAAGCAAAAGGCTACCACAAAATTGCTTTGTGGCGCATAAATTTTGCAAACGCTTTCCTAGCGTTTGTGGCCGGGCAGGATTTATAGTGGTGCTGTATTTCTTTTTTGCGACATTTTTTTTTAATTATTCTTGGCTTAAGGGTCCTAAATGACAAATTCATAAAATATTTTTCGAAACAGCGTACATGCGTGCATAGCAGTGCCTAAACCGTTAGCAACGCAGGATACAGAAGCGTTAGTCTGATATTTAAGGTGGAATACGAAACTGGATGACAACTAACGCACGTCAGGGCTATAACTGTTTCTTATGTTCTTGGCATTATGAACTGTTCAAACTTCCCACACGTGCTGAGTATTTCCAACATTGCTGTGTCATCTGGGTCCTGTACCCAAGGCCCCGTGATGCGGCACGCAAAATAAAAGACCTCTCTGAGTATCCTACCCTTTCGCCGATGAAGTTACTTATGCTGATGAAGTTCTTTAGGACATACAATGTTGCTCTCTCAAGAAGAACATTGTCCATTCACAGTGATTTTTGTGGAGAATATCTAGGAATTCCGCTACTTTGTAAGAATTCTGTTTGAAACAGTCTGCGGTATCTGTAAGACTCGCAAAGTGTGGTTTGATGCATAAAAGTACTTACGACAAATGGAATGTCCATAGTCGGCGACAGCGAGAACCACCGCCACCAGAGAATAAGACAGCACTGCATTCATACCTCCCAATAAAATATTTTGCGACCGCAAAGAAATGACTGCCCTTTTATGCACAGATTGCCTATCCTCGAAAACAATACGCCGTAGCTATAAGGAAGAACTACGATAATTTTCCGCCACGTGTGCTGCTTCACCAATCGAGGTATAACGCATGCGCATTCCATTTCACTCCCAGCGCTCCATTTCGTTTCGGTTTTAACTTGCCAAGCACCGGACGATAAGGCAACTAAATGACACGTGGCGAGATTTTACCTCTATTTTGGAATACTGTTTTCAGTAGCAACACAGCTGTTCGAGAAGAGTTAGAAAAACAGCTATATTTGAAACACGGCAGGTGTTTGAGCGAAGCCGCCACTTATGAAAAAGAATAGGCTACTGATGGCAATCTAATAACAATGCGGCTGAACGTTACAGAACAGGTGATTCTTGTAATCATGTAGCCTGGCTTTACCCTAATTTACGCTATTTACCCTCATTTCATTCCAGCTTACTTGCCATGTTATTTGTTACTCTGGGTTATCCTGATCTCACGATCTCCTAACTCGTTCGTAGTTATGACTCTGTTTTCCTTCCATGTTCACTGCCTGTGTAATGCCCCTGGGCCTTTAGGGTGTTTGAATAAATGAATAAATTAATAATCTAAACTCTAACAGTTGACTTTTTAACAATTATCGATATCAACCTGGTTTGCGATTCGAGATTTCCAACTAGCCATTAGTAATAGCCATATGTGCTCTTTGAATTTTGAAAACCATTTTCCTTGGCGCTGTGCCCAAACTAAATCTACCAGTTCTCGTGTATTTCGACAAAAGTGAGCTGTCTGCATGTGCACAGCAACGTCCATGAAATCGCGTCGCTACGCGGGGCACTCGCCAAATGCCCTTCTCCTTCCAGCCTGGACGGCAACACTACGTCAACCTCTTTAATACAGAATGTAACGATGCTATTCGCATGGTTCAGATACCCTTCTCGTTTTTCCTCGCCCGCAGCGTGTACACGCTGCTCACGGCATGCTTTGAAGAGCAGGAGCGCTTGCAGGCATTAAGCTTTGGCTGGCATGAGTGAGTGCAATGGCCTCTTTGCTGATTGAACATTTCTATATAACGAAAAAATCATGCAAGCAGTATGGTCTATGTGGCCATACTATGAGTCATTTAGCCTTATAGTACAGACAGTGAAGTTGCTAAAGAGAACGCTGGTGACAGGAACAAGTAACGTCGCCATCTCTGAGCGATGTTGTGTCCCGAGAGGAGGGACGTACGTGCACAAATTCAGGTTTAGCTGGGGTGCCCTGCAGTCCGCAGTAGGCCGCGTAGTCGTCGACTAGGGTCTCCGCTGCTGGCAGGCAGGATTCCATGTGGCGCAGGTTACCTTTGGCCTCCCGGCCTATGAGATCTTCGTAATTGGCCTCTTCATACCCCAACAACGCAGGGCAGACACCACCTTGGCCATACTTCGCACGGTGCGAGACCAGGTGGGCCGCACGGTCCACGGGGTCTCCAACGAGCGGGAGGGATTACGAAGCAAGGATGCACTGCGGCTTGCCCATGCTTTCGTAACGAGTAGGACCCGCTAATCGCCCCCCTACTTGCACCTGCCCAAACGCGATGATGACCAGCTGGAGGTCATCCATTGGAAAGTCATCAAGCGGGCTCTCGACCTCGCGGTCACCTTATTCAACCAGAGACTTCTGGCCCAGGGCGTGGTGAACACCGTCCGAGAGCTTCGAGAAACCCTCTTGGTCAACCAATACACCTGTCTTGTACAGATTACGTCCGGTCGCCGCCTCTTGGACCGGCTACACATCGAACACAACTACCACGTTGAGGAAAGGAAGAGAGTGCCAGAACCCCGGATACGTGCCTTCCGGGTCCGACCCGTTCCCCGTAACATGTCGATAGAAGACCACAGCGGTCGTCGTCAGGCGCGCGCGGAAGCTTTGGCGCGATACTGTGGTAACCAACAAGGGTGTTAAAGGCCGTTGCCGGCCCACACAAGGGGGATTGGTACGCGGCCGCTGTCGTACGTAACACAAACACATTTAACGGGCTCACTTTCAAAACCTACAGCGCAACACACGCGGAGGAGATTGCCATTGCTCTGGCTCTCCCTAATCTCAAGTCGAAACACATCCTCACTGATTCGCGAGGGGCCGGTCGGAACTATGGGCAGGGATGGGCTCCACCGCTTGCCTGGTGCATATTGCAATCTATCTGCCGATATGAGGACCCAACTCCACTTAACATGATTTGCGCCCCCCGCCACCAAGGGCTCCAGAGAAACAAACAAGCCGATCAGGCCACCCGAGCACTCTCTCTCCGGGCTATCTCCCTGTCTTGGAAGCCTACTCCCAGTCAGATAATCTGTCCCTTGCATTCAAACACAGCACTGATTACTGCAAAAAGGAGCACCGGCGCTACCCGGCCCATTGTAAGGGACTGGATTGCGCTCACGAGCGCCTCCCCATCAAAATTCTCACAAACACTGTACTGTGCCCGGCGGTGCTTAAGCATTTGAACATATCCTGTGGGGAGGTTCGGTGGGGAGGTGGCTGACGCCTTCCACATGGTTTGAGCGTATCAGTCAAATCCATTCATCCCCCAAAAACCGACCAGAGAGGACTGAGAGGCGGCCCTGCTCGGCTGTCAAGATCTCAAGACAGAAAAGCCCTTGGTTCAACGGACGCGGGCGGCGTCGCTTGGCAATGGGGCCATGGAATAGGGGCTCCACCTAGTATTGTGAGGGGAAAGGGTCAGATAATTTATTTCTCTCCCCCGTGCCTTCCAGATATATTTTGTTCTCATGATAAGTCTTTCAATGCCGGTATATATACGCCTTTCGCTCTGTAATAAAACCAGTTAATAGTCAGCGCTTGTTTCTGTTAGTCTTTCGTCTCCTGTCTCGTTCTTGTTGCCCTGTGAGCTAAAATGATGAATACTTACCAACTCGCCCAAGTTATCTTCTTGCGAGTACCAAAATTTGAGCGAGGAAAACAACTACCGACTGCATCAAAGCCCCTACCATATTGAAATGCGAAGCCCAAGTCGCCAGAGAGGAGGCCACGGAAATTATGCGCGAAGATATCATACAGCCACCAAAGCGCCCTTTTACACCACCAGTCGTCTTGGTCCAAAAATAAAAGAAGTTTTGTCGTTCTGTATCGATTAATGTTGACTTAACACCGTAACCTAGAAAGTCGTCTCCTTACCCCAGACCGATGACAGCCTGGAGCAATTATTGACCTGGTGTTCTTCTCGTTAATGACCTAAAAAGTAAGTGTAAGGAAATTAAAGTCAAAGAAAGAGACCGTAGCTTTCTTCAGTCCAGGTGGCTTCATCAATGTCACGATCGCTCGATTGCAACTTTTCTCCCGAGCTTCATTTCAGCGTGCAATGCAGAAATATTTCTTGTCCACGCACCGCATTTAAATTCGTATATTAAGATTATGTTCATTTCAGCTCTGACTCAAAACTGGAAAGCCTTCGGACAGTATTGGAAGCGATAACATCAAGCAGCTGCAGTTTTTAAGCCATAATTTCATCAGCGAAGGAGTTTGTGAAACGTGCAATAAGCAGCTGCTATTGCACAGTCTCAAAAGCCGACCAAGCAGAATGCTGCGCTGAGATTCGCGGCATTATGCTTATTGCCATTTACTTTGGAAAGTGTTTTTTCTTTTTTTGCAGCGCAGAACCCTTCATACAGATAAGGTAGTGGGATATGCTATAAAAATCGGAAGCTCTGCCGCGCGTGAAGCGTTCGAGATCTTCGAAACTGGAAATTCATTCAGACATAAGCAATGTGGGTCTGGGCACATTTCTCGTCCATAACAAGCAGGGCTACAACCCGTTCATAGCATATGCCCAATACTATTGCTGGAAGAAAGGTACGAACCTTATAACTAAGATGCAGTGCATTGTGATAGTCTAGGTACGCATTTCGAAGTTGTAACTGGAAAACGCGTTGTCCTTGCCTGCCAGCTTGAAAGACCCATATGTCCGCCTCGCTAGATAGGGCTTACTACTCCAAGATTTGGACGTCACTGAAGTTTAAAAATTTGGACGCAAGCACTCTGGCGCTGATTGCCCGTCACGAGCCATTGTGGAAGCCTCTGCGCTAGGATCCCTGACGATGCCTTCCTACGACCTATCAGAACCAGCCCTTTCGGCAAGAGCACTTGTGGGACCTAGACCTCCAATGCCTCAGCGATTACTTAGAAAGCAAGAGTTCCTCACCCGCAGCGTCTTTCAATTCAGGTAATCTGCCTGCTGCGTAGACAGCAATGACACCGGAAAGAACTTCGCAGCAAATAAGCCGCTTTGCTCTTGTTTTACGTGCGCGCTTTCGGGCTTGACTTATACCGAACGCTGGGCGCGGCGTGTGTTCAAGAGCAATAAACCTAATTGAGAACCACTAATAATTGCCCCGCTTATCTCCTTATGGTGCATCATTGGTGAAAACCTTCAAAGATTGTCAGGGACGAAACACAGCAGCATCCTATCCACCGGTCATGGCACTTCCAGGAGGTAAGCAAGGGGCCACTTCCAAAATCAACACATGGAAACACGCGGTGACCTACTTTACCTCACCCGTTAAGCGGAAGAAAGTGCCCTGCCAAGCGGCATAGAACAAAAATACGACAAATGTGACGTGGAATACCACCACCTGCGACACTGTGCCCCCGACGTGCTCTTCACGGACACGGGGATAGCATTCAAAGTGGAACTCATGTTAGCCTGATCGCGTACCTGTCAGAGAAGTGACGGCAGACCGCCGACCAACCGCGGACAAAATAACGCTTGTCTTACTCGCCCACGACTGGCAGGCAACAACCAGGCGCTAGTGTATATTACCAAACATCAACGACCGGGACCCACCTTAAGCTAGGAGCTTGACATTAAAAATCATTCTTCCGACAGAATAAACTTTGCGTAATGTTAAAAATGTAGTTTGGAGGAGGAGGAGGAGAAAAGCATTTATTTAGTAATGTACAGAGAGGTGCTCGGGGAGAGGCCCCTAATGGGTCTCACCCCTTACAATACTAGGCGGAGTCCCTCATTCCGGGATCCCGTTGGTCGAGACCGCTACACAAGTCCGCCAAACCAGGGCCTGTTGGGTCGATAGTTCCTGACAGCTGAGCAGGGCCGCCTCCCAGTCCTCTCGGGTAGGGGAAGGGGTGATTGGGGGGAGAGAAGGATTTTTTCTGCATGCCCAATCCATGTGGAAGGTGTCGGCCACCTCCCCACAGAATGAGCAGCGGCCGTCAAAAGAAGGATTAAAGTGCTTGAGAACCGCCGGGCACAGCAGGGTGTTTGTAAAGAGCCTGAGGAGAATTCGTTCGCCAGCTTTACCCAGTCCTTTCATAGGAATTGGGTATCGCCGGTGTTCGGCACGATAGTACTCAGTAATTTCTTTAAAAGAAAGGAGAGGGCTGTGATCTGGGTTAAGCTCCTCCCAAGGGACGCCTGGTGCCCGGTGAGTGAGTGCGCGGGCTGCCTCATGGGCGGCTTCGTTACCTGGCATGCCTTGGTGGCCGGGGACCCATATGATTGAGCGATGAGTTGGATCGCCGTCGCGAGTACTGCGGTGTAAAATTTGGTGAGCGAGTGGAGTGATCCAACCGAACTCAAAGTTACGACAGGCTCCGCGAGAGTCTGTGAGGATGAATTTAGAGTCGGGATGGGAGGCTGCGAGGGCGATCGCCACCTCCTCCGCATGCGTTGAGTTAGGCGCTCTGAACGAGAGGCCGTCCACCTGTTTTCCCTCGTGTATGACTGCAGCCGTGTACCATTCCACCCTGGAGCGGTAGGGGCCTGCAATGTCGACGTAGAAGACGTGTTTCTTTGAGCCATAGTGGCGGTGCAGGGCATTCGCCCGCGCCTGGCGCCGGCCATTATGGTCCTCCTTGTTCATCTTAGTCGGAAGGGGTCGAACGTAGAGGGCGCTTATCCACAGTTCTGGCACTCGAACCCGTTCCATGGCATGGTGATCATGTCTGATATGTAACCGGTCCAAGAGGCGGCGACTGGACACGGTCTGGGCGAGACGCGTGTATTGGTTAACGAGATGCGCCTCGTGGAGTTCTCGATAGGTGTTCACCACCCCCAACGCGAGGAGTCGCGCGTTGGAAGTGGATATCGGGAGGTCGAGGGCTCTCTTGAAAATTTTGCGGAGTACAATCTCCAAGTGATCTTCGTCATGTTTCCGTAAGCGGAGGTAAGGAGTCTAGTACAGTACTCGACTTGTTACGAAGGCATGCGCGAGCCGCATCGCATCCTTACTTCGCAACCCTCCTCGCTTGTTGGAAACGCGGCGGACCATTCGGCCCACCTGGTCGCCGACTTTGCTGAGTTTGGCAAGAGTAGTGTCTGCCTTACGATGTTGATTAATGAAGAGACCGAGTATTCGTTGCTCCTTCGCTTCACGGATGGGGCCGCTTGCGAGAGAAAGCTGAACGGAGATTTTGCATTTCGGAGAAGATCGAATATGCACAAATTCAGACTTGGACGGGGAGCACTGGAGGCCGCAGTACGTGGCTTAGTGGTCAACTATACTCGCCGCTGCTTGCAGGCATTCCTCCTTCTCTCCTATGTTTCCCGGAGTGGCCCAGATGGTGATGTCATCGGCGTACAGCGCATGCTGAACACCGCCGACAGCCGCCAGCTGTGCCGGGAGATACATTATAGCAATGTTAAAGAGAAGCGGGGACAACACAGCGCCTTGTGGTGTGCCCCGCGTTCCCATCTCAAACGGGCCGTACTCGGTCTCTTGTATACGTATATAGGCCAAGCGGTCTGTTAAGAAATCTTTGATGTAATTTAATGTACGAGGACCACAGTTGATCTCGCTAAGGTGTTTTAGTATGACGCCGTGTTTAACATTGTCAAACGCACCCTTGAGATCGAGTGCTAGGACTATTTTGTCGTTGTGTGGGTGTTCTATGGGTTCGAGAACCTCGTGATGAAGCTGTAAAAGGATGTCTTTCGGTCATGGACAGGCTGAATCTGCTGGTCAATTGGTAAATCTGCTATCCTCATCAATATGCGCCTCATAGGCGGTGATCGTGGACTAAAAAGCACCTTCATTCAGCGCGACACTGCGCGCCGCCTAACTCCTGCCCTCGCCATGGGCTTACCGTGGGGAGTTCTACCCGATTGCGCCCGAAGACAGGTCTTAATTGCACGCTTCGCCATTCCTAGGCACTGCACTGTTGCATGGTTCCAGCAGTGGAGGCAAAGTGATGTGTGATACGGCGTATTGTCCCACATTTACTCTTCCTCCTCGGTAAGGGGGAACTCGTCGCCGATATACATCACAGCTAAATCCTTCCCCGCCCGACGACCACCTGTTCGATGCCATAAAGTACGCAAGCAACGAGTTTCCAGTATTTTGGTGTCCCAATCCTACACCCCACTGCCAGCACTGGGCCGCATCCCATGGCAACAAGCACATGTATGGCTTCAAGCACCACTCCGACAGCGGCTCAAGGTCAGTTTTCCTTGCATGGTACCGTGAGTGGTCACGTGCGACCATTAGCTGATGAGCATTCGCCGAGTGCCACATCTCTTCGCCTCGTTCTCTGACTAGTGGGCAAGCGTCATTCGACGTTTTTAGCATCCCGGAGACGTACTACCAGAGGCGTATACCCGTTTACCGGACATGCGTGCACAGGGACATGCACAGGGACATGCGAGCTGCCAAGCCGGAGCTACTGCGTGTGTGCTCCTGTATGCTGAAAACGTCTATTTGCAGCGCTCCGTTCATCCCACGTTTCGTGCTCGTCAACGGTGGGCCTCATTCGCCTAATTGCCGCTAGGCGTGTGCGCACGCCACACCATCGCCCAGCTGCAAAGCACACTCTGCTTGAATCCTGCCACGCTGCGTTTTCGGCATTTAGAGCTGACCACAGCACTTCCTCCAACCTGCCAGGCTGTCTCCTTCCGAGGCGCATGTTTTGAAGCGAAAAGCTTCACTAGGCTCCTTCGCGTGGGCCACCCCTGGGCGCCGCCGCGGCGCGCCCTTCCTCCTCCTCGCCACCCCCTGCGTTCTGCTCCTCGCCACCTGTTTACCCTTCGCCGCTGCTAGCGGTTCTTATCGCGTTTTTATCACTTTATCGCAAGGCGTTCGCCCGAGAGGCGGCGGCGGACATACGAGGACGCGCGCCGCGGTGCGCGCTTCGTCGTTACTTCTCCTCCTCGCCATCGGTTAACCGCTTGGGACGGTTGGGACGGCGGTCTCCGTCCCAAGAGAAGGTTCTTTCGCAAGGCGTTGCGAAAACGCACGCGGGAGCGGCGGCGGCGGCCGTAGAAGAGGCGCAGACATTCGCCATTGAAGGAAGAAAAGAAGACCCAGAAGTGGTAGCGAGGGAGTTGGCTCAAAATCTACACCGCTACTGTGGTGCTCCCAGTGCATTCTGCGCGAACTGCGACAGCCATGACGTCAAACAAAGCATAACTGCAGCTTTTCGCTTGTATATCCAGGCTTAACCAGACCTAAGCCACTGCCAATTTTTTCTCGAAATGTCTTAACAGCCCTTGCCTCTCATTCCCCGTAGCCGGTGTTGCCCATTCCATTTTATCCAAGTGCTGCTGTTGTTGCGTTGCAAGACACTGCTGGCCTGTGTGCCCGCGAGCTCCGGAAACTCTTTGTGCCGCGAGCGTTCCGGCCTACCCTCGCGCCGCAGGGCGCAGGCCTCGTCGCGGACGCGCCGAAAGACGCACCCCTCTCAAACTTGACATGTTTATGAGGATGACGAAGCGCGGCTGTCCCCTCTGTTCTCGCATCGAGACTCGGGGTGGTCTGGATTCGGCCCCCAAGGACGCTTCCTTCCGAGGACCCGCGGCTTGGTCACGAATGTGGCGTTCGAAAAAGCGACCGTCAACGGACAGAGTCTTCCTCCAACAGCAGACGAGAGCAGGTGCTCGGGGAGCCAGTCTGTACCTTCCAAGGGCCTGGGGCCCTCTTTTCTTCTGGGTCAAATTCTCTGAATAAAACCCAATTCTTAGCCTTCACCGAGTCCGCAGCCCGCACCTCACAACACCGTGTTGGCACATTTGTCGCGTTGTACATCAGTCCTATTGTGTACACAGCACCGTTTAGCACCAATATATTTTTCTTTGCGAATTAAATATATGTCTTGAGCGAACCCTTTTGTTGGGCTAGTTGGTAGGACATGCTTCTGAACTAACCAGCGCAAAAAACACAACGGACCAGAAAAAGGCGGAACACGACGCTCCTGTCCGTCGTGTTCCGCCTTTTTCTTGTCCGGTTTGTTTTCTTGCGCTGGTTCGTTCAGAAGCTTGAGCAAACAATTCTAGAAAGAATGAGCTATTGTTTCAAATAACGAAACTGGCGGCACGTTCGCTTTTTTGAGGCACTTCATCCCAATTATCATTACCTTCTTCATCGTCAATACGTTCGATATAAAAAGTTACTTTATTACAAAAGCTGCCGTTTTCTTGCGCACAGGCTTGTTTTACAGTGCCTCTGTAAGAGGGCGCCAGCACCAACATGCGGAAAGGTTACCAGTATGAAGATTCGTTCCACATCCTCAATTCTCTTATCTTACTACATTCTGCTCGAATGAATTTGAAAAGATTGCAAGAACGATAACTGCAGTTGGGTTCCAGGTTAATAACCACTTTACCAGCGCAGTTCTCGGATCCTCTGTGCAGGACATCCTGTACGTTAATCATCGTGAAAACGGTTGCAGCAACCACGAAAGTCTTTCTGGATATATTGAACACGCAGGGCGAAAGATTTATTTCAAATAAGAGTACGGGTGTGGCCTGGACCTTAAATTATACGAGCACTCACCTGAACACTGCGAATCCACAGTACCTGTCCCTGGCAGCTTTCTTCGTCGCCTCACAGGTGGAATGCTACTGAGGTGCTTGGTATTGCGTTCAATAGGTACCAAGTGTAGTGGTTCTGGATGTCAGCGCTACAACCACTGAGAGAAAGGCAGCTGTTATTTGCAAGTCATTTTTATATGCTCATCTTCCTTGTCATGAATGAGAATCGCAGCGAGACGACTGCGAAAAGCATGTTGTTATTACTTGCAGTACTTTTCGCAATCTTCCTTTGTTGCGAAATTGTTGCAGTTTGGGCAGCATCCACTAAATAAGAACGTCTCGCACTTCTTGGTCGTAGGGTTGAAATAGTACCTCGGCAACCACCCCCAGACGCAAGCACCGACGTCTTTTGGGTCCTTGCAACCTGAACGGAATAGCCACTGTTATGCATCGAGGTATACATAAAAATTCGCGGCTCAAACCTCGCCCCAAAAGCGTAATAAATGTGTGGAATTTACAGGACCTGAGAAAGTGTTCATAAAGACTAAATTTAGAGAGATTTTTTTGAGATCAGCGGAATATCTCGCCACAGCATGCACTATGCACTCAGAATCTCATGGGCTTTAGACACATACGAGGCACCTATCATTGTTGTTCCCGTTGGTGCATTTTTTGTTTCAAGTGACTAGAAATTTTAAAGTATTTATAGTAAGAGCTCCGTCGAAACATTTGGCTCAGAATCTCTAAGGGACAATAGAAAATCCAGCACTTTTCCGTCCTTCAATTTACAGCTTGCTTCTCACAATCTGCTTTACTATATTGAAATTCGTGATCACAAATTCGTGATCGGGCTCCACTTTTGTTACGAAGCCAGTCTTTCGAATAATACGTTATAAACTCCATTCCAGCTTTTTCCACTGGGCTCTTTTTTCACTCTCTCACTAGCTTTATTGGCCACTTGCTATTATGTTAAGGTAAAAGGAGAAACCAGATTTAAAGAGAGTGCTGTGAATTTCACACATTGCAGCTAGGCGATAAACATTTTTATGCAACAAATGGCAATGTTCAAGCGCAATGTCGATGAAGAGCAAAAAGTCCACACTAAGAGCTGGCTATAACGCGTTCTCATTTTTGTCAATATAAAGATACCTGTTTCCCATTGACGTGGTTCGATCTTCATTAATTTTTATCCTACCATGCTTTCCTCTAATGGAAGTTTCATTTTCATCATGTGCCGCTCGGGAAAGGACAAGCATGACATTTTTATGCGATGTGTTCTAGATTACATTATGCTTTACGCTGCCCGTTTAACTTTAAGGAAAAGCTAACGCCATGCAAAATTGAAATTCAAGCAGGGGAGAACCACGCTTTTAGTTTTCTTTGAATACTGCAGAACTATCATGGAAAGTTTTATCTAAGATATAAAAATCAAGGAAGATCTCAAACTGCACAATATTTCCCTGTATGCTTTCTGTGTCTCAAATGAAAAAAAAAACACTTTGATCATACACTATGGGCAACGTTTGCTTGTCAAGTATAGCCAGTTTCAAACTTTTCCTGTCACTTGGCTTTCATTCTAGGTTCTACAATGCGGCGTTGCCTACCTAACTAGACAAATTTACAGGGTAACGTTAAATTTCCGCTTAACTTTCTCTAAACAAACGTAAGTGTAGAGTGCCGGTAAGTTACCTCTTTAAGATTGAGATGAAAATGTCGTTGCATGAGAAATATCCGCAGTGTTTTATAGCACTGATTATATTTGGCAGGACTTACAGAAACTGTACAAGAGAATTGTTTATTCAAATATTTCAAAACTAAACACATACCTGCTGGATAGGTGCATTTCGGAGGGATATAATCTGAAACAGAAAATTAAAAGAAATGGGCACCTTAATCTATCTCACGTTCTCAACAACTTTCAGCGCTGTATTCTCTCTCTATGACGAGAATCGTTTCAAAATTAGAGAAATTCATTAAACTGGGCTTTCATGTGCGATATAATCTAATTGTTACAAAACAATCAAAATATATGGTTTCCGGAAACCAACCGACATGATCATATCCGCCTGAATATCAGTGCCCCTGCCAAGTACTTAGGCAAATATGGGTGTTAAACTTTCAGCGCACCGCCAACAGTGCTTGCGCCACGGCACTTGGCCCAGCCAGTTACCTCAATCATTTAGTAACTACACTTTACGCTTTGTTTCTCAGCTCCTGCTGAATTAGGCTTTATGTTTCATAAGGAAATAGACGGTAAAATGGGATTACTTCCTTTCGTTATACGAATAAACTCATGTCGTGCCAATATGTTCTAATATTGCATTTGCTAGCGTAATGTACGCCATTTCACAATAGTATTGAAGACCGGCATGATACACATCACCGTGCATTTCACTAGTGGCACCAAAATGCGTCAACCTACAAAAAAAAACATCCATTTATGTGAGCGTCCCTCGTAGCCTGAGTTGCTTTGGAGCGTTAGACCCCAATAAACCAAACAACTTATGTGTCTTTATAAGTTAACCAGAAAATCTCGTCCAGCAGTGACCTGCTGTTAGAAGGTCTATCACTAGGTGCTGATTTTTGCCGTCACATGACACAAATTGTTTGATAAGGTTTTGCAGAATCTAACGCCATGCTTGACTTTAGAGGCTTTTGATGCTCAAAAACCGCGTCTATTTAACGTCTGGCATATTACGCGGTATAAGAAAGGAAACTTACAACAAGTAAAATCGCATTCGACGGCAGCAAGATAGGCCGCCAGAGCAAAAAATGCCAGTGCTGCTTTCATGGCTGCAAGGGAAAGAGTTTTCTATTGCAGATAAATGCCTGCTCTTTTATAACTTGTGTCGTCGAAAAGCGAGACGCAGTAGATATCAGGAAAAGTCGCAAAACAAACCACCACATGTGATATCGCACTCTGAATTCTAGCACGTGCCTAGGCTACTGTTTATCCCAAAGTTGAAAGCGTTTCTAGAGCCTCACGTTTTACACGGTGTGGATAATTTTTTTTTTTTCAGAGTGATACGCAAACCGCTTCAAATTTAGAAAGAGCAGCTAAATGACACGTGCCGACTGAGTTTCACCTCGAAGGGAGAAAAATATTTTTTTTTCTAACAAGGCCGCACGCACTGAAGAGAGAAGAATAACAGCGATGTTAAAAAAGTTAACGAATATTATTTTCTTTTCTAAACAATTTTATTCTCTATAATTCCATTGGCGTCCAGATAAGCTTTAAGCAGAACGAATAGATAATGTTGTTCCAGAAAACACTCAAGGAACAGTCACGTAACAGTTACGGCACCTCCTTTTTGACCCCCACTAACCATTTCGCAGTTCGTTGGTCGAGCTCCAAAAAGGGGAAATCCCTGCCATTCGAGGCTTTCGATAGAGAACCACTTATCGTGATGGATCGGTCGCGAATGCTGCGCATTCTAAATTTTAAAAGCCATTGCCTCTATAACAACGGAATTCTTGAAATGTCCAAGGTAATTTGGTGCCAGAATGTGATACTACAAAGTTGCTTTTGCTATTAACCTCAGAAGTCATGTTGATTCTTGTCTGTGCTTTTCGATCGTCAATGCGAATTCAGCTTCGTATTCTTACAGAAGGACAAAAAGGCTCACAAAAAGATAGAAGGACGAATGAAGAACACTTCCTTTGAAGTTTTTTTCTGTCTTGCTTCGTCTGGCGCATTTTCAGCCACGTATTAGAGCCACCTTCATCAAATGTCTTTGCTAGTATACTTACGGAGGCTAATGAACATAACAAGCATATTCGTTCAACAAACGCGCTTCATAGGAGCAGCTGGTAGAAGTGACCAATTGTGAAATAGAAATATGCCCCCAGGAGCCACTATATAACCTTGCCTCGCAGTTGATAGCAAGATTTCATATTCTAAGTTGCTATTTCGACGGGAAAGTAGCTTGGTAGCATGCACGTACATATTGCACAAAGTACAGAAAGAAAACCCTTACTAAACATTCAGAATTCAGAACATTCAGAACATTCTCTCTGTTCAATGGTCGCTTTGTAATGGGATACCTTTTTTAAATATTATAAGCCAGTGTTGCAATGAAGCAAAGGTACAATATATACTTTTTGTACTGAGCACAAAAATGACTTCAGTCCCTGTGTTGCATACATAGGTACAAGATGCTTGTCCAATGCCTGTATGATTGGCATTATTCCTACTTGTGATATCGGAAGCTTGAAAATATCTTACAATTTGTTCGTTCCAACAGGAATGCTGCGCCACTACTTCTGACCTTTCTTCGGCAGCTATATTGAGCTTTATGGCGCCAAAAGAAAAAAAGCTATGATGTGCCAAAGATATGGTTAGAATTTGTTGTGATACCAACAGCTTTTTAAATAGTTATTTCTTTGAGGAACTTAACAATAGGCAAAAAACCATAGAGTGTTTGATTACCTAAAAGCACCATGGGGAGGGAGGGGGCGGGGGGGGGGTGAGAGATGTATTCATTATAAAATGATGTAAAAATTTCGTTGTGGTCCTTTAAAGTTTGCATAGTAAATTAGAAACTGGTTTACAGTAAGTTCACAATCATATATGTCGCATGGAGGCTTGCTTTCTTTTGACAGAAGTTGTGTGTACGCGGTATGTCCACTGCAAAGACCACAAAGAGCAAGTTCTGTTCAACGTTCATGAAGTCTACATGATTTCCATTCTCTTAAAACTGCCTTCAGAGAATGCGAATTGTTGCTTCGCTGATCTTCCGTTACAGCCAGCCATTTATTTCGCAGTTTCCATACATTGATCGCAAAGAATCTCTGTGCTGTATGTTCAGTAGTTTCAATTCACCAAATTGGGCTTGTGTAACGTAAGCATCTGCTCACTCTTTTTTTTTTATTCGAGCTGTTTGCCATCAGGCATAATGAAAAAAGAAAGTTATAAAAAGGGGTGCAAACAAGCCTCGCTTAAAAAGCGGCAAAAGTTCGTGACATAGCGATTATCTAGAGTCCACTTGGTATAGTCGTCTGCAACGTCCCATCGCAGGCCAACCTTTCTTAGTAAACGTCGTCTCACTGAAGCTGTAGCCGGGCAAGTCCACAGCAAGTGTTTTTCATCGCACTGGTCGGGCGCAGCATCACAATGGGGACACTTGTCTGTCACTTCGTAACGTTTGTCACGCCACCGATGACGCACAGAAGGAGTCAGAGCCGCTCCTGCCCGAATCCGGCGCACAGATACCTCCTCCTCCCGAGTGAGACTCCGGGGGAGAGGGTACGAACACGGAGGAATTAGAGCGCGTGTTCGCTGACGCAAAGACTGTTTCTCGGAAACATGGGACAGGAACGGATCTGAGGGAAGAGGGGAAGGTGGCGGGATATCGGATGTGTCAAGGTGTGTCATTGCATCCACATGGATATTATGCGGATCCTGGGCATGCCCACGAATCCAGTGGATACGCACAGGACAGGGGTATTTTGTGCAAAGTTGGTGGATGGATTGTGTAACTTGGAATGTGCGCCGGACAGCCTTAAGCTGCTTAAGGGCGGCAAGGGAGTCGGTGTAAATGTGTACGATATCGAAAGTAGGAACGAGTGGAAGGGAAGTAATGGCATTGTGTATCGCCTGAAGCTCCAAGGCCAGGGGGGAGCAAGTATCCATGCTATATGTAGCGCGGGAGTTGAGATGAGGATGTGAGGGACTGTAAACTGCAGTAACTCCCTGCACTGCTGTTTGTGATGCATCGGTGTATATTATGCACCCTGAAGGAAGATGGACGGCTGATATCGGCGTCGAAGCAGAGGGGCGATTTTCTGTGAGCTGACAGTATGACCATGGAGGAAGAGTCTGTAAACGATGAAGCTGAAGCGACATCTTGCGTGCTCTGTTTGCCTCACGCTGGTCGATAAGTTCACTCAATGTATTAAGTTGAGCGTACTCTTGCCAAATGGGTATGGGTGCGATACGCGGAAGATAAGTTATGGCGCGCATAGCCTCCGGATTGATTGATTCAAGGGAGTCCCACTGTCGGCGGGTGAGGCGATGAAATTGCGCTTGGTACACTATCCGCGGCTGAAGGATGGAGCGCACGAGCTGACGGGCAGTATCAAAACGCGCTCCGCCAGAGCGCATAGCTATGCGTCGAATCAGACCGAGAGTAGCGTGAGCCGATTTACGGGTCGCGTTTAGCCACGGAGTCCCAGTCCCAGATGTATGAAGTAGAAGACCTAGAACACCCCTGTTGAAAATTCCAGCAAAAGTCTTGCTGGATTTTACGCTGGTCACGTTGGAGAAAACGGTGGGCCGATTGGAAGTGTTGGTTTCCACGTTGGAGAAAACGGTGGGCCGATTGGAAGTGTTGGTTTCCACGGTGGGTGCTGGTGGAGCGAATGGGAGAGATGGTGGATGCACTAATGGCGGCGTTAGGCCACGCTGGATGGAGTGGAAATTGTGGTGGTTGCACTGGCACCTCCAGTACATAATATTGGGCTGAATGGAAACCACGCTGGACACTTCAGTGAACACGATGGGACAGGATGGGCTTGGTGGTATCCATCGTGGTTATCTCAATGGGCCTGGCAGGCAACACTGGACTGTGTGGAAACCACGGTGGGAGGCTATGGATATGTACCTACTTGTTGGGCATGGCACAAACCATGGCTGCATTTGAATGGCTGATGCTGGGCAGCAGATACTGCATGCATGTGCTTATATGGTTGACAAAATGAAACTCATAAATGCACTAACAATCTCAGTGGGTCAGATCCATCAAATGTACACTTGGCACTCTATGCTGTTAGAATAAATACTGCATGACAAAATTCTTTTTTTACATGTGCATATGTTGACTTGACAATTTCACAAATATTTCAAAACTAACGATTTATATACTGGGGCTTAGAATACCATTAGCAAAATATTTGTGAAAAAGTTTAACTTAATTTTTTACAAAATGAAGTTAAACTTCATTTTGTTTACAGAGCCATGCATGCCTGAATCCAAACACAATTTCATTCAGAAAATTTTATTGAGCGTGATTTTCAAGACATTCCCAATTCAATTAACAAATTGTTAAGCACATAACTGGCCACATAGCTGCTTTGTACAAGGGTTTTGAATACAAATATATACACAGAATATTTCTACAAGGTTGATTGCACAGCACACTTATACACGCACCTTGGTACACAATTATCAGTACAACACTTTTTCAAAACAGAAATGCAGATATATACGAGGTCTGCTAGAAAAGTATCCGACCTTTTGCCGGAGAAAAAAAACTGGCATAAGTGGAGCGTTGGAAACCTAATCACCTTCAAAGTAGTCTCCTTGGGACTCCACATACTTCTTCCAGTGGTGCAGCCATTGTTGGAAGTATTCCGAAAAGGCCCCTTTCGGAATGGAGTTTAGCTCAGCTGTCGTTGCATCCATAATGTCCTCTCGTCTGAAATCGCGCTCCTTCAATGGCCTCTTGATTTTGGGAAGCAGCCACAAGTCACAGGGGGCCATATTAGGAGAGTAAGGAGTCTGTTGAACTACAGCAGTCTGGTTTTTGTCGAAAAAAGTGTGAATTTAGTGCGAGGAATGTGCAGGAGCATTGTCATGATGGATGCGCCAATTTCCTGTTGACCTCAGCTTCAGCCTCTTGCGCCGCACAGCACTACGCAGGCGACGGAGGACATCCCTGTAGTATTCTTTTGGTCAATGTTTACTTTGTGGGGTGCGTACGCGTGGTGTGCCACACAGAGGGAGTCAAAGAAAGCAGTCAGCATCACTCTGACATTGCTGCGCACTTGGCAGGCCTTCTTTGGTGTTGGTGACGTGGAATGCTGCCATTATGACGACTGGGATTTGGTTTCCGGGTCGTACCTGTACACCCAAGACTCGTCACCAGCGATTATGGTGTTGATGAAGTCGGGGTCACTGTTTCTGGAATCCAGCATATCCTGTGAGTCTTCAACACGAAGCTGCTTCTGCTCCACCGTAAGCAGCTTCGGCGCGAATATCGCTGCATCTTTCTCCATGGCCAAATTTTCCGTGATAATGGAATGTTCAGAAAAATTGGTGATGTCCACCTCTTCCACAATTTCTCGGATAGTCACACGATGGTCCCGCGTCACCACAGCGCTCACTTCGGCAATGACCTGGCCATTTCGGCATGTTGATGGCCGACCGGAGCGTGGCTCCCTGTGCACTGATGTGCGGCCGTCTTTAAACCAATTGTACCATTGCCTAATCTGTGTGCTGCTCATAGCATGGTCACCGAAAGCCGTCTGAATATTCCGAATGGTTTCCACTTGGCTGTCGCCTAGTTTCTGGCAAAATTTGATGCAGCAGCGTTGCTCCTGTCGCTCCGCCATTTTCCTTGCAATAAAAAACCGACGAGAGCACTCCGCACTGCCTCACTCAAACGCTACGTGCCAGTGACTGACGCCATCGGCAGGCGAGAAAAAATTTGTGCATGCGCACGAAGGTTCGAGGTAGGCTGGTGCAAGCGTGCTTGTTTCAAATCCATAAGGTTTTCGTAAAAAAAAATAAAGTCGGATACTTTTCTAACAGACCTCGTATATATATATATATTGCCACGTATCATTGTAGCGTCCGTTCGTTCACACAAGGCCGCAGAAAAAGGGTGTTATCATTTTTGTTCGTGACGCCAGAAGCGATCGGTCTAATCTCGATTGTTTACAGCCATGAACAGCTGCATCTACGTGTTTCCAGATTACTCTAGATGATCTCGGCCTGTTATCTCGAAGTTTCCTTGACGGCTTTAAATTGAGCGATGCCGCGAGCAGTGGGCATTTGTAGTTCGACGACCGACGAGCACGCTTGTTGCTTACGCCGCCGCCGTGGTTGGCCCTACACGTGGTTGGCCCTACAGCCGAGCAGCCGCCGGCATTTTTCGTTAATGTGCGTCGCACACTGACGTCGTTGACTGCCAGCGTGCCCGATCTGGATGTTGATGAAACCCCGCCCTCCAGAATGTGTGAAGCACTAACGGTCGCTGCGCTGACCCGCGAACAACTCCAGAAAACGAGACGGGCACGCTGGCGCCAACTGACCTCCGCTACGCTTCCTGCAGATGTCAGGGACTTCGGCTGGCTGCGAGGCTGGCGGGTCCTGCCCTCAAGAGACCGCCTTGCGGCGTGGGGCGTGGCGCCCTCCGCCCGATGCCCGCAGTGCGGTCTGCTTGAAACTTTGCAGCACGCAATGTTTGAGTGTGTAGTTGCGCGCACCTTTTGGACATTAGTGTCACGCATGTTTTTAACCCGCCTCGAAGCGCGCACTAGTTCACGCGAACTGTTCACAAATATGCTCTTGTGTGTCGGCATGTTCGTTTTGTGGCGGCAGCGTGGAGTGGCATCCTTAAATGGGCGTCCGCAAAGAACAATGTTCCCAATGTTGCAGCGCCTGCGCACGCGCCTCTTTGAACAAGCATGCATGGACGCTCTGTCAATGAGCGAGGCCGAGTTCTTGCGCAAATGGTCGGCATACTTTATCGTCCTGCGCGGCGGTCGAGTATCGGCATTTTTACTGCATTACTGACGTGCTCAGTGCTGCGTCACTGCGCATGTGCTTGACTGATCAGAGAATTAAGTTCATCTGTTTTGTTTTGTATTTTCTATGTTAAAACAGAAAAAATAAACTTCTCTTTCTACGCCGCCGCCGAGTGATTCAGTTCTTTTGCGGGCGCAAGTCAGCCCAAATAAAGAGCTTCGTTTCCAAGACTGGTTGGTGTCTTCCTGACCGCTGGAATGCCGTCACTACAACGTGACATCTGGTGGAGGTGCTAAGTAGCCTTTCATGTTCCGGACACCCCCTACAAGTCGTGACGCCAGCCCTCTGAGTCATCTACCGCAGGACCCGAGTCCAGTTCACAGCGCAAGCCGACGCCTGCAAGGGGACGCACCAGAGTTCGGGATTCTGCCGGACCCTACCCGGAAGCGGAAGCCATCAGGAACGTCCACCATGAGCTTGCCCCAGACGACCACTCCAGTCATTCTTCAGCAGCCCCAAGTGCCACCAACCTTCGACGCTTCGCCTGGCGCCGACCCCGAAGAATGTCTGAACAGTTCGACCGTGCGGCTGTCTTTAACAACTGGGACGATGCCATGAAAATTAGGTACGTCTTCTTTGCCTTGGAGGGACCAGCAGGAATCTGGTTTGAGAATGAGGAAGCTATCCTTACGGATTGGGAAACCTTCAAGGAGCAGCTTCTCAAGACCTTCACAAACGTCGTGAGAAAGGAGAGAGCCCAGCAGCTGCTACAGTCTCGCATACAACACCCAAACGAGACCGTTGCAGTATACACTGAGGAGATGAAGCGTCTCTTCCGGCGTGCCGACTCGAGCATGAAGGAGGAAGAAAAGGTCAAGCTGCTTATGCGAGGAGTTAAAGAGCAACTCTTTGCGGTCCTCGTACGAAACCCACCGAAAACCGTTGCGGAATTCGTCGAAGAGGCATCCACCATGGAAAAAACTTGATGCCAGAGCCCGCCAGTATGACCGCCAGCAGCGCTTTTTGTCAGCAAACTGCCTGGACACCGTTAACAACGATAACCTGCGGGAGGTTATCCGTCAAGTTGTGCGAGAAGAGCTCCGATGATTGCTGCCAACGGGAACGCAGCCGCAGCTTTCATCACTCACTGACGTCGTCCGGGACGAGGTTCAACAGGCCTTGGGTGTGACGCCGACACCCACACAACCTCCACAGCCCACAGCCATGACTTACGCCGCAGCTGTGCGCCGTCCTGCCCCTCGACGACGGGACCCAAGCCCCTATCGCCCTCAGCCAGCTGCGTTGGACCGCCGCCCTCTCACCCCAACCCGCCCGTCCTACGAGCGACGTGCACAGCCAAGAAAATGCGACGAGTGGAGAACTCCCGACCAGCGCCGCCCACTATGCTTCCATTGCGGCGAAGCCAGTCACATTCTCGGGTACTGCCCATACAGGAGAATGGGCACCCAAGGGTGTTCTTACGACGCCCCACGACCCCGACCCGGCCAGCGACCAGCCGAAATCGAGGAGTTTTTGCGTCGGGAAGAATGCTCACCGCCCAGCCGCCTATCACGTTCCCCGTCGCCATCGTCACCGCGCTTTGTATTTCCTAGCCGGGGCTACGCAGTGCGTGGACGCTCCCCCAGCCCCCGAAAATTAAACTGAATAAAGCAGCTTCTGGAGGTGAGGTTGCTTCCGAGCGCAAGTACAAAGATCCTCCTCGACAAAAACCCAAGTCCATGCCTCGACTACGACGACAACACCGACGACAACGACGACGACGATGCGGCCAGACTTGAAACTTTTACCGCTGCCCAGTGAAGTAACGTCGGAGTACGCCCACCGCAGCCTCACTACCCGACGAAGCTGAGATCGTACACCGAAGACCACGTGTAGCACGAAAACGCGAACAAGTGACCTTGAAGTTACGGTCGACAGTCACGCGGTTACTGCTTTGGTCGACACAGGAGCTGACTACTCTGTCATGAGCGGGCCATTCGCTGTCCGACTACGGAAAGTGACAACTTGGGATGGCCCGCTGATACGCACCGCAGGTGGTAACCTTATTACGCCGTCAGGACGCTGCACCACGAGAGTTACAGTAAATGGGCGAACCTATGCCACAACCTTCCTGGTCCTACAGAAATGCTCGCGAGACGTGATTTTGGGAATGGACTTCCTGAATAAGCATCGGGCGATCATCGACCTTCGATACAAGTCGATCAAGCTTTCCACGGACAAAGCCATATCTGCAGCGACGACAGCGACTCATCACGTTGCCTTAAACGTCCTCGACGAAGCACTGAGCGTGCCGCCCCGATCAAGTGTCATCGCCTGCGTAGGTACAGGAGACATCGAAACTGCCGAAGGCCTCGTCGAGGGGAACACCCAGTTACTCCTTGATCGAGCACTGGGCGTCGCAAGGGGAGTCGCCCAAATCCGAAATGGCCAAGCCCAGGTGTTGCTAACCAACTTCACCGAAGAATACCGGCATCTAAACAAAGGTACGACGATCGCTTTCCACGACGAGCTGGCAGACATCAGAGATATATTTGCCCTAGCCGACCAACCCGTAGAACCAGCTGAACAAGGCCATCGCAGACATGCTCTCCATGTACATCGACGCCGAACACAAGATGTGGGACTCCATTCTGCCCTACGTGATCTTCGCCTATAACACTGCCGTCCAGGAGACAACCAGATCTACCCCATTCGAGCTTGTATACGGCAGGAAGCCCACGACAACAGTCGACGCAATGCTCCCGCACGTTTCCGACGACGACAACCTCGACGTCGCCGCCTACCTTCATCGCGCCAAGGAAGCCCGAAGACTTGCGCGGCTTCGCATTCAAGACCAGCAGCACACCGACGCCCGACGCTACAATCTGCGCCGACGAGACACGCATTACACGCCAGGTGATCGTGTTTGGATATGGACGCCAGTTCGCCGCTGTGGATTGAGTGAAAAGTTGCTGCAACGCTACTTTGGCCCGTACAGGGTTCTGCGTCGCATCGGTGACCTCGACTAGGAGGTCATCCCCGACGGCACGACAGCATCTCAGCGACGCCGCACAAGGCCGGAAGTCGTACATGTCGTACGCCTGAAGCCATATTATGAACGCTAAAGGACTCGAGGTTTGCATTCTCCGTGTTTATTTTCATTTTTAAGCATCGAGACGATGCCTCTTTGGGAGGGGGGTAATGCCACGTATCATTGTAGCATCCGTTTGTTCGCACAAGGCCGCAGAAAAAGGGTGTTATCATTTTTGTTAGTGACGCTAGAAGCGACCGGTCTAATCTTGATTGTTCACAGCCATGAACAGCTGCATCTACGTGTTTCCAGATTACTCTAGATGATCTCGGCCTGTTATCTCGAAGTTTCCTTGCCGGCTTTAAATTGAGCGATGCCGCGAGCAGTGGGCATTCGTAGTTCAACGACCGACGAGCACGCTTGCTGCTTACGGCGCCGCCGAGTGATTCAGTTATTTTGCGGGCGCAAGTCAGCCCAAACAAAGAGCTTCGTTTCCAAGACTGGTTGGTGTCTTCCTGACCGCTGGACTGCCGTCACTACAACGTGGCAATATATTGATACATGCATTCGAAGAAGAGACAGAAGTAGCGCATGCGCTAGAAGAGGAAGAAGTTAGTTGGCTCTCTCGCGCGCGCTCGAACCACTAGGAGACCGCCGCAGGTTTTTCGTCTCTGCGTGGGTGTTCTTTTTGGCGTTGCACGCTACAGTTTGGTGGAGGTGCTGGGTACGCTTCCCGACCTGCAAACTCCGTACAGCGTCACTACGGACCTCACACCGGTTCACCAGCGACCCAGCCGCCGTCTCCGCGGAGAGTCGCCTGAATTTGGGCCCCTTCCCCCGCCAACAAGGACGACGCAGCCTCGACCGCCGAGTCCAACTGACATGGCCACTGACACCAGGACCCAGCCGCCGATCCAGCCTCTACCGTCGAGTCCAACTGCCATGGCCGCTGACACCAGGCCCCTGGCGCCGATCCTTTGCCACCCACCGCGAACACCGCCATCTTTTCACGGTGACGTGTTCGAAGACGCTGAGGACTGGCTGGAGACGTTCGAGCGGGTCGCACGCTACAACGGCTGGTGCGACGAGCGCAAGCTGAATAACGTCTACTTTGCCCTGGAAGAGTCTGCTCGGACGTGGTTTGAAAACCACGAGGCTACACTTCCCACCTGGGAGACGTTTTGCCGGAGTCTCCTGGCTACGTTCCCCAACGCTGACCGGCGGGAGAAGGCCGAAGCTGCGCTGCACTCCCGAAATCAGCGCACGAACGAAAGCGTGCGCATGTACACCGAAGACATGGCCCGTCTTTTCAAGCGCGCCGACCCCAACATGACAGAGGAGAAGAAGCTGCGCCATCTCATGCGTGGGGTTAAGCAGGAGCTGTTCGCGGGCCTCGTGCGCAGCCCACCCCGCACGGTGGCGGAATTTCTAACCGAGGCGACCACGATGGAGACGACGCTGCAACAACGGGCCCGCCAGTACAACCGGGACATCAACTGCATGGTGCCCGAAGGCTTTTCGTCGTGTCTCGGCGGCAGTGTAGACACCTTGCGTGAACTAATTCGCTCCGTTGTCCGGGAGGAACTGCAACGGATCCATCTGCCTCAGGTTGCACCTGCGCCGCTGGCAGCGCTGTCCGAAGTTGTCAGGGACGAGGTGCGACAGGCTGCGCAGGCACCTCCTGTCCCCGAAGCGCCATCCCGGTTCGATGACCGACCCACGTACGCATCTGTTGTACGTCGCACGACAGGCTACGGTCCCATTACCCCAACGCCTGGCGTGAGCAACATCGGCACATGTCACGCAAGCGTGCCTGGCTACGGTGTGACCCCGTCGACCTCCGTGAGTAACATCGCCACGTATTCTGCAACCGCATCTGCTACAGCTGGGCCACGCCCTCGCAAGTCGGATTTGTGGCGTACACCGGACCGCAGGCCTCTCTGCTACCACTGTGGGGAGCCTGGTCACCTCTACCGCGCCTGTCCGTATCGCCAAGTGGGCCTTCGCGGTTTCCATCCCGACACACCCTGCCCTCAGAACGGCGAACGACCGCATGAGATTGCACAGCATCTCTGGGCACGCCAGAACCCTGCCTACTCGGGAAGGCGCGAGTCCCGTTCCCCTTCGCCTCTCCGTTATCGCTCTTCCAGCCCTGGCCGCCAGAGTAGCTCTGCTGGCCGCCGCTCGCCGAGTCCGCGTCGGGAAAACTAACACCAGCGACCTCTGGAGGCAAGGCCGCTGACGTCGGGACGTGTCAAGATCCTCCATCGCGGAACCCTCGAGCCGACGATACCCGGACAGAGAGAGGCAGCGACAGTATCAGATACGCTGCATCCGATTTGCGTGTACAATATACACACAATATGAGGATCTAATTACACTAAGAATTGATTTGGTTTTCACATTGGATGAGAGAACTCCACTATAGCAAACACACACCTTCACTGTAGTCTCAAGAAAGCATAGCTGTTGTCTGGCTGATAACCCACCAAAAATGATAGCTGTCCATACATATGACCGGCCGCGGTGGTTCAGTGGTTATGGCGCTCAGCTGCTGACCCGTAAGACGCGGGTTTGGATCCTGACCACGCCAGCTGAATTTCCATGGAGGCGAAATTATAGAGGCCCGTGTACTGTGCGATGTCAGTGCACGTTAAAGAACCCCAGCTGGTCGAAATCATTCCAGAGCTCTGCCCTACGGCATCCCTCATAGCTGAGTCGCTTTGGGACGTTGAACCCCACTAAATCAAATCAAACATCTATACATATATTGTACTGTTTTGCAAACTAAACCTGTGGACCTGGCTAAAAAAGTACACACGGCGAGAACAAATCTGCCATGTTCATTGGTATAGATATGAGTTTTTCCTTGGAAAGCCTTGCAACTCCGAAATGCCATGACATTCAACTCCAAAACACCACTGCACTCCCTAACAAAATGACTATAATGTATCCGAAAATATTTCTTCGCACTGAAATGTGATAAA
Organism: Amblyomma mixtum; assembly: GCF_055824585.1. Taxonomy (NCBI): domain Eukaryota; kingdom Metazoa; phylum Arthropoda; class Arachnida; order Ixodida; family Ixodidae; genus Amblyomma; species Amblyomma mixtum. The sequence continues at coordinate 50,638,360 of NC_143020.1, forward strand.
TGGCTGGCTAACCAACTTCTATTCGCATATGGAACTATGAATGGTTTTTCCCATGTACCTACTCTATGTGGCTAAACGTGTCTTCGATGTTCTTGGGCTGAGCTCAATTCAGGTTCAACCCTTTTCATTATCCTCTACATTTCTGACTGAAGGCAAGCACTGGTAAGGTACTTGCCGTCTCGCATGCATACACACCCTTCTTGCATGCGGGAGGTATGGGGTTCAACCCCCAGTGCCGCCAGGTACGCACCGGTGATACAATGGGTACAAGCTTTCCCCTTCCTGGTGCTCGGCTTCTTTAGGGTGAAATGCTTAGGAAATGGGTCTTTGAACCCACCTTGAGTTAAAAAAGGGTTGCATGTGGGCTTTCACTGCACAAGGCAGATTTAGGGTTGTTTGACGGCGTAACGAATCACTGGCCCGTCAACGCATTGGTTATACACTTTCGTCTATTGTAGCTATTATACATTTTCCTCTTGGGGGCTAGTGGTAACCTGGCATTTATGATCTGCGAGTAACCGCTAAATGCACTGCACTCCAATCTTAATCTCAAAGTTATTATACTCTAGTGCAGGGGTTCTCAAACTTTTTTGCTTGGAGGAACCCCAAAATCCTTCAATAAGTTCCAGGGAACCCCCCCCCCCCTCGCTTTCACTTACCAGCAATGTTGTCGAGTGCATTTTTGCAAAGAGAAAGTTGCAGAGGTTAAATGTTTACTGCACAGATTAATGCAAATACTAATATGTGATGTGCGATGGGTGGTACTGCTTCCCTTTTAAGAGCAAGTCAAAGCGTGGCTCAGTAGCACTCAGAGCCAGTCTCATATCAGCTGCCGGGTCAGGGCCGGTGAGGGTTCTCGCGGAACACAAGACAGCCCGCGGAACCCATGTTCCGCGGAACCCAGTTTGAGAACCCCTGCTCTAGTGAACCGAAACTGCGGCCTAAGTTATATTCTCTTTGAACTTCCAACGCTTGCTTCCCTATCATAAACTGTTGTTTCCTTCAAAAGATGTTGAACATGACATTAAATTTCTTCATATTAAACTGTCCTGCCCAGGTCCACAGTCATACTCAGGAATTCATACCCTGAGTCAATGTCATCAGCAAATCGCAGATTACAAAGGTACTTTCGATTAACATCTATCCTCAGCTCTTCCCAGTCCAGATCTCTGAGCACCTTCGGTAAACATGTGAAAAACGAGACATAAGGCCTAACCAAGCAGTATGTTAGCAATCTACAAATGCCATGTTTACAACTGGTTGCCAGCAATGCCCATAAATTGTTCATCTAGCTTTAGTCTCTTTCTACCTTATTTGGCAGATCACAGATGAATGTTCTGTCAATATCTGGAACCTCTAGAAACAAACAACTGTCAGCCACATCTCCCGGAAGCACAACATCCCATGCTGTATCAAAAGATAGGAAGCATTCCTTTATGTGCGGAGGTGAATGAATCACGTCCGCAATAATTACAGGCCGACAGATTAAAATGCACGTTGCACTTTCTTGCAAAAACAGAATCTTTTCAAGACGTTTGTAATTGCCGCCTTTTGTCCTCACAAAAGTAGTGTCGGATTTCGATGGCCTTTTGTACGCAGTGCTGTGTATGATTTGTTTTGACAGCACAAAGCGCTCATACTCTACGGCAACTGACGTCTTTACTCCACAGTGAAGGTGCAGTGAATGCTGCTCAGTGATGTTCAAAGCAATCTCTTTTCCAGCCCCTAAAAGGCAGAGATCACTGATGTGCTTTGCGTTGTTCACCGGCGAAAAGCTAATCAGTTCCTCACAAAACCTCTTTTCCATCAGAGGCAGATGGGTGCTCCCAATCAGTTGCTGTAGCTGCTGGTGCATGACCACCCTCTCCACAACTTGCTGAGGCATCCCATTTGCAGCAGATACTTGACGTACAATGGCTCCATTACCACCTTCAAAAACGAAGGCCGAATGGGCCCACAAAGGTCCAAGTGACCGGACGCAGTTTGCCAGATGAAGCAAAGCATGCATATTGAATGTCATAGATGCAATGCCATATAAGGAATGGCACCGAATTACAAAGTGCTCCAACAGGGACTCTGAAATGAAAAGTTAAGTCAGACTCACTAATTGAAAAATAATAAAAATAGTCTTCACAAATTGCACTGCATCACAACTTCACCATCTGCTTACTACATAATTATTTATAGGTTCAGCAAATAGAACATTTTGTAATACTTAAAGTAATACAAATTATGCAAAAAAGAAAAATCACTCATGAAAGAAGCAACCAGGTCTATGCCATAAATGATGCCTGCACCATCATTGTCTCCCCTCCAAAAGCAGTTCAAAGCTAATTCACCATAACCTCCCTTCTTCAGTGATATCTAGCAGTCTGACCATATAACCCTAAAAAAGCAATCCTGACACTCTTGTACTGTAGTTGGACAATATGGACTTACAAATTCTGATAAGTTGTTTTTTTACGCTAAACTAATAAATCAAGGACAAAGTAAGCTACTTCTATAAATCACTAAAAGCAAATGTCAGAATTTTCAATGCTTCATTTATGCGCGGCAACTAGAAAGTGACCTAGAAACTGAACTGACATATTTAATAGCACTTTTGTATCAAAGTACCTGGCATAAAAATAATACACTTTAAATATTTTATGCTGTGTCAGCTCAATTCTGGCAACAGTGAGCCAAATGTAAAGCAAAATTGCAAAAAAAAGTCTGCTATCACTTTCCATGCCACTTAGCACTGCGTCCTCCATTGTACCTCACCTGCTTTGTCAATTTCTGAGAAGGTGATGTCTTCCCGTAGAAGGATGTGCAGGGCTTCTGAAAGTTTGGCAAGGTGCCTCCAGTATTCAGCCTGAAGAATGCCTTCCAGGCAAGGCAGGGCATAAAATAAAATCCAATGCCTCCACTCCGACGCCTTCCAGTGAGACCGCTCTGTGATGGCTCGTGGCAATCTCGTGATGCAGTGTGGAGGTTTTATAGCCAGCAGTCTAGAATCTATTCTTGACACTGCTGATGGGGCACCTAAGAGATGAAAATACCACAACATTTCATTCTATTCGCAGGTATTCGGTCTCTTTTATTACAAGTTCTCTATTCTTCCCACTTAAAAGCAGTAATTAATGCATAAGTAAATGAACATATCTATTCATTCTCATGCCTTGTGCTCATCTATGCAATATTTGGCAATGTAAAATACACGTCAAGGTAAAGTATAAGTTAGCCTCCAATGAGGGCAGACAGGTGTTAAGGTAGTCTTTTGCACAAAAGCAAGATGCACCTTAGCTGCTGCTTTCCATGTCAAGAGCTTGGTAAAGTTGCCGTTCTGTGTCCATGGTTCAGTATGCATATATGCTAATGCTTCATACCCTAATATGCTAATGCTTCATACCCACGTATAGTGATATCAACATAGTGTTCCTGCCCCCTGGCTAAGCTTAGGACCTTAGCCATGTCCCTTCCAGAGGCACATGTAGGAACCGAAGTAAACGGCAGTAAAAATTTCAACCACTACAAATGCCACTAAAGAAAATCCCCCATTCTTCACTATGAACAGCTGAACACAGTAGATATGACATAATTTACTGAAAAGCTCTACAGCTTAATCTGGATAACTGAAACCTGAAGGGAAGTGACAATTTCTTTGAATTATAAAGTTTGTACTAAAGCAAGCCTGACCAGTAACGAGAGGTGATTGACTACACTGTGTGAATAACCACACTGCAGACATGTCTCAACAAGTCTAGCAGTTTCGTGTGTACATGTCCTCTCATCAATAAGAGCAAGTGGTAGCAAGGCACCTGTCAGTGCCAGTAACACATCGATACATCTTGTCAGCCATTCTCCCATGGCTGTAAATGTATACCAGAGCAGTGCTGCAGCAACTATTGTGCAAAGAAAGCTGAGCAACGAACACTACCATGACTTTCAATAAAGGTGAAAAAGCAGCATGTATAACGCATGCACAGCTGGAACAGAGCTGGTGATAAGCAGCATGTGCTGATAGCAGATGGGCATGGCAGTAAATGACAAGCTGTGCGTACATGCAGCACCACCAGCACTTTGGTGGTAAGCAGCATGAGCTGATAGCAGATGAGCATGGCAGATAATGGCAAGCTGTGCATGCATGCAGCACCACCAGCACATTGATAACGGTGAACTTATGGCACTCAGTATGACTGGCTGCCACAGTTACTGGCGCACATATGCTTGGTGTTTGGCTAAAGGCAAGCCACTGCACTGTTGTGCTTCACTAGCCGTAGCAGGCCAGCTGTGCTGCCAGATTGAATCAGCTGCAATTATGCTTGTGCATTCTCATTTCTGCGAGCATTCTCCCACTGAAATAAGCGTGGTATTGATAAGACTGAGGTGGCATTTTGAGTTAAAGAAAAGCCCGAATTAGCAAGATTCTACTGTACAATAACAAATCAAGACAGCGTATCGAAAAATGTCACAAAAAGCTCCAGTCTCCTTTAGTATAAGCTGTGTGCACTGCTAGCCTTTGATAACCACGTTATAAACATATATTCAATAATGCCATGCGCACAAACGAAGTATAACCAAGCTATCTGCAACTCCTTTTAGTTTAGTTTCCTTGACAGGCAGGGAGACACGATCTCGCCTATGCTATTCACTGCCTGTTTACAGGAGGTATTCCGGGGCCTGAAATGGGAACAGTTGGGGAAAAGAGTTAATGGAGAATACCTAAGTAATTTGCGATTCGCTGATGACATTGCCTTGCTAAGTCACTCAGGACATGAACTGCAAAGCATGTTCAATCAATTAGACAGGCAGAGCAGAACGGTGGGGCTAAAAATTAACATGCAGAAAGCCAAAGTAATGTTCAACAGCCTAGCAAGGGAACAGCAGTTCGCAGTTAGTAACCAGGTGCTGGAAGTAGTAAGAGAATATGTCTACTTAGGGTAGGTAGTGACCGCAGATCCGGATCATGAGAGGGAAATAACTAGAAGAATAAGAATGGGGTGGAGCGCATATGGCAAGTTATCTCAGCAGGTTCTCTCAGATCATGAATGGCAGTTTACCAATATCCCTCAAGAGAAAAGTATACAACAGATGTTTCTTACCGGTACTCACCTACGGGGCAGGAACGTGGAGGCTAACAAAGAGGGCTCAGCTTAAGTTAAGGACAACGCAGCGAGCTATGGAAAGAAAAATGATAGGTGTAACGTTAAGAGATTGGAAGCGGGCAGAGTGGGTGAGAGAACAAGCGCGTGTTAATGATATCCTAGTTGAAATCAAGAGGAAGAAATGGGCTTGGGCAGGGCATGTAATGCGAAGGCAAGATAACCGCTGGTCCTTAAGGGTAACGGAGTGGACTCCAAGAGAAGGCAAACGTAGCAGGGGCAGCAGAAAATTAGGTGGGCGGATGAGATTAAGAAATTTGCGGGAATATGGTGGCCGCGGCTGGCGAAGGACAGGGTTAATTGGAGAGAGACATGGGAGAGGCCTTTGCCCTGCAGTGGGCGTAGTCAGGCTGATGATGATGATGACCACACTAACTTAATTACACTACTACCTATTCCATGCAGAGCATGCAATATTTAAAAGCAGTACATTACCAATGTAGAAGCGCTGAGCACAGTTCGAAGTAGACATGATTGTGTCAGTCAGCTGTTTCACAACGCCTTGCAGAACACTATGCATGTACTCCACACTAATCCCATTGACAAGGTCAAGACCTATGGAAAAAACGTACGTTTTATATTAAACTGCACAAAAAGACATGTGCACCTGCACAACCTTCGCCTCACTCCACCGTTACAATTTATTGTGGTGTAACCACATGTCACCGCAGGGCATGAAGCACAGTAGTAGCTACCCTGAAATGCTGGCCATGATTAAAGGGTGCTAAAATACCCTGAAAGATAAATCTTAGCACTGTGGACCTTCTACAGAGCTTGAAGTCAATGCCAATAATTCAAAATCTTTATTTTATGAGAACTAAGTATTATGCTAGACTGACCAATACTACGTTGTTGATTTCCTTAAAATTGCACTAAAGAGGAACCGAAATCATCTTTTTAACATGGGAACTCTATCTACACTCTCCAAGAATTCTTATAAACTTTGAATTACTGTCGTGTGTGTCCGATTTCCCTATTAAATTTAATGAAACGTCCCGGGTCCTGCCTTTTTTTTTAACTCACCTCCGAAAAGAGGAGTCAGCCAACACGTGGAGTCCCTTATCAGCCAGTCACACGGCTGCTTAGCTTTTACTTTTATTTTGTTAGCTTGCCACGAATAGTTTCAGTCTCAGACTACATTGCAAATTAGGCCCATGAAATAAAAATATGCATGGAATCTTTCCTTTTGCTGATCGCTACGTATCACTCTGCCAATGGCAGAGCAGCAAGCCGCCACGCAGCTGGTTGAAAGGCACTCCATGCGTTGGCTGACTCCTCCTCTTTTTGGAGGTGAATAAAAAAAAAGGCGAGAGCTGGGACATTTATTTCGATTAAATAGAGAAGTCAGCAGCACAGGACAATAATTGACGTTTCCAAGAATGCTCAGAGCGTGCAGATCGAGTTCCCACGGTAAAATGAGCTCAGAATCCTCTTAAGTGCACCTTTAAGTAACCTATGACAACAATGCTGAGGACTACAGCACAGCTATACGGCATTCCTCTGTGGCACAGAAACAAAAGCTGCATAATCAGTTAATTCTTATTCAAGACAAAGCTTGCTTTGGTACATTCAGGTGAATTGAAGAGCTGCACAACTTTTTCTCAAACCCTGCCTCTTCCCCAGTCAGATGCAACACACTAAACCAATCCAAAAGAAAGACAATTAGTACCATTATTGCCCAGATGCATACAATGCAAAATCTGGATCAGAAGTGGCATCGCATATAAGGCCATGCACACGTGTAATGTCACAACTACCACATTCTTCCACTCTTGAGTATCACTGCTCTGCCTGCATGTACTTCAGCTCAAAATCATGCAGAAACATGTATTAACTTCATTCTATCATTGAACAGCAAGTGTTCACAGCATATGAACACAGCAATATTGGCACAAGTATGTGTCAGCCTTGTACTACATCTCACACAGCAAGAATGCCACTTAATTTCAATTTCTGTAAAGTGCCGGCATCAATAGTAATATCCCACATTACAAAAAGATATCCACAACAGGTCTGTCAGTAAAACAACGCCTATATTTATAACGGTCAGTGAGGGTGGTTATTTCTAAGATTTCAAACATGTACGTGCATTGGGAGGAGCCCTGGGAAGAAATGGAAGAAATAAGCATTCACTTTGCCTCTTAGTGTCACCGTACGTTGCACTTGCTGCAAGTTCACACACATGAATTGAGACTGAAAATAATTGTTTTTTAATCACACTTGTAATCTCATGAATAACCTCACTTGCTCCATCCAAACAAAGCAATCATTTTGTATCACTCATTGGTAAAGTGGAAAACAAGCCCTAACCCACATCTTTTATCAGCCATACACAGATAAGCCAAAATCATACTTAGTACCTTCCTCGGGCATGTTAAATAGTTTAGTATTACTCATTACCTGCCAATCATAGTTACACAGATAACTGTTCATGAGTGGTTAGCCACAGCCAGTGACTATAGGCTCAAGTTTTGCAACATGCTACACATATGAGCAGTAATAATTACAACTAATTCTGAGACAGTCAAGAAATGCAGAGATAAGACTTCATAGAATAATGCAACTGAACAACAAAATGAAAGCTTACCTCGCAAGTTCATTAGAGCAGATGGCCCTTTGAAGCCATTGATAGTGTCGTCATATTTGACAGCATCCTTCATGTCTTTCACATTCATCTTGGATGTCCTGGCTTCTGGTGGGTCTTGTGAAACATACCGCATACTCCCTTAAAACAAATCATAACACAAGAAGCAAATGTAATAAATATTTATGCTTGTACAAAGTGCAAATACTTAAGGATCGCATTAACCTGTACAGGCACAAATTATTACCGAAAGGAAGAAAAAATGTTAAAATTAGGCAATCTTTTTGCAGAAGATGCCCAATTGCACAAAAAAATTTCCATTCTCCAGATGCTTAATTATTGATTTGTCAAAACTTCGTACTTACAGTGTGACACCATAAAAGCCTCAGGGTATCAATTACACTGCTTTTTACTCACTCTTGTCATAATGTCATAAGAACTCATTGTATAAAGAAAACACAATTTAAGCATTTTAAAGCACTCATCCTTGCAAGACATACACAAGAAAATGTACACTGACCTGTCTCACCATAGCTACCATAAAATGCAGTGGCATTCATCACAAAAACGATTTTTTTTAGTTCATTTCGCATGCCTGGTTTGAAATGGTTCTGCAGACAAATTTGAGCATTTCGACACTGAATTATACAAGTTTATATGCAGAGCATAAAGTGATTAATGTCATCATGCCCACCACTCACAAAATCCTAGCAGTGTATTTGAATATGTGCATAATAAGCTATAGCTGCACGGTGCAATTCTTATTTCAAATACTGTAAGCCAAAATTGTAAAAGCAAAGCAAGAACACAAAGCTCTTCCTTACCTTCAGCATATGTACCAGGGATCAAGCACCACGGACACCCAAAATATCCATTGAAATTCACCATGTTGAGCACAGCTGCCCTTGCTGGCGTATCCACTGAACAGCACAGCACGAAAGGCTTTGACATGTGCTCTTGAGAATCGTATGTCCATTTCACAGCCTTTGCCTTGTTGAATTCAGACACAAACTTCTCCAGGAAAAGCTGCATGTTTGGGTGTGTTCGACCGAACCAAAGTCCTGCCACAACTGGTTGTTTAAATCTCAGCTGTGGTGGCAATTCATTAATGATGAACTGAAGTGGCCAAACTGATGTTTTCGAGGACTTCCATACAGGACTTCCGTCCGTATTTATGGTTAACGTGACGTCGTCTCTGCCCAGCCGCCTTGAACGCCGCAGCAGTTTGTAGCTCTCAGCATCTGTGATATCTGTGACCTGGGCTGACGGCTCTTCAGTTTCCTTGCCTCGCTGTCCTTCAAGCCTTCTTAAATTTGTGTGCAGATCTGCTTTGTTTCTTTCAATCAAGAATCGCAGCTGTTCCTCAATATCCATCGTGATGAAGAAAAGCCCACGCACTCTGAGCAGTTGAAGGCTTTCAACCTGCATGCAGGTAGGGCACTGCGCAGAGTTCTGCTGCTGTTGCATTACGGTACCACAGGGCTCGCAGACATAGTGGTACTGTGCAATTTCTTGCTTTTGCTGGGACCACAGCTTCCGAAAAGCGTACTTGCTCTGAGGCAATACGTTTGTCCAAAACAAAAAGTTTATCAACTTGGACAGATCGCCAAGGGCGCTCCACGTCAGCCCGTGCGAGATGGCGAATGCCATAACAGCAGCAATCGCACCAGTCTTTGTAACCGGCGAATTTGGCAGCCTCTCATCGTCCGCCTGCTCAAACCACTGCGGAGGCGGGCAATTTTCTTCGTCGTCACCATCGTCGTCGTCTTCGTCGTCACCATCGTCGTCGTGGCTGTCATCGAGATCATAGTAACCAGAGTTACTTTCACTGCAGTCACCGGACTCGTCAAACGAAGCATAGCTGCCTGCAGTCGCGTCGTCGCTGGCACTGTCCGGCGCAGCACCCACGTCGTGCTGCACGAATGTTCCCGGCGGATCATGCGGGCCAGCTACGCGCACATCGCTTCCAGGCAATGCAGACGCAGTGCCGGCGGCTCCAGGGGAGGCATAAACCTTTCCGCGTCGGTAGAAAGTCGACGGCGGCAAATTGAAATAGCTGTCGCGCTCGAGGTACCGTTTGCGCCTCTTTTCCGGCTGACGGTCCGGCGGGTCTGACATCATCAGACGCGCAGCACTCCGCACATGCGTTTAAACTAAAATATCCGATGCAGCAGGATAAGATACAGGATCGGCGACGACTCGAGCTTCTCTAGATATCCGTACTAAAATATCCGATGCAGCAGGATAAGATTCAGGATCGGCGACGACTCGAACAAGCACATGCGACGTTCGAAAGAAGCATGGAAAGAAGCATCCAAGGAAAGAAGCAATAAAGGACCGATATAGAGCTGTATGCAGGAATGCAAAGACAAATGTTGTTGATCTTTTTCCTGAAGCAGGGTGTTAATAGCAATAAACAAGAAAATAATTTATTTTGTTTATTTCTAAAGAAAAAAATGTGCATGGTCGGTCATTTCTACAAGTTTCGTTAAAATGCACCTTCGTGGCGACAGAGGGGCAATAATTATTGCTATAGCAAGGAAGGCGAAAGAAGCTCTTGCTATCTTGTGCGGAGGGGTGAAAGCAGTGAAAGCTGATTGTTTGATCAGAGCTCATTCATGCGCCAGCTTTGCGTGGCGCACCCGCATATCGTGCATGAGACATCAGACACACTATGCAAAGACCAAGTACACTATCACATCTTGAAACACGAAAAAACATATCATTTATATATATATTATTTCAGAAGAGTGCCAAGTATCCGCACAATGAATACGTGAGGATTGACTCGCCACAGCTTATACGTACAGTGGATATTGAAATGGAGTAACGGGTATCCGTTTTTTTTATTATTATTCTTGTGAGACGGGACGTGCAGCCTTTGTCAAAAGTACATGTAGAGCCGAGCGTTACGCATCCGAACCATACGTAGCACTCCGCGGACGCTGCAGCCTCATTGAAGAAAATCCATTGGGGCCACTTTTTCGACGATTACTGTATATGATTGATTGAAGTTATCCCATAGCTATAGACGGGGCGTTTATTCATTTTAGTCTTCACTGAGCAACGAAACGTGCTTCTCATATATCTCCCTAGTTCTTTTGTCTCTGGACCGAGGTTGCAATGAGCCAGCTCGCATGCACGCGTGTACTTGTAATGAGGATGCCCGGTGGTTCTGAAAGCTTCTCGTATATATGTATCTGTATTCGCACCCTTTAGCCATTCAGTACTTTTGTTATTTCTAGCTTGTCCCACTTGTCGCACCACTGTCGCCCCACATGCATGCTAACTGCTGAGTACAGATCGAGTTGCTTCAAAACCGTCATGATATGTGCACCGAAAGGTTTCATCAGCAAGCAGCGTTTGCATCATTCGAAAGTTATTGCCCCTCTAAAGGTAGCACCTGAAAGCACATATCAATGCAAAAAATGTACTGCTTCTGAAGAAGACACTGAAGGGAAGAATAACAAAGTAATGCTACGTTTCCATTCTACATGTGCTGAAAATGTATGTCAGCATAATTCACCGTCAACTAGCCAAACTTTCCACCTGACATGTTGCGTTCCTTTTTCTTCACGGACAGACCTTATGCCACTTTAATTGAAGTAGGAAAATGTATACATATTTACACGATAGAGCAAAATTCCACGACTCGAAACCGAAACTAACGACACTGTCGGTGTCGTCTCTAGCCGAAGTCGTAATCCGGTCTAGCTAGCCATTTGTTGTCGCACGTTTTTGCATCTGTGTGTATCGTTCTCCGTTTCTTTAATCAGCTAAATAGAGCATCATGCTTGCTTGCGTGAAATACCAGGACCATTATCGGGCGATACTGCCGGTTCGGCTTATAAAAAACTTCGATCCGTTGAACGAGCTGGACTTCGACGCTGCTAAAAAAGTGCAAGCCTTTTGGGCTAGTGAAGACGGCGCAGTAGAGGGCTACTACCCGGCCTTTGTCCTTGCGCTTGCTGGTGAGTAAATATTTTTTTTTTATGGGAGTTTGGTAATAGCCGTATGTTTTAAAGCACGCAGTTGTTTGTTTGGGCCGTAGGCGGTGTGCATAGGTAATTTTTCTTTTTTTTTTTGCGTCTGATGAATGGGGTACGTGAGTAGGAATTATAGGAAGTGCAGTTAAAAGGATACAGACACAAAATTTCGAACGTAAGCGAACAGTGATCTGTTTTATTGACGTAAGAAGATGCCTTCTATCAAGTTGAAGTTGCAGGCTTTGGGTGGATGGAACATATTTTAAATTAATATGAATGTTGCCTGAGGAGCCACTTGGCATTCCGATCTGGATCGGGTGACGTCAAAGTGCATTTGCCCCAATTATTGTGACGTCATTGAGCCCATTGGTTGATCACAGTAACAACCAGTACTTGCCGGTAACGCTGACGGTGCTAGGAATGTGGTAGTTCTGGTTGGCTGGTCGAATGTGACATCAAGGTGCACTTCAGCGCGGGCGCTGGTTCATACCCAAACTGCTGGTACAGAATTGTTTGTAAATAGCTGTTAACGCTGCGCTTCGGAGTTCTGAGCTTATTTTCATAATTAGTAGGCCCATACACCTCTTCTTTGAAAGCAAAAAAACAGACACCCCAAAACTATCTGTCTGCACCCCTTTAAAAAACTACCACAAAGCTACAATTTTATCTGTGAATTTATGTCTGCACCCCTTTAAAAAAACTACCACAAAGGTACAATTTTATCTGTGAATTTCTGTTGACCATTCCATGGTTTTTCTTATGTAACAGGGAAGGTGCATTTGTATGTGTGGCCATCCTAATGTTATCCAACTTTTAGACACTGTGGACTCCATGAGGCAGAAGCTGAAGTCTGCCAGAGAGCCTTTCCCGAGGCTATTGAATCCTACCCCTGGTGCGCCATGCAAGAAAAGGGTTAGTGTTCAGTTTTGGCTGTTTGCTTCTGATACATGGATAATTTCGTGTTGTCTCTGTAGCATTGATAAATTGCACAGGATGACATGGGAGGAGGTGAAAAGGGGGAAGTTGCTTCCCAAAGCCAGACTGTCCTGTTGCCACGCACCCTTGTTGCTCTGACCAACTTGGCCTTATCTCCTCGCATGATAATGTATTTGCTGTGTTTGTGGATCATAAAAGTAATATCATGTTGATGGTGAAGAGCAAAAAAGCTGCCAAAATTTTCAACTCTGCTCCTGGACAGGAGGATTGCGCACGCATGATAAAAGGCTTACGCTCCTGCTGCAGCATAACTCTAAGCAAAGTGGCTGCACCCATCCAAAAATGATTGCTGTGACCAGTGGCCTGTTAATTCACCCTGGCTTTCCCTAACAGAGTTTGTTCATTCGGAGCATGTTTGAGTGTGCTAACATCATGACGCAGGAGCACAGGCATGTATCAATTTTTAAATGTTGCGGCCTTTAAGTTTGTAAGAAAAAAAAACTGGTACGGGGGATATTCGCGAAAACAATCAAATTATTGGACACTTGCAGCATTCTCTTTGTTGCATGAAAAAATTTGCATTAATGTTCATGGTACGAGGTTTTGCTCATTTGTATTTGTTACACATTAAGTTAGTTTGTGTGTATTAAAAAAAAGTGATGGTCTATTTGGCATTGTTAGGCCAGATGTAAATTAGTTGCGCTAGCACCGAGGTTTCAGGCTTCAGACAATGATCGTGAAGAAAATTATAAATGTGGAAACGGGCTGGCCAGGCTTAGTACGTAAGTTGACCTGGCCACTTGTCTGATTGATTTTTTTTCTCTTCTTTTCTCCTTCAGCTTCTTTCACTGCCATTTAATAAGGTGTGCAGCATATCACAAGTGCTTTTCTTCTTGTGGTATGAACTTAATAATATGTCAACACATGAATGAAATTAATGAGTTTAGACACTGATCAGAGTGAACCACTTCACTAGGTGGGTCATAATTTACCAGCATGTGATACTTGCTTTGCAGAATCTGCCGTCAACTAGAGAGACGAAAAAAAGAAAAATGGCAGCATCTGCAGCTCTGCATGAGAGCATAATTAGCCAGTACGATGAAGACGAAGAAAACTGTGAGGTTTGTGTTTCTTCAGTTTGTTTCCCATTGTCATGGAGAGCATTGCCGACTTTGCTAAATTTGTTTGCAGAGGAAGGGAAACTTAGCTCAGGCCGTGACGTTGCTTATTCTGTCGCAGCCCATTTTGCCCATTTTTCTTTTTTAAGGTTTCGCTCCTTTTGTACTACCTTTTACGCGAAGGCCTGAGTGATGATGGCAAGCAACGAGCAGCGCTGTCACGTGAACTGTTTTGCTTGTGTCACTTGACTCCTCACTTGGTTGTGGTTCGGCAAAAAAAAAAAGCCAAATATCCAAAGAACACAGAGATCGCAGTTGCTTTAGTCATAGTTACTGTATGACTTAGGTGTCTAGTAATTTTCCTTGTTCTGCGTAGTGAAGTGGCTCTAAAAAAATGGGAAGCATGTTATGAGGTTCGTCATGTGAAAGCGGCTGGTTAGCGTCGTCGTTCATGCAGTACCAATCGAGTATGCTGTATCGGCCTGGAAGTTGAGAACTGGTCAATTAGTTTTTCTCTTTACCTTGTGCTTTCTCAGTTTCATTTAAGCAGTCAATATAGCCACCCGCCAAAGCTATGCTGTTACTTGTTTCCAAGTAGCAGCTCAGAAGGAAGGCGATGCAGTGCCCTGTTTAGTAATTTGATCTGGCAAACAAGTTGAAAAAGTGCAAATTTATTCTCCAGCCATAAACATAAATGCCTCTAACTACAAGCAAAGCGCATGCGTTAAAATATTTGCTCAAGTGAGCTGGTTTCAAAGGCACCGCTGCATTTTTGTTTACACTCAGCGTCTCTGCTGGGCGCAGCACTGCTTTTGTTTACAAACGTGACGTTTGTGTATTGGTAAAGTTTGCGGTAAGCGCAAAAGGAGTGGTGGCCCCTAGTATCAATGACGCTGTTCTCAATTGCTCAGCCTTGCCACTGTGCACTACATCTAATGATTAATGTGCTGCTTGCAGGCATTCGTGGAACTGATGTGCGCAAAGGAGGTTTTTGCCTTATTTTTCGAATGCATTAAAGATGGGTAGGGCCTCGCTATTTGTATATTTCTGTATGTATTTTGATTTCATTGTAGTATACATTCCTTTTTAGCTCGATGAACCAGCCAACACAGATGCTAATGTGATTTTTAAACTTCAAAGCGCTCTTTCACTGAAAGAGGAAGAGGTAAGGCGGCTCAAGGAAGAGAATGATGAGCTCCAGCTCAGGAACAGTCGCCTTACAGATGTGCTTCTTGACAAAATAGGTAAGCACAATATTATTTGTTTGTCTGGGAGCCAGTATTTTGTATTGAGGCTTTGAGTACTTCGGCAAGCTGTTATATATCTTCTGTGGTGTGCCTCTCAGACATGTACTCATATTGGTATATTGAAGTGGAGCATGAAAGCAGCATCTAACCTCCTTTGTTTTATTTTCTTCAGTGTTGCTTTAGTGCGTTGTGCAAGCATCCCACTTACTGCTAGTACTTCAAGATGTAGTAATAACTGAATAGTCATTAATGTCCGTAAGGCAGAAACTGTTGGCTCTGGCAAACTGGCTGTTTAAGCAGGCTTTCAAATGAATTTAAGGTTAGAATGTGACGGCATATATATAGCTGAAAGGGTGGACCAGAGTTTTTGGTTTCAGCTTTCTTTCTTTCAAACATTGCGTATTGCTCCAGTATGTATGATACATGCTCTAGGATTCATACATGTGCAGTAAGTAATTTATAACTGCATTATTTAAAATCTATTGAGCAATTTTAGTTTCAGTTGCTGAACTTTGAGCTGTGCTGTGACGTCGGAACCATGGAAGAGCAGCAACCCTAACACATGGGCCTCAGAAGTTATGGCACATAGACTGCTATGTTGTCTGCTGTCACACACATACTGTGCATGCCAGCGCCTCTCAAAATGCCAGCAGACTTGGCCAATAAGCATATACGCTTAGAAAACCTAAGCATGCGAGGGACGGTGCCGACTTCTTAAGGGGGGACAGTGGTCTTGAAAAGAAAATTTTATTAATTTAGTCATAGTTATGAAATTTTCAGGGCACGTGTATTTTTGTGCGCTGATTCTAGATATGTCATTTAATTTCATGTAAAACATTTCCTTGAGCACTTATGCACTTTTTATGCAAGTATCTTGCGGAAAGTTCTGAAGAAAATTTGCTGCAGGAAACTCGCTGAAATGCATGCCATTGGCTTCTCTTGAGACCA
This sequence comes from Amblyomma mixtum, assembly GCF_055824585.1. NCBI lineage: Eukaryota > Metazoa > Arthropoda > Arachnida > Ixodida > Ixodidae > Amblyomma > Amblyomma mixtum. The sequence goes on from NC_143020.1 coordinate 50,654,323, forward strand.
AGGAATACAATAAGGGTAAAATTATCATCCTGGCTCTCAAAGGACTTGAGTAATAGGGTACTGAAGCTGCCACTTCAGAAACAGGAATACTACACACTTTCCTTCTCATTTCTGAAGCGACAACTTCAAAACTCTATAACTTAAGTTCTGTGATAGGCAGGAAGACAATTTTACCCTTACTGCATTCCTTGTCACATTACTGTGCATTGATCACCACGTAGTGTTTACCTGAGTCCGCTAAACAATTTACTATTCAGTTTCTTCTCTCATGCAGTTCCAATTTAAGTTCCTACAGTGCTGTAACTTCAGAGGTCAGTATAGGTCACGTGAGGCATGAAAAATTGCAATATAATCGCTGCTCTTTCATATGTTCTCATTACAAATCTTGAGGCAGGCTGTCTTTAGCGTTGTAGTGAACTGAAATGATGAAACAATGATTTTATCACAGTTTTTTCATGCTGCACGTGGCCTATGGTGACATCATTCAACGTTGAAACTGAAATAGCATGTGAGAAGTTCAGTTATAAATTATTAAGCAGTTCTAGGGGAATACTATGTGGTTATCTGTGTATACTAACATGTTTGTGTATCATTATCATTATAAAAAAGAAAGCAAGCTACCAAAAATTACATGGTATACTTAAAACCATTTGGCTGGTTTTGGCTAATCTCACTCTGCAGTCTGCCAACGCGATGTCTGCATTGTCTGTGCCCTAGTCCCACTACGACAATAGCACTGATCGTCTGAGGAAAGCTTTGTCAGTAGCCTGCAGCTGAAAAGTCAAGCAGCATTTAGCCGATGTCCTTGCCACATTATAGTGACACAGTGCACCTTTGTCCACAGGGACTAATAGGCACCATCATCTTCACATTGCTCTGCCGCCCGCAGCCAGACTGCGAGACTGCTGCAGGTCCTGTTATGTTGGCTGCTGCTTAGTTATGTTGACTGTAGCCGCAGTTTGCCTCCTTTGTGTTGCAGTCACGTTCTGTTTACTGTTGCTTGTGCATTATCAGTGAATCGGGTCTTGTTCATTACTTGGTGAGAGCTGTCAGTTGTTTAATTTTGTTTTGAGTGCATGTAACGTTATTTGTTTTTTTGTTGTTTCGAAACTGCAGAAATAGCTCGCAGAGACTGCCAGAGGGGCGAAGTGATTGCTGAATTCATTATGCCAGCACCGATTAGTGCAGGTAATTGGTTTTTGTTTTTCAGGTATCTTAAATTACTGCAATGGTATGCTATCGTGACATGTATTGAGGTTTTTTTTGCACATTATCTCTGTCAGGGCCACCTGATGCTGCAGCAGACCCATTGTCACCTGTGGCAGAGGGCACAAGATCCACAGAAATGGTGCCACAAACTGAAACAGGTGTGTGCTGAAGGTTGACTTTTGTTGCCAGTGTCCCATTCTTAAAAGACTAATTGCTTCATTTTTCCAAACGCAAAATTACCTGCCAGATACTTTCACAGAGCTTGCTTGTGGTTCGCATTCATGGCAATTTTAGTGTGTGCTGTGCCATGTCAGTGCACGTTAAGGAACCCCAGGTGGTCGAAATTTCCAGAGCCCTTCACTACGGCGTCCCTCATAGCCTCAGTCGCTTTGGGACGTTAAACCCCATAAAAACCAAACCAAACCAGTATTTATTTTTTGTTCACTTCAATCGCGGTACCCTGCCACATGCATACATAACAACCAGGCTTGTTTGGTCATAATGTTATAGTTCACAGTTTGTGTACTGCTCTGATTACATTTACTTTTTCCCACCGAAATGCTGTTGAAGCCTAGATTACAAACACACTGATGTTCATTCTTGCAGTTTGTTCCCAACATCATCTTTTAGTCGCATGCAGTCCTTAAATTTCATTCATGAAGTACACTGTTTTCCACCTAAAATACTGCATGTTCCACTAGTTGGATGCCATGCTGAGGTTGCAGATCTGCAATTCCAACTACTCTCATTGCCACCGATTTCAATAAAAACAAGCTGGTTTTAGCCATGTATCATATCTTTGCACTGTGCCCACCTGCACCGCAGTTCAAGGCCATTAGGTAAACAAAGGCACTTCTGAGGATGAAACGTAGTTAAATGTTGCCAAACAAGCTGGCTCGTAGTAGTCCTGCGCATGTGAGAGGTGTGCCCTTGCATTGCAGTAGGTGGTTAGCAGGGTAGTGCATAATTGAAACCTCTGATTCACCATCCTGCTGCATTGCAGAAGCTTGTCATCGTTGTAAGACTGGGCTAAAATTTTCTTTGACATATATAAGTGGCCAGCATGCAACAGTAGGACCTTTCTGATATCTTCATTATTAACAATCAGCATACTCAGTACTGAAAGACAAAACATTTCAAACTTTATTACCTGCATGTACAGCAGTAAAATGTTGAAAAGTAATATAAATGGTAAAGTAAAAAAAAGCACTTATTTCGTTTCATCAGCAGGGATGCAAGCAGCACTCATGTAACGTTAACGGACTTGGTGAGGAATCTACTAAATTATTTTTAACATGTACCATTAAAATTTTCAAAAGTCGTACACTTATTTATAGTTATGTAAGGAACAGTGTGCAGTTGATTTGTTTTGAAAATTATTTAAGCAGTATTTATATAAATGAACCTCTTGGATGGAGGCGAGCCACCTTGGTTTGCTAGGAGGATTGCCCCTGTGACTGAGTTGTTTCTAACAGTTAAAATAGTCCAGTTTATCAGTTGACTGATTCACCATTTGGTTTCCTTGATCACAGAAAAGGCAGCTTTTCCTGCCGAAGATGTTGATGGAGCAGTGCTCGAAGATTCTGTTCGTGAGTTACACTTTATTTGTTCAGTCATGCTCCAAGGTCAGCTTTTGCTAAGTTCAGCCTGTATTTACATGTGTACTCCAATGTCATCACTTAAGGGGGGACACTGGTCTTGAAAAGAAAATTTTATTAATTTAGTCATAGTTATGAAATTTTCAGGGCACGTGTATTTTTGTGCGCTGATTCTAGATATGTCATTTAATTTCATGTAAAACATTTCCTTGAGCACTTATGCACTTTTTATGCAAGTATCTTGCGGAGAGTTTTGAAGAAAATTTGCTGCAGGAAACTCGCTGAAATGCATGCCATTGGGTTCTCTTCACACAAAGGAATACAGTAAGGGTAAAATTATCATCCTGGCTCTCATAGAACTTGAGTAATAGGGTACTGAAGCTGCCACTTCAGAAACAGGAATACACACTTTCCTTCTCATTTCTGAAGCGACAACTTGAAAACTCTATAACTTAAGTTCTATGATAGGCAGGAAGACAATTTCACCCTTATTGTATTCCTTGGCATCAAGAGAACCCAATGGCACACATTTCAGCGAGTTTCCCGCAGCAAATTTTCTTCAAAACTCTCCGCAAAATATTAGCATAAAAAGTGCATAAGTGCTCAAAGAATTGTTTTACATGAAATTAAATGACATATTTAGAACCAGCACACAAAAATACATATTCCTTGGAAGATTTCGTAACTGTAACTTCATTAATAAAAATTTTTTTTTCAAGACCATTGTCCCCCCCTTAAACATCATGACGGACATTTGAAAAATAATGCCATATCGACCATATTTTTTCAATAGACAGTGTATGCCAATTCAAACATCTCGCAAACACATTTTTATGTTAGAAGTTTGCCAAAAATATATATAGTGATGGCGAGCACAATGGTGAAAAGACTTTGGGAACATGATACTTTTCTGAATTTTTTTGTGTCATGCTGCAGCACAAAGCACCTGTTTTCACTGCATTAACTTTTTTCCCTGAAGGCAACGGCCAACACCTACTGTTCTAAAGCCCGAACTTATTGGAAGGTCTCTTCTTTGTCTTCAGTACCGAAGAGGCGCCACTCTTCATCACACCTGAAGAGAGGGGATTTGCAAATTCACACTTGCGAGTTTGAGAGGTTGTGCAACAAAACGTTTAGGCTGAAAAGTGAAAGTTGCCAGAACGGCCGCACCTACTTTACTTAAATTTCCTGCCTTCCGAGCCCAAGAAGCAAACTGCCAAACCAATGAGCGTGCTTTTTGGCAGCATCCTAGTCCAATAACTTACTGGTGGCGAGTTCAGGCATGGTTTCAGTCTTCCCTTGAAGCATTTTGGCATGACAATTACTGAAAACAGGTGACATTTCTAAATCACTACGCCGTGGCATGACGTATAGGCTGACTGCTATGGCTGCAGCTAATTTTGAGCCGGGTTTTCTGGAAAAAAAGTGCGCCTATTATGCGAGTAAATACGGTAAATTCGTAATTTCCAAACTGCTGCTTTGTGCATGCACACCATTCCACCTTTGCCTCCTCCTGGCTTCACTATTTGAAGATGAACTATGCTTGCGCGGTTCATGCAGTTCTTATTAGTGACACGCTCAAGCTGTAGACGGTGCATACCTGCCACTTTGCATATGCACTTGGCACCTTGTGGAGCTGAATCATGCCTGTGTCACCAATGTGCACTTGTTTTCAACCACTTTTTTTGGGGAATAGTTGAGTGTTCATGCACTACCCAGAGAATGCCAAATCATGTGGGAAATGCGAATCTTTATACGAAACAACGTGCAGCTGGGCTTGGTTAGATCAGCTGTTCAGTGCCTGAATCAAGCCTCTGGCGCCAAGCCTGACATGGGTGTTATCAAGGACCATACCAGTTTTCTGAATTCAACAGGGATGAGATTATTGAGGTTTTACTGTAGTACTGGCATGTTATGGCTTTTGTCCGAACCGACAGTTCCTTACTTTGCTGTTACTACCCAGTCAGTGACAGAATGTGTTGCATTGTACTTTGTGTTCATATACTTGTTCGTGCTGCTCGGACCAGGCTATGTTTCCTGCTGATTATGCAAGTAGGTATTAACATTTTGTCAAGTGGAGGAGTGGCATGACTGAGTATCACACACACATTCTGAATGGGTTTTGTCTGCAACCCCCCTCCCTGAGGCAAAAATTAATCTAATCTCTGTGTTTATGTAGCGTTCATGAAGTGTGAATGGTGCATGAAGACATGTTCTTCATGTTGAATTCTTTCAGAGGAACATGGATCCGTAGGTGGCGGGTCCCACAGCCCTGATGGCATTTCATCTGGGCCATCGCCCAGCTATTTGCAGGCAGCCAATGCGCAGGTGATCCTGAATAGTAGTTGGTATTTTACGTGCTATACATAAGTGAATAATAATGCATTTTATTTTCAATTAACGGATGCATATTCATAGCTTCTAAAGCATTTCTATTTAAAGTACCGTATAAACTTGTGTAAGGGCTGCAAGGTATTTTTTACTTCCGATGTAAATTTTGAAGGTGCAGCCTATGCAGAAATCTAGTCCAAAACAGGATGCGGCGTATACGGGTGCAGCACTTACATGAGATTATAGGGTATTACTTTGCAGTTATGCATTTTAATTTCGAAACTACATAAGTGCGAGTGACCTGCAAGAAATTGCAGCAGTAAGCTGTGTTGCTCATCATACAAGAAATAGTTTCTTCAAAGTAGTTCAGCAGCCTTAAGTTTAGTAAATATATGAATGCACATGGATGTGCCTACCGAAGTTGAAATATTAACACAGCATGATACAGTTCCTTTTGTCATCACCAGATTTTCTCAGCAAGGTTTGCCAAGCTTAGGACTGAAGACACACTTCCTGCTATAAAGTGTATACCATGTTTTTTTCCTGAAGCCTGATTTTGAGATGCTGTTTCAGGAGAAATTGGTAGCATTAATATTTTGTTGCATGCATTGTGCAGGCCATGGCCATTCCCCCCGAGAAGTTGGCATGGATTATGCCTAATACATCGGACAGCAAGTGCTGCCTGGAAATCGCCAGGCAGCTGTGGAGCACGGAAGAGGCAGCCGTGCGCAGCCTTACCGGCCAGGCCTGCCGGACTATGCTCGGCGCTTCAGCAAAAGTGCCAGCAACGCCTGAAAAAGTGCAGGCATTGACAAGTAAGCAAACGTTACTGGAAGACTGCATTAATATTTAAAAGTTAAACCTAGCGGGGCTTTCTGGTATCAAAACCAAAAGTACTGTTATATGCTTCCTTGTTTTGTTCTCTTTTATTTCATTTCTAGTCTTTCGGTGTCACGTCTTTCGTGCATAGTGTCAGCATAGAAAGTTTCCAATGTTAACAAAAAGCACCTCTGAAGCAATGGAGGCCTTGTGTTCCAATTTTTGACAGCTTGACTAGGTCGGATGCATATTGCCATGAAGTTTATTTTATTTTATTTATTTATTTATTTGATACTGCCAACTGCCTCTTGGCAGTCCAGGCAGGAGTGAGTAAGTACAGGAAAGACAAAGTCAAAGTCGGCACTACAAATCAAGGTAAACAAGAATGTGAGTGGCAAGAAAGCATAAGGAAATGGCTTGCAATACAGACTACTGCGTGAGTAAATTCAGCTTATACAAAATTACAAAAAGACGGACACTGACGTCATTGAAAAGAACAAAAAAACACACATCTGCAAACTGCAAATACAGGAGAACTGGACACTCTAAAACTAACGCGCTTCATTGCAAAGAGTGCACGGCAGACGCAAAGGATTCGACCGAGGTCAGACTGGCGACTTCTTGGGGTAGAGCATTCCACTCTGCAATATTTCGAGGGAAGAACGAGAAGCGATAGGCGCTAGTCTTAGCCTGTGGCTAGTCTTAGCCTGTGGCAAGTTTGAAGACCATCCAGTGCTGCACTTCAGACCAAGCATCACTACTAGGCTATTGACCTAGTCATAACAATAAAGTAGCCCCGTTAGTGAAAAAATGGGCTGCACTCATCCCTAGAGGTGTAACGTTTTTTGATGCTCTGGTTTTTTATAAAATGCTAGGCTTGCTGACTTCCTCTACAAGACACAGCTTTTTGCGTAGCGTCTGAATTTTATACTTCGTCTCATGGAAGCCTGCATCACAGTGAAAGACATGCTTTATTGGTTACCACAGTGGTAGTGCAACAACAGACAAAACGTCATTGAAATGCATGGGTCACGAAATTGAAAACAAACTAGTCGAGTAAACATTGTTTCTAACAGCAAACCTCAGAAATGGGAGTGCTGTAAAATTTTCTGAGTTCTCAGATTCAGAAAATTTGGACTGCTGCAGGTGTCCTGGCCGATGCTCATAAAGTCTGTGGGATAGGATGTTTGCAAATTCAGACACTGCGGGTCTTGGAACAGTTGATTTGGACAGCTCCCAAAGACGCCATGTCTAAGTGTGACCTCCTTGACAATTGAGTGTGCCATGTATTCAACCTCGGGCCTGAGTTGCATATTACATTGTTCCTCGTGGACCTCTGGCAAGCATGTCGATCAGCTAAGAAAGAGTGCAGTTTTGTAGTTTCATCTTTAGAGCATAGTTGAGGGTTCGACAGAAACCCATCTGGTGAGGGAAATTCAGCATATCAAGAAACACACTCCATAGTCATACAAGAAAAAAAAAGAACATAAAAGCATTGACATTTCAGCACCACTGTAGTTGTGCTGTGCTGAAACATCAATACTTTTGTGTTTTCTTTTTGTATGACTATGGCGAATGTTTGTTTCTTGATATGCTTAGTCTTTGAAGCTTCTCAGCTAGTGATCCGAGCCAACCTAGTGCTGTTTACAATGCTGACTAGCTTGTCGTTCATGCTTTTTGAAGGCGCCTTGCCATTCTGTTGCCAGTGCTCATTTTCTATGTCTGTACACGTAATTTCTCCGTTCAGTTCCGGGAAGTGTGATTTTTCCATTCAGCATGTGGAGTGGGCACCTTGTATGGCATAACCGAGTGGTGCGGCCATGGTCGTTCATTGTGACTGAGACACAGTACCAATGCTCTTTTACAGGGTGTCCATGCTAACTTTGGCCGAGGGTTAAAAAATAACATATTTGAGGTAGGCCAGGGAAACCACTTACATATATCAACCAACAGGCTTACGCATCATGGACAATTTTTTGTTTTGCAATTAATTAATTAGCAATTAAGATAATTTTTCTAAATACATAAATATTGACTTTAGGCAGAAATTGTGAATGGCAAAGTTGGAGAGCACCTTCAGAAACCCCCATTCCATCTATTTGCGGTAAAGAAAACCTCACGTGTATCTTTTTTCCGAGCTCCAAAGAAAACCCGCGAAATACAAATAAAAAATCACGTGATTAGCGCATTCGCACGGCACGATTGTGCTGCTCTCGACCGTGGCTTGAGTGAACAAAATCAGCTGCTGGCAAGGCGCGACGACCTCACTGCGCGGGCAGGTCGATGTGTCAACGGTGTTGCGGCGCCCGCGCGAGCCAGTCTGCAAGCGTGACGGTGCAAGTTGCCGCGAACGTGTCGGGCATTGTGAGCTATGACATGGCCAAAGGTGACAAACACAAATTCGACGAGTTGTATTCACCACTGAGAGGCAAAAGAAGACGGGCAAATATTTTACTTATCTTTTTTTTGCCTCTTTTGCATTACGAAGTGTTTGTTGTAATTGCGGCCATTATAAATGGGCTCGACTATAAATTAAATTGCAGTGAATATGGTGCGATGGTCCATGTATAGTAATCTCAGCAAAGAAAACATGCAAGTGAAATTGATGGCTGTACTCCTTAAAGTATCTAGATTAATTAATTTGTTGCAGTTAAATATTCAACAGGTTTTTAAATCATTAATGTTGGTGTTACCATTGAGACAAACAAAGAAGCATATATATTTGTTATTTGTCTTTCAGACTACTTCACCAAGTTTGTGGCTGCACATCCGGCTCCAGCGCCACCAGCGGAAGTGAGGGTGGCTGCTGTAAGAAAGTACCTGCGAAGCTTCTTCGTAGAAGCCGCCCGGCGTGGAGAGCGTACAAAGAAGAAACCAGAGAGATCTGGAATCCCCCAATAAAGAGGGTTCACCTTAAGCAATTCAAACGCGATGGTGTTTTTTTTAAACATATGCAGTGCATGCCAGCTACAGACAATGTTCAGATTGCCAAAAATAAGGAAGGACTACTGCCATTCTAAGATTCCAGTCAATTTTTGGGGCTGTCATCAATACCAACGTGTACAAGCTTAACTTTTGAACATCCAGCGTACCGACACCAACCGTTTTCACGTCATTATCATTTGTTTATTACGCTGGCAATCCCGATCATCCCAACATGCCCAATCATTCCAACCTGCCCAATCATTCCAACGTGCCCAGTCATTCCAACATGCCCAGTTATTCCAACATGCCCAGCATTCCAACGTGCCCAGTCATTCCAACGTGCCCAGTCATTCCAACATGCCCAGCCATTCCAACGTATTTTCCATTACCATAATCCACCAAGGTTTCCAGTGTTGGTTTCCAATATTCCCATCATTGCCTTTTTTTCCAATAGGGACGCACACTTTCAACTTGAGGAATTGGGGAATTATCTACCGTGAAGGTAAAAGGTGCTGCTTTCCGTAAGCCACTTCTGTTGCCAATGCGAATGAAACAAGATTTGTTACACGAGAGGGTCAGACCCAAAGGGGGTAGTCGTGATGTTAAGGCATCCAGCGCTTGCTGAAGCGCCGACTGTTGCACAGACGCATCTGGATTACAGGACCCCAAGGTTATGTCGTCGGCGTACGCAAGGACGCGCACAGAAGGAATTTTCTCTAGGGCTCGGACAAGAGGTATAAAAGTTACATTAAATAATGTGGGGGCGAGGACGGAGCCCTGGGGTACACCGCGGTTGGAGGTAAAGTGACCAAAAGGATTCCCATGGATACGTACACTGAAGGTTCTGTTTGTTAAAAATGAGTGAATTGAAAGGAGAAAGCGATGCGGGAGACCGAGATCTTGAAGGGTGCCAAGAATAGAAGAGTGTAGGACGTTGTCATATGCCTTTGTGATGTCAGTAGCGATCACCGTACGAACAAGATGACTATGGGGAGAAAGGTTTAGTACGTCCACAGCCAAAACAGCCAGACCGTCTTCTGTTCCAATGTGAGGGCGGAGCCCAATTTGAGATTCTGGATAACAATCATTCGATTCCAGCCACCACGACAAGCGAGCTGCTAGAATGTGTTCATAAAGCTTGCAGATAGTAGGCGTAAGTGAAATAGGGCGGAGGGCCGAAAGAGAAACCGGCGGCTGACCTGATTTGGGGATTGGGACAACGATGGAATGTTTCCACTCTGCAGGAATAACTCCAGAATGCCACACCTCATTGAATGTATCAAGGAGGGAATGTAGAGCAGGTCCTTCCAAGTTGCGAAATAACGAGTTAGGTACACCGTCATGCCCGGGAGCAGTGCTTGTTTTGAGGCGATCTATGGAGGCCAGCAATTCTGCCATGGTAAAATCTGAAGTAACCTCATCAGGGGGCTCAGAAATCGATAATATGGGAGAAGGGGTAGGGAGGCAGTCATGATGTGGGAAAAACTGACGGGCTGCTTGTTGTGCAAATGAAGTTTCATCCACATTCAGAGCCAATTGGCGAATGCTTTCGGTATAATCAGCTACTTGAGAAGTGCGTTCCATGGCGTGAAATACCCGCCAAAGATGTCTATTACCCTGTGTAGAGGAGAGGCGGGCACACCATGCAGCCCAGCGTTGTCTGCTAAGTCGCTTTGAGTAGCGCCGCGCACGTGCAGTAGCCCGATGAAGAGCTGGAAGAGGTGAAGGGTCGTCGGGATTACGAGAAGCATAATGATCCGCCCTGCGACGAAGAGCCCAGAGATTAAGGAGATGCATGTCCGGGTTCGGATCATCCTCATTTACAGTAGTGACGAATGTATGAGTGGACAAAACAGCTGAGAGGGTAGACAGAACAGTAGATGGGTTCAGCGTAGACAACCTATTATCTGCGCGTACGGAATCCCATGATGTAAAGCGCACGCTGCGGCGTATTTTCCGGAGACGCGAAGTTGTGATGGAGATTAAAATAGGGCTGTGATCACTGCCCCAAGTGTCTGGTTCAACATTCCAACGAGGGTAGCCGGGCCCTAACCACCAAGACAAATCAGGCGAATACGGACCACCCCGAGGGCGCGTTGAAGTTTGCGGTTGATTTAGTAGTTGAAATGAATGATCTAGAAAGGTGCCATGAATGTGAGCACCCCGGGAGGAATCCAAAGGGTAGCCCCACGATGTGTGAGCGCCGTTGAAATCTCCGCCAACTAAAATAGGGGTGCCCGAGTAGTTATTACGGAGAAAACGAATCCAACCTAGGTTGGGAGACACTGTTCCCGGACGACCATAGAAAGATACAAGTATCAGTGGTGTATGTGCAGGTTTTACGAGAAGGCCAACGACCTCCTGGCGAGTGTTGCACCACCGTGAAAGATCGATCGGTGTATGGGGAACAGAACGATGAACATAAATTGCAGATTTACCGGGATGGAGGGAGGAAGCGATGCAGCGGCGATCAGGGATGGAAGGAGAATGGTACGCGCAGAAACCAGAGAGACGAGGAAGGGAATTGTGCTCTTGAAGGAGGAAGGCCCAGGCCTTGAGTTTGCCGTCACGCAGGCGGATGTTCACTTCAGATGACTTATTGGCAAAGCCACGGCAGTTCCATTGCACCACCAGAGATGATGCACTAGCCATGGCGAGGCCGAAGAGCTTCAACGATCAGGGTGGTCAACTGCTGCATGAGTGCCATTATTTTATCCACTGCCGGGGAGTGCACATTAGATGGGACCTCGGCGCCGTTATGTGGCTCAGTGCTGTTTGGAGATGATTCGTGAGGAGGTAGGATCTCACTAAGCGTCGAGAACAGCGGCGCTCACAGCCATCTCGAAGAAACATCTGCTCACTCAATGCGAACAGTTCCAAGGTGGATAGGTAAGAGTACAATTTTATGTTATGTTTTGTGTTGGGGCTTTAATTATATTATGCATGATGCTTCCTGTTAAGGATTCACCAGAATTTGAGCGGAGAGCATACTCACAGAGTCAGCATAGATGATATATTTGATATCCTATTTTGCTACTTGCTATAAAGTCATAAATACGTCAGTGCACTCGGTAGCAAAAAGCACTGTGGCAGTGGAATAATTGCAGTATTTTTGACTTGAACTACCGCCATTCCAACATGCATGTCTTACAATTTCGGGCAATTCAGTGGAGGTGTCTTTTTTCTTGCAGTGTGGAGAATTCGTCTAGTATGTGTTATTGTGGCATTGCTTTTTGTGCCAACCAGTTAATGTGAAGTTACACACTGCAGAGAGGCTGTACCATGGTGGCAGATAGTCATGTATTGGTGCCGTGTTTGGTGGAGCATCTATGACAGCAACTCTTGTTTGTTTTCTCTCGTTTGTTTGCTTTCAAACAAACAAACGATTCGTTTGTTTGTTTCGTTTGTTTCTCGTTTGTTTTCAAAGCGTAGTACTGATGACGTGTGGTTTGTTGAATATTTTTTTAATAATTTTTTTTTTTTTGGTGACAATCGGATGGTACAGATTTTTCAGGAGAGAACGAATTTTTAGAGTCTGTATGGATGCCAGAGCGATTCTTCTATCTTCTGGAGCGGGCTCATTAGCTTCAACGCAAAGGCTGGCTACTGGCGATGTTCTGTATGCTTCAGATGGTAGGCGTAGACCAAGATTATGAACAGGGTGTAATGAATTCAAGTAGAATGACCGTGCTCAACCATATACTATGCATACTTAGTATAGCTTAGAGCGCAACAGAGGACGAATGATTTGCAAAAGGCATGCTCTATCACACCCCCACCATTTTGATAGCAGCCATTTTACTACATTAAGGGGTTGACAAAGTTTCTTTCTAAATTTGTTAATGTGCGCATGAGGTGTTGGTTTCTTCTCATAAGTGATGCCTAATAATTTGTTCTTGTTTACGGGTAGCGTGGCGGTTTGGTTCACTTATAGATCCAACTTTAAGTCCCGTCTGAATAAGAACATAACAGCCCTGTTTTTTTCAGAGTAAAGTCTAAATCCATTTCTGTCTGCACAAGCCGCCAGTTTATTTAGTGCCATTTGTGTTTGTCTCTTAGAGGTAGATATCCTGAAGGAAGTGCATGCTATTGGTCGGTGATATACATAAACTGAATGCATTAAGCCCTTGGGCATTATTTTCGCCAAGCAATTCATTATTGCAAAAAAAGAGTGTCGCGCTTGCAACACACGCCTGTGGTAAGCCGTTTTCTTGGTTGAATTCGTGGAGAGAGTTGCTCCTAGGCGGACTCGGAATTTGCGGTTAACCCGGAAGTCATACAAGCAGTTCAGCATTCTGGTGCGGACACCTAGCTCTGCTAGGTCACGGAGAATAGCGAAGCTGCACGTGGTCTTCTAGGCCTTCTCCAGGTTGAAGAAGACCCCGATAGTAAAGTTTCACAGGTTCTTTCGTCTTCCTTATTGCACCAGCGGTGCCCCGCCAGAGACGGGTTGGTTTCAACTCGAAGACTGAAGCTCTTCGCACCAGCGGTGCCCCGTCAGAGACGGTCTCAAGATGTGTTGACACGCAGGGATAAAAAAAAGGCAATAACTGAGGTTTATGTACAGATATTTACAGTAGACACAAGTTCAGGCACTCGCGACAAATTAACGGCACAAGGACAAACAACAAAAAGGGCGGATCTGGCTAATACTAGGGGAGGCCCCTAACTCGGCGTAGCCGAAGATGCGTTGCATCTGACCTTAGCGCAGAACCCCGATTCCGGCTCCGGGGTCCTGTTTTAAAGACCTAAAGGCCCGGCCCACATTTCGTGGCTTCCAATCATGTTGCGATGTTCACATGATTGGCTTATCGAGAGCCTGGCCAGCCCTCCAGCTTCCGTAGGGCAAAACGCCCTTTCCACAAATACAAACGCACGGTCGTGCCAGTACGTGCAGAGAACATTCCCTCCACCCTAAAATTAAAATAGAACAAACACAAATACACATCCGTGCCAGCACGTGTGCGAATCGGTACCGCGGGTGGGTGGACACCCGTACTTCCCGGCGCGTTCGCGAGCGGCCGCGTTCCAAGAAAGGAGACGCTTCGCTTTGAGCACCCCCAGCCGCGTTCCGATGACCCCCGCGAACGCTACCGAACCCTTACACGCCCTTCCCAAGATTCTACAAAGGGCTCAAATGCCACTTTTAGAATTCTAACAAAGGGGTCGGTACGGGTCACAAAACCACCCTGTGGGTGACATACCGCAGCTACACAAACACTGGCACGAACAAAACCAAAAACAACAAAATGCACACGGGCACCAACACAACATCACGCAAAATGCACACTTAAATACACACAGTGGCATGCCTGCCGTGCGCCGTAACACAGCGTCCAAGTTCGTGCGTTGCACCCAGTTCGTCTGCATGCACGCCGTCGTCCTGCTCGCGAATGAGCACACAGACACAGACACTCGCGACTGGAGCGTTCACAGCACTCGCCCAATGCCCACGTGAGCCTCCTTAGTCGCACCGAGCGTCCCTGTGTACATTCGAGCCACCACGTGTTGTCAGTAACACAATTAACGCCTAAACGGTAACTCACTCATTAGGCTGGCGCCACAACGGGGCGCGAACTGAAAAGATGGTGCCCTCCAGGATCAAAAACGTCCCGGTTCTCGATGGGTCTAAACCCCTGACCACACAACGCACCTAAGGGCACGCTCTCTCCGGCGCGCCAGCAAGGGCCGCGCCCTGCGCGAGGGGCATATCCCCTTCTCAGTCTAACCGTACCAGTGAGGCCGGTTTTACTACACTTGATCTGGCGTACTGCAGCACGGAACGAACTGTTCCACGCGCCGACTTTCAAGGCGAAAGCCACGCACCTGCCTCCTGCCACTCCACCTCGCCCGGGGCCATCTGCACCTTTACTGCACGAGCAAACTTTGAAACCGCCGCTCCGTGCTTGATCAGCGCCCGCTGGCCCCGTGGCATAGTCTGACTCCGAGGCTCCTTGAGCTCCCTGACAGTCACTTGACCCGGGCTTGCCTTGCGGCAAGTCGCCACACATTTCCGGGTCCTCAACTGACCTGGTCGGGCACACACCGGGTGCGTTCATCTGCGCGGCGTTCTGCCCGGTCGGCCCAACAGGCCCACCTCCGCTCTTTGCCTCGGATGAAGGGCTCTTGCCACCAGAAACGCTACGAGGCACTTCATGCCCCATACCCGACACAGTGTGCGGTTGCGGCAACGCCAGATTATCACTGGCTGTTACTAGCTCCGCGTCAGAGGTCACAATCTTAGTTATAGAGCCTACAGGAATTCCACCGCTGTCCTGTCTGTTATCGGACACCTTGGTCACGATTGGCCCTAGATCACTAGAATTGGGCTGCTCCTGTTCTTTGCTAGCCGCCCGCGGTGGTGGAAAAGCTGTGGTATTTCCGCGTCCTTCAGGAATCCTGTTTTCACTTCTTGAACCTTTCGCGGCGTTTCCTAAGAAAGATGCGTTCCCGCATACCGGCTGATTGCTTTCAGCGTCCTCACTGCTTTTTCCCTCACCTGTGCATGACAAGCATAATCCTTTGTCTTCCAGCACAGGCTGCCTCACCTCTCGGGACTCGGAGCAGTTCTCCTTGGTTAGTTCACTAGCTTTCCTAGACGCCTTGAGCTCAGCGAGCTCCAGCGCTAGCTGCTGGCGCTTTGCTTCTAATTCATCCAAGACGCACTTAACATCCTGAGGTTTCTCCTCGCACAGCGGCGCCTTTCCTCTGTTCACTTTCGCAAGTTCAGCCTGAAAGTACGCTAAGCGCGCCTTTGCTAATTCCACTTGGTACCTCACATCGAGTGAGGGCCGGCATGGATAACTCTCCATACCGCCGTCTGTATCCCTCAACTGTCCTGCCGGCTCGACCACAGGGACGTGAACAATGCGACCAAGGAAACTCACGGTTTCGATGCGTCGATCCGCATTGCCAGCTCCTGGGCGTCGGAGTCCACCGCCACTTTCCCCGGACGCTGCGATGAGCTGTCGCACGCCGCTAGTCCGCCGCCGGTGATCGTCGAGTTCCCGACGCGCTGCTTCCTTGACCGGACGCAGTCTCGCGTCGCTGGACTACTGCCGTGGTCCTTGCGTCCTTGCCGCCGTGTCTCCGCAGGTCCGTTCACGAACGCTGACCTGTCGCCTTGTCGTCACCTTTCTCCCTGCCTTGTCTTCTTCCTGCGCCGTCTTCCGATGGCCGCAGGATCCTGTCGACTGCGCCAGTAAAGATTCACAGGTTCTTTCGTCTTCCTTATTGCACCAGCGGTGCCCCGCCAGAGACGGGTTTGTTCCAACTGGAAGACTGAAGCTCTTCGCACCAGCGGTGCCCCGTCAGAGACGGTCTCTCGATGAATAGAGCCGCAGGGATGAAAAAGGCAATGACTGGAGATTTATATACAAATATGTACAATAGATACAAGTTAAGACACTTGAGACAAATTAACGGCACAAGGACAAACAACAAAAAGGGCGGAACTGGCTAATCACTAGGGGAGGCCCCTAACTCGGCGTTGCCGAAGATGCGTTGCATCTGACCTTAGCGCAGAACCCCGATTCCGGCTCCGGGGTCCTGTTTTAAAGACCTAAAGGCCCGGCCCACATTTCGTGGCTTCCAATCATGTTGCGATGTTCACATGATTGGCTTATCGAGAGCCTGGCCAGCCCTCCAGCTTCCGTAGGGCAAAACGCCCTTTCCACAAATACAAACGCACGGTCGTGCCAGTACGTGCAGAGAACATTCCCTCCACCCTAAAATTAAAATAGAACAAACACAAATACACATCCGTGCCAGCACGTGTGCGAATCGGTACCGCGGGTGGGTGGACACCCGTACTTCCCGGCGCGTTCGCGAGCGGCCGCGTTCCAAGAAAGGAGACGCTTCGCTTTGAGCACCCCCAGCCGCGTTCCGATGACCCCCGCGAACGCTACCGAACCCTTACACCGATAGAATGCTGCTTGCGGATTAACACCTCCCCTAAGGTGTTTTCTAGGCAAGCAAGGTGGTCAGTCGTTGAACATGTTTTTTTTTTCATGCCCACATGAATGCATGTCTAAAAGCTGCCGGGAATAAATTACGAAGTTGAGTCTTATGTTGCAAACACTTTTGAAAGATTTTTCGATATAATGTGTGAGGGCTAGCAACCTTTCATTGCTAGGACTTGGTGGCTTTCCAAATTTCAGAAAACGTACTATCATTACTTTTTTCCACTGCACAGGCATTTCGTCAGTTAAAAATATTTATTACATATCTTCAACAGTGCCTCTATGGCAGCCTCAGGAAGATGGGTGGGCAGAGCGTAAAACACATTGCCTGGGCTTGGCGCTGTCTTTTTACCGGGGGTAATACTCTTATTTTTCCCTGCTGTGTGATAAGCTTGTTTTAGTCTTCATGCGTGCCTGTTGAAGAGGGTAAACTAGTAGGTTGGCTTTTGAGGAAAGAAATGAAGCAGTATCGGTGTGACATATCTCAGTGGACACCTGAACAGGGCCTTAATGAAATGGAGGAAAACGGGAGTGAAAGAAGAAAGAGAGAAACAGGTGCCCTAGTGTAGGTGCCCTCAGCCACCTGGGGATCGTTAGCATGCAGTGAAATCGCACAGCACACGGGCGCCTTTTGCATTTGGCCTCAATCAAAACGCAGCCTCCGCGGTCGGGTTCTTTAAGAGGGAGGTTACTGTATTTCTGCTATTGCTTTGTGCTTCTGGAATGTCTGTATAGTTGAAAGAGCTTGAGGCTATATAGCAGAAGGCACACACATATTGGCCTCTTCTTCTAATGACGTCCGTCTAAACGTTGTTGTCAGCAGCGCAACTTTGAGAGGAGTATGTCACCATCGAATTTACGAACTTGTTGCCAAACTATAGTTGAGGGCATTGAACTGTTTATAGCAACACATATTTCATCCAGGATGTTGTCTGTACATATGTTCCAACGTACCGCGCACTGGCCTAAGCCTTCCAGAACAGGAAACCAGTACTTTTTATGAAATAAGAAAGCGACAGACAGCGCT
This sequence comes from Amblyomma mixtum, assembly GCF_055824585.1. Classification (NCBI taxonomy): domain Eukaryota; kingdom Metazoa; phylum Arthropoda; class Arachnida; order Ixodida; family Ixodidae; genus Amblyomma; species Amblyomma mixtum. The sequence continues at coordinate 50,672,193 of NC_143020.1, forward strand.
CGAGGCTTTGATTTCTTATTTTTTTTTGCCAATATGCATTCTTGTGTCTTCTGTGTGGGTGCAATTTGTTGTGCAATAGGTAGTGGTGCGGCCGATATCGAGAAAGATTATTTTTCCTCAGAGTGGGCAACAACACCTGGCCGTCACCGCATTTAAAAAATACATTTTTTTTTGCGGGCGGAAAATCTTCTATTAGGAACATGACCTTGAATAAGGGGGGTAGAGTCCTCGATGCATAGTGCTCCTGCTTTACAACTGTCACAGTCATGCTCTTTTGAGGCGCATTTTGCTCAATTTCTTACGGCCACCGCAACTTTGCGACCATTAGCCATACCTTTGGCATTTGAAATATCTTCGCAGATTTGGAATCTAATGTGGGAGGTTTATTTTCAGGTACCCTACTTCTATGTACTCCAGGTGTGGCTAGTTGAAAGACAAGACCAGATGTTTTGCGCAGACCAAGAGGACTGGGCAAGAACTGCCCACGTTTTTAAGGACGCTGTTTCTGCCCACGCCTGCTGTCTACCCAAATTATAACACAAAATGGCGCAACGCAGGGTAGTTCGCCAAGTAAGGATAACCATAGCCGCCGGGAAAAAAAAGGAGGCAACGAAGAAAAGAGGAGAAGGAGACAGTACAGCTGTAAGAAAGATAGGAAAGCGAAAGATGGAGGCCAGGAAAAAGCGACTGCTGATTCCACTGGTCGGGTGAAGCCGGTGGTGCCGTCTCCAGGAACCGGAGGCGAAAATGGTGTGGTGCCTCCATTGAGGGCCCTTAAGGCCCCAACCTCTCAGCTTGGGCTTAACCACCAGGATTCTCCTTTCGCCGGACACGACTACGCCACGCATGGCTAAGAGTGTGTGCTCGGATTTGCGGTAGTGCACTGCTCACAGACATCCTCCTGCTGTGATCTTCATGTGGATGCTCGGGAAACCGTGGTGTCGTAGCTCACCATCATCTGCAGCTTTTATATGCACCTGCGGGATCATCTTGCTTCGGACCATCCTAGGGGTTTGAAATAAGTAAACTGCGCAAAGAAAAAAAATGGTGGATGGTTTGGCGTGGTTATGTCGCATGCGATATAGGCGAGCTAAGAGTACGATTTTAACTTCGGTTTCAAGGTCATGAAACTTTGAGCCAATTTCAGCAAAACCAGACTGAAGCTCCACCTTGAGCCTATGACGCGATAGTATTCATAGGTTGAATTGAATTGAATTGAGTTTATTTTTCCAGAACAACTGGAAGGATTTCCAGGCAAAAAGCTGCTCTCGCAGCTAGGCTGGGCCCGGAAAACCGTTAGATACAGTGTCTTCGACATATATGGTGATCGAAATAAAAATAAAAAAGATAGAACAAAAGGAGAATAAAAGCACACACTATAGAAAACAAACAATGAAATATACTAGCAATGAAATATACATATATTAAAGCAGAATATACACATCAAGTTGTATGGAATGATCAAAATTTTAGAGAAATGCACGAAATTGTCTGTGTAGATCATAGTGCACCTAGAGAATCAGAAGTACATAATGAGTGCAAAAAAAGAAAACATCACATATCAAGAAAATACCGTCGCAATTGCTTGAATCTGAAATTTGTGGTATGCTTATATTTCTTGAGTACATGCGGAAGATAGTGTTGCAGCGTTCGGAGTTTATAATTAATCCTAAAATGAGGAACAAACCAGGTATCCGTGCTGCGGGTGTTAGCACAGGTATGTTAAGTTTTTAAGGACGCTGTTTCTGTAATAAAGGCCTTGTAAAAACTGTTAAAAAAAGAAAACAAACGTAGCATCCGAAAGTCCTACATGTGGTCAATGTTGATGATGTGATACAATGGAAAGAGAACGTTTGTTGGGGATAAGCAGTGTACGTTTGCGATGTGACGAAGGGCTTTATTTTGGAGGCGCAGAATCTTCGCGATATTTGCTTTCGTAGTGGTTGCCAATATTAAACTGCATTAATTAATATGAGATTCGAAGAGTGCATAGTAACTTTGTCGCTTAACCTTTGAGGGTACCAGCGTGCGACATCGTGACAGTGCTCCTGTTATCGTAGCGAGCTTTTTACAGATGTTGTAAACCTGCGTATCCCAGCTGAGATTAGCTGAGAAAACAACTCCCTGAATTTTGGGCTCATGCACAATCTCAATCTTATTATCAGCATATCTGATTGCGCATTGAATTTCAATAGCTTTATTTTTTGCCCGGAAGATAATTGCTTTTGTTTTTGCTGCGTTAATATTTATCTTGTTGCGCTGCGACCAGAGCAAGAGCTTGTCAAGCCCTTCACTGCATTTTAATACTAATTTGGGTACACTTTGGCCAGAAAAGAAGACTGTGCTGTCTTCTGCATATATTGTGAACTTCGCTGTTTGGTCCAGTGTAACAATATAATTTATGTATAAATTAAATAATAAAGACCCCAGAACACTTCCTTGTGGTACACCATGAGTAACTGTTAAAAAGTTTGACTGCTCCCTATCGACGCATACGCACTGATCTCTACCACTGAGATATCATCGAAACAGTTCCAGTGGTATGCACCGAATACCGTAGAGTGAAAGCTTATGCTGTAGTATATTATGATTAAGACAATCAAAGGCCTTTGTAAAGTCAATAAATAAACCTAAAGTACAATTGTTATTTTCTATATTTTCTAGTATATTTTCTTTCAGAGTCAATATGGCTGTCTGAGTTGATCTACTTTTCCGAAATCCATGTTGAGCATTGATCAGCACTTCATGCTTATCTAGAAAAAGAATTACTTGATCATAAATTAATTTCTCTAGCCCCTCTGATAATATTGGGAGGACAGATAATTTGAAACCTGTAATTTGCAACCAAATTTTTATCGCCTCCTTTATGAACTACAGTTAATGTAGCTTTCTTCAAGGCAACTGGAAATATACCTGTTTCAAGGACCAAGTTATAGATATGAGTTAGAACAGGAAGAATATGCTCCAAAACATACTTAACAGGCTTTACTTGGATATGGTCTACATCTAATGATGGACTGTTATTCAAATGCATACATTTTGTGTAGACTTCTGATTCATTAGTTGGGTGCAAAAACATACTTTCAGGAACACTATGAATAGCCATATCCAAACTTACTGGGTTGTTTTCTCTTGGTACAGATTTCATAAAATGTTCATTAGAATGTTCTACGAGTGCCTTTCCAGTCAATTCGGAGTTGTTAAAAGTTAATCTGTTTGGCTCTGTGTTAATCGTTCCGCAACCTAAGACCTTGTTTACTACTTTCCAAATGATATTTGGGCTTTTTCGCGCGATATCAGTGAATAATTCCTGGAAGTAAACTTTCTTGGCCCGCCTCAATTCGGCATTCAACCTGTTTCTGGCAGCTTTAAAACTGTCTAGATCGGCAGGTGAGCGCGTGAGCCCTAGGTGAGCCCTTGTGACCCACGGTTTCCTTATCTTTTTTGGTTGCTTAAAGCTCATGAATGGAAAGTGTTTTATGTATATCTGTACGAAGATTTCAATGAATGCGGTATAGGCAACACTTGGATCTTTAATGTGAAGTATGAACGACTAATCATAGATGGTGACATCATGTTTCAATGACTGCAAAGCCAGGTCTGTTATGTACTTTAATGCAATCGGACAAGAAGCTTCAGTTTTAGCTCTTGTTTCTGAGTTGTAGATCATAAAGACCGGACAGTGGTCAGTAATATCTGATGTAATAGTACCAGCGTCGGAGATGACCGTCTCTATGTTTGTTATCAGTAAATCAAGCACAGACGTACTAGATGTCGTGATGCGAGTTGGTGTTTCAATTACATTTGTGAAACCAGAGCTATAAAGCGTTGTGATAAGGTCATTTATAGCAGTATTATGTTGAGAAATATTAATCCTAAAATCACCCCCGCAAATTAGTCTGAGGTTATTAACAAGCATGTAGTCAAGAATTATGTCAATGAAAGAAAAAAATTGGAAACATTGCCATCCGGGGGCCGGTACACAACTGTAACCGCTTCCTGCTTATATTTCAAAGTTCATATTTCAAAATCATTGCATGATTTTTAAAACACTGAACTCTCTCGTAGTCATGGGCAGAATCAACATATACAGCAACGCCACCGCCGCGTTTACCCAACCGATTGATAAAAAAGTTTCTATACCCTTCCAGGCGAAGCATATTACAGTGTTCGTAGTACCAAGTTTCTGTCAACATTATTATCTTAGACTTGAAATTAAATTCATCAAGAAAACTACTAATGCACTCATTCTTGTTTCAAGCAGAACAAGTATTGATATGTAAAACAAGGTTTTGTATGGATAGGTCAAGTTTTATGTTTTGTTGAAAAGCCAGCTCGTGATAGCGCATTTTCGATAGATGCGGTATCGCTGCTCTCCTCTAAATGTAGCCTAGCAGATGTTTTCAAGGTCCTTTTCATTTTCTATTTGCAGAGCATCAGTGCCGTCTGCCCGCTTTGCGAAAATCTTTCCATTAACCTACCAGACCGACTTTCACTGATGCTCCCATTTCCTTTTGGCAGCCAGGCCGAGCAAATGTTTCAAGACTCGGCAAAGGTGTTCATTCACATATATAGTGTGACTTCCTTCATGTCCTACATCGGTGTTTGTGAGGCGCATTTTCTTTGCTTTTCTGAGCGTTTCATCGCGTTTCGCTCGTGATTTGAACTGGACGAGAGTGTTTGGTGTTTTCCCTTGTCGGGCGGGTAAACGATGACCACTCTCCATGTCACCTTCAGAAATAGGCTCACTGATAGCCTTCCCAAGTTCGGAAACTATCTCCAGAACACTTTACTATCTTTCTCTTCTACACACTGGATTTCAATGTTCGCCTTTCGCGAGTACATCTCTAGAAGAACAAGGCGTTTCTCCAGTTCTACAGTGTTTAGCTCGAGGGTCCCACATTTGGAACGAAGCATTTCATTCTCTTCTTCTAGCTTAGAGTTTTTTTTTTCAATTTCATTGTCCAGTTTCTTCTGGAGCTCCTCGAGTGTTTCGTTCGCATATGTAAGGGCTTTGTTTGTTTCGTTCAGCTCAGCTCGCATTTCCCGAATTTCATTCCTTAAACTACGCTCAACTGATCTTTCATCGTCTTCATTCTCATCATTCATGTCATGAGCCGATATAGTACCGCTGATACTCACAAGGGTCTGTTGCGCCACCGCTTCCGCATGCTCGAGGAAGTTGAAGCACAGTTCGCGACTCAACTAAACCCACATTCACACAGGTAGGTCGAAGGTGTATCGCCCAGTTTTCACGGTTCCTCGTTGTCAAGAAGGAGCTCCACGCCGATACCTTCGCACAGTTCCACTATCCACCGTCGGACTACCACGTGTCCAATCGCCTGTAGGACGAATGGTTTCAGCTTTCCATTACACCAGTCTAGCGTTCCTCCACAGCACAGCATCACATCGCTTGGCAACTGAGGAAGACTCGGGTCTAAGCTTATATCTGCGAACGAGCCCTGCTAAGCCGTCCTGGCATGGTTTCCCGACTATTGCAGCACCGCCACCAGCCGAGCTACCACTCATCGAATGCCTCATCTCGTCTGTGGGTTCTCTAACCAGTAGGCCCGCATCCCTTTTAGCGCCCTTGATCCGGAACCTTGGTGCTTGTACACTGTGAACTTTATTCTTCATGTCGCCAGTACGTTGGAAACACCCCTTGAGTCGTGGAGGGGCCCCAGGTAGCTGATACCGTGTTAGGTTGTCTGGTCTCCGGCGGTCGGAGCCCGTTGCGTTTGTGGGTGGTCAGGCATCCCATGAGTGGGGGCTGCAGCTTTAGGCAATCTTGACACCATCCTTGTCCTGGCCAGGCAGGCCACGAATGGAGTCAAGACAGATTGAAGAATCAGGGCAAAAAACTCACTGTCCACATTCCCGTCCAAATTCCCATAACCCGTTTCCTGAAAACCTCACATCTCATCCTAATAGAGCCCATCCTTACGGATACTTCCCTGGAGAGATCAGGGGAGTCTTTGCGGGGTCGGTTCTCCGTCTGTGGGTCGCTATAGTAGCTGCCCCCCAATTTATTTTATGTTTTCACCTTCAGATGGCAGAACTTAAAATTGTCCAAGGGCTTCCAACCTTGCTTCATAATTCTATTCATCCTGTTGTAAATAATTGAGACAGGCAGAGGCTATTTATTCTTGATTGCTTTTGTTTGCTCGAACCTATTCAACGTCGCCTGCCATGAAGCAGGTTGTGTCAAGGGGCGGTGCGGGCAAGGCAATGTTCTTCTCCTTTCTTTTTCCTGCCCTTTCTCATTTGTGTCGCCTGCCATGACCCGTTGTGCCAACCGGCTGTGCGGGCAGGACAATTTGCACCTGGTTTCTTTTTCCTGCCTTTTCTCATATATGACACCTGCCACGCGCTCAACATTCAACACTCCACAATTACGCAGCACTGTCTCCTTCAGTCCACTCGCTGAACATCTGGCGCTGATAAGAGTCTCTGCGCCCCCTTGAGATACGAGCCAGCCACTAAAGCACATCCTTATCGCAAGGAATCGCAACACCTTCGTGCATTCTATTCATCACAGCGGTGCTGTCCTTACCGTCTCACCCAATCGATTGCGATCATCGCATCACCTGACTCTTGCCTTGCCTTTACTGGCAACGCTTGTAATACCTCAGCGTCCGTACTCCACACTGCACGATGCTATCATAAGTAGCTCGCCCAAGCTCTGTTTCAGGTGTCGGCGACAGCTCAGTGCCTGGCATAGGCAGCCATCAGGAGGCCCATGGACATGCGCAGTGACATCGGCGTTGCGGGCACCGCTGAAACGTCACCCATCTGTTCAGCTCCTGCTGCTTGCTACGTCGCCTTCTATATCACCTCGGGTTACACGCGTAACAGTGCATGTACGCTACCCTTTAGAGCGACCGCTTCCAACTTGCTCAGGCTGGAGGACCGCGCGTATCACATGGACAGCCCGATCAAATGAGCCAACACTCTTCTGCGATACTTTTTGTGCTTGATCCTTCTGTCTGCACCAACACTTCGAGGCGCTCCTCAACCATTGCGAAGTAACACATCACGCACTACTAACATTGTTTTGGATGCCCGATAGCCCTAAAGGACTCTGTGGTGTGAACTTTACCGGCGTTCTGATGACTGCGTATTTCGTTTTAGACCGACAGTTCTTTTAGCTTTGGCTTAGATATCTATGACCCTTCATTCGACCGTGGAATCATCAGCGTAAGCCGTATGAACATGACGACTAAGTGAATAATTTATTTTAACGTATCACAATTTGATTGCATTTGTTGATTTGCATTAAATTCAATTCAAATTGCAACTGTAAGTTGAATTCAAATTACCATCTTCCAACTGAGGTGGTGCAGGTATCGACTACATGCACACCGTGGCAGGTGGCAAAGTTGAATGAGGGGAATTGCCCTTTCCACTTTTAGAATACAGGAGAGACAAGGAAATTCGGCAGGTAACAAAGAAGAGAGGGTGAGAGGTGCTGGTTGGCCTAGTGGTTAGGGCGGTTAAAGTGAGGGTGGTGGAATGCTCAAGCGGAAGGCGACTTTCACGGCAAGAACTCAGAATGTATAGCTTCTGTGGCTGCAGAAGGTGTAAAGAGGGGAGGAATAAGTAACCTTGCAGTGATTCCATGACAAAATGCAGGGCTCCGTCGTTAAAAAAAAGTTATACTGGCATTTGATGATTCATATCTTCAGCCAGTCAGCCTAGATATACAATTTTTTTCTCGCTCCTATCTTCTCTGCATATCGCGTTTAAGGTTTGAGAAAACAGTTCACGTTTGCTAGGTGACGTCCCTGTAGTGGCACCTCTTCTGCTCGAGAGAAGGCGATTTGCTGTTTAATGAGCTTAAATTTCGAAGAGCGCTGGTGCAAGCTGAATTGCAAAATGCGACTCACCGCATAGCTAATATGACTCCTACTACCTTCAATGACTTCTATTGGGGCACTTAATTAAGTCGAAACTTCAGCGGTCATGCAGGCATAGAGGAATCATGGTGCAGATGACATTTATGTAAAAATACGGGAAGATATCTATAGTTGGTGCACAGCTACCACTGTCCTACGTAAAGGGAGCAATAAATGTAAAGAATGGATGTCGAGCAGGGAGACACAATCTCGCCAAAGCTATTACCCCTTGTTCACAGGAGGCATTCAGGCGACTGGGTTGCGAATAGCACTGGATAAGAGTTAGTGGTGAATATCTTATTAATCTGCGATTCGCTGATTACATAGCCTTGATAAGTCACTCAGAGGGTCAATTGTAAACATTATCAATGAGTTAGTCAGTTGAAGCGTACCGATATGTACGAAAATTAACATGAAGAAAACGAAACTAATGTACAGCCATCTCGCAAGGAAACGGCAGTTCACATTTGGTAGCGAGGTGCGAGGTGTTGTTTTATATTATCTTCTTTTATTGTTTAGTTTTACTTAGTTATAAAACGTTCACAGGCTGGCATTCCTTTCCTGTTGTCTGGCAATCGCTCGCACATAAGTACGGCTCTAGTCTGCAAGGGGCACTAATTGATAACAAATTTGTTCTTTTTCCTGTGAGCTCTTATTGAGTGTCTGTGTTGAAGATCTTTCTAGCATCCCTCAATTCGTGCTGATTTTAAATTTGTACATGTAGACTGAATCTGCACGATCACTTTCACACAACCATCAAAAATGCGTTTAACACACAGCCTACTACATTTTTCTTCTGCAAGATATTTGAAGGAACACCTAGGCTACTTCTGCAGCAGCCTCACCCAGTGCGTCCTACTCCGAGCAACAAACTTCTTCCCAGTGGGTGCACAAACCGCTTTCCATGCAGCCATTCCTCACGGGGCTAAAATCACCCGCGGGACAAAACCTGGAATCATAATGAGATAGAGGAAAGACTGAAACTTGGTATTGTTGGTATTTGTTCATTGTGGTTAGCGAATAAAGGAATAGAATGAGGACCACATGAGAGAAGGATTGGTCGAGCACTAAACAACACAAGCGTTTTATTGCAGAACTACAATTAAGCAGCTTAGACTGAATGTTCATTTCATTTTTTTCATTTATTTATACTGTCAGCCCAGATCACGGGCTATAACAGGAGTGGATAATGAGGTATAAAAAATAGCAAAAACACAAACATTGAAATGGGCACAAAAATTCGGTACATAAAGCGTTCACCACTTATACAAAAAATAAAACACTGGCATATAATTCATGTAGACAATAAAACATCATGCAGCTTATCTAAAATTTCCCTAACTGATTGTGAGGTGACAACAGAGTTTGGTAGCATATTCCATTCCTTAATGGTTCTTGGGAAAAAACTAAATTTAAAGCAATCATTCTGGACTGTGGGCATTGGTATGTACAAGCTGTTACGATGGCGTGATATTTCTCCAGTTTTAATTTCAAAGTACTTTGAATGGTTTATTTTCAAGCTGCGGTTAATAACCTGAAAAAGAAACTTGAGCCTGTCACATTTGGTTCTAAAATCGAGCGCTTCCAAATCAGCACGTTTACACGAAGACGTTGGGGAATCAGAATGTCGGTACCTATTAAATATAAACCTGGCACCGAGACGCTGAATTCTTTCCAGCTTAGAGCAATTGAATGCAGTGTGGGGGCCCCAAACAATTTTTCCATATTCGAGAATGGGCCCTATAAAGCTCTTAAAAACCAGACATTTACGGAAAGAGGTAGAAATGCAAAAAAGCGGTAAAATATTATTAAAGAAAATTATTATTACGAGATTTTGCAGACGTAATGTTTGTAATGCAAGGGACAAGACAAGAAAAAAATGAGCTACCACAAGTGGTGAAATATTAGCAGAAATACATTTTGAACATAAGAGTATGTGTGAAAAAATGCACCTGCGAATTGAAAAAAGGGCATAATTACTAAAGAAACTTAGGAGGGAAGATGTGTAGGCCAGTTGGTGGGACATGAAGGAGCTAGACACCGCAGCGGACACGGGACAGAGAAAGAAGACGACACAGGGCGGTACTTGCCACTACCGTTGCAAGTACCGCAAGTACCGCCCTGTGTCGTCTTCTTCTCTGTCCCGTGTCCGCTGTGGTGTCTAGCTCCTTCATACTAAAGAAAGCTTACTAAATATTTACTAAATAAAGATGTGAATCTGACTGGTCAAGATACACAAATTGATTGCTGTGTATGACAACAGGTGCTTTGCTGGCAAAAACAACTTGGAGCGTCATTATTCCGCACGCCTCAGCTATCTCTTTGGTCACGTCACCTGTTTCCCGTTGGAGAAAATCACATATTTTGTTGGAGAAGGACAGCAACCACAGACTAGCAGCGCACTGTTAAATGGGAGCCTAGGTTTGCGGTCAACGTAAACTTGTGCACTTTTAACCCTCTGTTTACTCGCCCACTGGTTAGCAAATGCAAACGCCTTCCCAAGAAAAAGTGATGCATCCGCCGGGGTGGCTAAGTGGTTACGGCGCTCGGCTGCTGCCCCGAAAGACGCGTGTTCGATCCCAGCCACGGTGGTCCAATTTCAATGGAGGCTAAATTCTAGAGGCCCGCATATTGTGCACGTTAAAGAACCCCAGGTGGCCTAAATTTCCGGAGGCCTTCACTGCAGCGTCCCTCATCGCCTGTGTCTCTTTGGGCTGTTAAACCCTAATAAACCAAGCCAAAATCCAAAAGAAATACTTGACGCCACCCCCGAGCTGCATTTAAAGGAATTCATAGGCGTATATGAAGCTGCAGCTGCCTTCAGATAATTTTTTTCTTGTACCTACTTATTACCACAGCACACATAGTGCCAAGGTTTTTGTTAACCTGAAAATAAAAGTGCGCCCCGTAAAGCAAGCGACCTTTGTTTCATATATGAAAAAGTGGTGCATATATGGCATGATTGCTTTCGTTTTTGTTTTTCTCCATATGCCAATCTCTCATCGAGCACAGCAGGCTTACCGAAGCTGTTTTTCGATTGGAAAAACCCAAGGTGCATTCTTAAGAGGCGGTTTGTTTTATTCTTGTGATTTGTTCTCAAGGACGCCTCTGACAACGCGGCCGCACGATTTGGGTAGTGCTAATCGAAGCTTGTTAAAAGTAAACGCAATATTTAGGATTTCAGCGTTTTCTGAGCGAAATTCTACAAGCCTTTTAGCAGTCCGGTGTCGGTAGCGCCAATAGGCATGGTTTGCGAAAAGTTTACTCTAATGTTTAAGAATTGTAGTAATCCATATTTAGAGACTTGTTTTGCGAAACTTCGGGTATAACAGGTGAGAGAAAACATTTTCTCAAACCAAACCTGTTGGCGCTTCGACTCTCAGCCAGCTAAACGACTTTTAGAGTAGCGCTTAGATGATTTTAAGCTTAATAAATGCGCTTAGAGCTGAAAGCAGTCGAGCCTCACTGAAGAATTTATTTTGTCATAGAAGAATTTGACAGCCACATAAAAAAAAATAATGAGTCCGGCTTCCCAGAGAACGCCATTCTTTTCCTGCGCGGAAAGCCTCCGTGGGAAAAACAGATATTAGCGAAGAGAATAAAATAAGGAGAAAAAGGAAAGAGCCACAATTACACAAATAGGTACCCTCGCATTACGGGAACGAAATTTTATATTCAGCTCGATGTAAGCTCATTAGTATTTGCGCTTGGATCACAAGCGAACATTAGTTAAAATCGCTAAACACGGCTATAACGTAAATTACTCGCACGAATTCATTTCATGGTCCTCACAGGTCGTCTCTGCCATTCCTTTTTTGGGCAAGGCATCTAATTGGCCGAACCGGTCTGTTTGTAAACACACGGTTAAAAATCCACAAGTTAACTTTCGCAGCAAACTTAGTCTGCCACTAAGCGATGCACTACAGAAGGCGCTGTTGCTCCCTTATGTTTGACCAACACAGAACATTTGCCCACGGAGATGATATTACAATGGAGTCACTTCAGGCGTACGAAATAATTAAGCACAAAAAGTGTTCGTCAGCAGCCTATTATAAACTTACACCAAACAGAGTTTGACCAATGACAGGTAGCTTTTATTGCGTGAAGCGTGCAATTTATTTAATGGAAAAAAAATTCTCTACCTCTAATACAGAGCCGGTGTTTTTGTTCGCGTGTGCGCATAACATATACGCATCTGCGCATACGCCTTTCCTAGCTATTTTTCGCACTGTTTTTGTGGCGAGGATGTTGGGCACGTGCAGGCAGTTTTCAGCCGCCCGCGGCTTGTTTGCTCCGAGCAGTTGAACTACTGCGTATCGTCAAACCCAATTTGATCAGTTTCAGAGCTTTGGCTCAAACGCAAGAAGACATAAGCAGTCTTCATATTTTGCCGCACGACACGGTTCTTTTTCTCTTCTCGAACATCCCTTTCTGAGGATTAGACAGAATGCCACAACCTGTTTAATGTTGAGAATATTTATATGCAGCTTTGTTTGCTGACCAGCTAAGCGTTGCGTCTTAGGCCATAGGCCTATCTTAGGCCATAGGCTGCCGAGTTTTGCTACGGTTGTCGTGGTCTTCCATTTATTTGCGAAGAATAATGAAGGCTTCACTTGGACATAATATCACATTTGACGGCATGCCAATTTGTGTCGCTAACACACGCTGTTCTACATATTGTGACTGGTATTGATTACGGCGCAATAAACAGTCATTTACTGAAAAGAAAAAATAGGCTGGAGAACTCGATACGGTACGGTCCACAACGTGAAAAGGGAATTGAAAAAGACCTGAAACGCGACTGCAAAGTGCCATCGCCATCCGCAGTGGGTGGTAGAGGTAGCTGAATAAAATTGTATTAAAGGTAAACGAGACTTTTAATTGCCTTCTGGAGGACATCAGATTTGACATTTAGAAGTACTTGAACGTACCCAAGTCAGTAACTTAAAGTATCTCTCCGGTAAATGGTTGTCGAATTAGTTCAAACGCGGTTGTCAAGGACGGAAATCCTGAAATATATTGTAATTGATTCTTTGTGAAGTCATACACAGAGTTCGTGACAATACGTTAAAAAGTACTAACGGCACGTAGAGGTGAAAAAATCTAAATATCAATAATTCTCCACAATCTGCATAGTGATCTTTAAGAACAAGTTAGCGGTTTTCAGAGTTGAACTCAGAGCCTCTGATGATTTACGAAAATCGTAGAAATGTCGCGTAACGGAGCAGGATGGATATGTATCAACGTAAAACTAGTCAAGTGAATGTAGACACTTTACCGTGGTGCTTTTGGGCCTTTACTTCCATTGATTATTCTTGTTGATATGCACATTCAGTGAATAATTCCTTTGGAAAACAGGAACACGAAGTAGTTGGGAAATCCTGCGTGAGGTACTGGGCCTCCGAGCAAGGCTGTACAAATGTCACCGACAAATTGTAGCAATACGAAGGACAGCAGAGCCGTGTACTGGAACGAGGATCGCGGAACAGTCGCGCTCATTCGAGGCGAACAAGACGCTCGGTCACATGCCAAGATATAACATTCGGTCACAAGGTGGCTCCGGCAGAGTGCCACCTGCGTGGCAGTATATTCGCCCAGAAACATATCGCAGAAGCTAGATGGAGGCTTCCCTCGCAGATCAAAGTAGTATAAAAAGAGTTAGGGAAGATAGCGCTGTTCGCTCAAGGAGATTTCCTCCAAACAACCTTGATTTGTAGGGGCAATGGTGACAATATTTGCTAAAAATTGCCTAGGGTAGGTTAAACTTGAAGAATTACCATTTTGAGACATCAGGAAGCGGAAAGCGCGGAGAATACGATGCCGAACTGGCTGTGAGAAAAGCTTTTTCTCAGGTGAAAGGGTGCGGGTTACAGCTTTCCGTTTACCATCGCCCTCAATATAGTTCAGTAATTCATGAAGCATTTACCATAGTTCATGGCCGTGCGCGTGTTTTCGACAAAAAAAAATTGTCTACATTTCTTGAACAACGCCGCAGTTCAACTTAATCAGTTTATTGCAATTTCGCTATTAGATAAAAGTACCAATATCAGAAGTCAGTCTGTCCTTCACCAAAAACTACGAAGAGCACATAACAGCGCTTTCCTTCTTTTAAGGAGAAAGCATTATTTTTTTTAATTTATCATTCTTCCTTCCTACTTAATGGCACACCAAGTCATTAGTATATAGTCGCAAGTTTACGCATAAAATAGGTCACCTTTATTCGCTGTGGAATATTGCTGCTCTGGGGCCTACAGTTTGAGTGCTCGTCCAGGAATCTGAAGGCCTTTAGTTTTTTGCAACATGCAGAGATATTTTCTTTCTAGTTGATAACGTTATTTGAATTTTTTGGGGGCATTTTTACTGGATATCGGGTGCCCGGTTTTTGTAACTCATGACCCACATTAGGCTTTCGCCTTGAAATATCTGTTTTACGGGTTTTGTAACACCTGTAACCTTGAAGGGCGCCGAGAGCGTATGCTTTTTCTATGCAACGTAGTCTTTTTTTTTTCCCCCTTTATTGTGTAGTCTTTACAAATTATATCACCAGAAGGCGTGGAGCACTGCGTTGCAGTCGCACTTTCACCCCTCGATTTTACTACATACATACATTACAGTTTGGCAGCATATTTTGTTCAGCAACTGGTGCGTCTTGGAAATATCGCGAGCTAAATTTTTGCTCTGAAGCTAAACGTAAATCTCATTAGAGCATGTGAATCGGCATTACGCCCGTTCGTGACACTGCACATCAAAAGCTAAAATCTAGCGTGAAAAGTGTGTCTCCCTTTCTTGGTGTTATGTATTGTTTCATTCTTTGAATTAACGGAACATGAGAGCTATCTCGTTTGCGAAACGAAGGCGAATAGTTCAGTAAATTAGCAGAGTTTAGGCATTGCGCTTTTGGAGAACGAATATTTTATACAAAATGCATGGTGCGCAGAACTCCGCGACAATGAGTGTTTAAAATATTTTCATGGTATTGTTAATTAATTCCGCTTTGCTTCAATGTCTGAGTATTTGAAATTTTCAAAACGTTCATTTACTTGGAACTACCACTCATTGAATGTAACACCCATTCACGCGCGCACAGACGTGTTCAAATTTAGTTGCTTTTTTTTCATGTGTTATCGAACGATGTAATTCTTTACCCGGTGATTATACGCTCCCTGAAATCGAATTTATTTTTCAATGTTGTTGCAAATCTGTAATAAGTCTGTTATATCACTATTCTGTATTTTTATGCTGTTCACTTTTGTATATGTTGTCCCTCTCTTTCTTCTCTTTTTTTTTCTTCCCACTCTTGCAATACCACCATTGGGGCTGCAGTATATGTAAGTAAATAAAGAAATAAATAAACTAGAAAATCTTTTAAATAACCCTGTTCACGTACCAATCAAAATATCGGCAGTTTGCTGTATAGATAACTGATGCATTGACTGGACGAGTAGTCTTCAGTGAAAAAGGAAACAGACTCAAAAACAGGGCACTGACGGGTGCCACTAAAGAATACTCTTACAACTGGCCGCTAAAGCATGGAGAAGCGTATTTGCAACAGAATGAGGCAGTTGGGCAAGAACCATTTGCATTCACCGGTGTTGAGTAGTCATCTACTAATTACGCAAACCTTGTTTATTTACCGTTCCCAGGCAATAGGAATAACGGAGTTCGCAGAAATTGGTTTATTGGTTTGCTTTATTAGGGTTTAACGTCCCAAAGCAAACCAGGCTATGAGGGACGCCGTAGTGAAGGGCTCCGGAAATTTCGACCACCTGGGGTCGTTTAACGTGCACTAACATCGCACAGTACACGGGCCTGTAGAATTTTACCTTCATCGAAATTCGTGCGACGCGGCTGGGAGAAAACCCGCGTTTTTCGGGGGAGCAGCCAAGCGCCATTACTACTGAGCCGCCGCGGCGAGGCGAGTTGAGAGATATAACTTTATCTAAAAAATGAGGCAACAAATTTTATTAGGTTGTATGCCTCTGCTCTTCAAAGCGATTTCATGTAGCCAATATTTGGTTCACATATGCAAGGAATACTAAAGGGATTCAACTGTACAGGTCAGACAAGTGCCTTTTTGCTTACTACGAACTTACCCACAGAAAACTGCTGCAATCACACTGTTTTCACAGCCAGCCCAAAACAGAGCAGCGCGCAGATTTCTTGGTCTCTGCACACTTTCTAAAGGCACCTAAAGAACTTTACGCGCACAGCTGGACCCTTCGCACAGCTTAAACACTCTCATTAGCCATTAAAATGGGAATCTCTTGAAGTAGCATTTAATGTACTTTAGCGTTACGTGCATTCACTACCTTTGCTTGGTAACTTTGAGAAAATAGACTGAACTCAGTATAAAAGAGACGCTAGTCCTCTGATGCGAGGCGCTGTTGTTGACCAGAGGCAGCAAGGAAATGAGAGTAAAATTGTATTTCAGCCGCGATTTGCCAAAGGCAGAGGCGAGATGATCAACGAAGACGACGGAGTGCATTGCGAAAGCCTGTGCCGCGTCGAAATTGCACCTGTTTTTCTATGGCAAGCACTTCCAGTCGTGAAATGCATTCAAACGTTGTGCTGCCTTGCCTACTTAAACTGCCCGCCAGGCTACCTCGCTGGATGGAGCTTACGGCAAAGAATATCGCGTCACCGACGTTTAGATGTCTAGATGCAAGCACTCTAATGCCGATTTCCTGTCCCGTGCCCTATCCAAGCACCTCCACACAGCGAGGATGATAACCTTTGAGAAATGTCAGCACCAGCACTACTGCGTAGCAGCCACGCACAGACCACGATCTCCAGCGCCTATTAGAGTATTTGGAAGGCAAGTGCTCTTCAGCCCAACCATCATTTAAGCGCGAATTGTCGCTCTTCTGCCTACCCGATGGCGTCCTCGTGAAGAACTCGGAATTTAGTAAAAGCACTTAAGTTCTTATATTACGTGAAAACCTTCAGCAAGAAACTCTGCAAGGTTGCCACGATAAGCAGAGAGCAGGACACCTCGCATTTTCTCGCACTCTCCGCTAAAGTAGAGAAATATCGCTTGCCCCGCCTACCTGCCGCTATCGCGTATAGCGTGGACATTTGGGGAAATTTTCACTGACAAAAGAAGCCAGTGATCAGTCCAGCAGGCCTAAATCCCGGACCCATCAGCAGACTGGCATTGTCGGTACACACAGTGCACACAGCGGAAGAGCGGGTAAAAGGCGTACTGCAATACCTTACAGAAACCTGCACTCCCCATCTAAACAAAAACAAATTAGTGGCACTGCGCAATCCCTCAAATTTTGCAAAACTTTTCAAACACTAACGCAACAGGGAATATTACCAGGGTGGCATTGTGTGATTCTGGTCGTCCACTGGCCGTCTTGTACGTCGCAATGAAAAATATGGGCTCCTATATCGGCCGACACAATATGCTACGTCAACTAGATGAACAAGGCTATGAAGTCGTTCGTGAAAGAGCAGCAGTGCTCAAAGGCCTTTGCGAACACTGAAAATTTGTACATTGTCCGTTGTCGTTTTTTGGCGCATTACAAAAACACGTGAATGCGCTCTTCCGCTAACGCAGCAAGTCTTTGCGATATTCAACTCCAGCACCGCCAAGCACATGTAAAAGAAGGAAGCTTGCGGGCTCATTGTCTGCAACTGATCGGCTGACGTCGATGTCGGCAATACTGAAATTGCTTCAGCGTATTGTTGCGGAGAAGGAAAGCACGGTGAGTGATCAGCGATTTTGTACAGTTAGGCCGATAGCCAAAGAGATGTAATTTTTGTATGCAGCGAGCGCACAGACAAAACAAAAAGGAAGCGAAAGCTGTGATCTTGCAAAGTTCAAGGCGCTGTCTGCTTTTTTCATTAGTATCACTGTGGTGCGCGTCGATGTCAAAGACAGATCCTCACTTAGGTGCCTGCATATTTTCCGTTGGCTCGATTCAGGACTGCACATATCGCACTGCTTAAGCTCTAATTCAATGTCAGTTCAGCAGGACGCTTGTCCCCAGTTTTCAAGACTTTTTGGTCTTTAGGTTGGTTGTAAGCGCTACACTTACCGAGTGACAAATTACCCCAGTTGTCTGGTTTTCTGGCAAAGGTGGTTTGTTCCTATAAAAAAAAACTGGATCTGTTTTTTATCCCACTAGAACCGAGTGAAAAAGACTTGTCCTGACAGTGAATCAAATTTATTTTGCACAGACTTTAGCTCAGCTAATAATTATATCAGATATTCTAAAAACCCCTCTGAGAATTTTACATGAGCGTATTAGAATATATCTGCAAATTCCTTAAGCAATCAATCTCCTTACTGTAAACTTTAGTGCTATTTAGAATTACTACATGACTATGGAAGAGAAATACACCTGCAATACCTGCAGGGGAGACTTCAGCTCAGCCTTTGCAGTATGTTTCACACCGATGCATGCGGAATCGGTAAATATCGACTTGACAATCATAGATCGCTGGTAGTCTTCAGAGCACTTCTGACGCATTAGAGCTGTGATTGTGCGATGCTCCACCCACTGCCCCTGCGATGGCAGGTGCCATGGTGGCACCGGTGGGGTTTATGCGAATATGTTGGTCTTGCCCAGCAACCTCTCGCGAATAATAATTAAACTGCCACCTGCTACAATGGACAGTTTGCTCACAATTCCATGGGCAGGATGCTATGTCGCCACGAGGTCGTGTGCGCTAGGCGGGCCATCCAGGTTGCCCGAACGGACACTTTCTTCGGCTTCGAGGATTCCAACGGTCCCCAACACCGACGCTGAAGCACTACAATTTTTTCCGCAAGTAGGACACTAACTCTCTCACGTTAAAAATAAAAGGAACTTATGCAGCGCGTTCCGTAGAGAGGGGTAGATTACATGAAGTGAACGATGTATTTTTCGAGATGCTATCTTATACCGCAAAGTTCATGAATTTTCATAACCGCCTGAACTTAGTTTTTTCACATAATGTTCTTTTGCTATGGTTACAAATTTTGGCAACAACATCTTAGCATGAATGCAAGCATCCAGTCGACTTTATTTTATTTTTTCAAGCGCAAGAATTGAATGCTTAATATACATCTTGCAGAATCGATATTCTTCTAGAATGAGTTTCCGCCTTTGGAGCCACAATTTAGAGACGCCTAAGGAGGTGTGAAACGAATGGTCAATTTTTTGTATTATGTTATCAATGGAGCAGTAGTTCATCATGTTTGCTTTGCACGCTTTTGTGTTGTAAGAATACCGGCTTCTTCAAGTGGCTTGTATGATGAGTTGCTTGTCCTTCATTTCTTTAAGATGAACCTAATTCCGTTTCTCTGCTCCCCTTCCAGTTTGTTAATGAGGCGTTTTGCGAAAGGGAGACGAATTTTGTTCCCATATTCTTGGACTGATTGTATTGCCGAGAATCTTTGTGGTGTTTGTTTATTCTTCAAAGCTGCTGGCACTCCGCTTTTTAGCTTTTTTTTCTCTTTTGCAACACGCGCCCAGATTAATTCCGATTCATCGCATCCAGGCGGAACCGAGTTTACGTTGTTCAAGAATGTTCTAGCAACTTTCCACGCTTTATCTCGAAAGATCACTATCATCTTCAAAGTGAGCACAGCCGCGAGCGGCGGATATTTTATTCGACGACCTCCGAGCACGCGTTTGGCTGCGCCGCAGCCTAGTCATTATTTCTTCGTGGGCGCAAGTCAGCCCAAGTAAAGAGACCCGTTTGAAAGCCATTCTGACTCTTTTTCTGCTCGCCGGACTGCAGTCACTACTACGTGACATCTGGTGGAGGTGCGGCGTATCTTGCCATGCCATCTACGACGGAACCTGGTGGACGGCCAACGCTCGTCGTGCATCGCCAGCTCCGGGAGCCACAGACCTTCCTTGGAGAGCCACTCGAAGATGTAGAAGACTGGCTGGAGGTGTGCGATTGTGCGGCAGCACTGACCGCCTGGTACAACGCCCAGCTTCGTAGCGTTTATTTTGCATTGGATGGCCCTGACAGAACGTGGTTTGAAAACCACGAAGGGTCCCTTACGACCTCGGTGACGTTCAACATGTATCTACTGGGAACATCCACTCGCGCTGTACGGAAAGAAAGAGCGGAGTTCCTGCTGCAGTAACGAATTCAGCACCCAAACGAGACCATGAATCCGTATGTGGAAGAAATAAAACACCTTGTCAAGCGCTGCAACCTTCACATGAATAAAGACAAGAAGCTTTACTTTCTGATATGCCTCTCGTTAAAGAGCAACTGTTTGCCGGGCTGATTCGCAATCCACTAAGAACCGTCGCCGAGTTCGTAGTCAAAGCTTCTACCACTGCAAAAGACCCTTGTCGCACTGGCGCGTCAGTACAACCGACTAGTTAAAGTGCTGACGGCAAGCCACCCAGCTGATACCCCCGTGGGCGGGGATAACCTGCGATATCAAACACGCAAATTTGTACGCGAAGAAATTCGCCGACTGATGCTGTCCCCATCACCGCAAACACAGCAGACTCAGGTATCGTCACGCACGAACATAATCCGTAGAGAAGTTCAGCACGCACTTGACTACCCTTTACCGCCGACACCAACGGACGCTGAAGCCATGACCTACGCCGCCGCACTACAAAGTCCTGCGCCCCGACGAGATCCCCCAAACGGCGCCCGCTAGCTCCCGCACGCCCACCTTAGGAGCGACGCAACGGCTCTAGGAAATGGACGAGTGGAGGACCCCCGACAACCTCCCACTATGTTTTCATTGTGCACATGTCGGGCACATACTTCGTCACTGCCCGTACAGACGCATCGGCCTACAGGGTTTCGCCATCGACGCCCAACTAGAGTTGCTTGGCCAGCGACCACGGGAAATGAACGACTGCCTGCGCAGAGGGCAGTACGTGTCGTCAAGCCGCCAGTTCCGCTCCCCGTTGCCGTCCACCACACGTTTTGCAACACCAAGCCGTCCCTACGCCGCGGCTGTCCGAGGTAGGTGTGGTGTTTCGCAGGACGACACATCGATGAAGACTAGTGCGTGGCCCCCAGGCCTACGCCCAAAAGAAAAAGCCCCCCCCCCCCCCCCGTTTATTGCAACTTGACAAGCATATATACAGACACGGAGTACGTCACTCATGCGCCGAGCATCACAAGAGTAAACGTGCACTTGCTACGGTAGATACTATCACACGAGAATCGATAACGCCACATCTTCCCTTTCCCTTTGAGAAAACTAAAGCAGCAACTTGCAAAACAAAATACAACAACCATTCAATGGAAGCGGTTCCATGAATGGCATTCACAAATACCGTACCGTTCCGGCTTTCTTACTTTTCGACCAAAGCGTGTGACTTGTTCACCCTGTACCGCAGGCAAAGAGGTTTCCGGTGGCGGCTGCAACGGATCACTTGGGAGAGCTTCCGTTCCGTTCTCCTCGAGACCGTCTGGGACAGTTTGTGCAATAGAAACAGAGTTTCCGTTCTCATCTGTACCATCTAGGCTAGACAGAAATTCATACTCCCCGTCCTCGGAATCCGAGGCTCTGTTTGGCGCCTGCTTGATTAGCGCTCGCCGGTTTCGTTCAGTCTGGCCCCCGCTCTCGAAAACCACAATATACGAGCGTAGCCGCTTTGCGCGCTGAAGCACCACACCTTTTCGCCTGTAGTCCTTGACCCAAACAGAATCACCTGGCACCAACGGGAACATATGCCGGGCAGCATGCCGGCGATCATAATTTTGCCGCTGAGTCTCCCTGAAAGCTGTGTCTTTTTCCCGTGCTTCTTTGAGATTAGGGGTCTTGGGTGCCAGTTTCTTTGGGTGGAGAGGCAAGGTAGTGCGCAGGCGCCGCCCCATGAGTAGCTCTGTGCGTTATTCCTATGGGTCCCGGCGTGTCCCTGTATGCTAACAAAGCCAGATGTAGGTCACCAGATTTTAGCAACAGCTCTTTCACAGTTTTTACCATTCTTTCTACCTCCCCATTTGCCTGCGGGTACCTAGAGCTACACGTCACGCGTTTGAATCCATAACAGTTCGCGAACTGGCTGAACTCCTGGCTGACAAATTGAGCACCGTTATCACTTACCAGCGTTTCCGGTATACCACGAGTAGAAAACACCTTCTTGAGATGATAAATAACTTCTGTGCTGCTAAGAGAGGTCAGCGGACACAATTCTGGAAATGGAGATAAGTAATCAACCATGAGCAAGTAGTTACAGCATTTCACATGGCAGATATCCGCGGCAACCCTTTGCCATGGCCGAAAAGGTGTCTCGGTCGGGATCATTGGCTCGCATGGCTGGGAGCGGAATTGGGAACACGTGCGGCAGTCAGCAATGAATACCGCAAGCTGAGCGCATAAACCTGGCCACCACACGGACTCCCTTGCCCTTGCTCTGCACCTTACAACACCCTGGTGGCCCTCATGAAGCAGTTTTAGCATTCTGCTTCTAAGGCAGTGTGGCACAACAATGCGAGTGCCGTGCATGAGGAAACCTTTACATACGCTCAAAACGGCGCGATCCTGCCAATAGGGCCTCAAAACGGCCGATAACGAAGGTAGACTAGGCCACCCCTCACGGACGTAGCGACACAACGTACAAGTCTCGTCCTTCGCCTGTTCTTCGGCTGCTAGCCCGAAGTGCTGCGACTCGCTCAACTCAGATAACACGCCGGCAACGTAACAGTTGACTTCATCGACCGAAAGAAAGTTCTTCGTCTTTTGGGCTGCCACTGGTGCTCTGGAGAGTGCATCAGCTATTTCGAGATTTTTGCCCGGGACATACTGCACCTGAAAGCTGAACCGCATTAGCCGCATTCTAGACCTTTGAATGCGAGGCGGAACCAGATCAAGTGGCGTCTTTCCTAGCTAAGTAACCAACAGTTTGTGGTCTGTTTCTACAGTAATCTGCAGTCCCCGCACATAGCTTTCGAGACGTTCCGCGGCCCATGTTGTAGCTAAAGTCTCCTTTTCTATTTGTACATAGCGCATCTCAGTTGGTATCAATGACCTTGAGACGAAAACAACTGGCCGCTTTTCTTTATTCGGTTGTACTTGCAGTAAGACTGCTTCTAGGCCGTACGACGAAGCATCTGCAGAAATAACCGTTGGACGTTGTGCATCAAACTTAGCCATACACCTATCTGAGCAGATAGCACTCTTCACGCTATCAAAAGCTATCTGCTGAGGCGCTGCCCAGACCCACTCAGTGTTCTTTTGCAGCAGTTGACGCAAAGGCGTTGTTTGCTAAGCCAAGTCTGGAATGAATCGTGATCAATGAATAGCAAAACCTAAAAATCTGCGCATTTCTGCAACGTTCGATGGCGGCTTTAGATCTGAAATTGCGCGAACCTTCGCTGGATCCGGGCGTATGCCATCTTGGCTCACGCGGCACCCAATAAAACAAAGCTCTTTTACACTGAACTGGCACTTTTCTTTGTTTAGGGTCACACCGTTTTTGGCCAAGCGTTCCAAGGTGCGAAACAACTGTTCGTCGTATTCCTTCTGAGTAGAGCCAAAGACAAGGACATCGTCCATTAAGTTCACTACGTCCGGAATTCCCTCAAGAATCTTGCACATTTGGTTTTGGAAATACTCCGGAGCCGAAGTTATGCCAAAGGGCAGCCGCTCAAAGCAATAACGGCCGAACGGAGTAATGTAGGTTGTGAGCGGCTGACATTGCTAACCTCACTTGATGGAAACCAGAGTTTGCGTCGAGTTTGGAAAACTTGACGGCACCGCTGAGCAACCCGAGTGTCTCATCAACCGTGGGGAGCACAAACCGTTCGCGTTGCACCGATTTGTTGAGTTGAGTCAGGTCAACGCATATTCGCACTTGTCCTGAAGGTTTCAAGACGGGCACTATGCCAGCACACCACTCCGTAGGCCCTTGAACTTTACGAATGACCGCATTCTTTTTCCTCTCTTCCAGCTCTTTTTTTACGCCGTCTCGCAGCGGGATGGGTATGCGACGAGCAGTGTGAATGGCATAGGGCACGGCATCTGGTTTAAGACGAATACAGTATTCGCCTTTCATGGTCCCTAGACCGCGGAACAAGGAACTAAATCGCGTCTGCACTACCTGATGAACTGATGCTTCGTCCACAAATTTAAATATTCCCAGGGCTTCTATTGCAGGTAAGCCAAGAATCGCATTCCTCACCGAATCAACAACGAACACATCCTGTCTAACCGAAGCACGCTTCCACAGAATGTCAGCAGTAAACTTTCCCTTCAAGTTCAACCTGTCACCGCCTGGACCCATCAGAATAACATCAGCAGGCTGTAGTACCTTCGGCAACGCTGGAAACGACCCTGGGACAAAATTTACCTCAGCTCCCGTGTCAACTTTCGCGGAAACAACTGCACCATTAATAGCAATCTGAAGAAAGCGAGCCTTTGCAGATGACACAGCCAAATCTCCCACGGAAAATGTCACACAGTTCATGTTCGGTTGCTCACCCCGAGGACTGCAGATGCCTACCTCTGAAGGCCATGATTCGGGTTTTGTGGTCCTGTGTGCCCGTGAGCAGACAGCTGCGAAATGTCCCCGGCGCTAGCACACGTAGCACAGTGCTCCTCTGGCAGGGCACGACGACCTCGAATGAGGGCCCCTACCGCAAGCGGCACACGTCTGATGATCCGGACGTCTCTGGGTCGATGTCCGCCTATGAACAGTGTCGACTTCAACCCTCGTCAGGGATTCATGCTCTTCGCGGTCCACAACGCTCCGAAGATCCTGCTGCTGTCGCTGCACCGCTTCTTTCAGGCGTGCCTTGGTGAGAGCACTTTTTAGAGTCAGCGCCGCATCCATTTGAAGAGCTTCCGACAACTTTGCGTCCCGTAGTCCAACTACAAACCGGTCGAGAATCATCCGCTCTTTCATCTCCCCGTAGTCCCATCTATCGGCCAGCGTATGTAACTCTGTAACACACTGATCTACAGACTCGCCTGGTTCTTGGTGGCGGCGATGGAAGCACGCACTTTCGTAGACTAAGTTCCTTGTGGCGACAAAACGGGTGTCGAACTGTGTCTTCACCGCGTCGTATTTCTTCGAGTCTTCCTCGGACAAGTTGAAAGTCTTGAAAATGTTGCGTGCCTGTCGTCCCATCGTGTACAGCAACGTACGCACCTGAACCTCTTGAGTTCGCTCATTAAGTCCTGAGGCTAATCGGTAGTCATCGAATTCTTGTATCCACCCAGGCAACTCGGACGTCTTGTCGAAGTTGAAGCTCGCTGCCGGCTGCACCAAAAAAGGCTGAGACGAAACCTTCGTTTCTTCCGACATTTTCTGGGCTGTTATCCGGCTGGTATACGATGCCGCTGGCGACCGGCCACAGGCGGTAACCTTACGTCTGCAGTGGGTCCCGTATAACCTGGACAACCACTTCTGACACCATGTGGTGTTTCGCAGGACGACACATCGATGAAGACTAGTGCGTGGCCCCCAGGCCTACGCCCAAAAGAAAAAGCTCCCCGTTTATTGCAACTTGACAAGCATATATACAGACACGGAGTACGTCACGCATGCGCCGAGCATCATAAGAGTACACGTGCACCTGCTACGGTAGATACTATCACACGAGGATCGATAACGCCACAGCTCTCCCCCTAGCTCTCGTACGGCAAACTAAACAAAGCGTCCTGTGGAGGTGAGGTTGCTGGCAGAGGAAACGACGACGATCAACCAGCGACCACACCGTGTGAAGTCTCCGCACACACCACGCATACGCCGCATGCGAACAGGAGCTCAACCACGACGCTATCCAACTTCACAACCCAGAAAAAGCACCGATGACATGGCCTACCTTTGATTGACATACCCGATGAAACCGTAACAAGACGCCGAGGACGACGTGCAACGAGAGAGCTAGGACATCCGACTTCGAAGTAGCTATCGACGGCCGCACAGTTACCGCTCTAGTCGACACAGGAGCCGATTATTCGGTGACGAACGAAACATTCGCCGCGCAGCTGAGGATGGTCACGACTACTTCGAAAGGCCCACAAGTCTGCACCGCAGGAAGCCACCTTATTACTCTATCGGGACAGTACACAGCGCGGGTCACTGTGAAGGGCCATACCTATCATGCTACCTTCGTTGTGCGTCAGCGATGTCCCCGCTAAGTGATGTTGGGCATGGATTTCCTTAATGAACATCAGACGATCATCTACCTGCGATCCAAATTAATCACGAAGAAAGTCACCCCTTCGATAACAAGCATGGAGCAGCATGTTGCCTATTCATGCAAATGGCTCTGGTCCTCCTCTAGAGCAATATTTCCAAAATATATCACGAGGACAATTGAGCTCTATTACGCAGTTACAACTAGCGCCACCTTTTTGCACATTTCTTCCTGTCATTGTGCCATACATTTTCATCTGTTAAAGCTGCTGACAGGAAACATCCCCTTGTTGCAGCTGCATCGAGTTTAAGTGCGGCAAGAAGTTTTATGGGGGAATTAACGTCGCGAAGTAGCTCAGGCTGTGAGGAACGCCGTTGTGAAGGGCTCCGGAAATTTTCACCACCTGGAGTTTTTTGTCGCGCACAGACATCGCACAATACATAGACATCTAGACGTTCGCCTCAATCATAGTTCGACTGCCGTGGTCAGAATCAAAACAGCGTCTTTCGGGTCAGCAGCCGAGCGCCTTTACCACTGAGCCACTGCGCTGGCATGCGGCAATAAGTGCCAGGTCTAAATTTGTCAATCGTGTCCACCATTCTCCGGCAAATATTGTGCTCATTGCAATATTGTTAGGTACTCATATGAATATTGATGGAATGGTCAATTGTTCCAATGCGAAGCACAACCTTCCTTCTGATGCTTTCCGATCGCGGGCATTGAGCATATAA
The DNA here is from genome assembly GCF_055824585.1 of Amblyomma mixtum. Taxonomy (NCBI): domain Eukaryota; kingdom Metazoa; phylum Arthropoda; class Arachnida; order Ixodida; family Ixodidae; genus Amblyomma; species Amblyomma mixtum. The sequence continues at coordinate 50,698,888 of NC_143020.1, forward strand.
GCTTGCCTGTAAAAAAGTAATGTAGGATGTTTTTGACAGTAGCAATAACGTTTAAAGCAAAAAGAATGCAAGCCCGCCGACAGGTGATCTGCGGTTGTATTTAGTGCTACATTGAAACGTTACAATATAAAAAAATGCGGTGACAAAGCTTTCTTTATTAAAAACATTTGCACAAAATTTCCCGGAATGCGCCTATTTATGACACTCCACGTTAATTGTTAAAATCTGGGGTAGAACAAGTTTTTCAACACATTTTATTCTCGTTATCTTTCGTCATCAGCTTTCAAAAAAGCAAATATAAAAGTAGTATTGATGGCATGATCAAGAAGATTGCGTCTACAATCTACTCTAGCTTTCTGTACCGAGTTCTTCGACAAATTTTCTGCGCCGAACCTTTGGTAATGAAACGTCGAGATCGTCCATAAAACTAGTCGTTACCGTTTACATTAGCAGTACCAGAGTAGACGTAGTTGTTGGGGAGGTAACTGATACGTTACACAGACACAGACTGGCATACAATCATTAAGAGGGCAGCAGACAAGCGCTACAGTTGCCTGCTCTTAGCTTGGCCGCTAAAGCACACAGAAACCTTTTATTCACCAAATCACGCAATCATCCAAGATGCATTGGGATTCAGTTGTTATTATTAGTCATCGAGACATTAGGCTCACTTTGATTCTTGGGTATTCACCCATTAGGTTTACTAAGTAACCCTCAATAATTTCATCTAAATCTTAAGACTACAAGACAAGCCTTTGCATTTCTGCTCTTGGGTAAAACCACCAAAAAGTGGTTTACACCTGGATAAGTTCTATTTGGAGTCAGATGTACAGGACAGGAGAGTGCCATTTCATTCAAGAGGAGTTGATGATTATATGTCACTTCGTGAGCAGCAGTGATATACTCGCCGATACGGAGGAACGTTGTGTTATCAAATAGTTTGCGAAGCTGGTCGAAAAAAGTTCTCACAGATTCCTGCAGTCTTCTGCCCACTGCCAAATATATCTCGCGCGAAGCCAAATATTTCACGCAGATATCGAAGGAGGATGCACAGAGCTCAAACCTCTTTCCCAGAACACGTTCTGGGCATGTTTTGTTCTGAACGGGCGATATCTAGCTACAACATTTGGTTAAAAATGGTCTGGATGGGCTCGCGTGGACTAAACATCATAGGATTTCATCGTAATTTTTTGCCTTCCTGGTTTCACCGACTATGGGAGCTGCAGGGCATGCAGTTCGACCGCTTTAGCCGTGTTTTGCAATCTGTACCTCACATGTGGCAAGCCCCGTAGCGTGTAACGATGTAACATCTGAGCAGCTTATATTCATACAAAAGAAAACACTATGTGGCTAGGCGCCATTTTCGAGCAGAGAGTCATAGCGGACGCCATTATTTCCTTGTAAAATCCAGAGGCCAACTATTCAACGAGAGAGAGGCAGTAATTTGCGTGAAAGTTCCACCCATACGTTCACGGGCAGCCGCCTAAAGCTGTTGCTTATCATTAGAGACCGGATTTTAGGCAAATGCCTATTTTTTTCAACGCTTCGTAGGCGCACCATTTTTACATATGAGCACGAATTAGGTGTTGACAATATGTTTAACACTCTTTTTATAGCGTCTATAAATGCCTATTTTGGGTGTCAATGCCTATAAATGCCTATTTCCGATGTCGGTGCCTAAAAATGCCCTATTTTACAGAAAAGGGGCCTGAAATACGCTGTGGTTTTGCTTTCAGATTCTTTTTGCTTTCGAATCAATTTCGGTTTTGAGTAGAACACACACGTGGCAACATGAGATGACCTCGTCAGTTGGCTGGGTGAACACTGCACCTACGCCGGCTGCGTACACAATTCCAACCACGTCAGCCGAAAATATCGAAGCAACCTTTTTCCTAATTTCTGCCATTTTATCGTGGCAGCTTGTTGATGACTTTGGCTGTTAAAGTGGTAGTTGACCAGATGGCACTACATTTCGGAAAGTATACGGAGTAAGTTATAGGTTCGTCCAAAGAATTCCCGGTTGGTTCCAATTGAAACGAAATGTAAATCGTTCCATAAACCTTCTGGAAACAGTTTAACTGATTAAAATTTCCACCTGGGTAACCTGCCTTATTTTTCTAGTATTTCAGTATTTTTCTAGTATTTCAGCGTACATTTTAAGAAAGGTAGTTGGAATATTATCGGGGCCGGGGGATTCCTTGGGGTCTAGCCGCAGGAGTTGTTCTACTATTCCTTCTCTGCTAATAGTGACACTTTTTTCGAGACTGTTCAGACAACGATCGTTTAACGCAGAGTTAGATTTAGTGAAAACGCTTTGAAAATAAGTATTAAAAGCATCAGCTATCTCCTTTCTATCTGTAATGGCAGAATCATTGACGGTAATCTTGTCAAGTTTTCTACTTCTTTTGTTTGAGAGAAACTGCCAAAATTTACTGGGATTTTCAGTCACGAAACGACCAAGCGTCTCACCAAAGTAGCGCTGTCTTGATTTTTGTAACTGTGAAGCAAGGGTAGCTTTTAGACTGCTAATGACAGAAATGGCAGTGCTTTTCTGTCTTCGATATCGTTTCAGCTTGCGTTTAACGTGAATTACATCTCTGGTTATCCATGGGCTTCTACTGTCTACCTTCTTTTTTCTATCTGGAACGAATTTATGCAGACAGAAGTGACAGAGAGTCCTAAACCTTACCCAAAGTGCATTAGCATCACCACTATCGAATGATTGCACTGAATCTTCTAAATAGGAAACAATGCTAGAATGATCGGCTAAAGCAAAATTTTTTACCGTTACGATCCTAGAAGCAATCTTCAGGGATTGGCGTGGTAGTGAGCAATAAAAAAATACCAATTTATGGTCCGAGATTCCATCATGCACTTCAGTAGTACAGTTTGTTATGCTATTTGGACAGATGATTAGAGCTAACACTGAAGCTGATGATTCAGTTACACGAGTGGGGGCTAGAACCACCTGCTTAAGATTATAAGCGAACAGCATGTCCAGGAGAGTGTCTGCACTTGGTTCTTCATGTCTGCCAGCAGTCAGCGATTCCCAGTCAACATGTGGAAGATTAAAATGACCTTCTATTATCATGTTATCTCTTCGGTATCTACCTAGCTGATCGTAAAGTTTTAACATAGTCATGGCGAACTCCGGGCGCCCGGTAGACACCAACGATGACAATAGGATTACCACAAAAGTCAATGTGGCACAGCACACTTTCATGGTCACTGTCGATGGGAGGCAGAGCATGAGATGATAATCCATATTTAACCAGAATCTCAACTCCGCCTCCCCTCGATAAGCGATCCCTACTTGGCTCGAAACACATAACACCTAAAAGGTATTTTCAATTTTTTATGAAGCTATTAAGTTAACCCGAGTAACTTGGTATGGTTATTAGTCTTGCGAAGCAGTGATTGCATACCAAAAGCCTATTATTACTACTAGCGGGCTTCATTGAAACAGCATCTAGATTTCACTAAGCTGGAAGTGGGGAAATGATTGAATCCTCCGATTAAACTCACCATGCAGATCTCGGGTGGATTACTCCTACAAGCAGTAGCTTCAGCCGTAGAGACGTACATGCTACACCGCCGCCACGTAGACGAAGGAAACATGCATTAAACACTTCACCAGTTTTCACACTTCTAGGGATGTTGAAAAAGGCAGCACGTTGTGGTAAAATAATAAATCTAGGACGGACATTATTAATACCTGCTGCAGATACTGTTATATTCATACCTGTTACAGTGTGCATGCATGTTAAGTTCAGTGCCGAAAATGAATATACATAATTTTTTGCAACACTTACGCACAGGAAGCATGCCTACTTCCTGCATCGTGAGTAGTGCGCGTGATATAACACAACAGCGACTTCTGGTCGCCCAGGCGGTCGATATGCTCGGCCTGTAAATTTTGGCCGAATAAACGTCTTCTACTACTACTACTAACACAAATTCAAAAAATATATTTCAGCTCCTGTTTTTAAAATTGTCTTCTCCACCGCTTTTGCTTACCTTCCCGTGACCATCATCTGAGAGCTGAAGAATCAGTCAAGAAAATTCTTTATGTGCCATTATTAGGCTTCTATGCGTGTTTTTTTACTTGAGATATTATTTGAGCGCCAGCGCCAGGTTTCAAATTCCATCTTCAAAAATGTTACACATTGTGACTCAGCATGGCTTAGGACATTTTGATAAAGTAACAAAGCAACCCTTTAGCTCGGAGCACTCTCAAACTGAACATCCTATGTTTATGCGGTACAAGTTTACTTTGAGGCGAGGCCGTGTAGAATCGTGTTGCCAGCTTCTACACTACTCATGCACCCTGCGAGCTGTTCAAAAACGCGTGTCCTAGACAAGCGCATTCTAAACTCATAATAAAATACTGAAAACAAGTGTCCAGTCCCAAATCCTTTTGCCTCCTAGGAAAAGAAGGCGTCTTTTAACAGTGCTGTCTGCAACGTGTATACCCTCTAAAATGATCCTTAACCTCACAAAATCCCCGAAGGAACAAGGAGGACACGAAGCTCTTAAGAATTGTCTCCGCGGTAAACTATTGGTTTGGTTTATTTGAGTTTTACGTCCCAAAGCAACTCAGGCTATGAGGGACGGCGTAGTGAAGGGGTCCGGAAATTTCGACCACCTGGGGTTCTTTAACGTGCACTGACATCGCACAGCACACGGGCCTCTAGAATTTCGCCTTCATCGAAATTCAGCTGCCGCGGCCGGGATCGAACCCGCTTCTTTCGTGTCAGCAGCCGAGCGCCGTAACCACTAAGCCACCGCGGTGGGGCGCACGACAGTTTAGTGAGCACTGTGCCGACGCCAAGGAAGCACTTATTGCAAAGCTCTGAAAAAGCACCGATCATTCGATGTATTTGATCACTGTTTGTCGAAGGTGAGAAAGGCTACAGGCATATATATATACGCGCGTTCTGCCATTCCCGAAGCTACTGCTCGCGTTGAAATAAACTGGCGCGAGGCGTTTGCGATATATAACGATATATATATATATATATATATATATATATATATATATATATATATATATATATATATATATATATATATATATATATATATATATATATATATATATATAACATAAACGTTCTTTTCTGCTTGGAAGCAGCAAGACAGCTTCTCCAAAAACGGCGGTAATTGTTTCGCGGTTTCTTTTATGTAACAAGCGCGTCTATTTTTCCGACACTACACCGCAGGGATATTAATTCAACAAACAGCTAAATTTATTCACAGCTAAATTAATTCAACAATACGCATGACATCCGTATCACAGCTGGGTTGTTTAAGAGACACTTGACGTTCGTACACAAGCTGCGCAGCAGCGTTTCGCACTGCGCGGCGAGGCTGCTAACGCCGGCTTTGAAGGCCAGTAGTGGCGGGCCTCCTAGTGGCGCCATCTGTCACGGACAGAGCAAACTGCTCTTTGTAAACGGTCTATATCGTGGAGATACATAGTGGACGCAGCTGATAGGCGCAAATGAGACCCAGCTACATGACGCCGCTCCTCAGTTTCGCAATCGAAAGCTTCTTTTTTTTTTAGCGTGAAGTGCTGTCGCTGGGTTTTGGGCGGCGCGCATAAATAGTATATGTCGTTGCCTTTATCCATCTTAGGAACTTAGGGTCTGGAGCGACGAATAATTTACCACTTTTGTAGTAAATACGGCGTTGTGGCAGAGCAGACACTAGAAATAAGTATATAAATCGCCTAACACTATAAGTCGCACTGGTAGTCATTTATGAGCTTTGTATCAGTAAGTAAGTTCTGGTGGAATAATATGCTTCAGGGTGCAAACTAGCACGTGGGTATTGATTGTGGGCAGAAGTTTCCTCGGGTATTCCGCCTAGGAATAAGCCCTGCAGGACGGGGAAAAACGCAAGATCGAGTAGAGGGGAGCATTTCAGAAATTTCTGAAATGAGGGAATTAGCCTTGCGATTCTTCTTAAAGGAATTGTTTCTCGTGAGCACGACGTAGATGGAAAGTCAGCTAATAAATTTGATACGCAAATCTGTGATCTTACAAGTCTGCTTCGCTACTCACACACGTAAAAAAAACTTCACATATTGGTGCTGTCTACATCTTGACCAGAGTCTTGAAGGAAATTCCGAACAAGGCGACGTGTCTGAACTTTATATGAGCAGTTCCGAAGGTGGTAAATATTGAATTTGAATCGCTTGCCATTCTTCGTTTATAGAGAGAAGTGAACAGGACTCACCTCTGCGAATTGTAATCTATGCAGCTCATATAACATTCTAAATTCCTCCACACATGACATAGAGAACAAAGCGGAAGGTTCATGTACATGCAAAACTCCCTACGAATGCCGTTCAGTGAAGTTGCTTGAGGGCCCTTCTGTTTATTGGTTCGACACAGTCTCAGGGCAACAGAAATTGACGCAGCGCGAGCGCTTATTGACAAAAGAGGTGTTTTTTTTTCCCGTGAGCGGATTTAGCATAGAGTGGCCCAAATGTGAAAGAAAGACGTAAAAATGCACACAAGAGCTCCCAAACTGGTACGTAAGAAATAAAAAGCTTATTACTATAGAAGCCTGTATGGCAGATATTAGAAAGTGCCCAACTCAAAGCACAAGTGCTAAACTATTACCGAAAATTTGTGTTGAAGGTTCGAGTACTGCGGGTGACAAATGGCAGCTGCGAATGGTTAAGAAAACCCATAAGAGAAAATTACAAAAAAAACAAAGGCATGGGCATGAATGGTTAAATACACCAATTCAGTGCTGTCTGCTGGAATATGTGGCCTTCTAGAAAAGGTGTCTCAGTTTTCCTATACTTGGTACGCGTTAACTAGCGGGCTGGCGATCTGTTCCCTATGGGCAGGTGTTAGATGGATTGTCGAACAAGTGGAGCAACCACAGCTCCAACACTGCGGTGGATGTAAATACGCGGACTTTTAACAGTGTGTTTACAAAGCGACTTATTTTGTACTCTACACGCCTCTCCAAAAAACATTAAACGACGACACCGCAATTAGCGCCTACCTTAGCCAGACCTTAAAGTAAAAAGTCCGGCCTGCATAGTGAGGGAACTTTTTATAATATATTTTTTTAAATTTTCTTCTGATGCTCTTATGTCTTTCTTTAATCGTAGAGTGCAGGTTTACCTAAGTTGTTTTCTCATGCAAGGAAGCCTAGTGGTCTCGTGATAGCCTGCCTGTATCAATTTCGTGCGTCGGACCACAAACGCCTTTGCGCTCAGTTCATGCTGTTGATTTGAACGTTTTGTGCGGTTTTGTGCTTGTACTGGGAATGAAATTCTTATGATTCTAGCTATGGTTCAATCTCCTGTTTCCCGATCTCCCACCGAAAAACGGATTTCAAGAGGTCAGCTTTAGCCTTCGTGCATGAATACTGTGTTATCAATGCCCATAGCTGCAACGCACTTCGGCAGTAGAGGTCAGAGGAGTGCGAATCGAAGTCGATAAATCTGTTATCAGCACTTTCCTCTAGACAAACTTCTAGAGCTAAAGGTCGAATCAGCGTGCATGATTTTGTGGCATCCAAATGCGCTGTTCTTGGCAAGATGCTGGCGCCTCGATCACTTTTCAAGCATACTGTAGAAAGCCTACTTTTTTAGTTAGAGCCAGATAAGTGCAAACTGTTTGGAGAAAAAGTTTTACTGCGATTAAAAGACATGTTATCGGCATGGATACTAACTTTGTTATATAGTTTTATAAGTTATATAAAGCGAAAAAGTTTGTCGCTTATACAGTTGTCATGCATTTTTTTTTATTCTGAAACCATGGCAAGTCTTCCGAAAAGCAAATGAATCTCTTCCTCTGGTTAAAATGCGCTGTTTTTTTTTCAGGTGTGCGCACTTTTGCATGCGCCTTTTTATCGCGGTATTTTGCCGCGTGCTAGCGACGCAAATGGACAAGTGCACCAGTTTCCGCTAGCACAGCTTGTTCAGTGCTAGCGGTAAAACTAGTGGGTATAGTCAAACTTGTTTTTACGAATTTCAGAGTTTTGGCTCAAACCATGACGTAATTTAGTTAGAACATTAAGTTGGGCTAGTTGGTAACGGCTTGAAGGTTGTGTTTTTTACTTGAAAAATTTGTGGACGTTATTATAGTCGTGCGGAACAGCTCCAGCAACACTTTTGACGTTGAGATTAAAAGATAAAGGCATTTTTTTTTACTTGCAAGCAAAGCGTTCAATCGCGCGACGCAGATGCCACACTCGTTTACGTTATAAACCTGAAGGAAAATGGCAGTGCATTCATCATGCAGCGATAGTAGTAGTAGAAGACCTTTATTGGGCCAAAATTTACAGGCCGAGCATGTCGACCGCCTGGACGACCAGAAGTCGCTGTTCTTCCTCCCCTTCAGCGCCAAGCCAGTCGAGCCAGGTGGTGATGGATAAAGAAGGTGGGGGGTAGGAACCCGACTACTGAGCAGCCGGGCAATAGAAGAGCCAATGGGCAAGGTCCGCATAGATACAGGGACAGTTGTTGGGACAGGAAGGGTCAGATCGATAGCGATAGAGAAAGAGGCGAGACGGGGTAATGACTGCATTCATTTGAACGTGCCGAAGAAGGCGAGCCTCCGGCACTGTGAGTGACGTATGAGGGGGAGGGTAAAGGCGTTTGTCGAGGCGGAGCTCGAGGTAGACCTCTTTTATGGTGCGGCGAAGGGTGATTCTCCCACCGTCCTCCGAGGGCTTGGGCCAGGGAATCAACGGTGCCCGGAAAAGTGTGTCACGGGCGAGCTGATGAGCCAGCTCTTTCCGTCTATCCCTGAATGCCCAGGGACCCAGCGGAGGAAAACGATGGAAGGCTGCAATGCGGAGACCGCTCGTTCGACCTCCTGTTGAAGAGAAGGGGTTAGGGTGCGTTTTTGTATGTGGTGTATAGCGGCTTGTGAGTCTGAATAGACTGTGTACTCTTGAAGAGAGGGAAGGAGGGCAAATGACTGGAGGGCATGCGCAATGGCGAGGACCTCGAGGGACAATGCATCCGGAGGGCGTAGAAACGGCCCGCTGGTGTGAGTTTCAGGAGCGGGGAGGTGGGGGTGGTACAGGGCGTAGCCGCTGGAACCTCGAGGAGCCACGAAGGAGGCATTCGTGTAAGCTACACCCTGGGTATCAAACAGAGGGGAATGGTGCTGTGCGGCCGCATGACGACGGCCGGCGTGCAGAACGGGGGACATGTTGGACGGAAGGGGAGGGTCCGAAGATTGGGAGCCGGGGTGGGAATAGGAGAGGTAAACGGGGCGCAGGGAATGGGCGAGATATCCGCTTCAGTCAGTAACCACTGACTCTGACGGGTAAGGGAAAGCCGGGCAAGCTGCGAGTCATGATGGAGAGAGAGCAGAGAACGGAGAGGATGAAAGAGGCCTGTTGCAAAGATCTTTGCAGTAGAGGTAGTGATAGGGAGGTTGAGAGCTGCCTTGTAGAGGCCCACATGGGCAGTCTCAAGAGCGTTAAGTTGAGTCTGATTGAAGGAAACGTAGGGTGCAAAGTACAAGACCTTGTTGAGGGCCAGCGCATGGGCAACTCGGCAAGCATGAGCCTCGTGGAGACCTGAGCGCCGAGTGAGCACGCGCCGCAGGAGGTGAGTTACGGAGTGGCAGGTGGTGCCACTCCGTAACTCACCTCCTACTTGAATAGTAGTAAGGTGGAGTGTTGAATAGTAGGCAGGAGGGGTCACCTTGACTTTAGTATTTACTAGGGGTGTGCGAATATCAAATTTTTCGAATACGAATCGAATACGAATACTGGGTTCCGAATATCGAATCGAATATCGAATAATCAAGGACAGACGCATTTAACCACTACAAAACATTTATTTGAGCACCTAAGAACAACACAGATCAACATCACTGATGAAATGAGCACAAAAGGTGTGTGTGGCTGCACAAAAAGTATCAGTCTCGAACATTGTTCTTAGAAGAGTGGAAATATCAGAGAAGATGGCTAGTACACAGTATTGATCAAGGTTAGCTGCCATAAACACAAAAGCACGTTGCTGGGATGAACATAAAAGGTTGTCGTGAAGGAAAACCGGCTGCTCCACATGGTGAGGCAGAAGTAGTTCCCTTCTAGCTGAAACGACTTCTCCAGCCACGGAAAATGCCCTCTCAATTGGCACTGAACTGGCACGTATTGCGAGGTATTTCGTGCACAGCTCTGACTATACCAGCTCGCAGGTATAGCCACAAAGAAACTCACCAGCGCAGTCAGCTACTGCATGGCCCAACGTTACGCATACCTATGGTCGCCGCCATGTTGTTATGTCTCTGTCGATAGGACTTGCGGACCGAAATAAATGTCGGTGCTCGCAATAGAATATTCGGCTAGATACGAATATTCGCGTCGTGTCGAATATTCGAAAGAACACGAATACTTGGGTTGCGAATCGAATACGACTGCTAAAAATATGATATTCGAATTATATTCGGAAATTTCGAATATTCGCACACCCCTAGTATTTATATCTTGTGAAGTACCCAGGAGCCTTAACAATCACCCGTGTGAGTTTGTGAGTTACGTTAAGGTGACACCAGGAAGAAACGTAGTGCTGATTTCACGAACAAAAATACCCCATCATAATATCTATCTTGCGTTTTTTAGTGTAAAAGAACTACTTCACTAGCAATCCTGAAAAGCCAATGTTTGTCTGAAGACTCTCAGATGCGTGCAGAAATAAAATAAATACTGCGGTAACTAGGTCTTGAACCCCTGTCGGTGCGAACAGATAAGCTCAACTCGACTCCACGAACTACTGACCTGTGTAGTTCTCTGGGTTGGCATCGTTAATCATCAAAGAGACCGTGCGCCCAGGGTTCTAAGCGAAGCACAGGCACGAAGCCTCAGCCATGTCAACAACTGTGCTGGACATCTGCTCACTGCAGAGAAGCCAGGCAGCGTTGCTCTCTCTGCCGCAGGGATGTGTAAAAAGAGCTACTACTCGGGCTAGTTGAATATACATTCTTGAAGGTATTGGCGAGCGCTATCAAAATACGGCAAGAGACGAACACACAGGATGTTCACCAATACCTTCAAGAAGGGATATGTGAGTCGACTTTACTTGCTTTAAACATGAAGCGCAGGTGGTAGTTGATGGTGGAAACGGAGGCACCAATGCCGCAGCCTCTCCATAAATCATGCCGGTGGTTTTAGGAATGCAGCAGTGGTCACTGGCTACTCATCGTTACCCGGGAGATGCAGAAGTCAGGCCAGCATCTGAGTGACGTGGAGGCACGGGCCCTGCAATGTGAGGGACGGTGAGCACCGACGGGTCAGGTAAGCGGACAGGTAAGGTAGCTCTCTCCTGTGCAACAGAGGATGCACGCGCCGATGTTGCCGTGTAAGTGCAGCGGGCGTAGTCGGTGTCGCTGGAAACGCGGACGACCGTCCTGCCTAGTCTGAGGCCTTGCCGACGATGTCCAGGGAAACTTTTTGGTCACTGGGCTCCCTCTGTAAAAGCAAGATGCGTAAGGTACGCAAGGCGCGCCATGCCCAACCAGTGCGGTACTACCTCTCGTTTGATCCTCATGCACTTCGGCTTCCTAGTTACTGGTAGTTTCTCTATATTGTAAAGTGGGGTTTATTTGGAGAAGCTTCGGAACGAGGGCAGGGTGAACAGCAGTTCGAAATCAGCAAATCCTGCCAGGAACATGCAGTAGTCCATGACCATGCGCATCGCGCGTATGCCAATCTTCTTCTTTACAATGGCCCCCGGGCAGAAGAGGAGCCGCTTGGCCACGCTAGAGGCGGACATGTTAGCGGGGTATAGTAGGGCTTGAGGCGCTTGACATTTACAGTCTCGCGGACGCGGCATGGAAGATTGGGATACGACGTCAGTAGCTCAGCAATATTGTTGACAGATACCCATTTCAAGATGCGATATTTAGCTGAAAGAAAGCCAGGCGGGATTTGCTGCGAAGGCTGATCGTCGTCGTGCGGTTTTGGAGGCATTGGGTGGCTGTCGTAATCGACGGGCGATCTGGGAGAAATCTTCGGCGTGTCTGGTGGCGTGCGAACGGTTCTGCACGCAGAAGTTCCAGGGTGGTAGGAGATAACAGTATCGATGGGAGCGATCTAATGTCGGCCGTAGAGAAGGAGAAAATAAGAAAACCCTGTCTTAGACTGTGTAGCAGTATTGTTCGCGAGCGTAATGTAGGGAGAACCAGGTCTCAGTTCGTGCCGTTAGAACCGACGTGCACAGCTAGCATGCACCCATAAAATGATCAAAGCGTTTAGTTAGGCCCATTGTCTGAGGGCGGTAAGCAGTGCAAGTACAATGGATGACTTTGAACTTACACAGCAGAGCTTTAATGACGTCAGGTAGGAAGACGCGGCTTTTCTCGCTGAGCACTTAACTATGGACATCGTGCCTAAGGATGAACCACCGCTGGCGAAAGGATGCTGAGTGCGGAGAGCTGGGTGCGTAGCCTCTGTTTCTTCGCTGTGCATATTTGTCTCTGTACTCATTTTTAAGCGTTATGCGAGTCCAGTTGCTTTGTTATTCAGCGTGTGACTGTCCGTCCATCGTCTGGCTGTCTGCTACGAGTCCAACGCCAAATAAACGAGAAGCTCGAAGGAAACGAGGCGTGAAGAAGGGAAAACCTGTCGTCTTCGCTGGGCGGCGTTATTTGAGAATAGCCAGATATATTGATACGGCGCCTTGTGCGCAATAGGCAATAATTTTTTTTCTGCTCTTTCGCGGTCACAACAGCTTTTGGAACATAAAAAAAACTGATTGCTTCCGCCACTTATGAAGTAGTTAAAAAAGGAAGAGATAAGAAAGCAGCGTTTTCGTCCTTATTCTAACCACATGGAGCTTAGTAGTCGTTTAAAAGGGAACCTGGGTGAAAAAAGGCATAATAAATGGTTGTGTGAAACACAACGTTTTTCTTTTTGGGTTACACGGCACAAGGAGAACCAGTATAGTAATGAGGCGATGCTCTTCAACTCTTGCTTCGGAATTCCACTGCGGCCATTTTACAAGTACCTCATGGACGCACAGCAGCCAACTGTTTGTAAATCTCATTGAGGCTAAGCTTTTACTATTTGGTCGTCAATGTGTTTACTATACGTTATCATTCTATCGATGTGTTTTGAGATGTTGCTTTCGGTTTCAACAGCTTAGTAGTTTCTTTTCAAGAAGTTTCTTTTAATCTTTGAGATTATCCACCTGTTTTGTCGTTGGTTTAGTTTTGTACTCTTTTGAAGTTTCTTTGCAAATAAATCCAATAATAAAGCAGCATAAATCCGCTATATTAAAGACTATTCTAAAAAAGGCACCTTCCTGCCTGTATATTTCAAGATTTAATGTTATCTGGTCTGCTCTGTGGTAGCGTTGGGTTCTCGCTTCCTTCATTGGTGGCTTTAATGGGTAAAGATGACATAACAAATGAAGGCAGAGATAAACTGGCTTTTTTTCGTGTGCATGAGGGTTTTCTTTAGAACTTCTGAGCCGCCTAAACTGACACTCGCATTGCGACAATAACCCGCTTCATCTCCGTGATTAAGGCTGACCCTAATTAAAAAGAAAATGAATTTCAGGGCTCCTCCTGTGTTAGACCGTTATGTTTTTTTCCTCTCATTGTCAAAGTTGGCATAGTAGAACCGAGAATCTGCAACTATGGGTGTTGCAGTGAAATTTATTCCGGAGCTCTTATTATGTGCATGCAGCAACCACCTTCGCAAAGAAAACATTGCGGCTTTTCTCAGCTGATCATTACTGCCTACGGGCCGTGGGGAAGGTCTTCACTACTTCCAGGAAATGTTCCTGTAAATACTTGTGTCAGTTTTTAGGGCACATTGCAGGCGTAGTTTTGCTGGGCACATGAAGTGAGGACTGTTTTTAAAAGGCAAATTGAACGAGACAGGCGGCATTTTACCATTTTTGTTTTCCGATTTCTATATGCGCATATATTCCACGTGTGTTTTTCAAAAACTGTAATGGTGATCAGTGTTTGAGAATATCGTTTCATCATTCTTCGCTGCAGTGTCAAAGAGTACGCTGGTACCAGGAGAGAAAAAGTATTTGCTTTGTATTGAGTGCAAATGGCTCTCCAAAGATCTCAATGCAATCTTCCTCAATGTCTTGCCTAATAATTACTATCATTCCGTGAAACTGCTAAGAGTGGAATGTTCTAATTATTTCAAGCCCCCATAAACCATTTGGCATAGAGTAGACTAAGCGCAGAGGCCAGTTGCACACAACTGAATAGTTTTTTCCGCAATATCTGTGGTATTTGTTTCAGCTTACTCTTACAAACACGGGAATGTCATGGAGTGATGCACACCTATTTCAAATTAGGGACTGAAGAGAATTTCAGATTTTCGGTTGCTTGAAGATGCAGGATCATTTTTTGCACGGTAAGCATTGAGCATGCCTATATTGCCCAATTTAGAGTGAAGAATCTAAACCACTTATTCAATTAATTTATTGCTAATATGGCCTCTGAAAGGTTGCCAAACTGAGAATGGCTTCAGATATAAAACACAGGAACTCTTACTTGTACTACGCACTCAAAGATACCACATTTTTTAATGTATCGAACTAAGAAAACTAGCTTAGTTTGTAAAACCTGTCTCTGAAGGAAAATTTATTGGCCGCCAAAAATTGGTAGACTACGGATCTGCTTTGTCGTAGAAATAGCAGCTCAAGTGCAAAATAAGTACATAGTCTTTGGGACATTTTTTGTGGGTTTCTGTGAAACCAGCGAATGATAACCAGAAGTTCTTCTCCATATATCGATGGCGGCAGAGGTTTAGTAGTGACATGAGCTTAGTAAAACACCGAAAACCGATGATTCGGTTTATATATTTGCCTGTTAAGCATAACTGAAAACCATCTTCTCAGCAATCACGGTTTCGCGGCAAGTTCTTTTGGTGGTGGTGGTAAAGCTTTATTTCCCACAGTAGGGGTCCTGAAGGACACTCGGCTAGGCGCTAGGTGTAGAGGGTAACTCCCACGTCGGCACAGAGAGCCAGAAGCTCTCCGCCGCCTCGCGGGCCTCCTGGACAGCCCGAAGCTGGTCGTGGAGTGAAGCACTTTTTAGTACTTTGTCGCAATGTTCCTTGTTCTGGGCGTAGGCGTCACTTGATGCACAACCACACAGCATATGGGTCAAGTCTACACGTTCACTGCATTGTGTCGATGTGCTTCATGCGCCAGGGGTTGGGGTATGAGTTCGTTTGGAGCAAGCGTAACTTGACCGACTGGCTGCCGGTTAATTTCTTATCCGGGAGGGAAAACGCTCGTCTGCCTAGATAAAGTGCTTAGTGAGCTCGTTGTACGTGAATAATTGATCCCTGTACTCGATATGTGGAGTAGCGGGGGAAACCGGAGGGACGCGGCCGATGAGCCCTCGCGCCGCCTCGTGTGCGATCTCGTTGAGATTCCGCAGGCCACCCCCTAAGCTGCCCATGTGTGCCGGGAACCATACGATGGAGTGATCGGTGATGTTACTTCCGCCTAAGATTCGTAGCGTCGACTTGTCTATTCCGCCCTTCGCGAAAGCTCGAGTGGCTGCTCTGGAGTCGCTATACACAGTTGTCAAGCTCGAGTCTTTGAGAGCTAGTGCTATCCCTGCTTGTTCAGCTACCTCTGGTTTCATCGTGAAAAGTGTGAGTGAGTTACGCGTTCGCCCGTGTCCGTCGACTACTGCTGCCGAGTAGGCATGATTTCCCGGTATGTACGCTGCATCCGCGAAACCTGTCTGGTCTGGAAACCTTGCCGCGTCCGCAGCGAGGGCTTTGCCCCGGGCGAGTCGTCTTCCTTGATTGTGGAATTGGTGTACGTTTCTTTGGAAGGGGGACACTTTAATTGCTTCTCGCACGACTTTAAGTAACTGCAGGACGTTGTCCCTTTCTGCTATGGTGTTCAGGCCGAGCTTGACGATAATCTCTCTGCCCGCTTTAATGCTTGATAGGCGTGTGATCTGTGCCGTGTGCTGTGGCTTGATGATTTCGATGATCTGTAAGAGTAGATCAGTGGAGGCATTATCGAGGAGCCCCAACGCTGTCTTAAAGGCTCGGCGTATGTGTACTTGGAGCCTTTTCCGATGTACTTTTTTCCAGTTGAGCATCGCAGCCACGTATGTGATGTGACAGAGTACAAAAGCGTGGACCATTCTATTGGCGTTGTCCTCGCTCAGTCCCCTGTGCCCATTCATGATGCGCTAAACATCCGGATCGCGTTTGCAATCTTGATCGTGATGCTGTCCAAAATGTCCGTGTTGGCCCCGTTGCTTTCGATGATTAGTCTATAGAATTCGTATTTTGTCAACCGTAGGTATGCGATTTCCATCCCTGTCGTGTAACTCTACGCATGGAGGAGGGTGTCTACGCCAGTCGTTGGACGGGCGCCCTGGTCTTGGGGGGCGGTAGATGAGCAGCTCCGATTTTCTGGAAGAGCAGCGAAGTCCGACTGGGGAGAGATGGGCCTCGGTAACCGTGATGGCTTCTTGCATGCGAGATTCCAATTCCGCATCGCTGCCACCGGTGCTCCAGATGGTGACATCGTCTGCTATATGGTGTGCTCCACACCAGCAATTTCACCCAGTGCGCGAGAAAGCTTTGTCATCGCCAACTTAGATAAGAATGGTGAAAGTACTTAGCCTTGTGGTGTTCCCTTAACGCCCAATTCAAAGCTCTCCGAGATGTGCTCGCCTATCCGGAGAGTGGCCGTTCGATCCTCTAGAAATGCCTTGACGTAGCGGTATAAGCGTGTTCCGAGATTGTGGTCAGATATGGCTTTGAGAATGGCTTGATGTTGAATGTTGTCAAAAGCTTGTTCCACGTCGAGTCCCAGCAGCGCCTTGGTGTCTCGTGTGGGGCGATCCAACATACTTTTCTTAATTTGTAGCATAGCGTCTTGCGTTGAGAGACCCGGCCTGTAGCCTATCATATTAGAGGGGAAGTACTCCTTTTCTTCTACGTATTCCGATAATCTATTAAGTGTGACGTGTTCGGCTAGCTTTCCTAGGCAGGACGTTAGTGAGATCGGCCTTAGGTTTGGTAGGCCCAGCGTCTTGCCTGGTTTTGGGATGAGGACCGTGTTTGCATGTTTCAATTCGGCAGGAAGATGGCCAGTTTTCCAGGCTTCGTTGATTTGTTGCGTTAGGAACGCGACCCAGCTTTTCTTTCGTAGTCTTCTTCGCAGTCTTCGTAGTAATCTTGTTGAAACGTTGCCCCTTCCACCTGGCTGGAATGAAATGTTTGGCTTCGAGAAGATTCGCTAATCGACTGTCCCCTTCGATATCTGTCTTTCACCAAAACTTCACGAACTTTGAGACTTTTGAAGCCGTCAATTTGCTGATTTCGACGTCATGATAATTCATAGTTTTCACCAGTGCAACAACTGAAAACCACGTAACCCAAAGGAGACGGTAGGCCCACGAAGAACCAAGCCTCACAGATTTGGCCTGTGCACAAAATTGAATTCCAATGTGAAGTTCTAACATATAACGGCGACGAGTAGCGACCTGCATTGGTCAATAGAGATAACGCAGCATTCATTTAATTGAAATTTGAAAATTTTCTTTGCAACAGTGTATATTCGTTCCGCTTCAAGCTTATCTACTCCTACGTCGTTATATACGAGAATAAGAGATATTTTGAAAAAGCTATGCGGAATATATGTTTAAAGCTGGCTGCTTCTTTACCTTTTGTGAAGCCGCGGACTTTATCGGTAAAATTATTTGTCTGCCTTTACGCCAGAGCTTAGTTTGCATGGGCTCACACAGCTGCCTCATTTTAGAAGGTTAGCAGTGGTTCGTGCTGCTGGCTGGAAAAGAAGAAAATTGGTCACTGCTTCATGGCTGGAAAAAATATACGATGCGCACGTTCTAACGCGCGAGCGCTGAGTTGTGACATGGGAGGAAAGATTGTCTCAATACTTCCTCATTTTTCTGCGTCGCCGTTTCGAGCATACTTGTTCAGCATTTAAAAGCGCATACCTTTACTTCAGATTGTAAAATATTTCACTTGATTTGATCATGCAGCATTGACTTGAATTTGATTTGTGGTGGTTGTCGCTATCTTGAAAGGAGATATATCATACCTCTTGCTTTCTTACCTGGTCCACGCTCGTTCATAGCAAGTGTTAGAGCCATATGTAGTTCGTGCATTGAAATGCTTTCAAAGTGAATGTACTGCTGTAGATTCTCTATAAACCTTATAATTAATGCTTGTTTTTTGGCTCTAGAGAATAATGCATTTCTGAACAACCGCAGCGAGGTGAAAAGTTCCCCTCCACCGATAACCTTCAATCAATAAACATGCCCAATGTAAAGCGTAATTTCACATCGAGGCAAGCTTTAACGCAGCTCGATCAGAATGTTAAGATAGTCACTTCGCTGCAATTGTTTTCAGCGCAAATCCGCTGTAAAGAGAATCGGGAGAAGCTTTTTGTTCTCGAGGAAAATTCATCTCATTATCATTCACGCTCTCCGGTACCATTGACGGGAAATGTTATATAAGACCTGTTACAGAGAGGAATTGCAAGTTTCTCTGTTGTTCTGGGAGGGAATTTGTCATAATTTTTCTCCACTCATAATGAAAAAGCAATAAAATCCTTCCGTTCCTCTGCACGTTTCAGAATAGTAGGATAGCGAGGTGAAAGCAGGTGAAGCCTTGCATTCTAGAAAAGAAAAAAGCCGGCTGCTAGGAATGAAGCAAAGCTTGTTGAATGTCGGTCAAAAGAAGCACCAGAATTGAGAAGGTAATCGGCAGGATGCCCTGCCTTGATTTGTTCTCAGAGGGCTCCTTGGCTTACAGTGGTTATTGCCGAATGTTTTTTGGAACGGAAAATAATTTCTCACCAGATTGAGATTTCTCACCAGATTTCTCTCCAATTTGAAAATTTTCCTTGCAACAGTGTATATTCGTTCCACTTCAAGCTTATCTACTCCTACGTCGTCACATTCGAGAACAAGAGAGATTTAAAAGCTATGCGGAATATATGTTTAAAATTGGCTCCTTTAACTTTTGTGAAGCCGCGGCATTTATCGGTAAAAATATTTGTCTGGCTTTACGCCAGAGCTTAGTTTGCATGGGTTCACTCAGCTGCCTCATTTTAGAAGGTTAACAGTGGTTCGTGGTGTTGGCTGGGGAAGAAAAAAATGGATCACTGCTTCATGCTTGGAAAAAATATACGATGCGCACGTGCTAACGCGCGAGCGCTGAGTTGTGACGCGGGATGAAATATTGTCTCAGTACTTCCTCGTTTTTCTGCGTCGCGGTTTCGAGCATACTTGTTCAGCATTCAAAAGCGCACACCTTTACTTCAGATCGTAAAATATTTCATATGATTTCGTCAATGCAGCATTGGCTTTAGTTAGGTTTGTGGTGGTTGTCGCTAGATTGAAATGTGATATATCTTACCTCTTCCTTTCATACCTGGTCAACGCTCGTTCTTTGCAAGTGTTAGAGCAATTTAAAGTTTGCGCACTGAGGTGCTTTCAAAGTGGATGTACTGCTCTAGATTCTGTATAAACCTTATAATTAATTGTTATTTTTTGGCTCTAGAAAATAAAGTATTTGATGAAAACCCGCAACAAGGTGAAAACTACCCATCCCCCGATAACCTTTTTTGTCAAGAAACATGCCGAATGTAAAGCGTAATTTCACATCGAGGAACGATTTAACGCAGCTCGATCAGAATGTGTAGGTAGTCGCTTCCCTGTAATTGTTTTCAAGATAAATCCTCTGTAAAGGGAATGTGGAGAAGCTTTTTGTTCTCCAGCAAAAATTACTCTCTTTACTCTCCGGCACCTTCGACGGGAAATGTTATATAAGACCTGTTCCAGACAGGAATTGCAAGTTTCTCTATTGTTCTGGGAGGAAATTTGCCATCATTTTTCTTCACTCATAAGGAAAAAGCAATAAAACCCTTCCGCTCCTCTAAATGTTTCAGAATTTAAGATAGCGAGGTGGAAGGAGGGGAAGCCTTGCCCTCTAAAAAAGAAAAAAAAAAGCCGGCTGCTAGAAATAAAACAAATCTTGTTGAATGTCTATCAAAAGCTGCTCCATAATTGAGGAGATAATCGGTAGGACGCCCTGCCTTCGTCTGTTCTCAGAGCGCTCCTTGGCTTACAGTGGTTGTTGAGAAATGTTTGTTGGCACGGAAAAATAGTTTCTGACGCGATCCTTCAACAAATTTATTATTACCAACTGAAGGAAAAGAGCCTAAATGTCTGGTATACTTTCCGCTGCAATGAATTGACTGCTACAGCTTTTATAGACTTGTTTCAGTGAAAATAACTGCAGCTTAACACGGGCGTGTTTGGGACAGCAACCATTATTGATATAATATAGGAATGAAATATTCCTATATAATAAAACATGAAACATTTAGAAATAAAATATTCTCAGCTCTCCTCGTCTACCGACAAAAGCGACTGTCGTATGAACGTGAAACACTTGGTGCCCAAACTTTCCAACATATTTCTAACCATGGCGTTAGAATATACAGCGGTAAAAAGAACATTCTTTTCATATTTTCAGGGAAAAGCAGGACTTAAATCAACGCCACTACAAACCAATCAGCGCAGTATTCCAACACTTTCGACCACTGGAACATCAGCTGTCAGCTAGACCTGGATTTAATTCAGAATAGAGTCGTGACCATAAATTGTTCTAATTTTGGTAATTTTTTTATGGGGTACTGTTTCAATAATATTAGCGGAGTGTCAAAAATACTCTTCAGACGACAATATGACGGCCGAGAGCAAGTTAACCGCTTCCCACAGCTATGGGTTAATAGTTTTAGTAAAAACTTCGCTGAACTTGCGTCTAGCACCGCTTTTAGCGTGGAGAACACAGAGCGCACGCAGGTGATAGACATGAATGGGACCCAGCTAAATGATGCCGCTCCTGAGTTTCGCACCTGAAAACTTTTATTTTTAAGGCGAAGTGCTATCGTTGAATTCTGGGCTATGTACAGCTCGTTACTTTTATCCAGCTTAAGAACTTCGGGTGTTGAGCGACAAATAATCTACCAGTTTTGTAGCAAATATAGCAGCCCTGCATAACTGACACCAGCCAGAATTATATAATATAATATAATATAATATAATATAATATAATATAATATAATATAATATAATATAATATAATATAATATAATATAATATAATATAATATAATATAATATAATATAATATAATATAATATAATATTGATACATGCATTCGAAGAAGAGACAGAAGTAGTGCATGCGCTAGAAGAGGAAGAAGTTAGTTGGCTCTCATAACAGGTCTGCTGGGTTTCTTTCGCTTTGTTCACACTACTATACTTTGTCCATTATACTATACGTCGCACTCACAGTCATTTATGAACTTTGCAGCAGTATGTTAGTTCTGGCGGAATAATGTTTCGAGGTGAAAACTAGAATGTGAGTGGTGATCGTGGGCATATTTTTCCTCGGGTACCCCAGCAAGGAATAAACCCTGCAGCGCCAGGAAATATGCAAGATCGAGTAGAAAGGAGAGTTTGAGAAGCAGCTGCACACTGACCTTCATTAACCCTGATGAAACGAAAATTATTGCAAAATCTACTTTACATTACCACCGGAGAAATACAGGATCCTTCCTTGATAGAAAATCGGCCGTTGTGCCGTTTTAGAGCGCAGCGCTTACGCGCCCGTTTCTGCGTTTCGCGGCGTCGCCGACGCCATTGTCCGTTGTAACCAGGAGAGGGTAAAAGCGCAACCTCCTACTCTCGTTAGCAATAAAAAAAAAAGCAGTGCCGCTCGGATGGCTGTCGTCGGCGCGCGTCGAAAAACGGGGGAGAAGGAACCCCTGGAGAGTGACTAGCCTTTTGTGTGTGGCTGCCCCTCTCCCACCACTCACCGACACGCCGCGCGGGGGGATTGTCTTCGATTGTTCTAGACTGTCCGAGTCGCTTTTACGCGATGTCGACGGAGAGGGCGTAGCCTTGCGTGCGCTAAGAGATGTCCTCCATCTCTTCACTCGCGCGACTGCGGCGGAGCCACGACAGAAGGTTGCATATGCTCCTCCAAGCTACTCCCGGCCTTTGACCAATGAGGACGCGCGACCAGGGCTAGAAGGAGGAGGAGACTGCACAGCCGACACTGTGTGTATGTGCACGCCTACCTTGATGCGAAGAACAGACAGACGTGCAGTGATCCTATATAAAAAGGGTGTTGACCGCCCGAGCCGCCGCTTAAGCTTCAGTGAACAAATTGTTTTTGTTTGTTTGCCCCTCTCTCTTGTGGTCGTGCACTTTAAGTGCAATAATTTATTTGCATTGTAATCTCCCTCAAGTGTAACTTTGCACCAGTTGCATTGCTTTGTTAATCACTTTGTATGTGCTTGTACTGGTGATCGTGAAATCCTTTGTATCATGTCACTGCTCTATAAACTTTGTTTTGTGAACCTATGGCTCCGATTCATTCTCTGGCTTGCGGCCGGCGAAAGCTGTGCACCAAACGACCAAAAACCTCTTGTCACTAGGTAGCTCTTCTCCGCTCAGCTTGCCACGCTGAGTTGAGGGCATCTCTTTTGTTTCGGAGACCGCTACCCCCACACACTCTAAGCATGTCTGGAAACGCACGCTACATTGCGCTTCAAGTTGGGTGACAACCGCCCGAGCCGAAGCGCATAGCCGCCGACGATTGTCATTGCGAACCGCCTACCTACATAAATGGTTTACCCTCTAGAAGTTCTTTTTGAGCCTTGAGCGAAGCAACCGGTGGAAGTCCTTCGACTGCCGCTGCTGCTAAACGAGCTGCCAGAGCAGAGGCCCACCGCCGTCGCCGCCAGAATCCAGAGATGCTTGCCGCCGAAGCGCAAACTTCCCGTCGCCGCCGTCGAGATGTTCCAGGAGTGCGCGTCGCTGAGGCACAGGCTAAGCGCCTCCGCCTAGAAGACCACCCTGTCGTTCGTGCCTGTTGTGTAATAGCATATAAATGACTTGCTCCCATTCCATGCCTCAGTCTGTCGAAAAGCTTATACAGCTGATGAGCTGCGCTCAAATTTCACATAAGTAATGGAATCGTCGGCAAATTTTTCTCATGCTAATTAAGTAGCTGATTTGATTTAAGTGGAGGTTAATGTTAGCTACTGATGGTTTAAGCCTTGCGATTGTTCTTAAAGGGATTGTTCCTAGTGAGCAAGGCGCAGATGGTCATTCAGCTAAATAATTTGATACACAGATCTGTGATCTCCCATAAGTAAATAAAAATTTCACTTCTTGGACTGTCTCCAACTTGACAAGTGTCTTGAAGGAAATCCAAAACAAGGCGACATCCCTGAATTTTATATCACCGGCTTCGACGCGGGTAAACATTGCATTTGAACCTCTTACCACCCGTGTTCTATAGATAGGAGTGAACAGGACTCATATCTGCGAATTGTAATCTATGGAGCACATATGATAATATTCTACATTCCTCCGCACATGACATGAAGAGCAAAGCGCAAGGATTGCCTGACTGGTCTCTTTCATTTACGTTCGCGTACATGCAGAACTCCTAAAAATGCCGTTCAAAGAAGTTGCCTGAGGGCCATTCAGTTCATTGGTTAGACACTGCCTAAGCCCAACAGAGGACGACGCAGGGCGAGCTTTTACTGACAACAAAGGGTTTTTTGTTTTAATTGGGCAGATTTAACAAAGGGTAGAACAAATGTGAAAGCAAAACTAAGAATGCAGACAAAAGCTTCAATTTGGCACGTAAGAACGAAAACAAAGCTTGTTAATACAGGAGCCTCTGTGGCAGATATTGAAAAGTGCCCAACTCAAATCACAAGGACAAGAGTGTAGCCAGCGATCAAAAGTGCTCAACTATTATCAGAAATTTGCTTTGAAGGAACGAGTACTCTTTGTGACAAATGGCAGCCTGCGAGCGGTTTAGAAAGCGCATGAGAAAAAATTACAAAAAAACATTCTGGCTCTGACTGGCTAAATACAGAGATTCACAGCTGTGTGCGGGAATATGTCGCTTTCTACCAAAGACTTCTGGGTGCTTCTGTATTTTGTACGCCTCGCCTATTACGCTGGCGGTCTATACCCCGTGGGCAAGTGTTAGATGGATTCTCGAACAAAGGGAGGAACGAGAGCACCGACACTGCTTTGCTAAGAGAGACCCTGCGTTTGCGGTCAATGTAAATACGTGAAGTTTTAACAGTGTGTTTACAAAGCGACTAATTTTGGACTCTGCATGCCTCTATAAAAAACAGAACACTGCCACACCCCAGTTATCGCCTTTCTTAGGACGGCGTTACACTAAAAAATCCGGCCTGCATAGCGAGGGAACGATTTTTGAAAATATTTTTCCTTTTTTTCCTCTTACGTCTTTCTCTGATCGAGGAGTGTAGGTTTACCTAACGTTTTTTTCTCATGCAAAGAAGCATAGTGCTCTCTTGATAACTCGTCCGCTTTACATTTGCGATTTTCATGTCAAAGCAATTGACTCATGTTTCAGTCTCGTGCGTTGAACCGCAAAGTCCTTTGAACACAGTTCACACAGATAATTTGCGAGTTTTGTGCTGTTTTATGCTTGCACTGGGTATGAACTTCTGATGACTCTAGCTATGGTTAGATCTCTTTTTTTCCGATCTCCCATAAAAAAATGCTTTTCACGAGATCAGCATTAGCCTTCGTGCATGATTACAGTGCTAACTATGCCCATAGCTGCAACGTACTTCGGCAGTAGAAGTCAGTGAAGTTCAAACCGAAGATGATAAATCTGCTATTAGTACTTCGCTCAAGACGAACTTCTAGAGCTAAAAGTCGAATGAGCGTGCATTGTTTTGTGTTGTCCAAATGCGTTGTTCTTGAAAAGATGTTGGCACCCAGGTTACTTTTGATGCGTTTTGCATAAACGCCAATTTTTCAGTTAAACAGCCAGGTAAGTGCAAACTGTTCGGAGTAAAGTTCCACCGCGATTAAAAAACACGTTATGTGCATGGATACTAACTTTTTTATATAGTTGTGTAAGTTATATACAATGAAAAAGTTTCTCGCTTATACAGTTGACAGGCATCTTTTATAATGAGGAATCATGGCAAATCTTCTAAGAAGTAAATAACTCTCTTCCCCTGGTGCAAAGTCGTTTTTTTTTCAGGTGTGCGCACCTACGCATGCGCCTTTATAGCGGTATTTTGCCGCCTCCTTGTGGCGCGAATGCTGGACAACTGCAGCCAGGTTTCCAGCCTTCTGCAGCTTGTTCAGCGCGATAGTAAAACTACTGCGTAAAGTCGATCTTGTTTTTAGGGATTTCAGAGCTTTCGCTTAAACGATGACATAAGCACCGTGTATCTTTAGAAAAAAAAATTTGTGGACGTTCATTTGATAGGGCAGAGCAGCTACTGCAACACTTCCATAGTTGAGAATAATAGATAAAGGCACCTTCCTTTACTTAGTAGCAAAGCGTTCAATAGCACAAAACATAAGCCATAGACGTTAACGTTAACGTTAACGTGTTGTAGTTTTCTTCTTCTTATTTGCTAAGTGAACAATAGAGGAAAATGCCTTACGGTGCTTGCCAACGCATTGACAAGGGGACTTGCTGTTGTATTCAGCCAAACGAATGGAAGTTCTTTTGGTGAAGCGTTCTCAAGCACCCTCAGGCGTGCCGTTTTGTTGCTCGCTTTGTGTGTGCAAAGAAGCCATATGCTCCCTTTCTCTCTACCGTGGGCTCTAATAAACGAAAGAGGACGGAACAAGATAAGCCCCCCGCTCGCCCAGAGAAAGAGTCCTCATGCCGAAACGTTCGCAAACATCCTGAGGCTTTCCCCGCTCTTGTTCACCTCGTGTCTTTGTTTTATTTGTTAATGATAACGATGGCTATAGTCGAACACGGTATTACAATTTTCGGGATACTGTCGTATCAGCAGAGCACGGGTTTATTACATAGCGTTCACGAACTTTGAACTAAAGAAGCAGGCGAGCTCAATCTCTGCAAATGAGTCGGTGATTTCAACATCTTCAGTATTGAAATTGCATCAGTGCATTCGCCTCGGTATAGAAAGTGTTGGACGGAGTCTGCGGCAAGCAATAGGCAGGCCACGAATAGGTGATGCAGACGGAGCTTTTATTAAGCACTCATTTTTACTCGTTAGTATAATCTAGCATCATGATGTTGAGACCAGCGACCGCGAGGATTGGTGCAATTAGCGCGCATATTTCTTTTGTTAAAAAATATTTTAGAGTGTTCCAGTACGATAGTGCATAGACATAGGCAAGCTTTCTTTATATATTTCAGTAACATAACAAAAAAAGACCACAGAGGGGTTACCGCTCGCAAAAAAGTAGCTACGCTTTGGTCCGTGCTTCCTAGTCTGGTAGTGGAGCACTTATGACAACCCCCCCCCCCCCATTTTTTTAAATTCTAAAATTGTGTCAGGTAATGGCAACCTTGTCTCTTGCTTTTGAGACCTTTTCATCTTAGATGTTTTGTATTGGCCTCACTAGAGGAGGGGCAAGCAATTCCCTTTTCGAGGTTACTTCTACCAAGACGGCGCAGCGGTTATCGTGCTCGACTGCTGGCTCAAAAGACGAGGGTTTGATCCCACCTTCGGCGATCGAATATCGATGGAGGCGAAATTCTACAGGCCCGTCCACAAGATGCCAGTGCATATTAAATAACCTCAGGTGGTCGAAATTTCTGGAGCCTTCACTACGGCGTCCCTCGTTACCTGACTCCCTTTTGGCCGTTAAACCCCCATTGACCTTAGGTTTGTAGAAAGATTTTAAGATCGTAAAAATTGACTAGATCGATTGTTTTCAATCACCGATTGAACCTAATGAACTCACCTGGCCCTTAAATGTATGATAAATTTTTTGCATAGTTTTGAATAATTCATTTTTTAGCCTAACATTCTTGGTATTTTGAAACGATGGGCAGTGTACACGCAAACTGTTGTGAGTAAATTTTATTAATTTCCAGTCTAATGATGCTTAAAATGTATCAATTAGTATGGAAGAGAAATAAAATAGGAGCTAGTAAGCAATGAAACATAAAAGCTGATTTGGTTGAAGGGGTACATACTACATCGTATCTAAAGTACTATAGGGATACTGCTTGATACAGTGACGAGAGTCGATAGTTTTATCCGGCTATACATGATTTATTACATCCTCATCGCCTTTCTGCCATTTTTGTAGTGCAAGCCAAAAAAAATCAATGCTTAAAAACATACTGCGCGTAATGCATATTCTTTATGAGTTAATGGATACTTGTGCCCAAAAGGTCTGCATTACGCTAAGATTTGTAAAGTAGTACCGAAGTTAGGTATATTCCGTACTCATCAAAATAAAAATTTCATGATGCTAGGTTGGCGAATTTTGAAAACACTACTGAAATATTTAAACACTTTGTTGCCTTCCGACTCACTGCTTCTGTCTGTTTAATAAGCTGTTGCGTAAAATCTAGGTAAATTGTGCTACAGAATCGTGAAACAAAGCGTCTGAATGCGTTAAATGGTTATATGGAGGTTTGCGGTGGTGCTCGTCGCTGTCGACTTCGGCGGAAGACAAAACGCCTTCGCGTACAAAGCACGTACTTGAGAATGAGCTTGGTCAGAATTTGTTCTCTTAATACCTATTTTGTTTATTTGCTAGCATCTTTGAAAGACATGTGATGAGTTTGTGCTTCTTCTACGCCTGTATTCTTTTCATTTTTGAGTAGTTTCCGTAATAAACTCGTAAATACGATGGCGGAAGAGTGTTATATACAAGTGCTATCTTAGATGATGCGAAGTGGTCAAGCAATGGTAATTATTTTTGTGAACTTGGATGTGTGGTATGTTAGTGATGCTTTAGGCGAAGTTGGAACTTCATATTTTTTCTAGGTTACAGATAAGAAGGCTGTTTTTGTGATCAGTTCTATTCCTTATTTCCTACACCATATCACAACGACATGAAGAGCGCTGTTTAATTTGCCATTCCCAAAAATAGAGTTAATCGGGTTTTAAAGGATACCGTCATCAGCAAAATGCTTCAACTCAGGAGGGAGAGAGAAACACTTGATTAGCCATAAGCAATGAAATTATAACAGTCAGATTTCGACTATACTCAGGGTTGAAAAAGCATTGTCGAAGAGATCTTATGCTTAATTAAAAACTACTGAGATTGCTTAGTTATGTAATCGTCGATCCAACTAACAAAATGTCGTTACGTAAAGTGAAACCCAGGTTGCGGTCTAGTTTTGTGTTAGCTGAAGTTTGAAATGGCTCATTAATAAATTTAAACTATCTAGACGCTTTCACGGTAAATCGATTATCTCAGTATACTTCTTGAGAACAATGGTCTAGTTTTGTGTTAGTTGCAATTTGAAATGGCTCATTAATAAATTTAAACAAACTAGACGCTTTCACGGTAGATCGAGTATCTCAATATACTTGTTCCGAACAATGTTTACACCTCGAGGTTAACATAATAGGCCATAACCCCGCTCTGTTTACCATCAAACAGCTTACACAATCGCAAAAGTATCTCAGAGTACAATAATAACTGGACAAAGACATCAAGAAATTCCAATCTTTACTGCTCGACTATAAAAACAGTAACAAATAGAACATCGCCTATCCAAAAAAATTTTTTGATGCTTATAAATACCAGTGCATGAACAGTTCTTCGAAGGTTAAAAATTGCCGTATAAAATATTTCTCACCTATAACCCTCGGTAAGCAAAACGCTTCGTAAACTACATGCGTAAGAATAATAACCTATGCAAAAAATGGACATCTTTCAACCTCCCTCTAGATTCCTGGTTTAGAGTAAAGTACACTTTAAGTTTCTAATAAAAGCTAAAAGAAAATTCTCTGAATCGAAAATAACCAGCTTGGCAGTCACTAAACGAGAAGGGAAAAAAGTTGAAACATATTACATCTTATGAAAGCTCATCTTATGAGTCCAGGTTAGCAAACGAGCCGAACCCTTGCCAATGCGGTGGTATAAAGTTGCCTGATGCCACTTTAGTGCCCTGCTAACAATCAGATGTCTGGTGCACTCCGAAGGAAACTCAAATGTATGACGGCCGCACCTTCAGTGAATTCTTTTATATATACTTTGAAAGTTTTTTTTTTATATATGCCTAGGCAGGGCTTCACAGCAGAGGCTCTCTGAACCTGTGTGCCCAACACAGTTATGTGAGCGACTACGCATTGGAACAGCATACAAAAGCCCTAGAATTGCGTAGTGTGCACGAGTAACAGGAGATTTAAAGAAAAATTCAGGGGGCACTCTGACTGTCTAAAGTGCGTAGAGACGCAAGCGTTTTCCGCACCACCTTGACTGCTTCTGTGGCACTGGTGGCGTCACATATAATTGAGTACTAATTACTAAGTGATCACTAAATATTTAATTAATGGTTAATTACTGATAAATGCCTGAACAGTAATTAACTGGTAATTAATAACGCTTAAGCTTCGCCATTAAGAGTGGAACGCGACGGCGTGTTGTAGCGCTGCCAGAGAGTCCACGGAACCCCACCACCCGTTCGACGTGATGCCTTGCCCTTTGGATGCAACGCTTTTTGAGGAAAGGAAATGGCGCAGTAATTCTCTGCTGTCATCTCGGTGGACACCTGAACCGCACCGTAGAGGAAGGGAGGAAGTGGGAGTGAAAGAAGAAATACAAAGGGGGCCCCTAATGAAGAAAATGAAAGTTGTATTTGAGGACAGGAAATTACGCAGTAACTGGCTCACATATCTCGGTGGACACCCGTCAAAATTCAGGAGGGCACTTTTATGACCTAAAGTGCGGTCACTGATGTGTGGTTAAGATGTTAACCTTCGCCTCTAAGAGTGGAACGCGACAGCGTCTTGCAACGCTGCCAGGGAGTCCATATAACGTCATCGCCCATTCGGTTCTACTCGTCGGTAAATTGATTATTGAGCAAAGGAAGTGTATCTATCTCTCATATCTCGATGGGCACTTAAACCTCGCCGGAAGGGAAGGGAGGAGGATGGGAGTGAGCGAAGATACCGTATTCACTAGACGCGCTTTTGTTCATTCCAAACCATCGAGCTGGCATGGCGGAGTGGGTAGCATGCTCGTCTCGCACTCCGAAGACCGGGGTTCGATTCCCGAGCTCGACCAGTTTCCTACTCGGTTTTATTTATTTATATGGCCTGACTAGAAAAGTTAATTAGGCTAATTGGGCAATTAAGCAATAAACTAAGCTCAGTCCCACTTACTTGGAGCATCACTATAACGATCCCTTCAATTGGTTGCATGGTTACTAGCCAAAGTATAATTGGCCCCGTTTGAAATTCGCGCACTGTGACGTCACGACCGTTTCGACCAATTGAAAAGCGTGACATTTCTGTCGACAACTGCTGCTTACAATAATGAGACATTAAAGGCTTCCGCCTTAAAACCTGTCCGAGCGAACTCTACGCTGTAATCTTTAAAAGGCGGACTTTGAATCTCTCAGTATGACACCGGGCTGAGCCGAACAAGGCCATATCTTCTTTGAAGCCGCCGTTATGAAGTTTGTTAGTGATCCACAAAACGGCACCTTAAAACCCCACAGCAAAGCATGTTTTCGCTTTTATTCATTAAAACCCACAAAGTTACTCACACTTGCCAGAATGTCAGCAGGCAAACAAAATAGTAGGTGGTTTTGTATATTCAAGCTCGCCCTGCCCACCGCTGTCGAAAAGAAAGCGTTTCAGTCGCGTAAGAACGCAAAAATCTGTTTCTTAAGGCTACAAACTACAGTTGCCCTATTTCGAAGAACTCAAGATTGGGCGAGTTGTTGGTTATCTAGTGTGTTATTTATTGTTTTTTTTTTGTCGTACACTCGGTAATTTATTTTTCATTTTATGGTAGAGTTCTTCCAAGCTTCTGATACTCTTGAGGTCATAAGGCATTGCATGTACAAGGAGGCTAGTTTTTCTAATACTATCTTCTCTCCATCCTTCAAGTAATATGCTGTTGCCTAATCCCCTTACCGTCTGCTTTCCCCCTTTTTATTGCTCCTAGAGCTTTCTTTACTTCCTCTCATTACTGGCGATATGTCCCAGTGTTGTGGGCTAATGCCTCTGTCATTGGTGTCCTGATTACATTAGCTTCTGTATAGATTTGTGTGGAACACTTCGGACAGTACTTTAACTGTATTTACATTATTACTAATAACATTGCCTTCATGGTACATCTGGTTTTGCCCCAGGTTAGTAGCCTCTACTCCGCTTTTAGGCTATCTCCGCTCTTTATACCATGCTGGATTACCTCCATATTAAACTGCGTTATGTTGGCCACCTTCCGCTCATTGATCAACCTTGATAGCTGTACCAGTTCTATTTATCTGTGGTGTTAGATGTCTTCATGCACTAGCGTTTCTTAATGAGATCTTTTGTCTCCTGAGACAGCTTGTCGGTATCCAGCAGATGCAACCTACCGCATACTTCTACTGCGCATTCCGTAATGAGAAGTGCGGAATATTCGTTCAATCTTTATCATTAAGATCATCTTGCTTAGTTAGAGCCGAATATCAGTCCTTCAGCGATATCGTGAATTCTTCTATTCCCCTCTTGCCTATAACTTGGTAATGGGTTTCCGCGTCCATTCGCTAAGTCTGCGGTAATACGAGACCGCACCATCTTGTGATCTCTGCAACGCACCTGCCTGAGACACCCATATCCTGCACAATGCTAGGCTGAGCGCATAGTATCAAGTATATTGCCGTTTCGTTCTCACCATTGGGGTTCTTCCACGCCCACTTCAAGTTTTCTCGTTTGCGGAAGAAGGTATTCTTGATCCATAAAATATCCCACTGTTCTAAAAGTACTATTAACACCCCCGTGCTATTTCATGAGGCTATTTATAGTCCTCAACCTCTTGGTCTCCAGCCTTCTTGTTCCCTATCTTGGAGCTGATTTCGCTATTAATAGTGTGTAATGTGTTTTTACTTTTCTCATTGCCGATTCGACGATGGCGCAAATTGCTAAGATAGGTAATCAAAGCTAGATGTAGGAGCGCAGGCCTGTTCCACCTGCAGTTTGTACCTGTTACAAAACCTAATTACGACAGCCGCCAACCTCTCGTTCAGGCTGCTCTATACCTCTAAAACTGGAGTACCAGCTTCCCTACACTTCTTTCATAGTAGGTGGAAAATTCCAACTGAACCATCACGAAAGGCGAGAAGTGTAATGATGCACTACACAGCGCCACAATTCATTTATCCCTGTGCAACCATTTGGAATGATGTTAACCAGAATTCAAGCACGATGTCTTCAATCAGTTTTGAGGAAACTGCATGTTTTACCAGTTAAGATTTTGGATCTTCTGGCTCGCCTTAATGTGCGATGATCAATTCAAAGACAATTCAAGACTTTGTGGAGAGTCGTTCCTTCTCTATAGAATATAAAGTGCCGAAGATGTCTTCATGGGCTGACCACGGGTGTTGCCATCACATAAACTTTTGAGCATACTCCCCTGCAAATCCGTAAGGAATGGTATCGTTTGCTGGCTGCTTTCGAAACCGCCTCCATGGTAAAACGTTATACCAGCGAAATATCAAGCGCAGTGGTTGAACACAGAAATACATCGATATTCCGTAACAACCAGGCATCCAAACGCAATTGTTTTTTGCAGTTTATTTTTTTATGCTCCCTCTCTTTGTGGTGAATGGGAATCATGGAGAGACAACTGCGAAAAGCACGTTGTCATTACTTGCAGTATTTCTCACATTCTTTCTCACTCAGGAAAGTGTTGCAGGTTGGGCAGCAGTCTAGTCCAATTCCCATATGGAAATGCTCACACTTCTTGGTCTTAGGATTGAAATAATACCTGTCGAATAATCCCTGGTCCAACAAGCATGTTCCTTTGTGGTTCGGTTCGCTGCAACCTGCAAAGAAGGGTCATCATAACTACAGAAGCGTATACGTTTAACAAAACTGGCTGCGTCTTTGGTTTGCCTAAAAGTCGTCAAAAATGCTTGTTCTTTACATGAAATCTGCATGATGCGCTGCAAGGATGAATTTCTGAAAAATAATTACATTCGCTACACCTTTGTAAATGGTGTGCACTGTGCAATGATCCACTTACCAGAATGTGCGCAAACAAGGTAACATTAGCCGCAGAAGGAAACAAGTCCTCTCGTCAAATTGTTGCAAACACACTGAAGCTTCTCCCTACCCTGTTCAATTTGTGTAGTCAAGAAGCCGATCTAAATGCCCTCTCTCTACCACTCGCCAATTAAGTTCGTTGTCGTATATTTGTGCATGTAGTGATAGAAAACTGTGCAGATATTTTTAAACCAAGAGATCCGTAGAAATGTTCTTTTCTGTGTCCCTCCAGAATTCGACAAAATCATCAACCGTTCCTGCCGCTTCTGCTCAGCTTCTATGCCATACCGTACTGACGTTTTGAGGAAGAAATAACGAACAGCGTTCGAGCTTTTTACAGTGAATTGCCTGCCCTCCCTCTGTGCCACACTGTGGCGTTCTTGCTAAGCTGGTGTTTCGTACTTCGATGTGAACGTTCAGTCAGTATTCAATTCACCCTACAGAATTGCAGCAACACAACCGCAGAGTAATATTTATCAGGACCTGAATATTACTTTCCAATCTTAACCTGTATTTTACGCTAAATGACCCCCGTAAGCGTTACCCACGAGCTTTTTTTCTTTCTTACAAACATAAGTACCACCTGCATCTAGTAGGCGTGTGTCGGTGTTCATCATTTCTTATATTTCACTGGTTCTCGCAATTTGAAATTTCGTTTTCATCACGCTGTGCGCACACAAATGGCAACGCATCTTTTGATGTCTCCCAATTGTATTCTGTTTCAGGGCAGCAAATTGTACTTCCGCACAAAAAATAGGTCTCAGTAACACTGTAAATTAGCGCGATAAGACAGCCTATTTGTGCCTTCTCATAATGAGAGAAACCTGAGGCATGCTTCTTAAAGCAATAAAGAAATAAAGCGCTGGCCTCGTACCTGCAAACTGTACGTTCTTATGATTTTTTACTAAGAAGCAGCAAAAAACGTTGGAAGCATTAATTCTCAGGAGCAGTTTATATCTTTTTTTAACAAAAGTTTGTTTTAATTCTTTTTATGTCGTTAGATTTTGAATTCCAGGTTCTGCAATGCTGCTCATGCAATATCTTAATCAAAGCTAAGTTTTTTCACTGTACGACTGAAATCATATCTCGGCTCATATTACAAAATCTGCTCATAAATGCCACTGCGCTTCCAGTTTTTGATTCAGGACACACTCTGGTGGCCTGCGATTTCAGGACAGCTTTAATATCATGTATTAAATTTGGAGGAGTGACAGATTCTTTGACATCGAATAATTATTGCAGAAAGATTTCAAAACATACCTTTTGGCTAGGTGCATTTTAGATTGGCTGAAAGAAGATAAAATGCATAAAAAGGTTAGTTTGTCTTTTGCGCTATAATCACGTCACGTCCTGCACTACCTCCTTTTCTTTTTCTAACATAAGAAATTTTTATAACACATTGTGTTAGATACGCCTTCGTCTATCATCTACTTCGCATAAATATGCGTGGTAGATGCCAAGCGCCCCGCCCACAGTGCTTGTCTCATGAATATCGTCACCAGCCTTTAGCTTGTCTGATTATCTTCGTACACTCTAGTATACGTTTGTTACACCCTGCAATCCTCAAGTTTTTAATAATGAAAAGCAAAACCGGCAATAAAATGCGGCAACTTCCATTTGTGGAATGAAGAGGTATAAGTTTCGTGATGGAGTCCACTTAAAAAAATTGTGAAGTGAAAGGGGTAATTTGCTCCTAGAAGCATCTGGTTCAGTGCAACTCTAAGGACAGCATATGGACCACGCATGTGTATGTGTAAGCTTTGTGCGGGATGGGCCTAATATGACAGTCTCTCACCAGAGACGTCAAAATAAGGAAAAATGGCAGTTCATTCACCATGCAGAGATAAACATTTGCATTACATTTCATTCTCAGCACTGTTACAAATTCTCACTGTCTCAACCTATTTCAAAAATATGCATTCGATCTTCCCTTCCAAACTAGCTGGAAGCTTTGAGGTGTATTGCTGGAAAACCATAGACGCCTCAAACATGCTCCTTGCTGCCCACACTTCACCGCCAGATTTTGCTTTTTGCTTCAGAACCCAGCCCTGTTCGCGGCCACATCTCTTCTGCGGGCTAGGCAGCACGCTAGTCACCTTTGCAGCTTTTGCGACTTGACAAGCGCACTTCACCGCCTGCATGGTTCTCTCTCTTGGACGCCTTTGAGGGTTTACGTGTCGGAACTTTTACAATCGCATTTTTCATGCTGCGCACGATACTCAGCGCTCCTCCTTGCTCTCGCTGTTTAGGGCGCCACAGCAATACACCAATCATAATCGATCGCGCATAAGGCGTCTTTCCTAACCTTATCAGCATAACCGGTTTCCGTGTACACCACTTAACTCAACAGGCTAATTGTATATAAATGGCGGCAGCTCATGACCGAAGCGATGAAACGTTGAAATCAACTACTTGGCACGTGTCCCTCCAGGAACAACAGGCCAGGAATCGCAGTATTCGGAGCACGCTGGTCGTCATGTTAATCAAATTCAGATGACATTGCCTAGAGTTGGCCGCGGAATCTAAACGAACTTTAGGCTTAAAACTTTGCTCTTACTCATTATTTCGAACATTGGCGCGGCAAGTGTGTGAGTATCGAAGAATTCTCCCATTTCGAAAGCGTATTAAATATAAAAATACGCTTAATTTTTAAGAGGGGCAGGGAGAGAAGTGCAGGAATAAATTCTTGCTGCAAAAGAAGGTGGAGTCCCCATAATCGACGGCAGCCAGAAGTGCCACCGCAAATAGAGCCAGAGCTGCATTCATGGTGACAAAAGAAATAGTTTTCTGGACATAAAGAGATGCCTGCTCTTTTATACACTGATCTTGCATCCGAAAATAGAAGACACAGTAGTAATATGGAAGATTTTGTCAAACTTTTCCTCCACGTGGGATGCCTCAACACCCCAGTTGTCGCACGTGCTCTAGTATTTTTTTCCCGGGTGTTCCATGGCATGTTTGTCTTTTTTTGGAACCCAGCAGCCCAACCCACTGTACACATTGAAAGCTCATGCAGCTACCAGACACGTGTTGATTGGGGATAGGCGTAAAGTGTGCAAAATATTTTTTTCCAAACCAAGGTTGCTGCTCGCGAAGAATTTGAATAATACGCCTGGTGGAATATTTTCAGCATTTATTTTATGTAAACCATTTTATGATGTATGATGTACACGTGGGTGTAGATAGCTTCAAGCCGAACGAATATAGAAAGTTGCCAAGAAAAACATGCAACTAACTGGAGGTATTTTCGTTGACCCACGCTGACCATTATTCGCCGTGGTTTGTTGGTCAAGCTTCGCAGTGTGCCTTACGTAGAGCATGGGACTACGAGCAACGCTTGTTTTTCATGCAGCCTCATTCCCACAGTCGAAATGAGGATATAATTTAATGCATCAGGCGTAAGAATCATTCTCGCGAAACAGCCAGGACCAAACCTGCGTCCTTCTAAAGTTTGAACGCTCATGCCCGTACAGAATGGGGAGCTACTGATTTCAATGGTGACTTCACTCGAAACGCGTAACACCTAAAAGGTATTTTCAATTCCTTATACCATGGAACCGGCATGGCTGAAGCACTGCCGCTCACGGTTTTCCTGTTACTTTTGCAGACACATGGCGTCTCAGCTTTGAAGGAATGTTGCGGTTGCGCCGATTCGTGTTCATCACCTACGAGTTCACCCTTTTCGTCTGGGATATGCGCCGACGGATCAAGGAACGCAAGTTCGTCTGCTGCTGCCAGGGACGATTCGACGTGCATCGCCGCTGACTTCGACAGATGTGCCGTACCGGTCTATGAACACTGGTGCAGTGATTGCCTTATCGACAGCCTACAAATACCGGGATCTGGCAGTCAGCCAGGGGGGCGTGGAACCGGCATGGCTGAAGCACTGCCGCTCACGGTTTTCCTGTTGCTTTTGCAGATACATGGCGTCTCAGCTTTGAAGGAATGTTGCGGTTGCGCCGATTCGTGTTCATCACCTACGAGTTCACCCTTTTCGTCTGGGATATGCGCCGACGGATCAAGGAACGCAAGTTCGTCTGCTGCTGCCAGGGACGATTCGACGTGCATCGCCGCTGACTTCGACAGATGTGCCGTACCGGTCTATGAACACTGGTGCAGTGATTGCCTTATCGACAGCCTACAAATACCGGGATCTGGCAGTCAGCCAGGGGGGCGTGGAACCGGCATGGCTGAAGCACTGCCGCTCACGGTTTTCCTGTGGCTTTTGCAGGTTAGTAACACAAACTTGCACTGTTTTCGCGCGCATTTCGTTTTGCCGGTTCCACCCCATGTGTTATTTGCTTGTCTCAGAACTCGCTCGCAACCCAAAGGTTACTCGCGTCGTCGTTTTCGGTTATTGCGTCGTATTTCCTTTTATCTGTTGCTGCTACTTCTATGTGGTGATGTTGAGCCTAACCCAGGTCCGTCTACCGCAGAAACTCTGCAGATGCTCCTAGATGGCCAAGATACGATTAAGGCCAAGTTGAGTGCAATAGAACTGATCCAAGTTGAAAGTAAGAGAGCCATGCATGATCTCGGCAGCCGTATTGCATCGATAGAGTCAAGAATAGCGAGCCTTGATGAAACGAACTGTGCAGTTGGTGAATGGAAAAACCGATTTGAAGATCAGCAGCGGATGTTGAGTTCAGTAATGGCAAAGGTTGAGCATCTGGAGAACCAGAGGAGGCGTTGCAATTTGCTTTTCTTTGGTGTCGAGGATACAAAACCAAACGAGTCAAATGAAGACTCAGTAGAATGCGTAATTGACGTGTGTAATTCGAAATTAGGTGTTCAATCCGTAAAACTAGAAATTGCTCACAGGTTAGGCAGATTCAAGTCTGGTAGCAACCGTCCTTTAAAAGCGATTTTCGCCTCATACGCTGACAAGCAGAAGGTTTTAAAGAGGGCTTTTAAATTAAAAGGAAGTGATGTCAGTATTTCAAAGGACTTTTCTGAGGAAGTACGTAGAAAGAGAAAGTTTCTATGGCAGTTCGCAAAATCACGAGAACAAAGTGGCGACAAGATCAGCCTCAGGTATGACACTCTTATTATAAACGGCGAGAAGTACTTGTTTGATGATAATACAAATGAGGTCGTACCGATAGTAGGTGATAAGGCCAGTGCTACAAAGGAGGTAGTACCGGTTGTGTGACGGTGTCGTCGTAATGCAACGCTTGTTTCCTTTCTTGTAATTAACTGCCGTAGCATAAAAAACAAGGTTGATGAATTTGCAGCTCTAATTCATATGGTGAAGCCGTCTGTTATTCTCGGCACTGAATCATGGTTAGCAAATGAAATTGCAGATGGTGAAGTATTCCCAGATCGCTTTAAATGCTATAGAAAGGACACACTTGCATGGAGGAGGTGTATTTATTCTTATGGATGCTACAATTTCTTCTTACCAAATAAATGTTGCAGATGAATGTGAAGCTGTATGGTGTAAACTGGGCTCGGTGACTGCACTACGGCGCAGGCACCTAAACCACTCACTTTTGCGATGCAGATGACCATCCTTGGGTTTGCCAGCCTGCTGCTGCCGTCGCTGGCGTGCCTACCTATGGGGGCGTCATCGCCAAGCGTACTGCCATGCACTGGATATGGATACGGCTACTACAACCAAACACCCGTCAGCCGCACTCCCCCGCTGGATCTGCCGCTAGAGCAACTCCCGGAACTCACCAGACCATGGGCTACCGCATCATCATCGACATCACGATGTTTAAAAGGGCGTCATCCGCCGACACGGCTCTGTGGGCTCGGTGACTGCACTACGGCGCAGGCACCTAAACCACTCACTTTTGCGATGCAGATGACCATCCTTGGGTTTGCCAGCCTGCTGCTGCCGTCGCTGGCGTGCCTACCTATGGGGGCGTCATCGCCAAGCGTACTGCCATGCACTGGATATGGATACGGCTACTACAACCAAACACCCGTCAGCCGCACTCCCCCGCTGGATCTGCCGCTAGAGCAACTCCCGGAACTCACCAGACCATGGGCTACCGCATCATCATCGACATCACCATGTTTAAAAGGGCGTCATCCGCCGACACGGCTCTGTGGGCTCGGTGACTGCACTACGGCGCAGGCACCTAAACCACTCACTTTTGCGATGCAGGTCAGTAAACCGTATGTCCTCTTTGCTAAAAAATCAAGTAACTATATGCTAGTGCAGTTCCCGAGCCCCCAGTGCTGTGTTTCCATTGCTGTTGAGTGCGTTTGTGTAATTCATTCTTTGTTAATGCTATCAGGCGACGTCGAAACTAACCCTGGTCCCGAAGACACGGCTGCTGTACTGGCTGCATTAGAGAAATTAACCGCCGGCCAGACACAACTGATTGCCGAGATACAGGGCTTGAAAACCCAGCTAAGCAAGACGGATGAAACCATTACAGACTTAAACAAACGAATGGCTGAACTAGAAACACACTATCAAACACTTAATCTCTTAAGAACAGATATGGATGTCATGCAAGCAGACGCAATAGCCATGAATAATAAGATACACGAACTGGAAGCACACCTTGACGACGCAGAAAACAGATCTCGCAGGAATAATCTTATTTTCTATGGCATCCCCGACAATAGCACTGAATCATGGGCCGAGTCCGAAAAACTAGTTATTGATATTTGTCAGAATAATCTAGGTATACAGGTAGAACCTACCGACATAGAAAGAGCACATCGTCTTGGTAAACACTCAGCCGATCGAACTCGTCCCGTCATCGTCAAATTCTTATCGTACAAAACCAAAAACGCTCTTCTATCAAATGGCCGGAAATTGAAAAACACCGGTTACAGTATTGGTGAAGACTTTTCCCGCCCCGTTCAACACGCACGGAAGCAATTGCTAACATTCGCCAAAGCACACTCTGACAAGTACTCTTTACGCTTCAAAACACTGCATATAGGATCAAAACGCTACACTTTCGACGCATCGTCTGATACTGTTAGAGAAGTCGCGCAGCAGTTGCCCACTCACCGACCATCA
This sequence comes from Amblyomma mixtum, assembly GCF_055824585.1. Lineage (NCBI taxonomy): Eukaryota > Metazoa > Arthropoda > Arachnida > Ixodida > Ixodidae > Amblyomma > Amblyomma mixtum. Next base: position 50,738,911 of record NC_143020.1, read on the forward strand.
ACAAAACGTCGACCCACCACGCCCCGCAATGTTCTTTCGTTTTCCATAATATTCACTAACATCCGAAGCTTCCTTCCTAAACGTGAACTCGTATCAAACATCATCTCGTCATCCAGGAGCAACATACTCATATTAACAGAAACATGGCTAAATAGTGATGTAACAGATGCTGAACTCCTAACTGATTTGTCTGATTTTAATGTTTTTAGAAATGATCGGAAAAATTCGCGGGGGGGTGGTGTCCTTGCTGCAATTCATAGGGATATATCTTGCTCTGTTGTTGACGTCACTTCCGACATCGAATCATTATGGCTAATTTGTCGCACTGCCCCCGTAACAGTACTGCTCGGCGTTTGCTATAGACCTCCACAGACTAATCCTGACTTCCCACGTCATCTCAATAATACCATTCATAAACTTCGTTCCACATATTCAAATGCTTACATCCTTCTTTTTGGCGATTTTAACTACCCTGACATCGACTGGCAGAACTTATCTAGCTCTGAAATAACATGCCATGCAGAGGCAAAGAACTTTATCGAAATGTGTCTAAATTTTAACCTTACCCAATTAGTATCACAGCCAACCCGTGTGACACAAGAATCAGCAAACACACTCGACCTGATATTAACCAATAGCCCCGAAAAACTAACATCTATCAGTTTTCTTCCGGAAATCAGTGACCACAAAGTCATACATGCTCTATTTTCATTTCACTCTACTAAAAAACAGACATCTGAAAAAACAATACGTCTATACGATAAAGGAAACTACAACGCAATAACTGAAGATCTTAGCACTTTTTTTCCCGAATATGAATCCGCATTTCACACTCGCTCAATTCATGAAAACTGGTCAATCTTCAAGAACAAATTAAACAGTCTAACTGATACGTTTGTCCCGACGATTACTTTTCACACTAACCGCAATAAACCCTGGTTTACTCGGCCCTTAAAACGACTAGAAAACAAAAAGAAACGATTTTTTCGCTCCGCCAAACGCATAGACACACCTGCCGCATGGGAAAAATATTACCAAATCGAAAAATTATACTTACATTCCGTTCGTGATGCCAAGCACTCATTTTATCACCACGACTTACCAAACCTACTAATAAGCAACCCAAAGCAATTTTGGCAGGTCCTAAATCCTACGCACCGTTCCCATATTACGTTAACGAATGACTTGAATGAACCTGCTGCTGATAACAACTGTGCAGATGTTTTTAACAATGCATTCGCAACTGTCTTCACCACCGAGTTTGACGCGCCTCCACACTTATCATCCTTTAACTTGGAATCCTTCATGCCGGCTATCGCCTTTAGCGAAGAAGGCATCTCATCCATAATTCATAATATGAAACTGTCGTCTGCAGCTGGTACAGACCTAATTAATTCAAAACTTTTGAAGAACGTGAACACTATTTGCGCAGCCTATTTATGTCTTCTTTTTTCACAGTCACTGTCTTCAGGAATCATTCCAGCTGACTGGAAACAGGGCAAGGTCGTTCCAGTCTACAAATCGGGTAACAGAGACTCACCTTTGAATTACCGCCCCATTTCCTTAACTAGCGTACCGTGTAAAATAATGGAGCACGTCATATACTCACAAATCATGAACTTCCTTGACGCAAACGAATTTTTCCATCCTTCACAACACGGATTTCGCAAGGGCCTCTCATGCGAAACCCAACTAGCACTCTTCCTTCATGACTTACATGCTAATCTCGACCGTAACATGCAGACCGATGCTATTTTTCTAGATTTTGCGAAAGCCTTTGACAAGGTCCCTCACCGCCGACTATTACTAAAACTTTCGCAGCTCAACCTACACGCTAATATTTTAAAATGGATTGAAGAATTTCTAACCAATCGTTCGCAGTCTGTCTATGTTAACGGCCACCTGTCTAAGTCCGTCCCAGTAACATCCGGTGTCCCACAAGGATCTGTCCTTGGTCCCCTTTTATTCTTAATATATATTAACGACTTGCCCATGCATGTTTCCAGCAGCATTAGAATGTTCGCCGATGATTGTGTCATTTACCGTACCATTAACAATCGCGATGATCAACACACCCTTCAGGCAGATCTTAACAGTGTATTAAATTGGTGCAATAATTGGTTGATGTCCCTTAATCCTACTAAATGCAAACTCATGTCTTTTTCTCGTCGTCGCAACCCTTATCGTTTTTATTACTCTGTTTCTGATACACCGATTGAGCTAACAGAATCGTATAAATATCTGGGAATCACCGTCTCTCCTGATCTCTCATGGCGCGCTCATATCAGTAACATCATTTCAGCATCAAATAAAACACTAGGTTTCCTGAAGCGTCACCTCCGTCTTGCCCCACCTGAGGTAAAGCTGCTCGCGTACAAATCATTGGTAAGACCAAAATTAGAATATGCATCTGCCATCTGGAACCCACATCAAGTATATCTAATCACTGCATTGGAATCTGTTCAAAATCGTGCCGTCCGGTTCATTCATTCCTCATACTCGTACGACACCAGTGTTTCAACTTTGAAAGTGAAATCCGGATTGCCACTCCTTTCATTTCTTCGCCGCATCGCTAGCCTCGCTCTTTTTCACAAGTTTTTTTATTCTTCCCTGAATCAAGCACCGTACATCACAGCCGCAGCACGCATATCTCACCGCACCAGTCATCCATTGCAAGTTGCACGCCCATCGTCGCACACTACTACTTTTTCTGCATCGCTCTTTTCGCGAACAGCTTCAGACTGGAACGGCCTTCCCTATGACATCGTCGTCATCGCTTCGCCATCTGTTTTTCAAGCGCGTGTAACAAATCATCTTCAATGTTAATCATTGCTGTTTTTCAAGTGTATTCCCACCCTTTATGTAACACCCCCTGAAAAGGGGGCCTTTAAGGAATAAAACTGAACTGAACTGAACTGAACAAAGTTATAACTGTGTGTTCGTTCTACCGCCCGCCTGATTCATCCGTTGATGTGTTTGCGCAGCTGGCGGGGACAGTTGACGCAATTCAAACAGATTTTATGGTGATCGGAGGTGATTTCAATCTGCCTAGCATTAACTGGACTAATCAGCCTCACTTCCAGCCCTTTACGAGTCGCTCCTGCCAAGAACTGATCAACTTGGTTGAACTTTATGCATTGCGTCAAGCGGTTCTGGAACCGACACGTGGGGATCACATCCTAGATTTGTTGTTCACAAATCAACCTGAATTCGTCAATTCCACTCAGGTGCTACCTGGAATAAGCGATCACAGTGCTGTGCTTTGTGAAATGAAAGTTGAACATGTAAGGAGCGCTGGTACAGCACATAGGCGAGTATATAACTATGAAAAAGCAAACGTAAGGGAGATAAACGAAGAGTTGAATAAGTACCGAACGATCTTTGAAACGCATGCCGATAACTCTAGAGTGGTTGAACTATGGTCTAGATTTAAGGATAAGATGTTTGAACTGAGGCAGTGCTTTGTTCCGGCATGGATATTAACGAAAAGGAGGAGTAAAAGCAAACCATGGTTTACTCGGGAGCTACGCAGTCTTACGCGCAAAAGGCAACGTGTTTACGTTAAATTTAAAGGAAATGCGACGTGTGAGAATTGGTTCAAGCTGCAGGAAATTGCCGGAAGAATGAAAGTTGCTGTGGCAGCTGCAAAGAATTCGTTTGGCATTTCAATGAAGACGAAATTAAAAGAAAATCCAAAGGAATTTAAGAAACATGTAAAGAGAAATGGCAAAGACTCTGTAACTATACCACCTCTTGTTTCTGGTGACACCTTTGTTGATGATGATGCACAAAAAGCTGAGTTCTTTAACAAATATTTCAGCTCTGTTTTCAGCTCTGAAATCGAACATGCGGATATAAATACCCAGAGTTTCCATTCCAGCCAGTGGCGAGTGTTATGGATGATGTTGTGATCAGCATCAACGGTATACAGTCTCTGTTGCAGAATCTGAACATTGATAAGGCTGGTTGTCCTGATGACTTGCCAAACAAATTCTACAAACTGTGTGCTGAGTCGGTTGCGCCCTACTTAAAGATAATTTTTGAAAAATCGCTTGAAGAATCCTGCCTTCCAGATGACTGGAAAATTGCAAGTGTTGTGCCAATCTACAAATCTGGCCCTCGCAACACTGTATCAAATTATAGACCGGTATCTCTAACTTCAGTTGCGTGCAAGACACTCGAACATATTTTGTTCACCAGTATAGCAGCACATATGGACGCACATTCATTGTTTAATCCTCGTCAGCGTGGTTTTCGAAGGGGCCTATCGTGTACTATGCAGCTGACTGAATTTGCGTACGATCTGGCTGAGGCACTGGACAGGCGACTTAGCGTGGACTGCGTGTTTTTGGACTTTAAAAAGGCCTTTGATACCGTGACGCATTCTTTGCTAATTCAAAAAATGTCTTTTTACAATATTAGCCCTCAAGTGATATCATGGGTAAAAGATTACCTATGTTTGCGGCAGCAGTTTGGGGTTATGAACGGCGCCGAGTCTCAAAGAGTGCAGGTTGTGTCTGGTGTTCCCCAGGGCTCCGTGTTAGGACCACTATTGTTCCTGCTCTACGTGAATGACATTGGTGACGGAATAGTATCCCAAATGAGGTTATTTGCGGATGACTGCGTTCTTTATAGTGTTGTCACTAGAAGATTTGAACAGAATCTCAGAGTGGTGCGTTAAATGGAATATGAATTTGAATTTGTCCAAGACTGTCCATATGAAGTTTACAAGAAAGAAAAACCCTGATGTGTATTCATATGTTATTAGGAACACAATGTTAGAACAGGTATTCGAATTTAAATATCTAGGCGTTTATTTTACTCCTGACTTGAGCTGGCGCCGTCACGTCGATTATGTCTCTGCTAAAGCATGCAGAAACTTGGGATTTCTTCGCCGAAATGCAAGCACTTTTCCACTGTCATGTCGTGACATTTTATTCAAGACTTATGTCAGGTCGGTTCTGGACTACGCGTGCACTGTCTGGGACCCGCCTACTGCTAGAGATAAAGATAAGTTGGAGAGGGTGCAGAACATTGCCTCTCGTTTCGTGTCTGGCACTCGCGGGGCTCGTTACAGTGCATCGCGTACGAAGGATGCACTCAACTGGGAATTGCTTGACACGCGCCGAAAGAAGTTGCGTCTGAAGCTATTTCATACTGTTTATTATTCAACTGTTCGGGTTGAACGCGAAAGGTATGTGCAGGAGCCTTTTTATAGATCCAACCGTGTTGACCATGTTTTTAAAGTCCGCGAATTCGCGGCAAAAACTGAATTGTTTAAAATGTCTTTTTTTCCGAAACCCATTAGAGAATGGAACAGACTACCGAGCGATGTTGTGAGTGTGACATCAAATGATGCGTTCTTTCGTTCTTTAATGATGTGATGGAATTGTGATGTGTTCTTTTGAAGTGAGATGTACATGGCGAACGCTTTATGCTTGTAACTCTGCCTGCGAGCGGAGGTGTCATGTGTGCTTCTTTTTTGTACATTGCCCCCCCCCCCCCCCCCCCCCCCCCACTGTAATGCCACGGCGATGTGGGTTCCTTACTAAATAAATAAAATAAAATAACTAACTTGAGTTACTTGGTATTCTTATTAATCTCGCGAAGCAAAGGGTATATACCAAGAAGCGAATTATTACTACTAGCGAGCTTCATTGATATACCATGATTTGATCAAGCTGGAAGTCGAAAACTAATCGAATCCTCAGCATAAACTCGTCCTGCGGTTCTCGGATGGATCAGCGACTATCAGTTGCTACTTCTACAAGCAGTAGCTACAGCCGTCGAGGTCTACACGCTACACGGCCACCATGTAGACGAAGGAAGCATGCATTAAACACGTCGCTAGTTCTCACACTTCTGCAGCAGATATTCTTATAATTATACCTGTTACATTATACATGCAAGTTAAGTGTACTGCTGAAAATGAATTGATATAATTTTTGCAAAGCTTTGGTACAAGAAGCATGTCTGTTTCTTTAATGGTAAATCGAGCACCTGCGTAATATAACACAAATTCAAAAAATATATTTAATTAACTGTTTTCAAAGTGGTCTTCTGCACTACTTTTGCTTACCTTCTCGTGGCCATCATCTCAGCGGTGATAAAGCAGTGAAGAAAATTTTTTATGAGCCAATATTGGTTTCCTAAGCGCGTTTTGTTACGTGAGGTATTTACTGGGCCCCAGCGCCAGTTTTCAAATACCACCTTCAATAAGTTATACGTTGTGACGTACCATGAATCAGGACATTTGGTTAACGTAGCAAAGGATACCTTTAGCTCAGAACAATCTCGAATTCTGCTCCCTATGTTGATGCGGTACCAGTTTACTTCGAGACGAGACCATGTCGAATCCTGTCTTCGCGTTTGACACCACTCGTACACTTTATGTGGCGAAATTCATAATAACATTGTTGAAACCAGCGTTCCGTACCAAATTTTTTTACCTCTTGAGAAAAAAAAACGTCTTCTCACAGCCCTGCTGCAAAGTGTACACTATAAAATGATCCTTAACCCTACAAGCCTCGAAGTTACCAGGAGGACAGGAGCCACTTCAGCACGGTCTCTAAGTAAAACTATTAGGCTTTGAACAGACGCAGTATCTGCATTGCTTTGCGGATCACAGCACGCATATACCAAAAGCTGCACAGAAAAATTAAAAAAAAACTGCAGCGGCGCCTACTCGGATCAGGTTGGCACACTATGTCAACAGGTAAAGAAACCTGTGCGTTGATCTAAACTGAAGGACTGCTGAAATTCATCTCGTTTCGATGAAGGTAATTATTAATGACGCAGATACTGCAGCTGTTCCTCATATGCAGCAGTATAAAAATGAGGCAGCAGCATAATTTAACTACATAGCTCATGCAAAACAAAAAAAAGTCTACGTCTTGCTTTGTGTATAGCTGTTGAACAACCATTATCTTTTTTTAAGCGCACACATTCCAATGTACAGCGAGATGTCAACCGCACTTATGTGCATAACAGATTCGTTTCCCAACACCACATACCACTGGCGAAGCTGAATAATTTCTTTTGACTACGGTGCTTACTTTATTTGAATTGAATTGTAAATCCAAAAAATATATACGAAGAAACTGTGAAGCGAAGTAAACCCAACAAGACAAAAAGAAAACACGACGCCACACCTTTAAGATAGAATCGAGGCACTTGCGAGAAGGTGACAAAAATCGTGCGTCTGTCTAATTTTCAATAATTTTGGGTATACGCGCCCTTGACGTAGGTAACCATTTGCAATGGGGACTTTCAACAAAACAGGCTCGCAGTGCCTCATAACCACACAAAGTTGTAATATGCCGCGTAACCCATAGTGAAAACCCGTGCGAATCACTTCATGATTAAAGTGTTTCGCAGTACGGGTGCACATTGTGCATAATTAAAGGCATACAAATGCCTCCACAGAACCTCCCAAAAGTGCATCACAGCTTTACAACTGATTAAGCAAATTTGTTTCAAAAACATTCCAAAGAAAACTACACATACTCAAAAACAATCGTTCGTCTAAAGACTGGTTGTGCTAAAGTATTTTCTCTCTATGGAACAATCCTACATAATCATGCAAGTACTGCTAGCAATGAAGGTAATACTAGCCGCATTGATTTTACAAGCCGGCCCCGGAAATTCAGTTGCCTAGTTCCAGACATACGAGGGTCGTTTGATAAGTGTGGTAAAAATACAAGAGATGGCGATACAATTGTGTTTTCTTCTAGATGGCACGCGAGAAGCACACTTCATATGACGCCACGACATGTTTAGGCTTGTACCGACAGTTAGCAAGCTTCCGACAGCCATTGGCGCAGACCTCTGTGGTGATAACATAAGAGTAGCGCAAAACCAGGACGACGGCCACAAGGGGAGAGAACACACACCAACAACACAGGGGGTATATGGATCAATACCGACTTGCCCAAATTTCCACCGTGGTGAATCTGTGGTGATTCACGCCAAAATGGTAAATTTCGAATTTCTAGCAGTGATCAAACATCTTTATTTAAAACAGTGGACGGCTGCCCAAATTAAAGCCGACTTGAGCGAAGTTCATATACACTCTGCACAATCACAGAAGATAATTTACTACTGTATAAATCAATTCAAACATGGCCGAACTTCGACGCAAGATGAAGCACATCCTGGGCATCCAATGGAGGTCACCGCGCCAGAAATGGTACCGAAAATTCATAGAATGGTCATAAAAGACCGCCGAGCGAAGGTACATTAGATAGTTGAAATTGTAGGCATCTCAGCAGAGACAGTTTCCAATATTCTTCATGAAAAATTGGAGATGAAGATGGTCTGTGCACGTTGGGTGCCGCGATTGCTGACGATTGACCAAAGGCGCATCAGGACAGACATCTCGAAGGAGTGTTTATCGACGCTTGATCACAATCCTCAGGACTTCTGGCCAAGATTTCTGACAGCTGAGGATACAGGGGTGCATCATTACACTGCAGAGTCTAAACAGCAGTCAAAGCAATGAACTGGGCCCTATTAAGGTGCTCCTAAGGCGGCAAAGACTGTTTGTTCAGCCGGAAAGATGACGGCGACCGTCTTTTGGAATTCACGTGGAATCTTTGCAGACTGCTTACAAAAAAGCTAAATGATAACAAAACCATATTATGCGACAGTCCTAGAGCAACTGAAAAACAAAATTGCGCACTAAACGACTAAACGACGAGTCCTCTTTCACCAAGACAATGCTCCATCCCACAGATCTCTTGTTGCAATGGCCAAATTGCACGAATTAGGCTTCGAGGTGGTACCTCATTCATCACATTCTCCGGATTTGGCCCCATGCGAAATTTTTGTTCTTGCAAACCTAAATGATTGGCTGGGTCGAAACAAATTTTCTTCAGATGAAGATGTTATCTCACTGGTGAATGATTACTTCAAGGGCATCACACCGTTCTTTTTTTCTGAGGCAATGAAAAAATTGAAGTGAAGTGAAAGTGAAGGAATTTCTCCTGAACCACTCGCAGAATTTTTCTGAACCTTGATTTCCACCCTCGACATGATTTTTAAAGCATCGCTACCCAAGAGCAAACGTTACAATTCAATGCTATTGTTGAGATGTCTACAAAACAGCTTTAGTTCCCATACTGGTCAAGCACGCAGCGCGAGAGATTGCGCCCGTGGACAGTCCCCTTACGTTTTCTGTCTAGCGCCGGAAAGCACTGGCAAGCGGTGATACTCCGTTTTCTTCAGAGACAGTTTGTATCCTGTTCAAGAGTGCAGCACTGTTCCAATTTCTCAGTTTGCGGCTCCCTCCCTTTCCATCTTCTTCTCCTCCTCCTCGGTTACATTCTTTTCAGAAGCCGAAAAATTGAGTAAAAACGAAAGGTCAGACTTCATGTTTTTTAAGTGCAGACGTTGTTTTGCTGATTGTTGCCGAGAATGGAGAAAAGAGCATTTCTTTCTTAAAACGTACCTCAGGCTGATTATTCCTAATAATCCCGTATATTTGGTACAATTTCTTGTCGGGCTGCAATTCTAACAACACGGAGTTTGGAAATAGAAACAGGGGCCATGAGTCAGTTGAACCAACAAGACTTGTAAACAACCAAGCACCCACAAGGGCATTTTATGTAGGACCCTATGTTTTTCGAGGAACATTTTCACATTGCTTTACATCTTCTTCCCCTGTAATTAAACAATCTCGCCTGAAAATATTTTAAAATCCCCGAGAATTTTACTATACTTTACCGTAAAGTGAGCTGGGTTCTCAAAACTGACGAAGGCTTCGGTTTACACCTACTACTTTGTGGAGTCTGAAATTACATTTTCATTTGTGTCGGTCGCTGCTTTGCTTCCTTGCGTGTAGGGCATCGCTTGCGTTCTCGAGAAAATTTCACACTTTTCAGCCAATTAGGAGCGGTGGATAGCGGGGGCCCTTTTTTATTTTGGCTTTCGCAACAGTTGTGACGAATTATATCCCACAAAAGATACAAACATTGACCTTAACGTCCGCTCCTGATCTTAGGTAACAGTAGCCCTTCACAAGTATCGTAGAGGAAAAGCTTTGTAGTAGACGCTTTCCGCTGGAAACAACAAGATATCAGAATTTCCTTTATGGAGAATATTCTGGGTGTTTCAATTTAATCATTACAGATTTTCCTTTTGAAATGTCGTGATAAATCAGTCTGTGCGGGCGGTGCATGACGACTGTACTTCATGGTGGACATTACTTGCGTAATAGAGTGCAAAATATTTTTTTTCATAACAAAGCCGTAAGTAATAAGATATGTTTATTTAGGGGAGGTAGTGACAGGTGATCAGGATCATGAGAGGGAAATAACTAGAAGAATAAGAATGGCGAGGAGCGCATATGGCAGGTGATCTCAGATCATGAATGGCAGTTTACCAATATCCCTCAAAAGAAAAGTATACAACACCTGTATCTTACCGGTACTCACCTATGGGGCAGAAACGTGGAGGCTAACAAACAGAGTTCAGCTTAAGTTAAGGATAACGCAGCGAGCTATAGAAAGCAAATTCATAGGTGCAACGTTAGGAGATCAGAAAGGGCAGAGTGAGTGAGAGGACAAACGCGGGTTAATGACATCCTAGTCGAAATCAAGAGGAAGAAGTGGGCTTGGGCAGGGCATGTAATGCGAAGGCAAGATAACCGCTGGCCCTTAAGGGTAACGGAGTGGATTCCAAGAGAAGGCAAGCCCAGCAGGGGGCCGCAGAAAGTTAAATGGGCGGATGAGAATAAGTAGTTTGTGGGGATACGGTGGCTGCAACTGGCGAAGTACAGGGTAAATTGGAGAGGCATGGGAGAGGCCTTTGCACTGCAGTGGACGTAGTCAGGTTGATGATGATGATGAACAAAGGTGTGGTTCCAAAAGCGTGAGAAAAATACGAATATTTAAATCTTTTATGAAATATTGCTTCTAAAAGTTTTTATTCTCGATAATGCCAAAATGGGAGATGATAAGCTACAAGCAGCACCAATACAAGATGTTGGCTAAGAAAACAATGAAGAAACCGTCACTTGAAACTTACGGGCTATTCTTTGAATCATGCTGGCCGCTACTAGCCACGGTTCATTGCTCAAGATTGCTAGTCGAATTAAATAACTGAGTGATCCACCGAGTGATGCTCAGCTCTCGATGTGGCTGTATAATTCCACACTGCACTTGCGGAACAGAACTTTTCATGACACAAGGTTGTCGAATGAATGTATCATTGGTCCGTCCTACGTTCCACATGATCGGTTACAAGCTGCAGCCTTGACCATACGTTCGAGACGGCAGCGTTAAGCCAGAAGTACCTGGCCATTGACGCCTCCAAGGGAAATGGGATGTCCTCCAAATGTGCAGCTGTGGCTGAAGAACATTTGATAATTGCTTTGGCGCGTCAAACAAAGAAAACACGCATACACGCTGGTCGGTATGCCCAACGCAAAATGATGCGGTCAAATTTGCTGGGGCATGAAACATTAAATTCACCAAAGGTAGAGAAGCGGCTTTTTCTATCGCGGATTCCCCTTATTCTGTGCAAGCCGCAGCCACGACTACCTGTGCTGCCTAGCTCCAAGACGTGAACCGGGCAAGAACAGGCACCTAAGTGAAGCAGACGTAATCGGTGTCACTGCACTGCCCTGCCTAGACTGAGTCCTTGCCGACAATGTCCGGGGAAACGATTGGTTTGTCCACTGACTTCGCCACTGTGACAGCAAGATGCATTAATGTACGCCATGATGTATAAGGCGCGCCAGTCCAAACCGGTGCGGCTGGAACTCTCCTTTGAGCTTCATGCACTTGAGCTTTCTAGTTACTCTTAGTTTCTATATATTGTAAGGTTGGGATTACTTGGAGAAGCTTCGGAACGTGGGGAGGGTGCACACCACTCCGAAATCAGCAAATCCTGCCAGGAACATGCACTAGGCGTTGGCCATGCTCATCGCGAGTATGCCAATCTTTTTCTTTGCAATGGCCCCCGGGGAGAAGAGGAGCCATCCTCGCCTCATTAGAGACGGACACGACGGCGGGGAATAGTAGGGCTTGAAGCGCTTGATATCTACAGTATCGCGGAAGCGGCGTGATAGATTGGGAACGAGTTCAGTAGCTCAGCCGTATAGCTGACAGATGTCAGCTTCAAGATGCAATAGAGGCCGTTATATTTAGCTGTAAGTTTTCGGGAGAGGCCCTGAGTACGGGGAGGCATCCATATCCAGACAAAAGAGCCCGGTGGGAAATGCTGGGAAGGTTGATCGTTGTTCGGGGGTATTGGAGCTAATGGGTGGCTGCCGCGATCGACCGGGCGATCTGGCGGCAATCTTCGGCGTGTCTGGTGGGATGCGAATGGTCGTGCACGCAGAAGTGTCAGTGTGGTAGGGGGAAACAGAATTGATGGGAATGGATGGATGTCGACCGTAGAGATGGAGAGGAGGAGAAAACCCTGTCGTAGACTGCGTGGCGGTATTGTACGCGAAGGTAAAGTAGGGGACATTCAGGCCTTAGTTCGTGCGGTTAGAACTGACGTACATAGCCAGCATGCACTCATAGTGTGGTTAATAAAGCGTTTAGTCAGGCCTATTGCTGAGGGTGGTAGGCAGCGCAAGTCCAATGGTTGACGTTGGACTCATACAGCAGGGCATTAATGACGAAAGGTAGGAAGACGCGGTCTTTGTCGTTGAGCACCTCACGAAGGACAGCGTGTGTACGGGTGAACCACCGTAGAAGAAAGGATGCCGATCGCTGAGATCTGAGTCAGTAGCCGCTGTTTCTTCTGTATGTAGTGTGATTGTCGGTCCATCGTCTGGCTGTCTGCTGCGAGTCCAATGCCAAGTAGACGAGCACCTTGAAGGAAACGAGTAGTGAAGACGGAAGAACTGGGCGGCTTATTGTGAGAATAGCAAGATAGATTGATTTGGCGGATTGTGCACAATCGGCGGCAATTTTGTTCCCGCTCGTTCACGGTTACAAGAGCGTTTAGCCCATAAAAAAATTAAATGCTTCGTTCATTGACGATGTAGTTCAAAAAGTAGTCAAAAAAGTTGTGTTTTAGTCCCTATCCTCTCGACATTCAGCTTAGGAGTAATTTAAAAGATAACCTCGAGGAGAAAAAAATCATAATAAATGGTTTTGTGAAACTCAAAGATTTCTTTTTGGGTTACACGGCATAAGGAGAACCAGTGCGGTACAAAGGTGGTGCTATTCACATCTTGCTTCGGAATTCCAATGTGGCCTCTTTATAGTGCCTCAAGGACGCACAGCGGCCAACATTGTGAGGATCTTATTGAGGCTAAACTTTTACTATCTGGTCGTCAATGTGTTTATTATTTGTTATAATTCTGTCGACGAGTTTTGAGTTGTTGCTTTGGGTTTCTGTTGCATAGTAGTTTCTTTTATTCCTTGAAATTGTCGACGTGTTTTTGTTGTTGGTTTAGTTTTTTACTTTTTCGTAGTTTCGTTGCGAATAGTTCCTATCAGTACAACAGTATAATTGCGCTATATTAAAAACTATCCTGAAAAAATCACCTTGCTGCCTCAGTACTTAAAGATTTATATAATCTGATGTGCTCTGAGGTAATGTCCGGTTCTCGCTTTGTTCATTGGTGGTTCTTATGGGTAAAGATGCAACAACTAGTTGGTTACAAATGAAGGAAGGAATAAACCGGCTTTCGTTTGTCAGCATGACTATGTTCTTTAGAATTTTTGGAACTGACTAAATTGACTCTCGCATTGTTACAAAAACTGTTCAATCTCCGTGACTAGGACTCACCTTAGCGCAAAAAGCAAATGAATTTCAGTGTTCCTCCTGTCTTAGACCAATATGTTTTTTTTTCTCTGATTGTCAACGTTGGCATAGTAGAACCGAGCAACTGGATCTGAGGTGTTGTAGTGAAATTTTGTCCGAAGCTGGTATAATATGAATGCGGCAACCACCTTCGAGAAAGAAAACACTGCGTCTCTTGTGAGCTCATCATTACTGGCTACGGACCATGGTGAAGGTCTTCGTTACCTCCAAGAAATGTTCCTGTAACTACTTATGCTAGTTTATGGGGCACATTGCAGGCGCAGCTTTGCGGGGCCCATGAAGCGAAGGCTCTTTTATTCGGAGATAAATAGAACAAGACAAACGACATGTTGTCATTTTTGTTTATTGCACGTGTGTCGCACGTGCATTTTCCAAGAACCGTAATAGCGAGCAGTCGTTGGGAATAATGTTTCATGATTATTGAGTGCATTGTCAAAGAGTAAGCGGCCACCAGGTGAGAATAAGTATTTGTTTTGTATTGAGCGCAAATGGCTATTGGTCTAGGCGAAGATCTACTAAGGAATGTTTCCTCAATGCCTTCAGTAATAGTTACTATCATAGCGTAAAACTGATTAAGATTTAATTTTCTAGATTAATCTTCCAAAAACCATCTGGCATAAAGGACCCTAAGCGTACAAGCCACATGCACACACCAGAGCAATGTTTGCGTAATTTATGTTTTATTTATTTTAGCTCACTATAACAAGCACAGGAATGACATGGAGTGATGTACATCTATTTGAAATTAGGAACTGAAGAGCATCTTAAAATTTTGATTGCTTGAAGATGCAGACACAATTTTTAGACGTTAGGCATTCAACACGCCTACGTATATTGCCAATTTAGTGCGAAGAAGCGAAATCATTTTTCTCAATAAATCTATTGGCAAACGAACTCTGACAGTGTTGCTAAACTGAGCATGGCTACAGGTATAAAGCACGGAAATTCTTACTTGTACTGCGCACTCAAAAGGTACCAAAGTTCTTAACTACCTAGAACAATGAAAACCAGCTCAAGTTCTATAACATGTCTCTGAAGTGAAATTCATTGGCCTCCAAAAGTTTCATGTAGACTAACGGATCTGCGTTGTCGTAGAAATAGCAGCTGAGAGTGGTAAGCCCTTACATAACTTTTGTGACATTTCTCGTGAGTTTCTGTGAAACTAGCGAATGGTTTCCAGAGCCTTTTTTCTATATACCGATGGCGGCAAAAGTTTAGTCATAATAGCTCAGGAAAATACCAAAACCTGACGATTCGGCTTATATATTTGCCTTATCAGTCTAACTGAATGACATAGCATTTTAGGGATCATGGTTTAGCGGCAAGTTCCCTTCAATATCTTTCTCTGTTCTTAACCAAAGCTGCCCGAACTTTGAGAATTCTGAAGCCATATATTTGCTGATTCCGACATCATGATGATTCCTAGTTTTCTCCGGTGCAACAACTAAGAACGAGTAACCCTAATGTGACGGCAGGCACACGAGCAACTAAGCCTCTTTCGTTGGCCTGCGCACAAAACTGAATTTTATTGTGAAGTTCAAACATATAACGGCGACAAGTAGCGACCAGCTTTGGACCTTAGATATAACGCAGCTTTCTCTTCACTGTAATTTGAAAATTTTCCTTGCGACAGTGTATGTTCGTTCCGCTTTAAGCCAAACTACTCCCACGTTGTAATATTCGAGAAGATTTTGAAAAAGCTATGCGGGGAAATGTGTTTAAAATTTCTCTTTCTCTAACTTTTAGGGAGCCTTGATCGGCAACAATATTTGGCTGGCTTTACACCACAGCTCACTTTGCATGGTTCAGTCAGCTTCCTTATTATAGAAGGTTAGCAGTGGTTCGGGCTGTTGGCTGAAAAAGACAAAAAAATGAAACGCCGCGCCATGCGCGGAAAAAATATGCGATGCGCACGTGCTAACGCGCGAGCGCTGAGTTGTGACCCGGAATGAAATATTGTCTCAGTACTTCCTCGTTTTTCTGCGTCGCGGTTTCGAGCATACGTGTTCAGCATTTAAAACCGCACACTGTACCTCCGATTAATAAAAAAAGTTCATTTGATTTCAGCAATGCAGCTTTGGCTTTAGTTAGATTTTGTGGCGGTTATCGCTATCTTGAAATTAGATATATATCTTACCTCTTGCTTTCGTACATTGTCACTCCTCGTTCCTTGCAAGTGTTAGAACAATTTTCGGCGCTACTGTTTTCCTTTCTCGAGTACAATGAACCATGTAGCCCACATAGAAGTTCTTCTAAACAATACGTTAGAACAATGCAAACTTTACCCCTTAATATGCGATCCATCACTTTCTTATTCTCCTAGTATTTCCCTCTCATGCTCATGATCAGCAGCCACTACCTACCCTGAGCACATGTATTCCCTTAGCACTTTCAGCCCCTCGCCATCAATTGTGAAGTGCTGGTCTCTTGCGAGACAGTTGAAGATTACTTTGTCCTTTTGCATGTTAATTTTTAGCCCTACTGTGCTCCTCTGCCTGTCTAACTCACTGATTTGTCCTGAGTGTTAATGTCCTGAGTGACTTGGCAAGGCAATGACATCAGTGAATCGTTGATTACTTAGTAATTCTTCATTATCTCTTATGCCCAACTGTTCCCATTTCAGTCTCCTGAATACGTCGTGTAAACAGGTGGCGAAGAGCATTGACAAAATCGTGTCTCCCTGCCTGACACCCTTCTTTATTGAAATTTTATTCCTGAGAGTATGAAATATTATGTTAGGTGTGCAGTAGTGCTAGATATCTTCCAGTCTTTTCACATCAGGCTCTTCTACATCCTGATTACGCAGTGCCTGCATGACTGGGGAAGTTTCAACTGAGTCATCTGAGTCGATTGGAACTCCGGGAGGATTCATCGAAGTGCTATCTATTGCAGGAGGCAGTACCAGAAATCTTCTATGTCCAGGAAATGTGGAGCGCTAGAGATCCATTAAGAACGACGCACTTTGGCTCAAAAAAAAACCCCCTGGGCTCCAAACATTTAACAAAGGCTGTACTTCTTCATATGTACTTTCATGTCCACCTACCTAATTATGCCTGCCTTCCCGAGCATCCGTGCTTTCACAAAATCATTCATTCATGAAAAAAGCTCAACCATTTCACTGATTGAGCGAAACAGCTAATACCGGAGTACCAGCTTCCCGACGCCTGCTTCATAAGAGGCAGCGATACTAACTGTACCATTAGAGAGCCAGGAAGTGTTATGATGCCCCCCCCCCAATTATTTTATCTCGATACAATTCTTTTGGAATGATCTGAACCTGAAATCAATCCTGATGTCTGTAGTCATTTTCGAGGAAACTGCATGTTGTGCCAGCTTATCTTTCGGATCTTCTGACTCGCCTTAAAGTGCGATGCTGAGTTCTGAAGCCAATTTACGACTTTATGAACAGTATTTCCTTCTATATATAACATAAATGGCCGGAGATATCTTCATAGGTTGACCACAAGTATCACAGCCATATAAGGTTATGCGCATGCTCACGTGCAAAATCGTAAGAAATAGCACCCGTTGCTGTGTGCTTTCGAAACCGGCTGCACGACAAAATCTTATTCCGGCGAAATATCAAGCTCAGTGGTTCTACAAAAAAGCATCTCGATATCCCGCACCAACCAGGCATCCAAAGACAATCATTTATTGTAGTTTATCTTTTACACTCCCTCTCTTTGTGGTGAATGCGAATCATGGAGAGATAACTGCGCAGAGCATGTTGTCATTTCTTGCAGTATTTCTCGCATTCTTCCTTCTTTACGAATGTGTTGCAGGTTGGGCAGCATTCCAGTCCAAATCCCAATTGGAACAGCTCGCACTTCTTGGACTTCGGATTGAAATAATAGCGGTCCGAAAAGTGCTCG
The DNA here is from genome assembly GCF_055824585.1 of Amblyomma mixtum. Taxonomy (NCBI): domain Eukaryota; kingdom Metazoa; phylum Arthropoda; class Arachnida; order Ixodida; family Ixodidae; genus Amblyomma; species Amblyomma mixtum. Next base: position 50,756,568 of record NC_143020.1, read on the forward strand.
AAGTAGCATTTTCCGGTGGACTGTTGTTCGTAGCAGCCTGCACAGAATAGCCATCATAACCACGGCAGCGTATACGTTTAACAAAACTAGCTGCGTCTTTTATTTCCTCGAAAATGGTTATCTTTTCATGAAATCCGCATGATGCGCGACAGGAATGAATTTTCCAGAAATATTTGCATTCGATACATCTTCGCAAATGGTGTGCGCTGTGCATGAAGCCACTCAACAGAACGTGCGCATACAAAATAACTTAAGCCGCTGAAGAAGACAAGTACTGTTGTCGAAACGTTACAAACACACTGAAGCTTCTCTCTATATTGTTCACTTTGTGTTTTCAAGAAACCCGTCTAAATGCCCTCTCTGTACCACTCACCAATAAAGCTCGTTGTCGTACATTTCTGCCGCAAGTGATGAAAAAATGCGTTGATGTTATTAAACCAAGTAACACGTAGAAATTTTCCTTGCCCTGCAGAATTGCACAAAATCGACATTCGTTCAAATAGCCGCTTCTGCTCAGCTTGTGTGCCATACCGTACCGACCTTTCGAGCAAAAAATAATGAACAACATTCCAGCTTTGTCCCAGTGAATCGCATGCCCTCCCTCTGCGCCACAGTGTGGCGTTTGTACTAAGCCAGTGTTTCGTACTTAGATGTGAGTGTTCAGTTACATTATTCAATTCAACCTGCGTAATTGAAATACCAGAACACCACGGTAATATTTATCAGAAGCTTAATTGTGTCTTCAAGACTTAATCTGCATTGTACTCAAAATGACCACCACAAGCGCTGCCCACGAGCTTTTTTTTTTCTTACGAACAAAACACCACCTGCATCTCGCATGCATGACTCGGTGTTCATCATTTTTTATATTTCACTGCTAGCCGCAATTTGAAATTTCATTTTCATCACGCGGTGCTCACTCAAAGGACAGCGCCCTGTATTGATGGGCTCAATTTGTGCTTTGTTTTTTAGCAGCCACTTACACCTCCGCACGTCAAACAGGTCGAAACAAACTTGTAAATTAGAGCCATAAAACGTCCTCTTTGTGTCTTCTCATAGGGAGAGAAACTTCAGGCAGGGTTCTTAAAGCAATAAAGAAATAAAGCGCTGGCCTCGTACTTAAATATTGTGCCACTTCAAACTTTCGTGACAAAGAATCAACGAAAAACATTTGGAAGCATCAATTCTCGGGAGCAGTTTATTTCTTTTTTGCTATCGCGGTCTATTATATTTTTTAGGTTGTTAGCTTTCAATTCTAAGGTCTACAATGCTGCTCAAGGAATATATTCCTCACTGCGAAGCTTTTTTATGCACAACTGGAACCATATCTAGGCTCTTGTTAATAAAATTTGCTCATAAGTGCTGCTGCGCTTCCAGTTTTGGATTCCGGAGACACTGTGGTGGCCTGCTATTTCAGGACATCATTATATAGCACGTGTTAGATTTGCAGGAGCGACCGAATCTTCGATATGGAATGACCATGGCATAAAGTTTTCAATGCTAGAACACATACCTTTTGGATAGCTGCATTTTAGAGTTTCTGAAAGAAAAAATGCATAAAAAGGTATGTTTCTCAATTGCGGTGTAATAATGTCACGTCCTGCACAACGTCCTGTTTCTTTTTTTATAATATCCAATTCTTATAGCACATTGTGTTTGGTATGCCTTCATTTATGACGTACTTGAGATAAATATCCCATGTGGACTCCGAGCTCCGCGCACACAGTGCTTTTATCAGGATTATCGTCACAAGCCGTTAGCTTGTCTAACTAGCTTCGTATACTTAATTGTTCATTTTTTAGATCCTGCGAGCCTCATTTTTTAAGTAGTGAAAAGCAGAACCGGGAATAAGCTACCGAAACTTCCGTTCTCGGGATAAAGAGGACTATGTTTCATCATCGTGTCCTGCTAATATTATTCTTAAGTGAAAGGTTCTATGTCCCGCTTGTATCCGACCGACGTCGGCCGGCAGGACCGACGTCGCTGTACGATTGCATAGAATGATCCGGTTCAATTCAACTACATGGAGAGCATATGGAATTACACTTCTTTCACCATGCAGCGATAAATATTTGCGTTATATTTCGTTCTCAGCACTGCTAGAAATTCTGGAAAGTAAGAACAGCGCTAAATTTTACACAAGTCACACAGAAAGACGGACAGGACGGGCGCTGTCCTGTCCTGTCCATATTTCTGTGTGGTTTGCATATAAAATTTAGCGCTGTTTTCACTTCCCTGAACACAATGTCACACCAACTAGCCCAGCAAAAAGTACCGTTAGGAATTTTAGCCGTCTCAATCTATTTGAAAAATATCCATTCTATGAACCATTTCAAACCAGCTGGAAGCTTTGAAGTGTATAGCTGGAAATCCATAGATTAATTCTGGACGCCTCAAACATGCTACTTCCTGCACTCGCTTCACCGACACAGATTTCGCTTTGTGCTTCAGAAGCCACCGTTGTTCTCGGCTGCATTCCTTCTTCGGGCTAGACGGTACGTTAGACGCCTTTGCAGCTTTCGCGACATGACGAGCACACTTGATTGCCTGCATGCTTCTCTCTCTTGGACGCCTTTGAGGGTTTACGTGCCGGAATTTTAGAAAGCCTCTTTTTCGTGCGGTGCATAATGCTCAGCGTTCCTCCTTGCTCTCGCTGTTTGGAGCGCCACAGTAATACCCTAATCTTAATCGCTCACGCATTACGCCTCCTTCCCACCTTTATCTGCGAAATAGGCTTCTGTGTAAATCGCTTAACTCCGCCGGCTCAACTGTATAAAAATGGCGGCAGCTCACAAAGGCGTATTTGGTGCTCATGAGGGAGGCGATGATATATACCAAAATGAACTATTTGGCACATGCGCTCCAGAAGAAGCTAGCCAGAAATCCCAGTATTAGGAGCACGCTGGTCGTCGTGGTAATCAACTTCAGATGACATTGCCTAGAGTTCGGCACGCATGGAGTCTAAACGATCTTTAGGCTTAAAACTTTGCCCGCTCTCATTATTTCGAATATTTGTGGGACAATTGTATCACTCTTGTAGAATGCTCCTATTTCCAAATAATATTGAATGTAAAAAGTACGCTTCATATTTAAGGGCGCCACGGAGAGAGGTGCAACAGTAAAATCTTACTGCAGAATATGGTGGAGTCCCCATAATCGACAGCAGCCAGAAGTGCCACCGCAAACAGAGCCAGTGCTGCATTCATGGTGCCAAAAGAAAGTTTTCTGCTCAGAGAGAGATGCCCGCTCTTTTATACACTGATCTCGCATTCGCATAATTGAGACGCAGTTGTGATAAGGAAAAATTGTCAAAATTTTCCACCACCTAGGATGCCTCACTGAGTCGGAATGCTCTAGTATTTTTTTCTGTGGTGTTTCATGCTGTATTTGTCTTTTTTTGCCAGCCAGCAGCCCAACCCGCTATGCACCTTGAAAGATAATGCATCTACCAAACACGCGGTGGTTGAGGGTTGTTGCAAAGCTGGCAAAATATTTTTTCCAAAGCAAGGTCGCTGCTCGAGGAGAATTTGAATAATACACATGGTGGAATATTTTCCAGCATTTATTTTTTTATAAACTATTTTATAATGGATGACGTGCACGTGGGTGTTTACAGCTCCAAGCCAAACGAATATAGAAAGTTGCCGAGAAAAACATGCCACTAGCCATGACGTAAAACTGGAGGGATCTTTTTTTAACCCACGCTGACCAATATTCTCTGTGGTTTGTTGGTTAAGCTTCACAGTGTACCTTACGAAGAGCGTGGGACTGCGAGCAACGCTTGTTTTTCATGCAGCCTCCTTCCCACTTCATTCCATCGCGGTTTCCTGATTGCTACTATGTACCGCTTGGACTCGCGTCATCTAACTGAGTCCAACGATCTGGGGCCTTGAACACAACCTTCCTCACAAAGGAAAGCGGTGAAAGCGCCCCTGAGATTCTTAAGAGACTCGGAGTGGTATTCCTGTCTATAATCTTTAAGTTTTCAGTGCTCGCTCACTGTCTCCGTGACATAGTGGTCGCTGGAAACTTAGAAAACTCATTTCGATGCCGCCCTTTTTCCTTTTTTCCCCTTTGTTCCCCTCCCCAAGTATGGGGTAGCCAACTGGGCATCGCCTGGTTAGCCTCCCTGCCTTTCCGTTCATTTCTCTCTCTCTCTTTCCCCCAGTCGACATGCGGATGTAATTTAGTGCACTAGAGGTAAGAAACATTCTCGCAACAGCTAACTTCAAAGCTGCGTATTTCTAAAGTTTAAACGTTCATGCCCCTACAGAAAGGGCAGCGACTGATTTCAAAGGTGCCTTTGCTGGAAACACATAACACCTTAAAGGTATCTTCCACTTTTTTATACAGCCATTTAGTTAACTGCTGTCACTTCGTATTGCTATTAATCTTGTGAAGAAATCGGTATATACCAAAAAGCCTATTATTACTACTAGAGAGCTTCATTGAAACATCGTGTAGATTTGACCAGGCTAGAAGTGGAAACATAATTTATTGAATCCTCTGATTAAACTCGGTATGCAGATCTTGGGTGGATTTGCAACTATCAGCTGCTACTTCTACAAGCAGTAGCTTAAGCCGTCGAGACGTACATACTACACGGCAACCACGTAGACGAAGGAACTATGCTTTAAACACTTCACTAGTTTTCACACTTCTAAGAATGTTGAAAAAGGCATCACGTTGTGGTAACATATTAAATCTAGGACGGGCATTATTGCATAACTGCCGTAGGTACTCTTATAGTCATACCTGTTACAGTGTACATGTATGTTAAGTGTAGTGCCATAATGCATATACATATATTCTTTGCAAAACTTACATATAAGAAGCACGTCTAGTTCCTGCACAGTAAGTAGTGCACGTGATATAACAAAAATTCAAAAACATTTCAGTTCCTGTTTTCAAAGTTGTCTCTCAACCGTTTTTGCTTACCTTCTCGGGACTATCATTCGAACGCTGAAGAAGCCGTCACGATAATTCTTTATTTATTTATTTCGGAATACTGTCAATCCCATCTTGGGATTTTTACAGGAGAGGGCAAAACATACAAATACAGGTTCAGTGCTATATTTTTTTTAAGAGTAGAAAATAAAGGCAAAACATGCAATACAAATGGCAATAATAAAACAATCATGTCATCAAACTGATGATGTCACTTGATTACAATAAATACACTGAGAAGAGTACTGCAATACAAGAATACGAGCAAGGTTATGATGTGAGGAATGAGAGTACAGAACTCTCAGCGAGGGTAATGTGCCATTATGAGGCTTCTAAGCACGATTTTACTTCAGATATTTTTCTGGATGCCAGCGCCGGTTTACAAATCCTAGCTTCAATAACGTTACACATTCTGACTTATCGTGGATGAGAACATTTCGATACCGAAGTAAAATGCAATCTTTATGTCAGAGAACTCTCAAATTTGCCGCCGCGGTGGCTCAGTGGCTATGGTGCTCGGCTACTGACCCGAAAGACGTGGGTTCGATCCCGGCCGCGACGGCTGGAATTTCTTTGGAGGAGAAATTCTAGAGGCCCGTGTACTGTGCGATGTCAGTGCACATTAAAGAACCCCAGGTGGTCGAAATTTCCGGAGCCCTCCACTACGGCGTCTCTCATAGCCTTAGTCGCTTTGGGACGTTAAACCCCATAAACCAAACCAAACCAGAACTCTCAAATTTAACTTTCTATGTAGATGCGGTACCAGGTTGCTTCGAGACGGGACCGGGTAGAATCAAGTCCCCACCTTCTACACTACTCATTCACACTATGAGCTGTTAAAAAACGGACCTCCAAGACAACCGACATCTAAACTCATAATAAAATAATGCAATAATGCAAACCAGCGGCCAGTAAAAAATCCTTCTTGCCTCCAAGGAAAAAAAAAACATCTTCTCACGCTGCTGTTTGCAACGTGCACCCTCTAAAATGATCCTTAAACTAAAAAAAAGCCCAAGGATCCATGAATCATGGATCAGAACATTTGGATGACGAAGGAAAAGCCAGTCTTTAGGTCAGAGAGCTCTCAAATAGAACTCATTATGTTGACGCGGTACCAGTTTGTTTCGAGGCGGGACCGAGTAGAATCGTGTCGCCAGCTTCTGCGCTACTCATTCACACTATGAGTTGTTAAAAGACGCATCTTCATGACAAACGCAATCTAATCTCATAATAAAATAATGCAAACAAGCGGCCAGTACCAAACCTATTTTGCCTCCTAGGAAAAAAAACGCCTCCTCACACTGCTGTCTGCAACGTGTACCCTCAAAAAAGCCCCGAAGGAACCAGGAGGATGGGAACTACTACAGCATCATCTCCATGTAAAACTATTGAACATAGATCACCTGCATTTTCTGCATAGTGAAGCAGGTCACAGAACGTATATACCAAACGCTGGGCACAAAAATCACACATGAACGCTGCAGCTGCACCTACTCTGCTCAAGTAGGCACACTATGTCAACGAGTAAAACAAAATGTGCATAGAACTAAAACTGAAGGACCACTGAAAGTTATCTCTTGTGCATGAAGGCCGTTATTAGTGACGGAGATAAAATGGTTGTTGCTTATAAGCAGCAGCTGAGAAATGAGGCGGAAGCAAGTTTTTAACAAAAATACTGAAACAGAAAAGAAGAGTGCATCTTCCTGTGTGCTTAGCTTCTGATCAAGCATTGTTCTGTAAGGACACTCATTCTAAAGAAGGAAGAAGTCAACTGCACTTGTGCGTGGAACAGACTCTTTTCCCAACACCTGAGACCACTCACGATGCTGGGTAATTTCTTTGCGCTTTGGTGCTTACTTTGTGTGAATTAAGCTGTAAGTCCGCAAAATATATACAAACAAACTATCAAGAAATACACAACCCACGCGGCAAAGCAAGAGACGACGCCACATCTTTAAAGTGGAACTGAGGCAATCGTGATAAGACAATAAAAATTTGTACATTGGTTCGCTTTTCACTCATTTTGGGGATATGCGGCATTGATGTACGTAAGTGTTTCTCAATTCATAGCTAGACAGAAAAAGGTTCGCTGTGCGTCTTAACGATAAATATTTGTCGCAGGGCGGGTAACTCAGAAAGAATAAGAGTGTGAATCACTGCATCAATCAAGTGTATCGCAGGACCGGGTGCATTGTGTATGAACTGAGCCTATTGGAATACAAATGCCCCCGCAGAACTCCCAAAAGAATATCGCAGCTTTACGAGTCATTAAGCAGCATTGTTTCAGGGACACCTCAAAGAAAAAATTACACACTGAAAAACGGTCGTTTTTATAAAGGTCTCTGTTGAAAAGCATTTTCTCACTTTTGAAGAGTCCTATCTAATCAGAGAATTACAGCGAACAATAAATGTAGCATTGGCGAAACTGACTGTATGCAAGCAAAGGAAATTCACTTGCTTAGTTCCAGACATATTGAAGATTGGACACTTCATCCATGGGCCAGATCCTCTCCTATTCCTTTCCGATTCTTTTCTATCTTACTGTTTTTTAGTATGACAAACACTACACACAGGAACGTTGGCAGAAGATACCTTTTGCAATAAAGGGCAGTTTGCTGTATTGCAAATGAGAATTTTTATGCCCATACTCAGGCACTATTTAAACGCTTCTATATTGTGCCTTTACGTAATTTATATGAATATTGTTTAAGTATTAGGTGCAAAGAGTCTGTCAAAATAGTCAGGATGTATTTTTGCAGTTAGCTAATTTAAAGGCAAACGTTCCTACTTACCAATTTCGACGCCAAAAATTTTCGCATATTCCGACAGAACTACACTTGTGCGCCAGATGTGTCTACTACACCGCGACGTATCAATGCCTTATATTCCAGCACCGTACAGGTAGAAAAATGTAACTCCCGTTCCATCAAAGCCAGGTTCCTATATGAATGGGGGAAGGCTGATACATAACTTGTTCATTTGCTTGTCCTCTTGCTATTTTGCTCATGTATGAATTATATTTGCTACTATTTTATTTGATGTATGTTTGCTGTATGCCATGTATGCTGTATACTGTATTCTATGTTGCTCATGTGCTATTATCAGAGAAGGAATTGATATGTTAATATTTTATTTTGCTGCATGTTCACTGTATGCCATGAGCAGGGGTGATCGAATGGTCTTCAAGCGAAAATTGTTCGCTTTTTGCCTGAACCTGCCCACATCTTTATGGTGTAAATAAAAATGAAATGAAATGAAACAAAGACCCTGCATATCCAGTGGACATTTTTTGCCTCTTTTAGTGGCCCTTGCTTTTAGGCGTGTTTATCGAAGGCTAAAGAGAAAGGCCTTTCTCCAGCACCTTTGTTGAAGTTGTCTCGTGCTTCATTTCTGCACTCCAGAATTTTTTGGGAAAGGAGCTAACCGAGGAAAATGTTTGGCCCCTATCAGCACCCCGGGAGATGTGCTAAAACTAAAAGTCGTTAAAGAGGTACAGAGAGAAAATTCGGAATGCCGATAAACGATACTGTTTTTTATGGGAGTACGGTGATCAATTCTAGTAAGTTTCCTGCCATGTCTTGCACAAAAAAAAATTATTTCGAGTATCGTCAAAGTAGCCGCTTGGCAGTTCCCCGCTTCGAGGAACGTCAGGGTGCACGTTTTCTAATTATCTTGACGTCAGTGAACCAACAGTAAGTAACCAATTCCTGCTAGAAAGTTACACATTCAGGGTTGTTTTCTATCAGGTTGACCTGTCGACCGTCATATCTAGTTGCACTATAGCGCTGGTGCTGAGCGAGGCCAAAACTTGTGGCACTGAAACGCTTCTAATCAATGATTGAAAGAGCGGGCTAGTGTTTTCAGGTCATTTTCTTGATAACTGGGCCAGTAAGCCGCTTTCAAGGTAAATGAAATGGATGCCCCAAAACTTTCGCTCTGTGCACTTTAAGAGCTACACCACGGCGCCAGTAGTGGTGTCCGGACTACCAACGATCTGTGACCATACAGTCCAGCGCTACCAATTGAGCATATACGGGCATTAACTCATTAACCCTTCCGCATAACTCCCATAACCCGGATCTTAAGTGTCACCGCCCGCTTTTTTTTTAACTGAAATGCATAAAGGCAAATCGTTAAAAGTACGCCATTTGGAACAGAGAGAGAGACTTTAGTGAATAAAGGAGAGGTCTGCCTGCTTAAGAGCGTAGCGCGGAACTCCAGATGAGGCTGAAAGCGGAGGGTGAAAAAGAGAACAAAAGGGAAAAAATAAAGGTGACATGAAGCATACTCAACACTCACGCACTCAACAAACACACATAATTATCAAAGAATGTATACTAGAGCTCTGTCCCTAAGAGAAACTAAGAATGTTATTGTCCCTCGCGCAGCCAAAGTCGCATTACTCCAGGGTCCTAGCCCATGCTCCAGGTGCACGGGCCATCTTTACGGAGTCCTAAAGCACTTAGCAGTGTATTGCGATGGGGATTAAAGATTTGGCAGCAGCAGGTCAAGTGCTGAAAATCCTCACGCACACATGTCGAACACACAGGACTACTTGATACACCAATTTCTTAAAAGTAAAATTTAGTAAAGGCAACTTCCAGACGAATCCGATGCTGGCGATTACAATAACGTCTAACTAAATTGCGTGGTGTGCGAAATTCCCAAGTGGGGTTGCTGCGAAGAAGGGGCCTAAATTGCCGCTGCGGATCACAACTCAAAGAGTGTTGCATCTTCCGAGATTTTAACAGCCAGAAGTCTCGCGCCCTCACCACGAGAAAAGGGTATGGGTAGGAGAAACGAGGTGTCGCGATGCGCCGACCTCGCTGCAACGTCAGCACGGTCCTTGCCTTCGAGGCCGCAGTGAGGGGGTAACCACAGAAGCACAACACGGTGACGTAGCTCAGAGGCCGCGCTGTATAATCTGTTCAAATCACCGACGATCTGCTCTAGAAGGCTTCGTGATGACTTTATCAATAGTAGGGCAGGGCGAGAGTCACTGAAGATAGCCCACGCTGTTGGCGGTTGTGGTAGAATGTAATCAAACACTGCTCGCAGAGCAGCCAGCACGGTAGCAGTAGTCGAGGTGCGGTGACTGAGTGTCGCCGAAATTGTGGTGCGTGTTGACAAAATTCACACGCCATCGCTGATGAGATGGATGTGACATAGCCATCACTGCAGATGAGGTGGTATGCCCTGTAGCAACCATAAATGTGCCCAAGAAAAAGTATTTAAGTGCAGGATCGGGGGTGTATCTGCCAGACATTGTGGTCTTGATTTTCCATGCTGCGTACCTCCAAGGTGTGGAGAAGGTTGTGACGGGGCGCTGGTACTGTGATGGAAGAATGTCAGTGACGTCCTCCATGCACTACTCTGCGAATGGATGGTTAGGTACACGAGCCACAAACCGCACCTGGGCACGAAAGAGCTCCTGGGTTAACAGTGCTTATGCAGATACACGACTGCTGTCTGCTAGAGTACCCACTGTGGAGGAGTTTTTAGGAAAGCCGAGTCAGATTTGCAAGGCTTTAGCTTGCATAGCTTCAAGGATTTTAATGTTGATTTTCGAAATGCCCTGAAGAGCTGGAGTACTAACGGAAGACCTCCACAGAGCGCTTCATACAGTCGTAGTAATGAAGTTGTAGAACAGACTTTTCTGATGGCGGATAGCATACAAAAGAGACAGGCCTAAGAGTAGAGCGTGATTTTCAGCTGATCCACATGTGAGGACCATGGCACTGACCTGTCAAACGACACCTCCAGATATTTCTGGCCTGTAATGTACAATGGAGTGTATATTACAAAAGCGCAAAACGACGAGGGACGAAGAGAGGAAAGCACAGGACAAGACGCAGAACTTCAACTAGGGTTTACTACACGAAAACCACATTTGTACAGGAGTCGTAATCACACCTGATGAACAGCCGATACCATGAAATAACACAGGCACGTGGGCGCGCGTGGCACAAGTTAGCATCTAGATAGTTAAATTCTTTCTTGGATAAAGATACGGAAGTGGAGCTGATGCAACGGTCATTTTCTTTTTTTATGCAGTAGGCTTCGACAATTTCCCTGCTAAGCTGGGTCGTCAATTTTTTTCAAGACAATTGTGTCGCGGAACCTGGGCGTGCAGTTACTACAATGGCGACAATGTTTTGCCAGTTCCCCGCCCCCCGCCAATGATTCAACAGCGGGCGATGCTCCTGAAGTCTTACATTCAGGCAACGTCCTGTTTGCCCTATGTAGCAATTCCCACATGTGAGGGGTATTTTGTACACCACCCCAGTTTTGCAGGGAACGAACCTGTCTACGTGCTTAGTGCGGCACTCATTCTTTTTGCCACCTCCCTGCACCATATTGCACATGCCCGAAAGCTTTTTGGGCGCCGTGAAAACCACCGGGACATCACATTTCATGGCCACTTTTTTGAGGCGATGGGAGATCTGGTGGAAGTATGGCATTGCCACGGGTCTCCGGCGTTGCGGTTCTTCACTAGGGCTGTGCTTCGGTGGGCAACGAGCTTCCTTGGCAAGGGCTTCTATCACCGAGGTGACCATCTCTCGAGGCAAACCAGCACTACTCAGACGTTGTAGCTGAAATCGCACGCTATTCTGCATTTCATGTGGGCAAGACTTATCAAGAGCAGCGCGCAGGCAGTTTTTTGCAATTCCCCTTTTAATAAGCTTTGAATGAGCTGATTGGTGGTTTAAAATACCTTTTTTTGAGCGAGGCTGGTACCTCCAACACACCTGGGTTCCACTAGCACTCGTGACAATACATATGTCCAAAAACTGTAAGCATCCCTGCGATGGCAACTCATTGGTGAAGTTCAACCCAAAGGCACACTCACTGAAGATTCTAAGGATTCCGTTCACTACTGTAATGGCTCCTTCTGGAGATACCCCTTTCAAGAAAATGGCATGATCGTCAACATATCTAAAAATCTTAGCCGAGTGGGCTGTGTCGAGGCTTGCAGCGGTTCGCTTGTCACAATATGACAAAAAGATGTCACTTAACAATGGGGTAATACATGAACCGATGCACACACCATGCTTCTGAATGAAATTCTTCCCTCAAAATTAACTATAGTCGCAAAAAGACAAAAACGGAGCATTTATACAAAGTCATCCACCCTCATGCCACATGCATTCTGAAAGGCCACTGAGCCGTAGTTATCTATGGTATCCTTAAGAGCCTTAAGCAGTTTGTCTTGCGGTATGGAATAAAAAAGGTCAACAACGTCAATTGAAAAAGGAAACAACGATTCACCTGTGCTTACATGGTCACTAAGAAATAGGATAAGATCTTCAGAATTCTTAATCAAGAACGGGTCCTCAAAGCTGAGCATGCGTAGGTGTTTCTGAAGAAACTTCGAGATTGCGCCCTGCCACGTATCACGTTCGGATACAATGGCTCGAAAAGGAACATCTTGTTTGTGGGTCTTTGCGGAAAAGAAAATGCTAAGTGCTCCGCTGGACGCACCTTTCACGGTCGAACAGAGCCCCTCGAGATTACATCTTTCACACAAATCGACCGCTAGTTTCTTCAACTTAGCGGCGCTTAACTTCGAGAAGGAGAAGTTTTTTGCAACAGCTTCTCTCGCTTTTTGACGATATACTGAATTAGGCATAACAGCATAACTACCCTCTTTATCAGAGATCATTAAGGCAAGATCATTCTGCTTAAGGTGCTCAACAGTCTTTTTTACATGAAGTTTTTGTTTCTTTTGCGAGCGCTTCGTAACAAGGGAACTTACACCTTCCGAAATGCACCAGCCTTTTTCCTCTTCTGGGGCACGTCTAGCGATATTTCTGACAAGCGACAAAAGCTCTACCTGGGAATCCTCAGGTTCTGTGCAGAACTTAGGACCCTTGGACAACACCGAATCAACATATGTAGGTACACCACAGTCACCAATGTATGAAACTTTACGTGGTTGCGGATTAATTTTTTTCCGACTCTTAACCCAATCGAGGAGCCCGGGCAGGCATAGGGACCACAGAAATTCAGTAATAAAGCCACACTCACGAGAGTACTGTCTATACACTGCATCACAGTTCTCCGCTCCGCCGACTTGGAATGCTGCGAGGACCCGAAGGCAACCTTGAAGATGTCGGACTTGCCTCCATAGTTCAGACAGTAGTAGCTTCATCAGTCTGGTGGAATGCCTTTGCGAGGGGATGCATGGAGGCAAGGGGAGAGTGACCTCTGGAAGGACGAGTCGGTGGTTCAAGGCGAAGGCACACACGCGCGCAATTTAAGTCCACTGAGATCAGCAATTTAAGTCCACTGAGAATTGCTCCAGAATACAAGCAATAAAAAATAGGTTGTATACTCGAGCAATGTTTCTCTTGCTCATGCTATATTCAGAGGAAACAAAATCACATACGAAGTGTGAATTGTTAGCAGGGGATAATTTTCGTTTCCAATGTAACCCCGGTCTAGAAATGTTTCAGGCTGCTAGGCTTCTATAATAGATCAGCACTGCGGCTCGTGCTGCGTTTCCATCACTTCGAAATATTTCAGGGTGAGGCTCAAATTACACCTTGCCTGTTCGGAGCAAACATAGCTCGCTAGTGCTCTCAAGTTTCTGCTTTCGGAATAAGGCGAAAGTGCGGTGGCATAGAAATTCCGCACAGCACAAAGTGGCATTTAATATTTTCCTGGGTTTAGCACAGTCACTTAAATAGAAAGAATGCTGAAGAATGATTTTAGGAACTCGAATTCATACCTTATAGACTTGTGCATTTTGAAAACTCTTCAAATGAAATCGATCAGAAAGGGTAATACTCAAACATAATTTCTCATAATTTCAGACACATGAAACGTGTCGGAAATGTGCAAATCGACTGATAAGTGTCAATTTATTCCAACCGCAATCTATTGCTTATGAAATGCTAGACATAGTGTCCTTAGTGGGCCGCCAACCAGTGCCAATGTGTCTGTTTATATGTGCGTTCGTCTGTCATGTATGCACGAAAAAGAAATTTTTGCTGGCATGACGGTTCCCTACAAGGATGACTGTGCACCATAGAATTTTACTTCAGCTGGCTTGCTCCTGTGCTCATTGTAGCGTCCTTTTGAATATAAACTTTGTTATGGCATTTAAAAATTTAGTAAGTGAAGTCTGTAGTGATGAACCTTCGAATCGCTTTAGACGGTACATCGGGCAAGTTCGCGCTTTTTATTCTGAAGACGGTGAAAACAATTGTTGCTTCAAGAGTCTCTTGCGCAGCCGACCGAAGGTAAGATCGACAGCAAGATGCTGTTATTTTCATCCCTAGAGCCAACAGCTCTGTGAATCGTGATGTTGTCATGGCAATTTCCGATGTAAAAGGTACCATTCTTTCCTAGCAGTGAATGCTGGCAGGACAGCCAATGGATCATTTAGCATATAGCATCATTGTATATGTGCGTGGAACTAAAAAGGCGCAATTTTCGCGCCTTTGTACAGGTTACATCGGGTTGAGCAGTCTCACACCAGGATGATAAGAACATTAAAAAGGCTGTTTATTGACCATGTAAAGTATAAAGGAGGGGAAATGTTTTTGACCCAGCTCTACTAAATATTTTCTACTAATAAATTAATCATGTGGGAAATGTGGTTACAGTCTACAGTCCCCTTCTAAATTAGCAGCAAGCTTTGTAACGCACCGTTATAGCTGCTCTTTTTGTGTATTTTTGGTGTAGCAGCTATTTGTCAATCATAATGACGTTTTGATTGAAGAAAACATAAGCTTCCTTGCCCGCTTATTGTTTTCATGCTGCACGACACAACGACACACCCTTGCTGCTTTCGCAGCTTCCGGAAAATCCACAATGTGACAGCGCGCTGGTCTTCAATGGGGGAATTTGAACCGTTTCGTTCCCGCCCCATAATCCGCTTCTTTTCTGGGTTGAGCATAACGATCAGCCTTTAAGATTCCTTTCGCTCTTAATGCGGTGAAGCAATTACCCCAAACTTCTTCGGCCTTAGCTGCACGTTTGGCAGCCTTCTCGAATTCATCTGCAGATGCCTAAATTCATGGTTGACGACATGGGCCTTGGTTAGGTTGCTGAACTCAACCAGGTGACTCGCGTGCCTATGACAGCAGCTTGGAAATGAGAATGTGTAATGCAGATTTAAATTTTGATAGATGCGGAAGAAGACAGCGTGGAATGGTTTGATTAGGTTTGTAGAATTTAATTTCCTAAAGCGACTCATGCAATAAAGAACGCCGTAGTGGAGGAATTCGGATATTTCTGAAGACTTTGTTGTTCAAGAAGGTACTTGCTAAGCAGTCAGAGCCAAAGAATCAGGTGAAGTTCCAGAGGTCGAAAGTACTGGAATACTGCGCTGATATGTTTGCAGTGGCGCTGATTGAAGTACTGCTTTTCACTGAAAATATGAAAAGAAAGTTCTTTTTACCGCTGTATGCTCGAACACCATGGATTGCAATATGTTGGAACGTTTTGGGCACCAAGTTTTTCATGTTCATACGACGTTCGTTTTTGTCTGTAGACCAGAAGGACTGAGAATATTTCATCTCTAAATATTGATCGGTCTATATAATATCAACAATGCTTACTATCTCACACACACCAATGTTAAGCTGCAGGCATTGTCACTGTGACAAGTCTACAAAAGCTCAAGCTGTCAATTGATTCCAGTGGAAAGTTTGCCAGACATTTATGCTAACTATTTGCTTCAGTCGGTATCAATATTTGTTGAACAATCTGGTGAGAAATTACGTTTTCGTGCCAACAAATATTTGGCAACAACCATTGTAAACCAAGCAGCCCTCTGAGAACAAATGGAGGCAGGGCATCCTACCGATTATCTCCTCCAATCTAGAGATGCTTTAGAAAAACATTCAACAAGATTTGTTTCATTCCTAGCAGCCAGATTTTTTTTTCCTTTTTAGAATGCAAGGCTTCACCTGGTTTCACCTCGCTATCCTAAATTTCTGAGACATTCATAGGAGCAGAAGGGTTTCATTCTTTTTTTTTATTACGAGTGGAGAAAAATATTGCTAAATTTGATCTCACAAGAACAGATAAACTGTCTGGAACAGGTCTTATACAACATTTCCCGTCAAAGGTATCGCAGAGTGTGAATGATAATGAGATAAATTTTTGGTGGAGAACAAAAAGCATCTCCATGCGGATTCCCTTTACAGCGGATTTGCCTTGAAAACAATTACAGGGAAGTGACTACCTAAACATTCTGATCGAGCTGCGTTGACGCTTGCCTCGGTGTAAAGTATCGCTTTGCTGTTGGCATTTTTCTCGACTTAAGGTTCTCGGGGGAGGGTAAGTTTTCACCTGGCGGTGGTTCTTCATCAAATCCAGTATTCTCTAGAGCCAAAAAATAACAATTATTTGTAAGGTTTATACAAAATCAAGAGCAGTACATCCACTTAGAACGCATTGCAGTGCACAAACTACACATTGCTCTAGCACTTGCTAAGAACGAGAGTTGACCAGGTAAGAAAGCAAGAGGTAAGATATATCTCATTTCAAGATAGCGACAACCACCACAAATCTAATTAAAGCCAGTGCTGCGTTGATGAAATCAAATTAAATCTTTTACGATCTGAAGTAAAGGTGCACAGCCGCGGTGGCTGAGTGGTTACGGTGCTCGGCTGTTGTCCCGAAAGACGCGGGTTGGATCCCTGCCGCGGCGGCTGAATTTCGATGAAGGCGAAATTATAGAGGCCCGTGTGCTGTGCGATGTCACTGCACGTTAAACAACCCGGGTGGTGGAAATTTCCGGAGCCCTTCACTACGGCGTCCCTCATAGCCTGAGTTGCTTCGGGACGTTAAACCCCAACAAACCAAACCGAAGTAAAGGTGTGCGCTTTTAAATGCTGAAGAAGTATGCTCGAAACCGCGACGCAGAAAAACGAGGAAGTACTGAGACAATATTTCATCCCGCGTCACAACTCAGCGCTCGCGCGTTAGCATGTGCGCATTGTATATTTTTTCCAGGGATGAAGCAGTGATCCATTTTTTTCTTCCCCAGCCAACACCACGAACCACTGCTAACCTTCTAAAAGAGGCAGCTGAGTGAGCCCGTGCAAACTAAGCTCTGGCGTAATGCCAGAAAAATATTTTTACCGATAAAGGCCGCGTCTTCACAAAAGTTAAAAAAGCGAATTTTAAATATATATTCCGTATAGCTTTTAAATCTCTCTTGTTCTCGAATGTGACGACCTAGGAGTAGATAAGCTTGAAGCGGAACGAATATACACTGTTGCAAGGAAATTTTTTTAATTACAATGAAATTAAATGTGCGTTATCTATATTGACTAATGCAGGTCGTTACTCGTAGCCGTTCTTTGTTCGAACTTTACATTGGAATTCAATTTTGCGGGCAGCCCAACCAGTGAGGCTTGGTTGTTCGTGTCCCTGAGGTCACATTTTGGTAACGCGGTTTTTGTTGTTGCACCGGTGAAGACTAGGCACTATCATGGTGTCGGGATCACCAAAAAAGGGCTTCAAAAATTTCAAAGTTCGGACACCTATGGTTAAGGACCGAGAGATAGCGAAGAGAACTTGCCGCCAAACCGTGAACCCTATGGAGTTATGTTTTTGAGATGAGCTGATAAAGCAAATATTAAACGGAATCATTAGCTTTTGGTATTTCCTGAGCTATAGTTAATAAAGTATTGCAGCCATCGGTATATAGAAAAGAGCCTCTGGTTATCATTCGCTGGTTTCTCAGAAACACAGGATAAATGTCACAAAGGAAGTTCAGCTCGCTTCAACGGCAGTCACTTTCCATTCCTCCTGTCTCAATCGGTCAGTATCTAATAGAAGCTAGCGATTTCGCCTTATTTCTGGGTGTGCATTTAGACAGCAATCTAAAGTTTCACAAACACATAACCAGTATAAAGAAAAAATGGCATACGGTTTGAGAATTCTTATTAAAGCTCGTTCGTACTTTTCTAACAGTACATTAATATCCTTATATTACGCATTTATACATCCACACATCAGTTACTGTATAGTATGTTGGGGAACCACGTATGCTACTCATCTAAGATCATTGCAGATAATTCAAAATCAAGCCATTCGTATACTTACCTACAGTTCTTATTACACTGACGCAGCCTTCATTCTTCAGGATCATAACATCCTCTCCGTATCACAGCTTGTTAGATATTCTCTTGGCATTCTCATGTACAAACTTGTCAACAATCTAATCGCTATTCCTCTCATACCACAGTGTTATCTTGTAAAGGCCAACATAACTCGGTTCGCACTCAATAACAATATTGTTCTACCTAAAGTACGCACCAATTACGGGAAACAGGCATTTCATTTCTCATCGGTTGCTGTTTGGAACACTATATCGATAGAACTAAAAAATGCTCCTTCAATTTTCAACTTTAAAGCACACTTTAAACGATCAATACTTAGCAATGAGCCCTAATTCTGATTAATTTGTTTTCATTTCTTCCTACATGCATTTTGCACTGCTTCATGATCTTCATTATAATTCAGTATGAAATCAGCTTGCTTAGATATGTACAACTTTATATGTTTCGGTGGTCCTTTTTAATAGCTTTTATTTCTCTCCCATGTGTCTGCATTAATTGTATCTCATACGTGTATATTCTGTTTTGTATATTTATCTGATCTGTCATAAGCTGTTAAATGTTTTACTAGATGTATTTAATCAGGAGGTCCCATTACAGTCTCTGACTTCGGGACCTCCTTCTGCATAATATGCTGTACTCTAAAAATGTATCAAGAAATAAAGACTGATTCTGATTCTGATTCTGAAGGCTAAGTAAGGATTTACCAATTGAGCTGCTATTTCTACGACAAACCAGAACCCGTAGTCTACATCCAATTTTTGGAGGCCAATAAATTTCCCTTCAGAGACAGGTTTTACAAACTGAGCTAGTTTTCTTGGTTCTATGCGTTAAAAAATGTGGTACCTTTCGAGTGCGTAGTACAAGTAAGAGCTTCCATTTCCATTCGTGTTCGTGGAGTCAATAGTTCGTGAAGTCAAGTTAAGCTAATCTGTTTGCACCAACAGGGGTTCGAAAACTAGTCACCGAAATATATATTTTATTTCTGCACTCATCTGAGAGACTTTAGAAAAACATTGCCTTTTCAGTGCAGTTGACTCCTCAGGTCACTATTTTGTATACTCTAATGAAAAAAGGCGTATTTACTATCTAAATACGAAACAAGAATCCAGATTACTTTATTTTCTGCTTATGTATTTTTGTTAGGACTATGCTTCCGCCTCATTTCTGTATTGCTGAGTATAAGTAAGAGCTCCTTTTTCTGCTTTCCTTATCATGACCTTCAAGTAAAAAAAAACGAAATTTGGTGGGCGTGCACGTTTGGTCCAATGTACTTTTTTTGCCGTTTACATGGGCTGCTTACATAAACGGCTGCAGAATTTTTGTGCAATTTCTTTGTGCAGCTTTTGGTACACACGGCTTTGCCATGCGAATACTGCAGCCTACCTATGTTTAAAAGTTCTACCTAGAGCGGATTCTGAAGTGGTGCGCGAAGCTCTAGTTCTTTCCAGGGCTTTCTCCAGTTTCGGGACCAATTGAGAGGCGCCACTTTGCAGACTGAATTCTGAAAAGATGTTTCTTTTAACAGGGAAGAATAAATAGAAACTGCATGCTTGTTGCCTCAATTTTATTAGGAGCTTAATATGCGCTTGTCATGGAGATGCATTTTTAAAAGGTCATAATGACAATGAGTGGGTTAGGAGATCGCGACACGATGCTCCATGGTCTCGTGTCGAAGTAAGCGAGTACCACATCAATGCCTCTCGTTAGTTTGAATAGGGAGTTGAACTTGAGTGTGCTTAGAGCAAAAGCGTTGTTTTGCTACGTTATCTCAATGTTCTGATCATGCTAATTACGGGTGTGCAACGTTAATAAACATCGGATTTGAAACCTTGCGAGTACACAGGGAATATCTGAAGTTAATGAACGCGCTTAAAAGCAGTATAATTGCGCATCAAGTATTTTTTTACTGTTTCTTTAACACTCACATGATTGTCATGAGAGGATGAGCAAAAGCGATGCAGGAGACCTGTTTAAAAACGGAAGTTCAAAGATATTTTGATTTTTTTTGTCCCAGATAGGGGCACTACATACGATTCTCTAATTGTACACGCATATTGTACCTAGTTTTTGAAATAAATTATGCATACACATTTTCCGCACTGCACTTATACGCATGTACCTACAGCCTTTGTGAAAAGTAACCAGGCTGCACAGTGTGCTACTAATTTGTATAACAGAGCCCTCACGGCTTCTCTAAAAATCAAGAAGTTCTTTGAAGGTGAGAACAGGGGTTCTTCTTACCATACAGAGAATTAGAGCTTCAGGGCTGGCATAATAGCTTTAATATACGACTGAGAAGAAAAAGGTGCAGCCTGGTTACTTTTGACAAAAACTGTACATTGTAACATGTTGTACGCTTATTAATTTACCACAACAAGCCGCTTTCATAAACCATGCCGGAAGTGACAGAAGTTGGAAAGTGTTCATTGCATGTTTACAACGGGCGCCATGTGGCCGCGCCGAGTGCACGTCAAGACTGGTCAAGCTACTGATCGACGGAACTCGAGCTTGTACTGCATGCCTACTTTCCGTAAATTTTTCAATAGATATCTTCTGACTTGGAACTTCGTGAAATATACCTGTTGTTTCCCGGAAGCACGCTAGGAGTAATAATAGATTTTCTGTATATACCGATTGCATCGGAAGACAAATAACAATAGCAAGTAATTCAAATTAAGCAATTGAGGCTTCAAAAAAATTAAAAATATTACTGCGCGCTGTAAGTTTTTCGAGCCAAGCCATCTTCGAAATTTGACGCTGCCCTTTTTTAGGGCCAAGACTGTTTAGAATGTAGAAAGCCGCAGCTTTGGTCCTCGCGGTGTCGCGAAAATTTCTCTTCCGCGCGTTGCGAAAAAGCATATTGATATGTCCACAGTGGAAGCGCGGTTACACAGAAAAAAACAAAATAAACGCTTAGGCAGAGTATGAGCATCGAGAGCTGGCAATGTCGAACAAATATTGCGTGGTTAGGCATCGCCATACGATACGAATCGGGTACGAATTTTTCGTTATATCTGGATATTTTGAAATGAATTTAAGCGCACAAGAACACGCACACAAGAAGAGGAACACGCAGGACAGGCGCTAACTTCATCTGATTTATTCGCAGGTAAGAGAGCAAAAGTATATACATAAAACGAGACATGCGCAGTAAAGAAACACATCGTCAGCTCACAATACGTGCTCAAGATATCTGTACTCTGCCTGCAAAAGATTAACCGACGTGTCACTCACACAGTCATGCCGCCTCTTCCTGATATGAAAGGCTTCTTATAATTCACGTGCCGTCTCATTACCGCCTGTGCCAAGAATCTTTACCTCCTTCAGCCGCGGCTCGCACACTCTGCAGTTCGCACAGTGGTCTGCCAAATGTGTCCCTCCACCCTTTAACACCCGCAAATGTTCCCCCGCCCGGTCATTGACACACCGCCCAGTCTAGTCTTTGTCCGGATATCTACTTTTCCTTTGCGTACGTATACTGCGCAAGAAGACGAATCGTTTGACACAACTTGGAATGTCCTGCGTCGGTTAGTTTGACTGTAATGGACGTTTGAAGTTTCAAAAAGTTACGGTTTGAGGAATTCCTGTGGTATGCTGCACTTTCATTCCACTAATAATCTTATGCTCCATAACACACTAATTGTTTTCATACCACTCCAAACATTCTGCGCCTATTAGCTTGTTCACAATCTGTGTACCCGTGGTACCATCGACTGGTCCCACTTGAATGACATTGTGTTTCATGCTAACGAGTTCTCTAATAATGCGTGTATTCGAGCTAACGCTCCAAAACCTGCATCAGTCGCAGTACCACACTCTTCTGGCATAGATGAAGCAATGACCGGCGACCAGTGGAGATGAGGCTGGGTCAAGGATGGCCCCTCCGATTTCGCGAGATGATTAGCTGAGTGCTTTTCTGGGCAGCTTTCTATAATCTTTCTGCTTGAATATCGTCTACAACCACGTGGCGATCATGCAAAACAAAATGGATTATAAAGAAAGGAATGCTGAAAAATATCCGAGAATGCGTAGTATTCAAACCTTTTTTAAGCAGCGACCGTTTTATGTCAAAATATTTTCCAACTTTGCGGGAGAGCACTGTGAGCACGTGGCAGTTTGCGGCCTTATTTAAATAGGTTCACACAGGTTTTGGGTATCGGTTGGCAAAAAAAAAAGAGAGTAATACGCTATCGAACACCGAAAAAAAAGTAGACCACGTAAAATAACTTCACCGGCGGTGCGTGCCACGTGGAGGAAAATTTTCCCAATTCTTCCTTATAGCTACTGCGTCTTGTTTTCGTGATCATCGTATAAAAAGCAGGCACTCATGTGAGGGCTAAACCATTTCGTTGGGAACCATGAAGGCAGCAGTGGCTCTATTTACGTTGGCGGTTCTTCTCGCTACCGTCTCATTTGGAGACTCCACATTTTGCCGTAAGATTTTATTATTTCCACTCGCGCTACGGATGTCCTAAAAGCGAAGCGTACTTTGCACAATTAATATGCATTCGAATCAACAAAATTGTTCTAGGTTCTGTGCAAGGATGATCGTCAATGTATATTATTCGTCTGGCAGGAGAATTATTCTCTATTAGAAACATAGCTGTGAGTGAGCTATCAGTGGAGACAGAGCAAAAAAGAACTGTACTTTTCTTTTGCAGTGTCGTACACAGCTCTCTGTGCCGCCGCGGTGGCTCAGTGGCTATGGTGCTCGGCTGCTGTCCCGAAAGACGCGGGTTCGATCCCGGCCGCGGCGGTTGTATTTCTTTGGAGGAGAAATTCGAGGCCCGTGTACTGTGCGATGTCAGTGCACGTTAAAGAACCCCAGGTGGTCGAAATTTCCGGAGCCCTCCACTACGGCGTCTCTCATAGCCTTAGTCGCTTTGGGACGTTAAACCCCATAAAGCAACCAACCAACAGCTCTCTGTAGAGGTCACCATTATAAGTTTGCAACACTGATGATAGGAAGAGTATATCAAATAATTCGATCTACGAATGATGTCAGAGATAGCTAGGACATGAATTCACCCTGCAAACTGCGACCAGAAGCAGATGAGGGGAAATGAAAAACTGTTTCCGCGGGAGAAACACTTCATTTTCCGCTAACGGAATTAGTTTACTTTTCGGCACACGGTGTTGTCCGCATCTTATGCAATCCTGTGCAATGTATTGGCGCCACTGACCAAAGTCAAGGAACATTCAAATTAAGGCATTTAGCGAAGGAAAATACCAGCAAAATTGCGAAGATTTAACTCAGAGACGAGCATAAACTCAGCTCAAGTGCAAGGTATATATTTTTAATGAAGGAAAACGTGTACAAGGTTTTGGCCGCATAAAGAAAGTTCTGAATAGCGCACAAGTCTGATGCGCAGTGCTGCACTACATCAGTTATTTGGTCCGGCGCTTGTAAACTGCAACTGTAATCATTGCTGCGCTGTAGATGGCAAAGGCATTGTCTGTAGTCGGAATGAAAGGCAATTTAGTATCGTTTTTGGTCCAGTTAAAATGAAAAAGCACCCACCCACCCCTTATGATGCACCAATAACTGTTCGCCAAAAGTGAAATTTAGTGTAGAAAGTAGTACTAGAAAAGAAGCCGCCAGCTCATAAGTAAACACCTGTTTTTATACTTCTAATATATGCAGCTTCAGAATGAAGAAGTTAAGTGCTGAAAAACGGCGCTCAGATCGGTTTCCAGGGTGCAGAATATTTCAAGTTTAGTGATTTGTGCTCCTATTCTTTGGTATAAAGGATAATTTGAAGAAAAGATCTTTAAGAAATGATGCCATACTAAGTAAATTAAGCTGAAGCGGTCATGAAACTGTAAAAAAAAATAGTGCCTTTACGTTGCAGCTGCCAATAACGACTCTGATATGAGTACTTGAAAAGCAGTAGGGGACTAGTGCGGAATAGCGTTAGAAACTGCAATTTGAAGTTACCGGCCCTAAGACGCTCCTTAAGCAGCGATGGTCATATTGAAGCAACCTGAGTCACGTCGTTTGCTGAAAAACTGCTCCGTGCAGGGTGGGCGTGGTGCCGAGCTCCCACTTACTCCACTCTAGACGTGTCACATTTTGGTACAGTTGACAAAACCGGGAACCATCTATACAAGAAAGGACGGAAAAAGACAGGCGAGCTCCTGAGCACTGTAGCGACCCCGCAACGTCTCTACAGCTGCGTCAAAGACAGGGTTTCACCATTTCCTTGAGGATGCGCCTCATGTTACGAAAGCTGCAAGGGTGATTAGCGCACTGACTAGCATTAAGAAGAATTACGGCCGAGAACAGCGGTGCGATCTCCATCAAAAATGTAAATCTGGCGGTTAAGTGTGTGCGATTAGAAGCATTTATCAGATGTCCAAAAATTTCCAAAGCTTTTTCTGCGAAGTATATCGAAGCTTCTTGCTAGTTTGGAGGAGTACAACCCACTTCAAAAGTATACAGCCTAAGGGGTTTTGTATGCGAGGCTTATAGTGCGCCTCGTTATGCATCCTTAGCGACCGTAATCTCTCGGAAGAGGAATCGCTCCGCCTTCTCAATTCTCCTAAGCTTCGGACTACTAGATGTGCTATGGCACCGTGCTAAACAACTTAGAGGCAAAGCCTTTGGGCTATCTACTTTTGAAGGAGGCAGTATATACAACGCATTTATCTACGAAGCTAAACTGAGAGTACGAGAATTCCTTACAATGCTGAGTTGAAAAAAATGCTTCGTGTTTCTTGCTAAAACGGGCAATGACCTTCCTCTTTTTCGTTTTCTCAGGTACATATTCTCCTTTCCTTGAAAAATTATAACAAGAAGTCAAAGGGCAAGATTTTAGCCTCTTTACGCCTGGAATTGAAGAAACCGCATCTTACTGTCGGTTTTGCTTCGGATTATATAATTATTCAGGCGGCAACATACAAGAAAGACGAAATGTAGCAAGATAATCAGACAAGGTATCGGCTGGGGGGAGATTCTCGACGAAACGATTTGCTGTTGCGTCTTAAGTGCCAGAAACACATAATTTTGAGGCATGCCTGACAGATGAAAAGTTGTCTAAGACAGAATGTGATAAAACAGAGAAATAAACGAAAACAGGACGGAGAGCAGTGCATGATTTGACTATACAGAGAGTGAGAAAGTAACATTCTTGATGTATGCTTTCTTTCAGTGCCGGAAAAATGCGTCTATAAAAGAGGTACGTACGCAAGGTTTTCACTATTTTTGATGTAATCATGACGTTTCACAAATGGCCTCGTCCCTACAAATTATATTTGTTTTTGTATTTACTGTTGTCCAGAATTCTAAGACTGCAACTATTTCACCTCAATTTAAAATTAGAAGCATAGCCACATTTCCGTACTATATTTGTTGAGAAGAGGCGAAGTCGAAATCCACCCTTCCACTACAATGTTTTGCAGTGAGCGAGCAGTTGCAGAAACCTTAATACGGAGCATGAATATAAACCTCAAGACCTAAAATTATTAAATAAACTGCTGAATGAAAACAAATGACAACCAAGTGGATAGATAATGTGTTTTATTTTCCGTCTGAGTCAAAAAACGCAAGGAGGGACAATATGCAAATATGAGGCCTCCACTTTCTTTTTTTTGATTACTTGAAACATTGTTTTGTGTGTTGTTTTCGCGTAAAGAGAAAATTCAAATGATTCATCTGATAGGCGTAAGTGGCAACGCTGCTGCACACTGGTTTTTGTGCGAAGACCTAAGTAGCGGCTTTAAAACGGACTACATTTCGAAAACAGCAAGAGCCCTGTATGGGTGCCACGGGTTGACAAGAAAATTTCTTATCGCGGAAAACATTAAAATATAAAAAATAGTGAATACCGCGCCATGCCTACCAGATGCAGGTGTTCCCTCACTTTGTAAGACGAAGAAACGATTCATGGCCGCCACTTAAGGTTCTAACGTTGCGTAACGTAGAAGTTAAAATCAGAAAGTACTATTGAATTTCTGGCGTTTTTTCCCAGCTTTTCGTGCAGGTGAAATTCTGCAGGATGAATTAAATGTGTGAGCTGAACTTGCGCCGAACGCGAACATTTTTCTACAGCTGAGGGTTGTCCCTTATCTTGAGGAGGCCATGTAAAAGACAAGCATAATTGTCTGTTTCAAAAAGCAAAAAGGTAGCCATTTTTGCGAAATAATTACGCCTGTACAGTTACTATGGCTCTTCTGTGCAGATTGCGCACAACCAAAACCAGGAGGAGCATGCATCTTCTTTACCGTCATCGACAAGTACCGTTACAATTCTGTGACCAAGAAGTGCGAGAAGTTCCAGGTTGGATTCGGATGTTGCCCCAACTGCAACACGTTCCAAACGGAGGCAGAGTGCGTGAAGTACTGCATCTAATGATGACATGCTTTGAGCAATTGCCTCTGTGATTTTCATGCACCACAAAAAGAGGCAGCGTAAAAATAAATTGTATAAAAGGGTTGTCTTTCAATGTCTGGTTGTTGCGCCATGTCGAGATGCTGCTTTGAAGAACTTCTTCGATTGGGACCACACCCGAATAACATTCCTATTAGGAGGCGTTTTCTTAAGAAGCTAGCGACCAATACATCTTTTTAAAAATTTTTAGCTGATTGTGTTCATAACCGCACATCTCGGTGGCACCCGTGATCGCTCCATGAAGGTATCTGAGGCCCATTATGTCCATTATATTGGGAAACAAGTTTGCCAACGTTTGCCGCTTTTTCCATCTGGAACTCCCACCGTTGGTGCAAAAGTGCAAAAATAAAGGTCAAATTGCCGCCCCCAGTACATAGGTGAATACGGGTAGCGCAAAAAAAAGATGAAGCAGAACCAACTGACACCTAGAGCGGTGGTCTATTAACTGCTCATTATTATAAGAGATATATGTGTTTAAAATCGAACCTCGAATCGAACGCAGAAGAATATGATATGAAAAAAAAAAAGAAAGGTTCATGGCTCACTGATCCAGCTACTCAAATTCAGCATCATGAAGGTAAAATATGAATTAATGGCCCAAATTATGTCCTGCTTGTTTATTTCGTATGCCTCAGTTGCTTACCTAATCAAATGGTCCCAGTGGCGAAATATCACTCGCTTCTTCGAACACAGGGCAGCAGGCACAGCTAAAGCAGTGCATCGCTAAGCGGAAAGTTGCGTCTGCAGTCGAGGTTAACTTGATCATATTGAGCCACGTGTTTAAACAGTGACCTGCTAGGCCAATAGACACGTCTCCGCATGAAAAAGGAATCCGACAGGCCACCCTCGATCGGCACGAAACAATTTCTTTTGTACGTTTAGTATAGAGGTATGCTTTGAACGGTTTATTTCTTCGATCCGCTTGCGAATTTGTGAACCACAGGACAATTAGCGATCTCAGCTAGTGTCGATCCGCAAATAAAATTTCCGCCCCGGAACGCGAGCAACCTTTTTCGTATTATGCAATTCATAGGACATACCGAGGCAGCACAACACCATTGGCCGAACGTCGGGCGATTGTTGGCAAATTGGGCACGAACATCGGATCTACACTGGCATTTGCGCCGAGCACTGCCATTTTGACACATTGGCTCTACTTTAATGCCAGTTTAGGGCCGACGTTCGGCTGATCGAACGGCCAACGCAGGCCCAGCGTTCGTTCTGCAGCATGGGCCAGTAAAGGTCCCATACTGGAACCAAACTTTCGAATAATGGCATCCAGCTTTCTAATAATGGTATCCAGCTTTCGAGCGTTGATATCCTGCTTACGAAAATTGGCACATGAAATTAACCCACTCGCCAATGACCGGCACTGTGGGTGTACCATTCTACCTAGCAAATATTCATAAATGCGAGTGTGAAGGAATTTCAGAAAAAAAGACCCCTTTATTGCATTGAGTTACAAGAATCACGCTTCCAGCGCACACAAGATGGCTTGCGCTACCACCAGCCAACCAGGGGAGTAAAGAAAGGGGGCCCAAGTGCAGGGTGGCAAAGGCTGAGGGAAAATAATTTATTTTCAAGTTTTGTGCATGCAGATCATTCAGGTTGGACAACGCAGCTCGGAAAGCTGCTGTGGCACGGCTAAGACATCCATAAAGTGCTCTACGGAGTTGTTTTTCAGTGACCTGATCAGTGATATCCGAAGTAATCGTTGCACTCCAATTGCAAGAGGACTGTTGCATTGTATTCGAACAAATTCCTCGTCCAGCTCTTGCACGATGGCCTCACGAAGCTCCAAGCCTGCAAAGAGATGCGTGATGTCATGATAAGTTGAATTGCGGCCATCACAGAACAAAAATGACTAAGTAACATTGAATTCTTGAGACACAGGGTGCCTGAAGACACTAGCAACATATTTTACCGGATAATTTTTAATTTATGCTCAAGAACCAACACCACATTAGTTACATAAAGTGGAATATAATTTACTAAACTTGCCTTGTACCAATTGCTTCATTTTTAGTTTAGTGCGCTTTGTCGCATTCCCAGTAAATATATTCAATGCGACATAATCAAATTATTGTGATATGGAAAGAAGATTAATGTATTATTTTGTTTTCATATCATAGCTCGTATCTCTAAATTGCGAGCTAACTTTTTGTTCAACTAAATACGCACAGGTTGGAGCGTCTCCTCCATATAGACGTCAAAAGAACATTTTTGATCAGTTTTTTTTAGTGGGGTTTAAAAATACGGCTTGCGATCTTTTGCAAAATACACTGAACGCAAGAAACTCAGGCACCGTTGCTTTTTGAAAAAATCTAACAGTTTACCTTTGTCGCTTCGCGTGCATGCTACAGTTGGATTCGGAACTGCGACATGAAAACTACACAAAAACACTCCTCTGATAGTCCAGACTAATGCCCCTTTTTCATTGAGAGAAAACTTGGTCAAAAGCTTCAACCATAAATTGCGGGTTTTCTGTTGCGCCTGCAAGTGTGAAGGGAAAAAGAAACAGTTCGGAAGAATTACACATATTCTTGCCGACTGGTTTGCAGTGCAAAATTAATTAAGTGGTTCTGATTCCTGTCGTACATAAGCGGTAAAGGATATATTCCCGAATGCATCCGATCTCAGGTCGCATGAATTCAAACCCGCTGTTGGAAAAAGTAGTGAATGTTTGGTGAGTTTATTTCACCCTCATCTTTGCTTGTTAAGTTGTTAAGTATTCGTGTTTTGATTATGTTTTTTGTGTCTTGTCGGTGCCTGAGGTTTGTGTTCACCGATAATTAAAATAAAAAAACTTCCCCTGTTATGGTCCTCAAGTGAGAGCTACAGTACCCCCTCCTCCCCCCCCCCCCCAAAAAAAAATAAATACAGAAGCACTCAGAAGTGTTTGGTAGAACGCCACATATTCCTGCTCACAGTTGTGAAACTGTGTATTTAGGCAGTGAGACCCATGCTTTTGTTTTGGTACATTTCTCTCATAGCTTTTCTAAACTGTTCGCAGGTTGAAATGTGTCACACACAGTACTCGAACATTCAAAACAAATTTCTGGTAATAATTAAGCACTTTTGGTCACTGGGCTTTGCGTTGGACACATTTCAATATCTGTCATAGAGGCTCATATAGTAATAAGCTTTGTTTTTGTTCTAACGTACCACTTTTGAAGCTCCTATGTGCATTTTACATTTTTCTTTTACATTCGGTCCACCCTTTGTAAAATCAGTTCACTGGAAAAAAAGAAAAAAAGCGCCGTTGTTGTCAATAAGCACTTGCCCTGCGTCGCCGTCTCTTGGCCTGAGGCTTTGTCTAACCAATAAACTAAAAGGCCCTCAAGCAACTTCACTGAACGGCATTTGTCAGAGTTCTGCATGTACAAGAATGTAAAATCAACAGGCTGGAGAGACAATCTTTCGCCTTTGTTCTCATGTCATGTGTGGAGGAATGTGGAATATTATGATACCTGGTGCGTAGATTACAATTCGAAGAGGTCAGTCCTGTTCCTCCAAGACTCTGGTCAAGACAGAGACAGCAACAAATAGTGGAACTTTTTTTTGTGCTTGTGTGAGTGGCGACATAGACGTTGAAGATCATAGATCTTCATATCAAATTCTTTAGCTGAATTGCCATCTAAGTCATGCTCAACGGGTAACAATCGCAAGGCTAATTCCTTCAGTAGCTACCGTTAACCTCAGCTTAAATCAACGCTGCTTCCTAATTAGCGTGAGAAAAGCAGCATAATGGCCACTATGCCATCAAATTACGGTCCTGTATTGAGCTGATGGCAATATAAAGTACATTTTTTAATAATTTGCGCTTCTTGAAGGTTAATTAAGGTAAATGTGCAGAAATTTCTCAAACGCTCCTTTCTACCGGATCGTGCATTTTTCCCCGAGTTTCAGGGCTTACTCCTAGACTGTATACCCAGAAAAAAAATTGGCTGGGGGTTAGCTAAGGTTAAGCCGGGTTATCTCGAAGCGAAAAGCAGCGGTGATCCGCGATAAACACGCGCTTGCGATGAACATCAAACGATGACGCATAGCGCGTGGCAGCGTGCGCCTGTTCTATGGGCAAGCGCCTTATATACCCCTCCTTCCAAATGCCCACTGCGCACGGCTGCTGCGAAAGGTCAAACGGTGGTGACGAGAAGAAGCTGCGGCACACATGCGCAGTAGCCTGCGCCGTTCGTGACGTCACTCGTGTTTCGAGATACGCCGGCGCACTCGATGCGCGGTGTTGACTAGCGTAGGGAAGCTTTTCGCTTCAAAAATGTGCCCGTCTCACACACTTGCGTGCTAGTTTTCACCTTGAATCATTATTCCGCCAGAACTAACTTACTGATTCACAGCTCGTAAATGACTAACAGTATATTGTATATATTAGGCGAGTTATGTAATTCTGGCTAGTGTCAGCTCTTCACGGCTGCCGTATATACTACAAACCTGGTATGTTATTCTTTGCTCCACACCATAAGTTTCTAAGCTGAATAAAAGCAAGAACGTTTAGTATTGCTACATTTTGCCCAAAAATCACATCGCGCTAAAAATAAAAGCCTTCGGGTGCGAAACTGAGGAGCGGCGTTATGTAGCTGGGTCCCATTTGTGCCTGTCACCTGCGTGTCCTCTGTGCATCCACGATATAAGGGATACTAGATGTAAGTCCAGAGAAGTTTTTGTTAAAACTGTTAGCTCATACCTGCCGTAAACGGTAAACTTATGTTCGGCCGTCATATTGCCCTCCAAAGATTATTTTTGATACTCCGTTAAAAATCATTGAAAGAGTAGCCCATACAAAATTACCAAAATAAGAACAATTTAAGGTTACAACTCTCTTCTGAAATAAATTCAGGTGTACTTAACTAACAGAACTTAGAAGGTCGTAGTGAAGGTGGGAGGTTCCTGCACTCCACTAAGCACGTAGACACGCCACACTAAGCACGTAAACAGGTTTGTTTCCTGCAAAACTGGGGTGGTGTACAAAATACCCCTCACATGTGTGAATTGCTACATAGGGCAAACAGGACGTTGCCTGAATGTAAGACTTCAAGAGCATCGCGCCGCTGTTGAATCACTGGCGGGGGGCGGGGAACTGGCAAAACATTGTCGCCATTGTAGTAACTGCACGCCCAGGTTCTGCGACACAATTGTCTTGAAAAAATTGACGACCCAGCTTAGCAGGGAAATTTTCGAAGCCTACTGCATAAAAAAAGAAAATCACCGTTGCATCAGCTCCACTTTCGTATCTTTATCCAAGAAAGAATTTAACTATCTAGATGCTAACTTGTGCCACGCGCGCCCACGTGCCTGTGTTATTTCATGGTATCGGCTGTTCATCAGGTGTGATTACGATTCCTGTATAAATGTGGTTTTCCTGTAGTAAACCTTAGTTGAAGATCCGCGTCTTGTCGTGTGCTTTCCTCTCTTCGTCCCTCGTCGTTTTGCGCGGTTGTAATATGCACTCCATTGTCAACCACCAACTAGCCCGCCTTCACTTGTTACTTGTAACGTACGGCATTGGGGTACCAGCAACCTTCATCACGTAGCGCGAAAGATCGCGCCTCGAGAAAACAATTGCTGAGATTTTATAACGCGACATGGCGAAACCGCGCTTACTTAAGAATTATTCAATGCTGCCTACTGCCCTATCTAGTCGGGCATGCACAATGCGCCTATTGCGTCTGGAACACCATCAACAGATGTCATTAGCATAAAGGAAGGTTTCAACTGTCGGTGGCAAGCATTTTTCCGAGCCAACAAGTCAGATATTAAAAAGGGTGGCACTTAACATACCCCCTAAGGTACCTGGCGAGATATTTTATGCAGAGCGGTGTCACCTTCAATTGTTGACATAAAAATCGGTGTTTCGTGAAGAATTTCCCGCAGCCAGTCATAAATTTGTCCACCAAAGCCAAGAGATTGTAAGGCTGAGTGAATTGCCTCATGTGTGAGGTTATCAAAGGCTCCTTTCAGGTCAAGAAACACGGCAATGGTGAGAGACCACTCTGCTTCGCTGCGTTTGACACAATTGGCAACGGCAACAACGTTCGGAATGCTGCTGCGTCCTTCGGAAGCCATACATGGTAGGCGGGTAAATTCCCCTATTTTTCAGGTCCAAGGTTAGACGGCAGTGTACTATTTTCTCCATCAATTTTCCGACTCAGCTTAGAAGCGCAATGGGACGGTAGGCGTTTAAGTCAATTGATGGTTTTCCAGGCTTGAGGGATGGGTATGACAGGCTCTTGCTTCCAGCACCTTTCAAGGCAGCCGGACTCCCAGGAGATGTTATAAACTGCGAGCAGCCGAACCATGGCTCTAGTTGCCAGGTGAGAAAAGGTAGTGCAGCCTACACCGTTCGGTCCTGGACAGGATCTTTTATTGGTAGCTGCCAGAGCCGCATGAAGGTCATCCATAGTGAATGGTTAGTCTAGGAGGGCAGTGTTAGGTGAATGGATAAAGCTTTGGGGAGGAAGTGGCACAGATATGGCTGTTAATTGAGCAGTGATTTCTGAACGTAAAATCTCCGCTGCTTCGAGACGACAAAGTTTTGCACTTACAGCTACGCACTCAAAAGCATTTAATGGCGTGGGCTGACTGCTGAGGTCGCGCACAATGCTACATACCTTAGAAATAGGTTTTCTGGGATCAAGCTTTGCGCAAAAGGATCGCCATTCCCTTCTTGCCGGCTTGTCCAAATAGCGCTGAACATGCTTCTTTGCGCGCCTAGCAATGCTGATGTCTCTTTTGTTATTTGTCCTGCGTTCTCGTCTCTCTGCTCTGCGACGAACTGCTCGAAGGCGCTCATATTGAGCATCTGCAGTTGAGTACGCCTTTGGTAGAGTTATGACTTTAGTGCTGGACCTTTTTGCAAGTGCGATAGCATCAGGAAAGTTTTCATAATCAAGGTTGAGAGCTGCACTTCTTCTGCTATGTCAGTGAAAACTTCCGAATTCGCGTAGCGCACCTCACGCGGTGTGAACTTAAAAAAGCATCACCAACCTTAATGTTCGTAGGTAGATAGTCACTGCCATGAGATTCTAAGTTGAAATTCCAAGTTACTGAAGGCGTTGTTGAGCAAAATTAAATTGTTAAGCTGTGCAAAATCCAATAACTCTTGTCCTCTTACTGTGGATTTGGTGCCTCCTCATGCAGTATGGCGTGCATTGAAGTCTCCCGTTATGATGTGCGGTTCAGGAGCACTGCCTGCGATGTGGTGAAGGCGGTCAACGTTAAAGGTGACACACGGGGATATGTACGCCACGATCACGCTGAAGGACAGGTTCCTGATCTTGACGGTGGCTGCAAGATATTCATTCCGTGAGTCGGCAGTTATCGGTTGTGAGATGGAAGTGACGTCTTTCTGTACAGCAAAAAAAGAGCGCTGCTGATGTCAGTGCCTGCCATAGAGAAAGCCTGAAAGACGAATAGTTGCACGCATTCTGGCATTCAGTTGGAAGACGGTGGCTTTGTTAGGGATGCTTTGCACGCTAGGGAGAGCAGCTCGTCTATTGACTGCTACCGTCATTGTGCAAGTAGAGGTGAAATGAATTCAAGGATTGTAAGGATGGCCTGCGCACCAGCGAGGAAAGTGGTGTTAGAAAACCGCGGACAGCCTCAGCAAGCAAGCACACTAAGGACATGGTACTGTCGTATTTTTGGCGAATAGATCCTTAGGCGAGTGGTTCCAGGTTGCATACTGTGGTTGCCGTGAAGTGTTCACATGTGTACTTACTATTGGAGGTGGCTCAACGTTATGGAGCGGTAGAAGAGGAGTAAACCGAACCTTGTACTGAATGCGCAGGTGACTCGCTTTATCTTTGTCCGGTGATTGAGGAGATTTCTTCTCCGGTGATGAATGTTCTCTGCGCTGATTTCCCGGATTTTATTGTGGTCAATTAAAGCGGTTCTTTATGACTTGTAATCTTTATTACTGGAACTCTTGTACTTATAGATAATCTCCTTTTGATATGAAGTGCAGCGGATAAACGTCGCCTTATTCTGCTTACCGCAGTTTGGACAAAAGGGGGTCATCACTTGTTCATTCATTTCGGTCATGGGTGTCACCACAACTGGAGCAGTGCAGCACAAGTCGCCAAGCGCTAGCAACATGGCCGAAGCGCTGACATTAGATGCATTGGCGGGGTTTTGAATGTACTCGTGCACACGGTGCCTTGTATAGCCGGGAATAAAGTACTGCGGGGCATATTCTGTCGCAGCTACAATGCGGAAGTTTCCTGAATTACCAAGGCGACGGACAGATTTGATCGGAGCTGTCTGTAGCACTACAGAGTAGATGTCTGATTGAGGAAGATTCAAGGGACACACATAATGACACCCACACCGCAGTTGCTGGGACGGGGCTCATAGGCTTGAAATGCAACTCCAGCTATGCTTGGTATTTCCATTCGCAAGAGACGTTCAGTAGAATGCTCTGTGCGGGTGTCAACTGCCAGAAGGAGTAAGCGCTTGTTAGGACGAATTCAAGCACACCGTCTCGAGCCACAGATTCGAATCGTTGTCTCAGTGTCAGTGGATTGAAATCGTAATGCGGTGCCCAGAATGCATTGGCTTGATGACAACTGTAACGTTGTGCCTAGGTGTTTTTAGTCACGTGCGGAGTGTATATAGTGAAAAGTGACCGCTCTGATCTGCTGCTACGCTTTGAAGGTACATGAATAAATCTCTCAAACCCTTCTCTGGTTCTCGCAGTAGTGTCCATGTAAATGATAGTAAAAGAATTTAACGAATTAGAAAAATCGCCCTGACCTGAAGGTAGCGGCACATCACGACTTAAATTGGAAGCGTCAGAGGTGCGATGTCCATGAGGGTCTGAATATGCTAGTCCTGATGCAAAGGGAGCGGAAAATTGACTGCAAGGCACTAGGTTCGAGGTAGCAGGTAGGGCTTGCACAGCAGACAGCTGAGTTAGGCCTGACGGAATGCCAGAAGAACAATCAGGTGGGAGCCCGGGTGCTGCACCGGAGGAGCCGCACCCACCGCCGAAATCATGCCAGGATGTCGTAGTGCATGTTATCTGAATACAAATGCTCAGCACTGATGAGAAATCTTAAACAAAGATTGGCAGAGACGAGCGCGCACAGCCCGACAGCTCCCTGACTTCTTCGTCTTCTCGATTTGGAACAGGGCTATATTCTTAAATATTACATACGCAAGAAGTGCAGGAAACTTCCATCTTCACTACGACCTCCTAACTTCGATTGGTTAAGCAGACTTGGATATAATTCAGAATAGAGTTGTAGCCATAAACTGTTCTCGTTTTGGTAATTTTTTAGAGGCTACTCTTTGAATAATTTTTGGCGCAGTACCAAAAATACTCTTTGGACGGCAATATGACGGCTGACCATAAGTTTACTGTTTCCTCCAGCTATGGGCTAATAGTTTTAATAAAAACTCAGCTGAACTTGCATTTAGCCTCCCTTATATCGTGGAGACACAGAGGGCACGGAGGTGACAGGCACGAATTGGACCCAGCTACATTACGCCGCTCCTCAGCTTCGCACCCGAAAGCTTTTATTTTTAGCGCGAAGTGCTATGCATGAGTTTTGGACATTGTACACCAGTAGTATACGTCCTTGCTTTTATCCAGCTTAGGAACATAGGGTGCGGAGCTAAAAATAACATACCAGTTTTGTAGCAGGAACGTGAGCCTTGCAGAGCTGACACTAGCCACAATTATATAACCCGCCAAACATATACGTCGTACTGATAGTCATTTATCA
The DNA here is from genome assembly GCF_055824585.1 of Amblyomma mixtum. Classification (NCBI taxonomy): domain Eukaryota; kingdom Metazoa; phylum Arthropoda; class Arachnida; order Ixodida; family Ixodidae; genus Amblyomma; species Amblyomma mixtum. The sequence goes on from NC_143020.1 coordinate 50,792,732, forward strand.
ACTCTGCCTCAGTAAGTCAATTCTGGCAGAATAATGATACAAGGTGAGAAATAGCACGTGAGTGGTGATGGCAGGCACATTTTTTCTGGATATGCCGTCTGGGAATAAGCCCTGAGGCGCGGGGAAAATGCAGGATCGAGTAGAGAGGAGTGTTTAAGAAATTGCTGCACATTGACCTTGATTAACCTTGGTGAAACGCAAATTATTGAAAAATGTTTTCTATATTACCACTAGTTCAATACAGCACCCTTCCTTGATGGCAAAGTGGACATTATTCTGGTTTTCTCGCACAATTAAGCAACAGAGTTTATTTAAGTTGAGGTTAATGGTAGCTACTGAAGCTACTTGCGGTTGTTCTTAAAGGCATTGTTCCCCGTTGAGCATGACTTAGATGGCAATTCAGATAAAGAATTTGCTACGAAGATCTGTGATCTTCAATGTCTATGTCGCCACTCACACAAGTACAAAAAAGTTCAACTATTTGTAGCTGTAGCTATCTTGACCAGAGTCTTGAAGGAACAGGACTCACCTCATCGGATTGTAAACAATGCACCACGTATCATAATATTCTACATTCCTCCACACATGACATGAGAACAAAGTGGAATAATTGTGTGGCCAGCCTGTTGTTTTTACGTTCGTGTACATGCAGAACTCTGATAAATGCCGTTCAGTGAAGTTGCCTGAGGGCTTTTCAGGTTGTTGGTTAGACAAAGCCCCAGGCCAACAAAGGACAACGCAGGGCGAGCGTTTATTGACAACAAAATCGTTTTTTTTTCTTTTTTCCAGTGAGCGGATTTTGCAAAAGTGGACCGAATGTGAAAGAAAAGTGTAAAACGCAAACAAGAGCTTCAAAAGTGCTACGTTAGAAGAAAACAAAGTTTATTAATATAGGAGTCTCTACGGCAGATATTGAAATGTGTCCAACGCAGAGCACAAGGACAAGAGTTAAGTCAGCGACCAAAAGTGCTTAAACATTACCAGAAATTTGTGTTGAAGGTTCGAGTACTGTGTGTGACAAATGACAGCCTCCGAATAGTTTGGAAAAGCCATGAGAGAAAATTACAAAAACAAAAGCATGGGTCTGACTTCCTAAATACACAGTTTCACAGCTGTGTGCGGGAATATGTGGCATTCTACCAAAGATTGTGAGTGCTTCTGTATTTTGGATGCCTTACCTATTGCGCTTGAGATCTGTTCCCTGTTGTCAAGTGTTAGATGAAGTCTCGAACAAGGGGAGCAATCAGAGCCCCGACGCTTCATTGCTAAGAGAGAGCCTGCGTTTGCGGTCAGTGTATATACGTGCACTTTTAACAGTGTGTGTACAAGGGACTGATATTGCGCTCTACATGCCTCTCTTAAAAACAGAACACTGCCACGCCGCAATTGTCGCCCAACTGTCGCCCGACCTTAAAGTAAAAAGTCCGGCCTGCATAGTGAGGGAAGTATTTTTGAAAATATTTTTTTTTATTTTTCCTCTCACGTCTTTCTCTGATCAAGGAGTGTTGGTTTTGCAAAGTTGTTTTCTCACTCAAAAAAGCATATGGTTCTGCTGATAGACCATCTGTTCAATATTTGCGATTTCCAAGTCAGAGAAAACGACATATGTTTCAGTTTCGTGCGTCGGACCCCAAACACTCTTGCGCACAATTAACATATTTCGTTTGCGCGTTCCGTGCTGTTTCGTGTTTGTACTTGGTATTAACTTCTTATGATTCAAGGTATGGTTCTTTCTGCTGTTTTCCGATCTCCCGTACTATGCTCACAGCTGCAGCGTACTTCGGTAGTAGAGGTGAGAGAAGTGCAAACAAAGGTCATAAATCTGTTGTAAGTACTTTGCTCTAGACGATACTTTAGAGCTAAAGGTCTAATGAACATGCAATATTTTGTTGCATGCAATTGCGTTGTTTTTGACCAGATGTTGGCGCCTAGGCCGCTTTTCAAAAATATTGTATAAAGTCTATTTTTCCAGTTAAAGTGCCCGATAAGTGCAAACGTTTCGGATAAAAGTTCCTCCTGGATTAAAAGACACGTTATGTACATGGATACTAACTTTGTTATACAGTTCTAGAAGTTATATGTAACGAAAACGTTTTTCGCTTATCGAGTTGACGTGCATCATTTATATTCAGCAATTATGGCAAGTCTTCTAAGGAGTAAATATGTCTCTTTCTCTGGTGCAAATTTGTAGCTTTTTTCAGGTGTGCGTACCTCTGCATACGCCTTCATCGCGGTATTTTACCGGGTCCTTGTGGCGCGAATGTTGAAGGAATGCAGCCAGGTTTCCACCGCCCGCAGCTTGTTCAGTGCAAGCGGCAAAACTACTATGTGTAATGTAACTAGTTTTTTAGGAATTTCAGATCTTTGGCTCTAACAATAACATACGCAGCGTGTATTTTTTACCAGAAAACTTTCTGGACGTTCTTTTGACTAGACTGAACAACTACCGCAACACTTTTAACGTTGAGAATAATTAGTAAATGCACTTTCTTTTACTTACCAGCAAAGCGTTCAATCGCACGGAACATAGGCCATAGACGTTTAGCTTGTACATATGTTATTGTTTCCTTCTTCTCATTTGCCAAGGGAACAATAGTGAAAAAACCCTTACGGTGCTTGCGAACGCTCTGACAAGAGGACTTGCCGCCGTATTCAGCCAAACGAAGGAAAGACGTTTTGCTGCAGAGTTGCTAAGCGCCCTGAGGCATTTCGTTTTGTTGTTCGCTTTGTGTGTGCAAAGAAACCATCCGTCCGCTCACTCTGTACCATGGGATACAATCAACGAAAGATGACGGAACAACGTAAGCCACCCACTCGCCCAAAGAGTGTTCTCGCGGAAACATTGCCAAACACCCTGAGGCTTTCCACTCTCTTGTTCACCTCGTGTCTTTGTCTTATTTGTTAACGATAATGATCGGCACACTCGAACACGGCACGCGGGGTACTGTTGTATCAGCAGAGCAGCGGTTTCGGTTTATTCCATAGTGTTGACGAAATTCTTTGAACTAATCGAATCAGGAGCGTTCAGCCTCGCCAAATGAATGGGTAACTTCAACATCATTAGTATTGAAATTGCCTCAATTCGTTCCTCTCAGGCACCGCCGCGGTGGCTCAGTGGTTACGGCGCTCGGCAGCTAACGCGAAAGACTCGGGTTCGATAAAACACGATCGGGGAACTGATGGAGGCCCACCGAGAGGCCCAATTCATCAGGCGCACACAAACTTCCACAGGTCGGTATATCCTGGACTCCCTCGTAATCAGAATATCGGCCAGCGACCCAACCCTCCTCGCCATCCCACGACCCCTTCACCGGGAACTTCTCATCAAGCCGCTCCCGAGGAATATGCACCCGTCCCACCATGAGCAGCGCTGCAGAGCACGTGCGAAGGCACTCCATCGAGCGTACGGCTCCGAGACGGACGCCGTACGGGTGGACGCTGCCTGCATTGGTGATGAAGCGACAGCAGCTGTGGTGGACTCCTCTTCATCCCCCCTCGTCACACTACCTCTCCCTCCAGAAGTCCCCAGAGGCTGCAGAGGAAGCCGCCATTGCGCTTGCTATCACCCGCACGGAAGCCCGGTAAATTTTAAGTGATTCTATAACTGCGATTCTAAATTTTTCTCGAGGCCGAGCCCATGTCCCTGCTTTTGGCATACCGTACTCGCTCGATGCACCCCCACTTCGCCAAGTGAAGCTCATATGGGTGCCTGCGCACTCCTGGAATCCCGGAAACGAGGCGGCCAACTTTATAGCCCGAGTTTCTTTACACCGGGCTCGCGTGGCCTCGGATCCGGGATTCACGATCGAGCGCATGCACTCGTTCAGTGAGATAACGCAGGCCTACAGAGCCACGCCAGCTGTACCCGCCGCCCCACCCCTCCCTAGATAACAAACACGCAACACTCTGGCGCAGACTACAGACACACTCTCTGCTCTCACCCCTTACCCTAGCCCACTATCATCCCTCCTTCCCCACTCCGACGTGTGGCCTATGCCCATAACCCTCCACCTCTTCCATCCACATCCTTTCCCTCTGCCCGGCGGACCCTCCCTCGCGGGACCTAGAGAACCTCAAGACCTGGGAGGACTGGGAGACCCTGCTGCGCTCGGAGGACCCGGCCATGCAGACCATCACCACCAACCGGGCTGCCAGTGTTATGGACCTTAGGAGCATAAATACTTGAGTGCAGTGGGGTCGTGCGGAGCCCCTTGGGCGTGCCCCGAATTCCTCTTCTAATAAAGTTTCTCTTTCTCTCTATCTCTCTCCCGGCCGTGGCGGGCGAATTTTGATGGAGGCGAAATTCTTAAGGCCCGTGTACTGCGCGATGTTAGTGCACGTTATTTATTTATGAATACTGTCAACCCTCATTTGAGGGTCATTACAGGGAGGGAAAATGAAGAGAAAAAATGCATATATAACCATGAATGAACAAGCTTCTTCGAGCATA